>NC_134268.1:105445164-106180164 GCF_031893055.1 Leptodactylus fuscus | reverse complement strand
GATTTGCAAAACATAAAATGTTTAACCTGCCCCTTTTCTCGAATATCACCCTCCTCTAATACCTATAATTACTCATTCTACCCTTCTATTACTTTTTTAACCAGAGAATAGACCCACATTCAAAATTTAGAGATATAAAAAAGCACAAGCAATAGCAGGACTGATAATAAAAGGAATGCATCTTTTAGATCTTCACAGACTAGGCCTTGCTTTAAGCTATACAGATGCAGAAACACATTATGGGTTCACAATACAATATTACTCGCCAAGTCTGTTAACCTTCAGGCGCTGGATGACCCTGTATCTAATGCATATCCATGATAAGCCGATTCAGTTCTTTGCTTTACAACCAAATATAATTTCAGACAAGGCATGATAATTCAACTACAACAGAAAATACAGGGTATTTTCATTCCAATCATCATTACAGAAATTCAGAGATGAAATACATTTTATTTGTATGTCTATTAAGTTCACTCTGTAACCTTTAAGTTTCATTTCCATTGGCATCCAAACCTATATTTCAAATGGTGTGCATACTCGTACACAAATTATGAGTTTGTATACAAAATATTCATTATTTCTGTAATTAACACCAATGCTGTATAATATTACCTATGGCCTAATAGCAATAATGAAGCTTTAGTAGGTTTCCAAATTATGATTTTGCAATGGTTCAAGTATTGTAAAAGTATAAGGAATATCATTCCCCATGCAAAGATGAAAGTATCTGGCTATCATAGCACAAAGTTTTCATCCAACAATCCCTGGACATCCAGAATGTACAGTGGGAGTGAAATGGCAGTCACTGATGGACAGGTCAGGTCACTTGGTCCTCTGACTCCTACCACTTTCTGGACAGGAGAGACTGTTTTGGTAGAAGGTGCTTGGTTTCACAACACAGTTAAAGGGTGCATTCACACGGAGTAACGTGCCGCGTGATGTGGCACGTATACGGCGTGTGAAACTTTGCGCGCCGTAAAAGCTCCCATTGATTTCACGCAGCGTATACGATCCAGGCTCCCATTGAAATCAATGGGAGCTTTTACGGCGCGCAAAGTCTCACATGCCGTATACGTGCCACATCACGTGGTACGTTACTCCATGTGAATGCACCCAAACAATGCATAAGTTCTATAGAACAAACAGTATGTTAATAATACATTTTATTTATATAGTGCCAAAATATTCCGCAGCACTATACAATTTGTAGGATCTGAGCACGCTCTGGTATGAGGGTATTACTTATGACTGTATGGAGTTTGTGTCTGTGATACACATGGCGTTTCACATGTGTAGGGTCTTATGGGGTTTCATCTGATTTGATGTGCTTTGCATACATATATACTACTCACCATGACTCTACCTTTATGCCTGTATCTGATATATACTGTACATGATGCATAATATCCTAGTTACTTCATTGTACATGTGTGTATCTATATACCTCTCCCTCATCGTGCTGTTTTGGGTTTACCTGTTCCCCTATTTAAATTGTGTGTTATTACGTTTGTCTATATATGTGTAATTTTATTTAATAAAAGTGAATATTTTTTATATATTTTTGCCTGGTGTTTCTCTATATATTGGACATATAAAATTAACCTGAAACAGCGAAGTATCCTGTGAGGTATTGTGGGAATGTGAACAGAGGAGGGTTGGTTTTAGGGATTATAATTACAGAACGGAAGGGTTTACATTAAGAATTGTGATAGGCCTGTCTGAAAAGAGAAGTGGTGCAACTCAGGAGAAGGCTTGTATACGAGCATGGGAGGTTCTGATAATAGATGACGCAAGTCTTAGGTCATTGAATCAGTGGACAAAGATGAGGGAGGAAATGTAGGGAGGTGCATCATTTATGGAGAGCCTTGTGGATGAGGGTGCTAAGTTTATATTGCATTCTGTAATGAATAGGAAGCCAATGTAGTGACTGTCACAGATCGGAGGCATCGCTGTAGCGTTGAGACTGATAGATGAGCCTGGCCACTGCAATCAAGAGTAGATTGTAGAGGGGAGAATGCAGTAAGGGGACGACCGATTAGTAAGGAGTTACAGTAGTCAAGGCGAGAGAGAATCAGAGCAACAATAACTGTCTTTAATGTATCTCCGTCAAAGATAGGGCATATTCTGGAGATGTTGTTGCAGTGGAGATGACACGAGCGTGCGTGTGATTGGATATGGGGGGTTGAAGAAAAGGTCTGAGTCAAACACAACCGCGAGGCAGTTGGCATACTGCCTAGGAGTTATAGTAAGGCCTGAGACTGCAATGGATATATCAGGGACAGATCTATTAGATGGTGGAAACAGTAGTAGTTCAGTCTTAGAGAGATTTAGTTTCATATAAAGCAAAGACATGATATTTGAGACAGCAGAGAGACAGTCACTGGTGTTTTGTATTAGTGCAGGGGACATGTTACGGGAAGATGTGTATAATTGGGTGTCATCAGCATAAGATGGTACCAGAAGCCAAATTTGGTGATGGTTTGTCCAATGGGGGCTGTGTAGAGAGAAAAGAGCAGGGGGCCTAGGACTGAGCCCTGAGGAACCCCAACAGCAAGGGGAAGAGGGGAAGAAACAGAGCCTGCAAATGATACACAAAGTGCGGTCTGAGAGAGAAGAGGAGAACCGGGAGAGTGTGGTGTCCTTGAGGCCGACTGAGTGGAGCATAGTGAGGAGGAGTTTATGGTCAACAGTGTAAAATGCTGCTGAGGGATCCAGAAGAATAAGAAGAGAGAAGTCACCATTGGATTTAGCCATTAGGAGATCATTGGAGACTTTTGCGAGGGCCGTTTCAGTAGAGTGCAGAGGCGGAAGATAGATTGTAAGGGGTCAAGAAGAGAGATAGTGGATCAAATGAGAATAGCATTCCAAGTATGTCTTCTACATTATCTTTTTCTGCTCATTTGTAAGGATTGTGGTTTACCCTTTATCTTAAAGTGTTTATCTGAGCTTTGTAAAAAAAAATTATAATATATAAATAAATAAGGGCAGGTTCACAACTGTGCCCAGTCTCTGCTTTAGCCAATCCTGCGGGTTTCTTTCTTCTGCCTTGAGAAACTGGACAGGAGATGGAAACCCAGCGCTCAGTTTTTAACCCCTTCCCGCCGATGGCATTTTTTGATTTTCATTTTTCGTTTTTGACTCCCCTTCTTCTAAACCCCATAACTTTTTTATTTCTCCGCTCCCAGAACCATATGAGGTCTTAATTTTTGCGGGACAAATTTTTCTTGATGATGCTACCATTAATTATTCTATATAATGTACTGGGAAGCAGGAAAAAAATTCAGAATGGGGTGGATTTGAAGAAAAAAATGCATTTCTGTGACTTTCTTACGGGCTTTGGTTTTACGGCGTTCACTGTGCAGCCAAAATGACATGTCCCCTGTATTCTGTGTTTCGGTACGGTTCCAGGGATACCAAATTTATATGGTTTTATTTACATTTTGACCCCTAAAAAAATTTCCAAAACGGTGTTAAAATTTTTTTTTTCTAAAAGTCGCCATATTCCGACGGCCGTAACTTTTTTATACATAGGTGTACGGGGATGCATAGGGCGTCTTTTTTTGCGGGGCCGGGTGTACTTTTTAGTTGTACCATTTTTGGGAATTCCTTTTGCTTTGATCACTTTTTATTCAAATTTTTATCAGAATCAAAACAGTGAAAAAACGGCGGTTTGGCACTTTTGACTATTTTTCCCGCTATGGCGTTTACCGAACAGGAAAAATATTTTTATAGATTTGTAGAGCGGGCGATTTCGGACGCGGGGATACCTAACATGTATGTGTGTCACAGTTTTTAACTACTTTTATATTTGTTCTAGGGAAAGGGGGGTGATTTGAACTTTTAATACTTTTTATATTTTTTTATATTTTTTTTTACTTTTTTTTTTATTTTATTTTTTGCATTTATTAGACCCCCTAGGGGTGTTGAACCCCAGGAGGTCTGATCACTAATGCAATGCATTACAATGCTAATACATTGCAATGCATTGCAAAAAATCATCATCTCTTTTGCAGGCTGCATACACCAGCCTGCAAAAGAGAGAATTTGCAGACCGGCTGGGAGCCTTTAACAAGGCTCCCGGCTGTCATGACAACATGACGTCGGCCCTGGAGCATGCTCCAGGAGCCGGCGATCCCTGCCAAAATGGCGGCGCCCATGCGCCGCCGGGAAAATGGCGCCTCCGGCGCCTTTGACCGCAGCGCCGGAGGGGTTAATGCCTCCGATCGGTCCGGGGACCGATCGGAGGCATTAGAGCCGGTTGTCTACTGCTTAAAGCAGTAGACACCCGGCGGCTATGACGGCCGCCCGGCTCCCGGGCGGTCGCCATAGTTACAGACCCGACACGCGCCGTACTATTACGGCGCATGTCGGGAAGGGGTTAAACCCGTTCGCAAATTGACTGCCCGTGTGCGTCTTCATACCTCCTGCATGTCCGACTTTGTGTCCGGTTAAAGAAAACGGTTTAGCTGTGGAGAGGCAGAAAAATTGGCTAAAGCGGAGACCAGGCGCAGGTGTGAACCCGCCCTAAGAATCTTCCACACAAATAACAGAACTATGATAGAGTATGTTCACCTGGAGGAAATTGTATTCCACGTGTGAACATTCCACACGGCTAGCCACAACAGGATAGCGGTGCAGTACACCGGCATCCTGTCGCGGCATTCTGCTCCAGATTAGGCCCAAATGAATGGACCTAATCGGGAGGGAGTCTCGCGTTGCGGACGTCAGCAGCCATCTGAAGGCAAATCAGGCCCACCTCAAAGCACTTAAAGCGATACAGATCTGCAAATCAGCCTACATCAGTTTGTGGCAACAAAGGTGTGTTTCTGCTCCTACAGTAGAGCCCTACATAACATTATTAGTAGTTTGGGAAACACTTACAACCTGACAAATTCCCTTTCATTTAATCTAAAAATGGGATCTTTTACTGAAAAAAGCTAAAACTCACCTTCTAATCCCCTGTCATTCCAGTGCTGCCCATGACCTGATTCTCATTAATTTCCATTTCCATGACTGGAATCTGCAGGGCTCTTATGCTATACTCAATGAGACTACATCTACAGCCAGTGACTGGCTGCTACAGGTTATGTGCTATTACTGAATGTCACAGTCAAGATAAACAGGGATAAGCAGAGCAATTTATACTGGTGGTACTGGAATAACAAGGAATTTGAATACAAATATAATGTTTTGTTGGAAAATTACACTATTTGCAGATATAATTCAAATTCTTATATATCCAGAATAACTTGTGTGAAATTAGTCATCATAATAATATTACATGAATAATATCAGCAGTATCAGATACAGTGATAAGAGCAGTTGGCCGCTGGAAAGTTGCATTACAAGATCATACAGTAGCTAAAGGGTAATAGAAAATAGATGTAAGTCATATTGTCAGATCCCACTAATAATCACTATTATAAAATGTCATCCATTTCAAATTTCACCTAAGGGGTCACCGAAAAATGAATCTTCATATCTTAATGGATCATTGATGTTTATGTTTTTTGCCATGCTAGAAACCACAAGTCAGTGACTATGGCCATGTGCAATGATATGATGCTAGAAATGGTGGCCTTTAGAGATAGCTTTTTCCTAGTACACAGATGTATCTTTCCTTTTAACTTAACATATCTGGAACTGTATGGCACAAGAGGACTAGTTTTAAAACTTTTGACATGTAAATGTCTATCTATATGTTTCTACATATAGCCACCATTGATGTGAAATTATATAAAATGTAATAAATTAGTGAGAAATTGCACTGCAATTGTATAAAAGAAAGAAGTAACCTCATTGCTCTGGTTACTATCACTTCTCGTCAGTCCTGCAATAGTGAGTCATGTAAATCACGTGACCACTGCAGGCATCAGTGGTAAAATGTACAGCAGGTGAAGTCAGTGATTAACTACAGCAGGCAAGTTGTTAATGTACATGACGTTAACCCTACAGGAATAGGAGTAACTAAAACAGTGGAGGACCAAATGGTTATAAAGGATTTCCCATCCTCTTATCTCAGCAGTCTGCCTGCTCTCTTCTTCTTCTCACTTCCTGTATTTTTCAGAAAGCTGTTGGGTGGGTTTTGACTACTGGATGGACAGGGCACTATTAAGTACCTTAGTAGATATAGACGTTGCTTTTGCCATAAGAGATTATTTATTATGATTACTAGAAATCTGTAATAATAAAGATCAAATAATATGCACAGTAAATTTATATTACATTACACAGGTTTGTATAGAAGACTTACACAAAGACACAACAAGGACTTGCAGTAAACTCAATGTTATATTTCATTTACATAGAGATCCACATTATCCAAGCCTTTATCAGCAAACTGCAATAAGCTTAAATGTTGTCCAGTCACACAGCAGAAGACAAAGCAGATAACAGTGACTCAGACTCTGACCTGTGTTATCAGATACAGGCTGGGTGCTTTGACAATGATGTGTGAACAATGGGAGGAATAATTTTGCATAGCAGGCAAATGAAGCAGCAGTGTATTTAGGAAAACTCTTGAATTTACATAAGCTAGCAGTACAAATAGGATCTTTTACATGGGAATACCCCTTTAAGTATAGGTTATTTCTTAATTTTATGCCATTGTTTATTCTTATTCAGATTTTTTCAAATCCTAGACAACCTCTTAATCAGTAAAAACCAATCACAAACAATCCCCAATCTGTTACAACCTCCATATTTCTACTGGACAAACCCAATCTAGTTTATACAGATAGAGATACTATACATAAAGCGGAGTTCAAGTTCTTTTAACTATGCTACCGGAATGTGTTAGAACAACAAACACTAAAGACTTACTTGTTCGTTTGGAAATAGCACAGTCTTCAGTTGGACACCCGGTTTTCTTGACCGGTAGCCTGAATAACTGCATATCAGCAAACAGAACATCAGGACTCAGCCACTGATTGGTTGAGACACTTTTACACAGGCAGAAGGTAAACAAAGACTGTGGACCTGAACAGAGACTTTCCACTGGATCCCCGGATGAACAGACAGGCGAGTATATAGTGTTTGTTGTTTTAAGCCATTCTAGACAGTAAATAAAAGACCTGAAACAATGAGTAATGATTGTTTTTTCAGGATAATCATTATACCTTTATGAACACCTATATAATTTGGCTACATTGTAACTTTGGCCAAACACCACAGGTATCACTGCGCACACTGATTAAATGGGAGAATTGGGGAAAAGGGAAAACACAGCCCTAACAAACGAATCCTTCAGACCAAATCTTGATGCAAATTGGAATACATGAGTCCCATTATGATATCCTCGATATAAATGCTTGAGGGTTGCAAATACACACAATATTCAATATGAGCCCGATATGGCATACACATCCAAACGCATTTATATGCTGACTTCACACTCACGGTCAGGTGATATGGTCGGGTGCCCGGGATACGAATCCTCGTCGGCTCGAGGTGTAGTATGCAAAAATTGGAAAGATCCAGCATCCACGTAGATAAAAAAAGTATTTCTTTATTATATCCAATTAAAAAAACATATTTCGCCAGGTCAGAGGTGCTCCCTACCCCAAACACTAGAGAAAATTATGACGTCGGCTGACGCGTTTCAGCACATGCGTGCCTTATTCATAGCCTGATCGTCTACCACATCCCACCCCCCAAATAATACAACCACACGTGAAATGAATAAAATTAGTAATGTGTGCATTCCCTTAAAAAAAAAAAAAATCATGTTGTAAAATATAGGAGGTATTATAACGAGAAGTACTTTAACGAGAGGTATAAATCACAAAAAGTATGTTTAGATAACACATGTAAATAATGACATACCTACATGTTGCAAAAAGAAGAAACATTGTTGCATGAACAAATAAAAAGATCACTGTGCCCAAAATGTTAATTTGCTTTTGCAGTATAATCACATGAGCATCTAAACCATAGACTCCCGAATCTCGGGTGGATCCGTGCAGCATAAGATCCCACCTGATGAACGAGGGTCCACCAATATGATCTTACGAACGCCACTACGGCAGGATATACGCATGCGCTGTACCACCTATCTGCCCAAAGCAAAAATGGCTAAGTATATGCCAAAAGAAACAACTGCGCATGCGCCCGAATGTCCCGTAGGCTGGTATACTCAATCGGAACATTCGGCGCACGCGCGAACACCACGGCTCCCGGACGGGGAAAAAGAAGGAGAAAGAAAGAAGACCAGAAAGAAGACCAGAGAGAAACCTAGAAGAAACCACCCTATCGCCCAATGTGAACCCTATCGCCCAATGTGACAATCCATATAAGGGCTCCGTGGCATGGTACGGGAGGTATATTGATGACTTGCTTGTGGTCTGGAGAGGGTCAGTGGAGGATATACCCAAATTTGTGGAATACATTAATGCTAATGTATTCAATTTAAAATTCACATTTCACTATCATGTGGACACCATAGATTTTTTGGACGTCACTCTACATGGTGACGGCAATTCGGGTAGGGTTTCCACTAGACTATTCAGAAAACCTCAGGCAGGTAATTCCCTTCTATATGCCACAAGTCAGCATCCGAAAGATACGGTTAGATCTCTCCTAGTTGGGGAGTTAATTCGGATAAAAAGATCGTGTACAGAAAATAAGGTGTATCAGGATTGCCTGAAAGAGGCCAGGAGTAGATTTAGTGAACGGGGTTATCCCCGTTGGGTATTGGATAGAGCCACGGCTATAGTGTCAGCTAAGGACAGAGGTAGTCTATTGATGCAGTCCAACAAAAAAGACGACAGGGAGACTAATAATACATCTAACATTTATTTCTCCACGAGGTTTAACAGTAACTATAAAGAAATTACCAACATTATTACTAGGAATTTACCTATATTAAACCAAGATCCCATTCTTAATACTCTATTGAAATCGGGATGCAAATTTATTGCCAAACGGGGGAAAACCTTGGGTAATGTTTTGTCCCCTAGCCTGTTTGTTCAAAGATCATCTGGGGTTAATACGTCATGGTTACACCTAAAAGGTTTTTTTTAAGTGTGGACTCAGTCGCTGTGGTGTCTGCAAATATGCAAACAGGAGTACAGTTTTTCATAACTCGGAGAGAACGAGGTCGTTCCCCATTAGGACCTTTATGAATTGCTGCTCGAATTTTGTAGTGTATGCGATCACGTGTACTAAGTGTGACAAGGACTATATAGGCAGTACCACGAGACCGGTCAAGGTCAGAATTGCAGAACATATCTATAGTATCAACAACAAAATTACGACTAAATCAACCGGTATATCGCAGCACTTCGTACAGGAACATGGTGGGGAATTGACCTCGTTCACATTTAATACCATCGAACATATCCCCAAGCCAATCAGAGGTGGGGATAGGGAACACTTACTCAGAATAGCAGAGGCCAGATGGATTTTGAAGCTTGGCACTAGACAACCTGCCGGGTTTAACAAGAGAAACGATTTGGCCTACATTTATTAGGGTCAGCTGTTTGTCCTGTTGTCCGGTGTATAATTTTGATATCAAAATGTTTGCTTTTTCGTTATGTTACCATTTGTATCTGATTGCATCGGAGTTACTTTATTGCTGTCTTGCATATGGGCGAGTAAATTGGAACCATGCATATAAAGACATTTACCGGTTTACTGTTCACATTGGACGATAGGGTGGTTTCTTCTAGGTTTCTCTCTGGTCTTCTTTCTGGTCTTCTTTCTTTCTCCTTCTTTTTCCCCATCCGGGAGCCGTGGTGTTCGCGCGTGCGCCGAATGTTCCGATTGAGTATACCAGCCTACGGGACATTCGGGCGCATGCGCAGTTGTTTCTTTTGGCATATACTTAGCCATTTTTGCTTTGGGCAGATAGGTGGTACAGCGCATGCGTACATCCTGCCGTAGCGGCGTTCGTAAGATCATATTGGTGGACCCTCGCTCATCAGGTGGGATCTTATGCTGCACGGATCCACCCGAGATTCGGGAGTCTATGGTTTAGATGCTCATGTGATTATACTGCAAAAGCAAATTAACATTTTGGGCACAGTGATCTTTTTATTTGTTCATGCAACAATGTTTCTTCTTTTTGCAACATGTAGGTATGTCATTATTTACATGTGTTATCTAAACATACTTTTTGTGATTTATACCTCTCGTTAAAGGGATTCTACCACTAAAACACTTTTTTTTCTAGTTACCACGTCGAAATAGCCTTTAAAAAGGCTATTCGTCTCTTACCTGTGGAAGTGCTCTCCGCCGCGCCGTTCGTTCAAAATACCGGTTTGTACCGGTATGCTAATTAGTTCTCTCGCAGCGATGGGGGCGTCCCCATCGCAGGAGCAGCGATGGGGGCGTCCCCATTGCAGCTCGAAAACTGACCACAGCGCCGCCTCTCTGGTCTTCGGTGTCCTCCCCTTGCTTCTTCAGCGTACTGTCGGACGCCTGCGCAGTACGCTCTGTTCGGCGAAGATTGCCGAACGTACTGCGCATGCACGAAATTGCGGTCCCAGCCATAGTGCGGGCACCGCAATTTCAACAGTACGTTCGGCAATCTTCGCCGAACAGAGAGCACACTGCGCAGGCGTCCGACAGACGCTGAAGAAGCAAGGGGAGGACACCGAAGACCAGAGAGGCAGCGTTGCGGTCAGTTTTCGAGCTGCAATGGGGACGCCCTCATCGCTGCTCCTGCGATGGGGACGCCCCCATCGCTGCGAGAGAACTAATTAGCATACCGGTACAAACCGGTATTTTGAATGAACGGCGCGGCGGAGAGCACTTCCACAGGTAAGAGACGAATAGCCTTTTTAAAGGCTATTCCGACGTGGTAACTAGAAAAAAATGTGTTTTAGTGGTAGAATCCCTTTAAAGTACTTCTCGTTATAATACCTCCTATATTTTACAACATGATTTTTTTTTTTTTTAAGGGAATGTACACATTACTAATTTTATTAATTTCACGTGTGGTTGTATTATTTAAGGGGGTGGGATGTGGTAGACGATCAGGCTATGACTAAGGCACGCATGTGCTGAAACGCGTCAGCCGACGTCATAATTTTCTCTAGTGTTTGGGGTAGGGAGCACCTCTGACCTGGTGAAATATGTTTTTTTTAATTGGATATAATAAAGAAATACTTTTTTTTATCTACGTGGATGCTGGATCTTTCCAATTTTTGCATCACTGCGCACACTACAGCTAATAAAAGTGAATGTGACTTACAGGTGGATACACACACACACAACACAATGATCACAAAGCCATAATGGTTTACTTACTTAAAATTGCCCAACTAATCACTTGGTTCAGTAATGGAAGTCCTTGTTTGACAGCTAGGCTGGAATGGGTTGTGCCAACTACACATATAGAAACTGCAAGACTTATCATCTGAAAAATAAAATAGGAAATTATTTTGATACAGAATGCATAACCATAGTTCAGAATAAAATAAACCCCTCACTTTCTTTAAAGCAAAAAAGAAGAGAGGCACCGAGCCTACCTTGGTGTAGTATTTTTTTAATCAAAAAGTCAGGGTAAGCAGAAAGAAATGGTCGCTCACCTGGTGGGGTTGTGTGAGACACAACCACCTCTATAGTGTATCTTAGGAATGGATGGCACAGGTAAACGTGGGCGGCAGCTGTATATACGTCTGGGAGATGTCAAGGCAACAATATTGGGGGTGGACCTTCTCACTCGAGGGGAGAACAGAAGAACCACGCTCGAAACGCTTTGTGCAAATAAAGTTTGTTCATTTACCCGGGCGAGCGTGGTTCTTCTGTTCTCCCCTTGAGTGAGAAGGTCCACCCCCAATATTGTTCTCACTTTCTTTATTCACACTTAGAAAGAACTACTTGAGTATAATGTGATTTTTTTTTTTTTAATTATAAATTTTATTTTTGGATTTATCAATTTTATTTTTTCCTTAACAATGACAAGTAAACAAAATAAATGAAATAAAATTTGCAAACTATTACAAGTACGAAATGACAATCTGGACACACGAGCATATTTTTCTAATGATTCCAGTTTCAGAATTGTTGTGTTTAGTGTGATCTCACAGAGAAATGTAACAAGTCTATCTGCTTCCAAATCATCAATTATACTGTTGTGTAGGGCAATAGCTTTGCGCTTATGTCTTTGATGTTCGTAAATGAACTTGCATTTTGCAGAAAGCTGGTGCTTGTTAATTCAAGGAAAAAGGATAACTGGTAAGTAATCACTGGCATACTCTCACCCCTTCCTCCCACCCACTGACAACAACCCTGGGGAATAGGCTAGCAATAACGAATAACAACTGCCTAGAATACTTTTCTACCAAAAAATAAACCCAAATTCAATGGTAAATGAAGCCTGTAATGCCTAAAAAAAGGTGTGGGGGAAGCTTCAAGTAGGCGCCCTCCAAATGTGTTTTGCCAAAACCTCCGCCATTTCCACTCAAGAGGTAGAAAATAATGTAGTAAATGTGCGCCAAACCCTTCTGGGATGGGGCAATCTTAAAAAGATTATTCTAACACAACAGCCTTCTTCATCAGTTTGACAATCTTCTAGGATGAAACAGCTTTCCTCTTATTAGGCCCGTGGAAAGGAGAAAATGTGCCCCACAATTCTTTAAGCAATTTCTCCCGACTATGGAAATGCCCCACATGTGGATGTAAATTTCTGTATTGGGACACAGCAGGGAAGGTGCACCATAGAGATTTTGCTGGAATTGGTAGCAGGTTCCATGTCACATTTGCAGAGGTTATGAGGTAAAAGCATAATGGAAACACACAACAAATGACCTCAGTTTGCAAACTAGATCCCTTAAAGAATTTATAAAGGCGGTGTAATGAGCATTTTCCCCCTCCGAGTGATATTTTAGTTTCCAAAAATGAATATACAGCTGCAATTTTTCAAAACACATGCCATTTCAGTGCCCAATAGGTTGTACCCGACTTTGGAGGTAAAAATGCTCAATATAACTCTGCTTAAATTCCTTGAGGGGTGTAGTTTCCAAAAGGTAGTCTCCGATCAGGGGATTCCATGTTGTTAGCATTTCTGAAATGCTAAAAAAAAAGTAGCATGGTGTCCAAAAAACAAAAAGTCTAAATCTGTGTTCCAAAATCAAATTGTGGCGCATCCCTCCTGTGCACTTAAAAATCACTTTATACTTACATATGACCAGGATACCCTACTTAATGTCATATATGTCAGCATAAGTTGCTGTTTGGGCACAAAAAAAGAATCAGAAGAGAAGAAGTGCTGTGTGGGCTATAAAAGTGCAGATTTAGATGGTCTGATTTTTGAACACCAGATCATGTTTTCAGAACTCCTAAGGTGCCAGTAAATTGGAATCCCACAAAAAAGACAACATTTTGTTAGTTAGGAAGGGCCAGTAGTGGGCGAGCTAGCTAGGTAAACAGGAGGGGGTGTGAATGAGAAAGAGAGGGGAGGAGGGAATGAAAGAGAGGGAGGGAGTCAGTTCTGAGTGAAGTACAAGGCATCATGGTAGCTGTAGGGAAACAGAACAGGAAGCTACCCTTGTAAACAAATACAGAAGATGCTCCCAGGGCTCTCAGAAAAACCCAGAAATCAGTCTAAACACTGCTAAATGTATTTGGCTGAACAGATTAACCTATTAATAGTGCTGACTTTTTTTTTTAGAAAAAAAAATATTTTTGAGTGGAAAACCCCTTTAAGAAATTTATGAAGGCATGGACTGAGTATTAGTTTCCCAGAATCCCACCCCATCACCCACCCACAACCCCCGCTGGGCCACTGGAAACTTGACTAGCATGATATTGGTCCTTGGTACAAAAAGGTTGGTGACCACTGCTTTAAAGAACTCCCGAATGTGATTTCCTGTCTTTCCAGGGATGTAGTCACTGCTTTAAAGAACTCCCGAATGTGATTTCCTGTCTTTCCATGTCTTTCCAGGGATGTAGTCACTGAAAAGGGTAAAACTTTACTTTTTACCTTTATGTAGATTCTTGGCAACTAGAGCCTGCTGGAGCACCTGTTTTTCTTCTCTCTACAACACATCACTCTTCTTCCTTTCATTAAGACTGTCATCCCTAACTAGTCAGCCACGGTCACAGATCCCTGTATAAGTGGCGCAGTGAGAGAAGAAACTAGCTGCATCAGCTGGCTCACCCATGCCCCAAGTTCACCAAAAACTCATTTGATAAAAAGTGAATTTTCTGCAAAATAACAGATCATCTAGAAACAATAAAGGTATGTGTGATGAATGGCCCAGAGTGACCACTGCTTTAAAGAACTCCCGAATGTGATTTCCTGTCTTTCCATGTCTTTTTTGTTTGTTTCACTGCCTTCTCAGATATATTTCCCTTTTGCCCTGTTAATTTACTCTACTTTACTCTATTGATTAGCAAGCTGCCAGAGATAGTGTCCAATTGTCCAAGCCTAATTACCCCCTGGAGGTAGCTTGCTCATCCCATTCTCTTACCCTGGGCACGGCATTGTCAGGCTTCTGCTAACTTCGTTATTCTATTCGATTCTATTCGCCTTGCTATCACTTTTTAGCAGACAAGCTGACTCCGAGGAAACCTTCAAAGAGTTATGGCCATATATAGTCATATTGGTACAAGGTGGGAGCAGAGCTGCCCACCTTGCTGACCTGATCGTGGGAGGGGGCTGAGTGGAGATATATTGTCACACATGACAGACCCCGGGCTCTTGTTGTTCTTCCTGGACTGCTGGGATGTGTCACAAAGTGCTGTGATGGTGTGGAAGCTAATCCCGTGGACTATGGACTCTATTGCCTATGGAAATACCATGCACCCTGGAATATTCTGCTAATGAGGTAGTCAAACTCTTACCACCTAAGGATTACCTATGGACTCTCACGGCTTATGGACTCTAAAGAACTGTGCCCTAGATTTTATGAGGTGAACTCCGGAGACCCAATTATAATTCTGTTTCTATTCTTTTATTCTTCTTATCTTACTGCACTGTAATATATCTTTCTGTAACCATACAAGCTTGTATCCAATAGCATATATCGCTATGTATGTTGGTTGTCTAGTATCGACCCTCTTGGGTTAATAAATATAAAACTTTAGAAAGCTCGTCTCATATTATCCTATAAGACCCGGTTCCTCTCGTAGGGTGAGAGCAGACAGTAAAGGTAAGAAGGTGATTGCAATTTTGCCCGTGGCAAGGCCAGGTAGGCCAGTGGCTGGGTAAAAGTGGCTGTGGCTAGGCGAGATCCTTCACAGTATGTATGCAAAGGTATGAAGGCCCCTACACAACTCTGAAATCACTTGTGGGTTATATGGTAGTTGATGAACTTTATTTTCAAGGTTTTCCAGGCAAAAAATTCATGAGCTATCCTTAGGACAGGTTATCAACTAAAGATCAGAAGTGGTCCATCAATCAGGCCCCCAATTTACCAGCTGTTTGAAGCTCTTCTGTAATTATCAAGTACAGCACAGACCAGGAGTATAATGGGTATGCTTGGTATCACAGCCCAGCCCATTCACATGAAGGAATCAGGCCATGCGAATGATGAACATGATATCACATTGTCTGCAAAACACAAGAGGTGCTCTGGGAGCATCGATGCCACTTCAACAGCTGACCTGTGAGGGTCCCAGCCTCCACAGACCCACAGATCTTCAATTGATGACTTATCCTAGATTAAGGTAATCAATTAAATAGTCCCTGAGATCCCCTTTAAGCCTTAACATTAAAATTGTGAAAACACTCTTGAAAATGTCATTTTTTATTGCAGATTTGGAATTTAAAGCTCATATAAATATTTCTGGCACATAACTCTAATAACTTATCTATATTTTAACACATTTTAGCCTTAAACCAGTAACGTTTTATTCCTGTCTGCATTCTGGCTTTTATAACTTATAAATTTTATTTAAATGTAGCTTTACAAGAGCTTGTACTTTGTAGGTACATAAGACTTTTGCTCAGTTTTATTACTTTTGGTTTTTGTGAGGCGAGATGATCATAAAACATGAATTCTGTCATCTCAATTTTAAGGATTATGTGTATTATTATGTAGAATAAATAGCAGACATTTTATTTTAGGGTTTTTTTTATGGATGTGGTGATTCCAACTGTGTGTTGTTGTTTTTTTTAATTAAAAAGGTGGAAAAATAATAATTTTTTACTTTTTTCTGTATACGACTTTGTTTTTTTAGCATGGTCCACAACTTGTAAGGAGTTAAATGGCAAGTGTCATGAACAAAAGGTCATGGTACTCTATCCCCTGGGGTTATCTAAAGTGACAGGGAATGGAGAATAATAAAATCCTTCTTCCCTCCCTGCACACTGTCAGCTACATCTGTTCTCTTACATGCTGGTTAAAGTGAGGCTGTGACTACATACAGCTCCACTTTAACAGTGATATTCCAAAAACTAAGTGGAATACAGACAGATTTTAAAATGAGACCAAGGGTTATTCCACGTCACTGGCAAAGCACTACATCCCCCTCATTGATGGAATGGCTCCAGGAGTTCTTTCTCATCAGGAGGATGGAGGTTCTTGTCACAGGGGATTCTTCTGTGTCCTCTAAGTTTGAGACCCTCTGGTGGCCATGGGTGGTGTTCCAGGAATCCTTAGAGTTTTCTAGTCTCTTTTCATAAGCCCCCCGAGTTTCCCTCGCACTGCCCTGGTGGTTTTCACCCCCTCCTCCCATTTCTTCCCTTGTTGGCTGTGCCCCCCTGTTTTTTTTGTTTCCCCCTTCTCTCTTCATTCTTTTCCCCTTGACATGCCTGTTTTTGGACTTGTACGTCCATCATTGCACTTCTTAATGACATTGTTTACACTTTTCCCCGTGCTCTATGTTTTGGATTTGTTTTGTTCCATATAAAACTGTAATAATATTTGATTATACCTAAAATGAGACCAAATTCACAGCTGTAGCCCCTTTGGCTCCAAAGTTACAGCCATTTAAAGTGATTGCTCCCTCTGTAGTTTCTCAGAACCTATCCTGCTCAGAGTAAACGGAAATGTATTTTGCTCAAACCCCGTCAAGGATACGTTCAAAGCTGTGCAGGAATAGCCTACTGATATTATTACTAACTAAACACTATCTCATGTAGTAGCAGTTTATTTTGTTTGTTTTTTTACAGGATAGGACATTAGTATCAGTGATTAGTGGTGGTCCAACAGCTGCCTCTGGGTACCAGAAGTAATAGGACCAGAGGTGCAATATCCCTGTGCCACTTATATAGAGTGGACAAGTTGCACCTATTACGTGAATAGGTGCTGAGCCATTTTCGCTCTGTCCATCTCTATAGTCTCCAGTGCCCATAGGCAGCTGAATCTTCTGATCGGGGCTAGGTTTGGGTTTCAGACCCCAACCAATCAGATACTGATGACCAATCCTGGGATTATGTTATTAGTTTGAAACCCACTGAAGGGCCTTTAAGAGTCCTTAAATGTAAAACTTCCAAACACTTAAATTTAGAACATTTTTAAAAACTTAACTCTGTAGTGTACGCTAGGTAACATATAATTAAGACAACAAATAACCTGACTTTGGGAATGGCTTTATACATACACAGCATGAATTAAATCAATTAAGCATAAGATATTGCCTCTGGATATAAAATATACATTATATGCTAAAAGTAGCATTTTCAGGTCAGATCCATAGAGGGCTTTAGAGAAGCAAATCTATTTCACTTTTGATTTCATGGGAACCTTAGCAACCGCTGCAGAAGTTTAAAAGCAATTAATAAACTTAGCCGCTGTATTTCTCAGAGGCCAATATATGACACCATTACATGATGCAGCATCGTTTCTCTCATCACTTTTCGGAGGAGATTAACCCTAAATATATGGGCAAAAGTCAGATTATTATTTTTAATTTGCTCACGTTGAAAACATTTTCTAAATGGAAAATTGCTTTAATTCCTAAGGCTATGATCAAAATGTCAGCCTCAAAAGTTAGAAAAAGGTCAGTTATGATCTGATAAGTCTTTGTTATGAGATAGCGATTAACACAAAACTCTGCTATTCCCCGATCAATTACAGTTCTTTTCCATTTATCAGACAGTACAGTACATTTCATGAAATCAGAAGCGGCCAGAACTCATCAGCAGGGGACACTGTCTGCTCAGTACTTTGGATGTCACAAGTAGTGTCTAGCACTCATACTGTGAGACCTTAACACATCTGTCACTGACCCACTTTCCCACGCTTTTCTAATTTATTTCTCAAACTGTTTAGCCTTTCCCAGTGGAAAATTGCTCCCAAATGATTTTTTTTTAACTGTACATTATTGAATGAATTAGTGTAAGTGGATAAATGAACTTTATATTACTGAATAAATTATACTTTAGTTTTCCAAATTTTTACAATCAAAGGCTACATTTGTGCTTGAAGTTCTATTAGGAACCTCTGTCACAGATCAAATATACAGGATGAAAAAGTCGTACGTGCTGTGCTTTTTTATGTGGAAAAATGATGAACCCCATTATAGTCAGTGGGACATTTTAGAGAACTAGCATACAAGCACTGTTTGTTCTACCACCACCTGTTGAGTGTTACTGCTCCCATGATGTTGCAAGCCCCTCATACACCAACTACTATTAGTATTGCTACATTTCTACAGTTTCTTCTAACTAGTTGGCCACTGATTCATACTTTGTCATTCACATATTTGCAACCCATTTAAGTTAATGCCTATATATTTGCTTGCCTACAACTGCCTCAATGCCAGAAGTTTAATATAGGTTTGGTCAAACTGACACATAATGGTATTCTTAAACGTGGCCTTCAGGCAGGGCCACATAAGTTAGGCATCACTTGTATGGTGATAACTTCAAGAGTGTTTAAACTCATTTCTGTAACGCTGTACCGTAAAATTCCTGGTATCTGGTATCAAATATCAGAAACACTAAAAAGAGTATAATGCTAACGTGCTTAATTAAATATAACATTTTTGGTTCCAATTTTAATTTTGTTTTTTTCTTTTGAAGGTCCCATAATCCATAAAATTGTATAATCTGGCACTTTTAAGGTCCAACTGCAATTTATTGAAGGAATGTGTTTGTCTAAGATCGGTCCACAGCGGTCTCCATTGTGGTCCAATCTCAGATGTAGCAGTGCTGACTGTGCGCTGAACCCTGCTCCATCTGAGATGCAGCAGAGCTGACTTTGTGCTGAACCCTGCTACATCTGAGATTGGACCACAATGGAGACCGCTGTGGACCGATCTTAGACTCCGCCTCCTCTGGCAGAACCAGCGTTGATTGGCCGAATGCTGTACTCTGTATGGCATTCGGCCAATCAATGCTGGTCAATGCATTCCTATGAGATAAAGTCAGCTCCCGCATATCGCAAGCTGACAGGGATCCTGACAAGATAGAGCCCCAAAGAGCTGTGTGAGTAACATTCCCACCTAAATAGAGGTAATCCCTAGCTAACCCTGCCTGTACATCTATCCCTGTCTCACAGTCACATAGTCTCATATGACCCGGATCTGAAATCCACTATTCGTATAAATTGGAGGTCATCTGATTTAGCCAGCCAATTACTTTTTCCGATTTTTATTCGATGCCTAGGTTGTCGTAGTTTCTGTCCCACCTCCCCTGCACAGTTATTGGTGCAAAAAAAGCGCTAGGGTAGGTGGGAGGGGATACAAATTTTTAGTCCGTTTTCCGCGTGGTATTCAATTGGAATCGAATATCTTGAGCAGCCTGATATTCGATCGAATATCAATTCGATTGAACGCCGTTCACTCATCTCTAGCGACTTTTCATGCTTTGTACACCAGAAAACTGGCGTGCAAAGTATAATAAATCTTCCTTAGTGCTCCAAATGCAGTTATAACTGTATTCAGTTCTGTGGCCAGAGATGATTTCAATCATAAGTAGGTGAAACACTGATCAATTAGATTGGGTTTACATGCCACTTCTTTTTTATTGTGCACGTTTTTTAATTGCAGTAGCATGTTACTATGCATCTTACCATTGCGCTAACAACCAGTAAACCAAAGGTTTTCAGTGTAATGGTTATGACATGCATTGTAACATGTGCATTACTACAATAAAAAAAACACATGCAGCAAAAAAATGTGCCATATACAGGCTGTTTTGTATTAATGCCTGTTAATGGCTCCTCATAATGTTTACTTGCAGGGAGTCTCGCTGCTCACTTGCAGTACAAAGTGTAGTAGCATCTTTAGGTACTTAAGCAACACCCAATTGAAGTCTAAGGATCCCAGGTATCAGACCCTGCAAATCTAATATTGAAGGCCTATCCTAAGGAAAAAAACATCAATATGGTGAAAAGTATAGTAACACATACTACTCATTACTGCAGTTCTTCATCAAAACAGTTCTGAGTAAACTCAGCCTTAAAGAAAAAACCGTGTTGCTCATAAACACAGTCAGAAACCATATATCCTGTCTCTACTGAGCAAAGGACTGTAAGCCATTTTTCCTCTGTAAAAGCTATAATATGAGTCTTAATATTAAAAGAAAAACAACATAGAAAAGGTCTGGAATATGGTGACTCGTGTATTTTATAGTTATGCTGACCTGACAGATGTGCACTTTGAAATCTCTTCTTTCATCAGCTCTGTCTCTCTTGTCCCAAAGCCACAAAAGGGAAGCCAGAGAAATGAGAAGTGCGAGCAGTCCAGCGCAGGTGCTGTATAAACAAGACAAGCAGGATATTAATCATCACATTCAGCAATGCAAGCATGTAATCTATTCACATCACACTAGTGCAGCAGTCCAAATGGAAGTTACGTTTCATGAACATAGCGAAAACGGCGCACTGCCAGCACTCATTTGCACAAAACAAATACATTCATTCTCAAGTTCTTTTTGGACACAGAGTAGCAGAAAAAAACTACTTGTCCTTTATTATTACTATATATATATATATATATATATATATATATATATATATATACTAAATTAATGGGATTCTATCATCAAAATGCAATTTTCTGTCCCTAACACGTAGGAATAGCCTTAAGAAAGGCTATTCTTCCTCTGCCTTTAGATGTCTTTTCTGTGCCGCCATTCGGTAGAAATCCGGGTTTTGTTCTGTATGCAAATGAGTTCTCTTGCAGCACTGGGGGCGGTCCACAGCGCTCAAACAGCACTGGGGGCGTCCCCAATGCTGCAAGAGAACTCTCCAGCACCGCCTCTATCTTCACCTGGAATGGCCTCTCCCTGCGTCTTCTTCTAGAGCTGACTTTTAGGCATGCGCAGTCGGCTCTTCCGTCGGGCCTCGGGATGAGCTGACTGCTCATGCCTGCAGCCATTTTCTTGTGGCCGCTTGCTCCAGCTTACTGTGTAAGCAGCCACAAGAAAATGGCCGCTTACACCAGTTTAGAAGAAGAAGACGACGCAGGGAGTGGCCGTTCCAGGCGAAGATGGAGGCAGCGCTGAAGAGTTCTCTCGCAGCATTGGAGACGGTTGTGTGAGGAGCGGATGGGAGCAGAGTGGAGTAGGAGGTCATTAGAGGATCTGAGTTTACGTGTGGGCAGGTAGCGGGAGATCAGTTCGGAGGTATATTGAGGGGACAGGTTGTGGATCGCTTTCAATGTTAACGTTAGTAGCTTGAACTCAATTCACTAGGCTATGGGTAGTCAGTGGAGGGACTGGCAGAGGGGAGCAGCCGATGAAGATGGGGGTGAGGTGGATTAAACGAGCAGCGCAGTTTAAGGTGGACTGGAGGGGGGAGAGGGTGTTAGCTGGGAGTCCATGGAGAAGGGTGTTGCAGTAATCTAAGCAGGAGATTATGAGGGCCTGGATGAGCATCTTAGTGGTTTCAGGGGTGAGGAAGGAGCGGATTCGATGGATGTTCTAGAGTTGGAGGCGGCAGGAAGTTTTGAGGGTTTGAACGTGTGACTTGAAGGATAGGTCGGAGTCCAGGGTTACCCCAAGGCAATGGGCTCGTGGGACAGGGGTAATTGTGGTTCCATTAACTTTGATAGATGTGTCAGGTGGAGGGGCCATACGGGGTGGGGTGAAGATGATGAACTATGTTTTCTCCATGTTGAGTTTGAGAAAGCGGGAGGAAAGGAAGGAGGCTACAGCTGCTAAATAGTCTGGAACTCTCGCCAGCAGAGAGGTAATGTCTGGTCCAGAGATGTATAGCAAAGGTATCGAAAACCATGAGATTCTATGAGTTGGCTCAGGCCAAGGTTGCAGATGAAGAACAGGAGGGGTCCTAGGACGGAGCCTTGGGGGACACCTACAGAGAGAGGGCGTGGTGAGGAGGTGATGCGCGAGTGGGAGACGCTGAATGTGTGGTCGGTGGGGTATGAGGATATCCAGGAAAGGGCCAGGTCTAAGATACCAAGGGATGAGAGAATTTCTAACAGGAGGGAGTGGTCAACTGTGTTAAAGGCAGAGGAGAGGTCAAGGAGGAGGAGGACAGAGTAATGGCACTTGGCTTTGGCGGTTAGAAGGTCATTAGTGACTTTTGTTAGGGCAGTTTCAGTGGAATGACGGGGTCTGAAGCCTGACTGTAGACTGTCAAAGAGCAGGTTGGATGAGAGATAGGAGGAGAGTTCTGAGTGGACGTGTTGCTCAAGCAGTTTTGAGGCGAGCAGTGAGATGGGACGATAATTGCCTGGAGAGGACGGGTCGAGGGACGGTTTCTTAAGTATAGGTGTGACTGTGGCGTGTTTGAAGGCAGAAGGGAAGGATCCATTGGCTAGAGATAGGTTGAAGAAATGGGTTAGGGCCGGAGTAATGACTTCAGTAAATTTGGGGATGAGATGTGACTGGATCGGGTCAAGCGCGCAGGAGGTGAGGTGGGATTTGGAGATTAGGGAAGAGAGTTTTTCATCAGTGATGGTGGAGAAACAGGTCAAGGATGATGAGAAGTGAGCAGTTGGGTGGAGGGGTTGTCGGGGGAGTAGGGTAATACTGTCCCTGATGGTGTCAATTTTAGTTTTGAAGTAAGTCAAAGTCATTGTTTAATATCTTTATTAATGACCTGGTAGAGGGTTTACAAAGCAGGGTGTCCATATTTGCAGATGATACTAAACTTTGTAGGGTAATTAATAATGAGGAGGATAGTTGAATATTACAAGGGGATCTAAGGAAACTAGAAGCATGGGCGAAGACTTGGCAAATGAAGTTTAATGTTGACAAATGTAAGGTAATGCACTTTGGTCTACGTAATAAAATGTATGACTACGTACTTAATAGTAAATTACTGGGTAAGACTGCCAATGAAAAAGACTTAGGGATTTTGGTGGACAGAAAGCTTACCTTTAATGACCAGTGCCAAGGCAAAACTATGGGATGTATCAAAAGAGGTATAGATTCTCATGACAAGGACACAGTTATGCCTCTATACAAATCACTGGTACAGCCACACTTAGAATATTGTGCGCAATTTGGGGCCCCGATAAACAAGAAAGACATAAGTGAACTTGAAAAAGTGCAAAGACGGGCAACCAAAATGATTAGGGGAATGGGTGGACTGGAGTACAACGATAGATTAACAAACTTGGGGTATTTCAGCTTAGAGAAAAGACGTCTATGGGGAGATCTAATAACAATGTACAAATACATGAAGGGACAATACAAAGAACTTTCTAAGGATCTTTTTACTCCTAGGCCAGTGACAGTGACAAGAGGACACCCTCTACGTCTGGAGGAGAGAAGGTTTCACCAGAAACATAGAAGGGGATTCTTCACAGTAAGAACAGCGAGGCTATGGAACTCTCTGCCCCAGGAAGTGGTGATGGTGGATTCATTAAACACGTTCAAAGCGGGCCTGGATGCCTTTCTTGAAGAGAAAAATATAATAGGTTATGGACTCTAGATTTTAAGGACACGTTGATCCAGGGTTTTTATACTGACTGCCAGATTTGGAGTCGGGAAGGATTTTTTTCCCCTGAAATAGGGCAATTGGCATGAGTCTCATGGGTTTTTTTGCCTTCCCCTGGATCAACACTGTAGGGATTGTAGGGTTATAGGTTGGACTTGATGGACTAATGTCTTTATCCAACCTCATTAACTATGTAACTATGTTAGCTAAGTGATGTCGGAGTGGGCGCAGCAGAACGGAGGAGGGAGTTGAAGGTGGTGAATAGTTGTTTGGGATTGCGAGAGAGTGCAGATAACATTACAAAACCATGAAAAATTGACCTTTGTGGACTTGGCTCTTTTCTCCAGTCCCAGCTGCAGGTGGTTTTCATATATACTGAGCTGCCACCTTTCATTTCCCTTGTTTCCTATCTGCAGTTGGACGGCATATTGCTTTATGGCACTTACTGACCACATGTGTGCCCATCTCAATATGTCTTCCAGCTGTACTTGATGAATGCCAGGAGGCTGCACAGGACATTGGAAATAAGGCTGAATCTGCTACCAGAGTATTATGGCTACATACACATATATACATACACTTAATCCTACTAATATTATAAATGTGAAAGTTTGTATGTTTGTGTGTTTGTTACTCGATCACGCCAAAACGGCTTAACAGATTTTCATGAAATTTGGCACATAGATAGTTTGTAACCTCGATTAACACACAGGCTACTTTATATCCCAGTAAATGACATGGCTTCATGACTGTTATAAATTTAGGTTCATATACTATATTAAACTGCTCTTGCCAGAAGCACTCTCTCAGCTAATTGGAGTTTGCTGATAAAGCCAGGTCTGTTATCTCTCTATGTAAACACGAAGATAACAGCAAGTCCATTGTGTACAAGCATATGAATATTATCTGATCTACTCCAGTGCTGAAACACTGACACGGGAAAATCCCTTTAATGCAAATTGGCAGTTTCCCAATTTTAAACATGCCATGAAAAAGAAAATCTAATTTGTTACAAAATTCTAAAACAACGAGACCTATGAAGGTAGCCAGAAGTCAACAGATTTCTCCTGAAGCGGAACTTAGGGGGATTGAGAAAGTTAGACATAAAGCAGCTCTTAGAACAGCCGAAACACTGGAGCAGGTGGATCATCGATGCCAACAACACACTCATATGGCGCACCAGCGAGCTGCTGAAACAATCACAGGCATGGTGCAAGGAAGAAGTTCAGTGGCAGGACAGCTTGACAGCTGCCGAAACGCCGAAGCAGGCGAACCATCGACGGCAGCAATTTGCTAAATATAGGCAGATCATCTAGGCCAAAAACACGCAGACGAAGTCACGGGCAGAGGCTAGTATTATCATAAATACATTGTCCACTAAAATTAAGCATATGGGCTTAAGAACGTATTCCATATTCTATAATGTATAATGGAACGTATTCCATTTTTTTGTCTATGTGAACTTTTCAGACACTATTTGTTCTAGCCTCGCATTGTCCGAAAGGATTACCCAGCTAATAATAGAGCACATGACATTTGTTCTGACAACTGGAACCAAAGCCGTTCATATTATGAACAAGCTGAACAAGGTTCTGCAAAGGACGACAAAGTAATCTCGTATTTGTTATGGCTTTGTTTTTGTCTTTAATGGTAAGCACACAGGTTAAGGGGGAAGATGCACAATATTTCAAATAGGAATGCATTCTCTAAAATACCTGCTGACCTTAGATATATGGTTCATTGCTCTTTATAATGAAAAATAGAGACAACCATTGGAAATACAAAAATAAGTATATATCTCCATCTATTTCATAATGAAAATGAGATAATACATGTGAGCCACTCATCTGTTAAGAACAGATGAGTGCATTGCAGATCGATTACTTACATAATAACCATTTTCTAGTGCCTCATACAAACTTGCAAAGACTTCATATAGGTAAAAAAAAAAAAAAAAAAGACAGATAACATAAGGCAACAACAGTAAAACCTTTTAGTCATGTATCAAGAAAGAAAATAATAATGTTTTTTTTTCCAGGCCTGGATAGTAGCTTATAGTTATCGATTGCAGTATATATATGTAGATGTGTGTCAATCCTTAAGGACAATTTCTCATGAAATCAAGTTAATAAAATATAGTGACATAGTGACAAAACCCATCAACAACTACTACTGATTCATGACATAGTCATTGAATGGCCACAAATACAGTACATACATATAGAATAGATAGTCACTAGATATCACTTATCATATCATGAAAAGCAGTTCATCTCATGACACACATCTGGAAATGTTCAGCTAAGGGGAAAAGTAAGGTAGGACACATCTGGTACCTCGGTGTTAATTTTAGGACTGCAAAAAAGAGGGTCACTACAAAAATACAGAACCTTATTTTTCTTATTAGGAAGCCTGCACACTGAGTTTACGCTTGCTCATTCTTAACGTAAAACTCGTTCAGAGTGAGTGGCGTAGAAAACAGATCCCATTGACTTTTTACGCCGCTCACTGTGAACAAGTTTACGTTCAGAATGACAGGAGTGTAAGCTCCGTGTGAAGGCTCCCTTAGTTGAACAACATACGAAAACAAAACAACCTTCCTGCACTGTAACCAGGATGCAAGTCCCGCACCTTTCTCTCCAGTTATGATCATAGCGTCCCACGTAGCCTTTACAAAAGCAACCTCACCCTCTTCGAGGAGTCCGCTAGGGATGCCCCCAAATGGAAACCTATCTGCATAAAAAAGCTGTTACCTAAGGAAACGCACAGACCCCATAGACTATAATAGGGTCTGTGTGGTTTCGGCTCAGTTTCCACATGAAAAATGCAGAGAGAAAAGTGCTGCTTGGAGGACCTTGCTCTCTGCATATTTCATGTGGATAGGCGAACAGAATGGCCAGAAGGCAGATGTGAACCGAGCCATAGAAGTTTCTATTTCATTAGTAGTCAATTTCCAATAATTAAGACAAAGCCATACCCTTAAAGGGGTTGTCCTACCAAAGTATATTAACCTGCATCCCTTTCCTGTGGATAGGGGGATAAATCGCAAATCAATGGGGTTCTGTGTTCTGCATTGGATGAAAGCCTAGCTGCCAAAAGAATGTACAATACGTTTATTTTCAGGGTCGGACTGGCCCATCGGGGAACCAGTGAATCCCCGAGCCCCAACTATTAATTCTCATTTTGTTAATGCAAATGCATTTATCAGGGGCCCTTTCACCATCCCGATCAGTCCCTTAACCAATGCATTTGCAGCACAGGACCTGCATATATTAACCGGTTAAGGACCAGGCCCAGAAGTACATTAAGGACCGGGCCTCTTTTTTCAAAACTGACATGTGTCACTTTAAATGGCAATAACTTTGAGACGCTTTAACTTACACAAGTGATTTTGAAATTGTTTTTTCGTAACACATTATACTTCACGTTAGTGGTAAACACTAATCAATATTTTTGTATTTATTTATAAAAAAACTAGCAAATTTGATGGAAATTTGGAAAAAATTGCAATTTTCAAAATGTGAAATTCTCTGCTTTTCAGGCAGATAGTCATACCATCCAAATACATGAATAAATATTATCTCCCATATCTCTGCTTTATATCGGCATCATCTTTTGATCGTCTTTTAATTCATTTTGGACGTTACAAGGCTTACAAGTGTAACAGCGATTTTCCAGATTTACAAGAAAATTCCTCAAACTAATTTTTTAGGGAACACTTCAGTTCTGAAAGGAATTATAAAGGCCTATATAATAGAAACCCCCATAAATCACCCCATTTTCAAAACTACACCCCTCAAATTATTCAAAACAGCATTTGGGATGTTTGTTAACCCTTTAAGCATTTCATAAGAATAAAAATAATATGGAGGTCAAATTTAGACATTTCATTTTTTTTCACTAATACATTCATTTAGACCTAAAATTAACACATTCACAAAGGGTTAAAGGAGAAAATGCATCTCACATTTTGTTATACAATTTCTCCCGTGCACAGAAATACCCCACATGTGGGTGTAAACTGATTTTTGGGCACACGGCAGTGCACGAAAGGGAAGGAGTGACACTGGGTGTTTGAACAGCATATTTTGCTGGAATAATTTTCAGGCACCATGTCACATTTGCAGAGCCCTTAGCGTACCAAAACAATGGAAACCCCCCAAAAGTGACCCCATTTTAGAATCTACACCCCTCACAGAATTCATCAAGGGGTATAGTCAGCATTTTGACCCTACAGTTGTTCCACAGATTTTACTAACATTGGAATGTGTAAAAGAAAAATTACTAAAATGTCACTTTATCCCCAAAGTTTTCATTTTCACAAGGGGTTAAAGGAGTAAAAGCCCCCCAAAGTTTGTTAAACAATTTATCCTGAACACGGCAATACCCCATATGTGGCCATATTCTGCTGTATGGGAACATGGCGGGGCTCAGAATGGAAGGAGCGCTATTTGGCTTTTGGATGGCAGATTTTGCTGGAATAATTTTAGGTGCCATGTCTGATTTGCAGAGCCCCTAGAGAACCAATACAGTGGAAACCCCCTAAAAGTGACCCCATTTTGGAAACTACACCCCCCACAAAACATATCAAAGGGTAGAGTGAGCATTTTGACCCTACAGCTGTTTCACAGATTTTATTAACATTGGGACATGAAAATGAAAATTTACTTTTTTTCCAACAAACTGTCAATTTAGCCCCAAATTTTTCATTTTCACAAGAGGATAAAGGAAAAAAAGCTCCCTAAAGTTCGTTACACAATTTCTCCTGAACACAGAAATGCCCCATATGTGGTCATAATCTACTGTATGGGAACATGGTGGGGCTCAGAATGGAAAGAGCGCTATTTGGCTTTTGAAGGGCAGATTTTGCTGGAATATTTTTCAGGTGCCATGTCGAATTTGCAGAGCCCCTAGTGTACCAATAAAGTGGAAACCCCCTAAAAGTGACCCCATTTTGGAAACTACACCCCTCATAGAATTTATCTAGGGGTTTGGTGAGCATTTTGGCCTCACAGCTGATTCACAGATTTTATTAACAATGGGACGTAAAAATGAAAAATTACTTTTTTTTTCCAATTAATCGTCCATTTAGCGCCATATTTTTAATTTTGCAAGTAGCTGAAGAATTAAAAGCCCCCCAGAGTTTGTTACACAATTTCTTCTTAACACGGCAATACCCCATATGTGGCCATAATCTGCTGTATGGGTATACGGTGGGGCTCAGAATGGAAAGAGCGCTATTTGGCTTTTAGAAAGCAGAAGTGGCTGGAATAGTTCTCAGGTGTCATGTCGCATTAGCTGAGCCCCTAAAGTATCAATACAATGGAAACCCCCCATTGTGACCCCATTTTAGAAACTACACAGGTGACAGTAAACTGGAATTCACCAAGAAGTGACCCCATTTTGTAGGGACAATTTTAGGGCCTCTGCAAATGTGACGTGGTGTCCAAAAACAAAGAATCTAAATCTGCACTCCAAAAGCACATATCGCTCCTTCACATCTGCGCCCTGCTGTGTACCCAAATAGCGGTGTATGCCCACATGTATGACACTGGTGTACCCCGGATAACGGACTTAATGCCATATGTGGGTATAAATGGCTGTTTGGGCACAGCCGGGCACAGAAGGGAAGGAGCGCTATTTTGGTTTTTGGAGCACAGTTTGGTTTTAGGACACCATGCCACTTTTGCAAAGCCCCTGAATTGCCAATAAAGTGGAATCCGCAGACATGTCACCCCATTTTGGACACTAGCCCACTGATGGGATTTATGAAGTGTTGTAACGAGCGTTTTTAACCCTTGAGTGTTGCATTTATTTAGTTTCCAGAAATGAAATCACAGCTGATAATGAGAAGTTAAAAATGAAAAATTTCCAGAGATTCGCCATTTTAGTGCCCGATATGTTGTGCCCAACTTATGTCAGCAGAGACACTCCAAAAACTGGTAAGCGGGTATCCCGGGCACAACAGCTTTTAGAGCGTTCATCTCTGATACAAGGCGGGCACAACATATTACGCACTGAAATGACGTATTCCTGGAAAAATTGTCATTTTCACCTCTCACAATCAGCTTCGTATTCATTTATGGATAATAAGTTATAGCAACACTTGGGGGTTAAAAATGCTCTCTGTACCCCTGGAGAAATCCTTCAGGGGTGTAGTTTCCAAAATAAGGTCACATATCAGGGGATTCCACTTTACTGGCGTTTCAGATCTACAAAAGTGTCATGGCATCCAAAAACCAAACCGTCTGTGCTCCAAAAACCCAATAACCCTTCTTCCCTTTTGCGTCCAGCTGTGCCCTAATATCAGTTTATACCCACATATGACATTACGTCCGTTATCCTGGGTACACCAGTGTCATACATGTGTCATAAACTGCAGTTTGGGCACACAGCAGGGCGCAGAAGCGATGGAGCGCGATGCGGCTTTTGGAGTACAGATTTTGATGTTTGGTATCTGGACGCCATGTCATGTTTGTAGAGCCTGTAAGGTACCAGAAAAGTGGATTCCCCAAAGGAGTGACCCCATTTTGAAAACTGCACCCCTCAAAGAATTTCTCAGGGGGTGTAGTGAGTATTAGTATCCCAGACGTGACTGCACAGCGGATGGCGAAGAGGGAATGTATAAGCTGTGCGGAGAACATTGCAGACACCAAATTCCCTACTATGTCCCAGTAGCTCCTATGATTGGGGGAGTCACTCTGGGGGTCACTTTGGGGGTCACTTCTGGTGTTTTTTCGCTCATAAGCTGTAAATCTGGGGTGTCCCCTGATATTCGCTCGCACAGCTTATATATTCCCTATCTGCCGCAGCCAGTTGTGTTCTAATAATTTGGCGATTTTTGGGGGGTTTTGCCTTGACATTGCTAGATGCTATATTTTCTTTATTTTTCTGGTGACGTGGCCATATAAGGGCTTGTTGTTTGCAGGATGAGATGCATTTTGTAATGACACCATCTTTGGGTGCCTACAACTTACTGATTACATTTTATTAACTCTTTCTTGCTGGATTAAAAAAAAAAAAAATCAATCCTGCATTGAGTTTTACATTTTAAATTTTTCGCCATGCAGCGTACAGCATAAGTAACGTGTCCTTTATTCTGCGGGTCGGTACGGTTACGGCGATACCTCATTTATGTTATTTTTTTATGCGATACTAAGTCTGCAGAACAAAAACACATATGGGGACATAAATCAATGTTTTTTGCATCGCCATCTTCTGAGACGTAACATTTTTATTTTTCGGTTGACAGTGTTGGTTGAGGGCTTATTTTTTGCGGGAAAATGTGCGCTTTTTATTGGCACTGTTGTGGGGTGAATATGACTTTTTGATCACTTTTTATAGCATATTTTGTAGGATGAGATGGCAAAAAATCATTATTTCCGGCGAGTTTTTTCCGTTTTTTTTTTCCGACGTTCACCGTGTACATTAAATATTATTTCAGTTTTATTGTACAGGTTGTTACGGACGCGGCGATACCAAATATGCATTGCTTTTTTTAATTTTTAGTGCTTTTTTTTATATAATTCATTTTGTATAGAAAAAAAGGGATTTTTGGACTTTAGAACTTTATTACTTTTTTCATACACTTTATTATTTTTTTTTTAACTTTTTTTTAACTTTTTCATGTGTCCCTTTAGGACACTTGAATCAGTTGATGCTTTGATGAAAGCATCAACTGATTCTACACAGTAGCAGACAGGACACGAGCAGGACATGAGCCTGCTCGTGTCCTGTAAGCTGCAGAGGAAGTGAGACACATCGCTCACTTCCTCCACCGCCTGGCAGGATCACCAGGTATGTGGGGGCTCCGGTAGTCTGGGGTCACTGGCCAGACCCCAGACTACCTGTTACTGACATCGGCACCCCTCGATCTCGCCGCGGGGGGTGCCGATCACTTTAAATTATCGGCGGATCCCTTTCGATCGCGCCGTGATGTTTCACGGCGCGATCGAAAGGGTTAACACGTCCAGTCGGACTGAGTTCCGACTGGACGTTATGGAGGAAGGGGTTAGGTGTTAGTAACACCTAACCCCTGTCCCCCCCGCACCCCTCCCCCCGCCAGAAAGGTACCTAAAGGCCGGACGTATTTCGGCAATAGTCCGGTCTTTAGGTACCAGCACATGAGGCCGTAAATTTACGTACGGCGGTCCTCATGTGGTTAAGAGAAGAGGGAGCGTCCTTTAGTGCTACAGTAATGATATAGAATGCTCCCCCTTCTCTTACTAGAGAGGATAGCCCAGGAGGCACAAGGACACTGCTCCTGCTGTCTGCATCCTGCAAAAAAGAGGAGGAGAGCGCCATACAGTAAAGTGAAAGCACAACACACCAGGTACATGCTAGGTTACTATTCCTAGTAATGTCAGGCATTTGGGGTTATTAATTTAGTTTTAGTAACATCATGTGCCTCACATTAATAGCAATTAACATCATGTCCCTCAGGAGAGGCGGCAAGCAGGAGTGGGGTGAGGTAAGTGATGCAGTCAGGTTCTCCCCAGTTTTGCAATCGGATTTTAACAACCAAAAAAATCAAAATCACCTGTCCCCAGCACCCCAATGTCTCTCGCCTGGAAATCCTGTACCTTTTTGGTCTCAGCGGCCACATGAGGTGCAGAGACTCCCAGCAAGAAGTTGCCAGTATGAGACTCAATGACACTGGTGGCGCACAACGGATCGCTGGGGACAGGTGAGTATGCTTTCTTTTGTTTTGTTTTTTATTTTGCACCTACTGCTTGCCACATGAGTTGCTCCAATTCCTGGACAACCTCATTAAAGGATTTATCCATCTTTCTAATATTGATGACCTGTTTTTAGGATAGGCCATCAATATTACATCTGTGGGGGTACAACAGCCAGAACCTCTGCAGATCAGCTTTTTTAGGACAGTGTGGCTACAGGTAATGGCAACAATTCTATGAGCCATGCTGTTCACTTGCCCTACAGTGTGTAGTGGTGGGTTTAAGTATTGCAGTGGTGAACATCATACGGTGGGTAAGCAGTATGGGCATTGTTATTATCTATAGCCGTACTGTCTCAGTTCAGCTGATCTGCAAGGGTCCTGGCGGTGGGCCCCTAGAAACAATTCCACTGGTGTGCCCTAGGCATCAAAGTCCAACACTGTTTGTTTTTGTCTTTCTTTTATATAAAATACTAGCTATACCTACAACTTCATCAGCGGCCCCCTCACGCCCTGCGTGCTCCACCTGCATTGCCGCCCCAGCCCCCCCACCACTGCCTTGTGGGCGCAGGGCGCCCGTCCAACACCAGTGCGCCCCTCCGGCCCACTTCCTTTCCTCTCGCCCCCCCAACTTTTCCCCCTATCCGCTCCTCCATTCCCTCGCTCCCTCCCTCCGACCCCAGGGCCCCTTCTGTCCCCACTTCCCACAGCACCCCGGGCCCCCTTCCCCCCCTCCTACACACACCCCCACCCGAACCTGCGACCCAGGGTCACCCCACCCTGGGCTCCCCGTGTGCCGAGGTTACCAGTGTGCAGAGGGTTAGCAGACCGTGCTGCGCAGCTGCTTTAGCCATGCACGGCGCGTGGCACAGGTACTTGCAGGAGTTCGTCACAGTTACGTCTACCTCTCCACTCACCAGTCCACACGGCGCGCCGGGCTCCAGCGATGCCGACATGCGCGGCTCTCGGCTGCCGGCATGCAGGACGCCATGTTCTTCATGTCAGCGTGAGGCCGGATTGTCGTTCTATAGTTCCGCCACCGCAGTGACCTTGTTCAATCGGAGCCCCGTGCCTGACGTGGTGACGTCAGCTCAGGTCCTGCAGCCTACACGGACCATGAATTCGGTGGTCGCAGACGGCCAAACCGCCAACATACGAGGATTGTAAGGCGCCTATGTTCTTTTCCGGGTGCCATTCTATGTATGTGCAAAATGTCATTGAAATCCATTCCGGCGTTGCGGCATGAAAGCGGAATAAACATCCAACATCTTTATAATAATAGTGAGGAAGGATAGCATTTCTGTGTCATGTATCTGCAACTACAACCATTTCCAAGACATATTGAAAATGGTTAATATTATCCCCTTCCTGCCGACGGCTTTTTTTGATTTTCGTTTTGGACTCCCCTCCTTCCAAACCGCATAACTTTTTTATTTCTCCGCTCTCAGAGCCATATGAGGTCCGTACAATGTACAGGAAAGCTGGAAAAAAATTCAGAATGGGGGGATTTGAAGAAAAAGTGCATTTGTGCGATTTTCTTATGGGCTTCGTTTTTACGGCGTTCACTGTGCAGCCAAAATGACATGTCACCTGTATTCTATGTTTCGGTACGATTTTGGAAATACCAAATTTATATGGTTTTATTTACATTTTAACCCTTAACAAAAACCCAAAACTGTGCCAATTTTTTTTTCTAAAAGTCGCCATATTCTGACACGCGTAACTTTTTTATACTTCCGTGTACAGAGATGTATAGGGTGTCTTTTTTTGCGCGGCTGGGTGTACTTTTTACTTATACTATTTTGGGGAATGTCTATTGCTTTGAGCGTTTTTTATTCAAATTTTTATCAGAGGCAAAACAATGAAAAAATGGCGGTTTGGCACATTTGACTTTTTTTCCCGCTACAGCGTTTATCGTGCAGGAAAAATATTTTTATAGATTTGTAGAGCGGGCGTTTTTCGGACACAAGAATACCTAATGTGAATGTGTTTCACAGTATTTCACTACTTTTATGTGTGTTCTAGGAAAAGGAGGGTGATTTGAACTTTTAATATTTTTTATTTTTTTTATATATATTTTTTTTACTTTTTTAAAAACTTTTTTTTTGCATCTGTTAGACCCCCTAGGGATCTTGAACCTCAGGGGGTCTGATCACTAATGCAATGCATTACAATGCTAATGCATTGCAATACATTGTAAAAATTCATAATTTCTTTTGCAGGCTGCATAGAGCAGCCTGCAAACGAAAATCACTACAGACTGTCCGGGAGCCTTTAACAAAGCTCCCAGCTGTCATGCCAATGTCACGTCAGCCCTGGAGCCCATGCGTCGCCGGGAAAATGGCGCCTTGGTCAGCTTTGACCGAGGCGCCGGAGGGGTTTATGCCTCCGATCGGTGCGGGCACCGACCGAAGGCATTAGCGCTGGGTGTGTACTGTGCAAAACAGTAGACATCCGGCAGCTATGGTGGCCGCCCGACTCCCAGGCGGCCGCCATAGTTAAACACCCGGCGTCCGCTGTAGTATTACGGCAGATGTCGGGAAGGGGTTAATGAATTCACTGGGTCATGTCTGGGGCTTCTCCAGTATAATTTTTATTCTCAACTTTTACACAACACTCTAATAGAATCACACGTCGGGTATTGAAACACAGCTTAAAAAAAAAACACAGCAAAAATGAAGAGAGTTTTTGTTGTGTTTTTCTTTTTTTTTTTCCTACCCCTATTAAATCTATAGTGAAAAAGCTTGCTATTTCGCAGGTAAAATTAACATGATGTTTTCCAAGAACGTGTGTATTTTTGAAAAAGCAGCTTTTCCACAGCTCTTTTTCTGCAATGTGTGGATAATATTAACCAAAATGTTTGCTGGTACTGTAAAGCACTGTATTTTTCTGCTACATTTCCACTGCAGCCACAAATGATGCATTTCTGCAACATGTGATCTTAGCCTGAGATTTCATGTACATGATAGAGTATGCATTTCTAGTGTTTTACCGATATCTGTACAGCAGTCCCTATAATATAACGGAACGGAACAGAACATTGGAACACTCATGTGTGCATATAGCCTATAAGGGACATTAACTCCATTTTTGTAAGCTAAAAATTCAGTTTAAATAAATTGACAAACAAGCAACCCTGCTGCAATACGCCACTTTTACCAAAGCAAAAAATAAACATAACAAGTCAGTTGGAACAGGTCTCAGGACCCTCTAATGCCAGTCTTATATTTATAACAAATTATATAGCGACCCCCCACTGTATTTCTATTCATTTCTGACTATTACTTCATTAAGAAATAGGGAATACTACTGTGTGCACAATAGAGTCAATCTGTATGCTATGTAAGCTTTCCTCAAGGACATTTTTTTTTTGCCCTGCCGCTACTGTTTTCCTTCCATAATATAAAATAATGAATATGGATGCATTGTATGAACTATCCTCTAGTGCTTTAGAAATAATTAAACCAATATCTACTTACATATTGATCCTTTATTGTTCTATATATAAACGTAGCTTCATTTTGGTGACCCACCAAGTATATAAGAACATTTCTCAAAAATTTTTTATAAAAATGTACACAGTACAAGTGTGCAAAATTTAGTTCCTCTTTTATGACTCAACTTTACCTGAAAATATATTCTGCTTTGTTTTTTATCCAGCTTTCGTAATAATAGCCTTTAGATCCTCTACAACAAAGTTCCTTTATACACAGATTAAGTGAGTTGTAAAACCAGCTTAGCGCTGCTCATGGTTGATTGTTTGCTACAGGGCAAACATTTGTACTATATTCACCTGTTATAAAATAAACTGGTATATCTATAGCATAAAATAAAAGGGCCACTTCAGTTATCACAATAAACCGTTTTTATATGGTTATGCTTTTAATCTACTTGCTGTCTGCAGTCTACGCTTATTTTTTTTGCCAGTTAACAGCAAGGCTTCTGCCGTGTTTCTGAATTCAATTCGTCACTTAGGCAGCATCAATATTGATTTTATTTTATTTTTTTATTTACTTTTGAGTATTAAGCAAGCAGATTGATAGAGCACGGAAAAATCGAGAGCAATAATTTTACCCATTTCAGTAAATAACAGCACTGTGTGAAGGACGTACACCAGCAGCACAGTGTACAGAAATAAATATTAACGTTTTTCCTTATATTATTAACCTACTATATGCTGAGATCATTTTAATCTGCTCACTATCTCCACTTGTATTCCACAAGCCTAATAATATAGGCTGGAATTCAGAGTTTGTACAAATAAATAACGCAATATACAATCACTAGCTTTAACTAAAAGCAAACTGTTCTTATTTGGCTAATATTACTGTTCAGAGCTAGTTCACACATATTAAAAGAAATCTGTAGTTAAAGATTGTGTATTAGAATACATATTCTTATCTGGTAGAAGGAGACAACACACTAAACAATAAGAAATCAAACATAAAACATTTGGATTTTAGGGATGGATGAATGTGTTGAAGACCAACCCATATGTACATACTCGTACAGTAAATACTTTATAAATATGGAATGCAGCTATGAACGTCTATTCCCCCCATTTTTGGTAAAATAGGGGAACTTATCATCCTATTTACACCCATTTTCGGACACAGATGAGTGATAATGTGGAGCATCTTTGGCACAAGGTCCTTTTTTGCACCAAAGATGCACCACACCCCCAATCTACACACCTCTCACCACAAGTGAGTGAAGCAAAGCTGGGAGAGCAAGGTGGTTGGGTCGCCTCAACCTGACATATTTATTCTAACTCATGCCAATGAGTTATGCAGAAAATGTACGCCAGCTCCGGACTGCTACAGATGTCTATTCTGGCGTACTAGTGTGCGCCTGACTTATTAACAGCCCGTCGTCTCTTCATAAATGATAGTTTTAAGAAATCTACTTTGTGTCTACTGTACAGGACCCTAAAGAAGCTGTTCTACATAGAAAGTGATTTATAGGTCCCAGCTGCTATCACTGACTTTTACATATAATGGACTTATTTTACCCGTATTAGTTATCTGCATCATTTTGTTTAACCTTTGAGTTTTTTTCAATGTTTTGACCTTATGAGTACACACTACCGTTACCAATGTCAGTTGCAGTCTTCTCTCATAGGATGGCAACAACGGACATTAAACTGTCACAGACTGATTCCGTGTTCATTCCCATTGACATTAATGTAAGCAACATGACGGAAGCTATCTTCTGTCAGAACATATAGTCCTACCATATACGGTATATATATATATATATATATATATATATATATATATATATATATATATATAGTATATATATGTTTATTTTTTTATGGCTGGGCTATTATGACAAATCAAAATTGTGATTAATTAGGAATTTTACCTCAACTACAATCAATAGGCCTTTTTAAGTTTGAGTATGATTTGGGTGACCCTACTGATATTCATCTTGCGAGGTTCACACAGTGGTTTTGTTCCAACCGAACACATATGACCCAGAACTGCCATTATACTCTGATGTCTCTTCAGACCCCACAGTATAAGTAGCAGAGGCCAATGGGAGATGAAAAACCTAGGCTCCAGCACTGCTCCTTGTATTCTTCAGGCCTGCTTAAGAAGTGAGGGAATGCTGAGGCCTCAGCAGTATGTGGCGCAGTGGTGTAAAGATGTAGGTGTGACTGATTTTGTCATAATATAATGTAATATATACTGATATGTATAATTATTCACACATACACAACCTTGATTCCTTTTGTTAGAAGGTGTCTTGACAATAATCTAATCACATATCACCTACTAGCTGTCGAGTAAGTGTGAAGGAAAAAAGCTGCTGCCAGACATTTTGCTCAGTGGCTTATCTCCCCAAAATCAAGGATTGGGCAGGTGAAATCCAACTGTATGATCTTTTTTTCCCTGACATCTTGTGTTGGTGGGAGTTGGGAGGTTCCTATAAACATTAGATGGTAGACCAATCCCGTCAAAATTGGTTCGGATTATAGGTCTTAGTACATGTATGGAATCGATCAATAATCATGAGAGAATGTACTATTGATTCATTTATCAATGATCACATGTTTTATGTTGTATAAAACTCAGTTGGCTTGAATTCTACACTGTGTGCACGCAGGCCTAGTTCGTAAAAAAGAAGAGAATAAACTAGTGAATGCAAATGGTTGTCAGACAATTGATCAGTTAAGCAATCAAAATTTAGCAGAATATATGTGATAATCCATGTGTATGAAGATTCATCTTTCAAGCACTTATTTAAGCAGTCACTCACTGCACAGTTATATAAATTATTCACACATCTAAAGCTGTCTTTACTATTCAATTTCCCTGCAGCAATAATACAAGGGGGACAATATCCACTCTAATCCATGTAGCTGATCTGATAACATAGTGAAGAGTTCACTGGCCCAGTGTTTAGTTAGCATTGCAATGTACAAGGGATCCCTGCCATATGAATGGCTAGCCGTCGCATTGGCAAGGATGAGATGCTGGCAGTCATGTCATGGCAGTCAGGCAGCCTGTAGCAGAATACCAGCAAAACTATAATATAATGCAAGGCACACATATTGCAGTACACTGTACGGGATATGTATCCAGGGGTAATAAATATATACATATAAAAAAAAGTTTTTTCTATGAAAAAAAACCCCTAAAAAATTCTATTCATCCTTTCTTTTGCTATATTACATTTAAAAACAAAAACTATAAAATACACATAAATTGGTATATCCCATATGATAGGTAACAGGAAATCTAAATGCCTGAAAAGCAGTTTTTTGGTCACCTCATCCCTTAAAAAAAAAAAAAAAAAAATGTATTATGGCTGGGCCCTACAGGTCGGAAATGCCGCGATTTGCCCACGGCGGAAACACTGTGGGAAAAAATTGCGTCGTTTTACAGTACAGGCAAAGTGGATGGGATTCTAGCGGATCCCATGCCCACTTTGCGGTAAAAACCACAGTGCTGACATGCCGCAATTTCCAAAACTGACGTGGTTTTAGAAATCGCAGCATGTCAATTATACCTACGGAAACGCCGGTGGTTTCCCCATAGGCATAATTGCAACAGAAAGTCTGCAGAGGAAAACTCAGTGAACTTTCTGTTTGAAACGCTGCAGGAAGAACCGCGATACTTTCCCACAGTGCTTTATTACTGCAGGATGTCCCATGGGGCTTTAGCCTAAAAAGCAACCAAAATGTCATATGCAACCCAGAATGGTACCAATGCTAATAAAACATAATGTTGCCATTCCAAAATATCACTTGTCCCACAAAATATAAGATTTTTTATGGCTAAGTTGATGTTAAATATAAAATGTTATGACTCTTGGAATGTAGGAAGGAAAAACCAAAGGAAGAGAAAATGAAAAATTAACCCAGCCATGAAGAGATTAAACACACTTGTGACACACTGATGTCAAATATACCCTAAACCAGGGGTGCCCAATACGTCGATCACGATCTACCGGTCCATCGCAAAGGACGTATGGGTCGATCGCGGGCTGCAGCCAGGGATCCCCAGTGTCTGCTTGTTCACAGCACAGGCTGAGAGTTGACTCTCAGCCTGCGCTGTGAACAAGCACTCCAGACACTTGCAGGCCGGGCAGCAGCAGCTCCGGGAGATGGAGGAAGCCGGGGTGCTGCTTGTTCACAGCACAAGCTGAAAGTAATCACCGGACACTTGCAGGCGGGGCCGCCGCAGCCCCAGCCTGCCAGTGTCCAGAGATAACTCTCAGTCTGCGCTGTGAAGAAGCAGACACCGGGGATTCCTGGGCGGCCACAGAACAGCTGTCTCCTGCACTCGTGCTCTGCCCGACCCCGCCCACATGCCCGGCCATGCCCACAGGCACGCTCCGGTCCCGCCACAGGCCCGCCCACAAAAGTGGGTGGTCAGATCTTTTGTCAGGTCAGTTTCTAAAGCAGCTCACATGCAGAAAAAGTGTGAGCACCCCTGCCATAAACATTTTACATTTCCTGTTGCTTTTCCATAATCAAAGTCTGCTTTTAGTCATTTATACTTATATCACCATAGAGATTGGTGTCCCTCCCTCATGCTTTAACCTCTTTCCGTTTCAGGCATTTTTTTGAATATCATTTTCAACTCCCCACTTTCAAAACCCCATAACTTTTTTTTTTTTCCGTTCAAAGACCTATGAAGTATTGTACTTTTTAATGGTACCATTTAATATTCAGTAAAATGTACTGGAAAGCTAGAAAAAAAATTTGGTGGCATTGAATTGGAGAAAAACTGCTTTAGTGTGACTTTCTTATGGGATTCGCTTTTACGACATTCACTGTGCAGCCAAAATGACAGTTTACCTATATTTTTAGGGGTTGGTATGATTCCAAGGATACCAAATGTATATAGTTTTTTTTTTTTACGTTTTAACTCCTTAAAAAATCCCAAACTTTGTAAAACAAAAAAAATAAACATTTTTTTGGAGTCAACATATTCACAGAATGAACCGAGATCTCAGAGCTTGTAAAGAGCAACTTCCACTATATGTGAACAAGTGAAGGCTGCAGAAAAAGTAAAAAAAAAAAAAACACAAAACTGAATTTTTAATAGAAAGTTTTAAAAAATGTTTACTATTCAACAATAAATATTAAAAAAATTAATGCAGAGATGTATATAACCTATAAAATTTTTGACTTTAGCTCGCTCCCCAACACCATCCCACCGACACAACAGCATGATGTATTCATAAGCACTGAAATTTCCATTTTAGCAAGCACATAAATCCCACTAAGCATCAGTTCACACTGAGTTTTTTGCAGACAGATTTTGACGTAGAATCCCCCTTATTCATTTCAATGGGAGGCCCTCTCTTTTTTTTCAGCTAACGGGAAAAAGAAGCAACATGTCCTATCTTGATGCGGATTCCGCGGCTGTGTCAGACTCACTCCCGATTAAGCCCATTCATTCGGACCTGATCAGGAGGATGCCGCAACGGGATACCGATGCACTGCAAAATATGTACAATGTAAAAAAAAAAGGTTTCTGCTGTGTGAACATACCTTAAGGGTGCATTCACACGGAGTTTTGTGGCACTCGTGTAAAGAAGCACAGCTGTAAAACTGAATCCCATTGAGTTCAATGGGTTCCGTCTTGCACGCACTACACATTCAACTCAATAGGAGTCTTTTTTACCTATTGATTTCAATGTGTCGTGCGTAACACAATCAATGGAATTCAGTTTTACAGCGCTGCTTCTTTACACGAGTTTTGTGACAAAAACAGCGCCACAAAACTCCGTGTGACTGTGCTGTAAGGGAGGAAGGATGCATGCTTTTTTTTTTTTTTCTTTTGAAAAATACCAAATTATATAAAGAAATAAAAAAGCAAAAAGAAAACAAAACAAACATACAGAAAATATCACATTATAAATGATCCAAGGCTGCAGCACAATGGAATAACCATCAGGAGCCCAATCAAAGCTGGAAGGATGTTTCATTATTGAAATAACATCCTTTTTTCTCCCCTGATGTCACAGTCGCTCACGTGTCTGACAAGACTCACTGAATCAGTGCATACTAAATGTGATATAAAGCTTTTAAGACAATGTTGATCTTACACCAGAGTAATGTTGGGCTCTCTTCCAACAACAGGCATCAAGGGAAACAGTGCCAGCAGCAAGCACAAGAGAACCCAGCTCACAGTTGTTATCTGCAGAAGAAAAAAAAAAGAAGTAAATATGGGTAACAGCGCTGTGGGAGATCATGTACACATGCAGAACTGAAAGAACAGCAAAATCAATCCTACTGTTTCCTAAGCAGAGTTCTGTTAAGTCTGCAGCTGAATTGAGAACAAAGATAATAAATGAAATGTTTTTTTTTTATAATAAATCAAGAATGTGTCAAATTTAGAAAAAAACAAGACAATAATGGGTGAATTTTTAATGTGAACTAAAACTGGGTCCTTTAACAAATAAACTGCAGGTAGACACCGAAAGAACTGAGTTTTTATATCATATGGATATATAATGGTTCTATGTTTTTTGTTTTTTTTTGAGAAACAATAACCCTTCTTAGAGCACCGATCTTTTAAGGAAGATTATAAAAGATTTTTTAATATCAAGTTACTGTTCTCAATGCAGGGGGCGCATAGATCTATATGGTTTTCAGAGGTGCAGGTAGCAACCAGTGTATCAGACTCTACATATCACCTGCGCCCTCTATCAATAGAAAGGTATGACGTACTTAAGTAATACTAGGGGTAGTAAAGATGTAAACTATAGGCACACTAGTTAAATCAAATGTGGATTATTATACCTTTGCTTCAACCCACAACTTCATTAGCACTGGCCACAAAGCAAAAACCACCAAACCAACTGTAAGTACCCAACGATAGAAGAAGCTGAGAACCTATAGGCAGAAAAATATGGTATTATCAAACAGTATGAAATATGTACAATGTAAAAAATTACAAATAGCTAATAATGTACAACATCTATCATCTAAAACGTTGAACTGTTATATAATGTTTTTATTTCCCTAAATATTAGGACAGCAATACACACAAAGATTTACAGATGGGGAGTATAATGAAGATTTACACAAGACATTTGCAATGCATTTTTCTCACGATGACTCAAAGTGCAGTCCAGAGGTTAAAGTAGTTATCCAGATTTTAAAATATATGAGCCAAATAACAGGAACAGCCATACAAAACACTGCCTAATACTGTATATATCCTGTTTAAAGTCAGCACCATTTATCAGAATTATTTTCCAGTGATCGCACAACCTTCTTGCCCCTTGAAGGCACTCAAGGATGTGATTTATTGCCTAGTCAGATATGTGGAGGAGATCAATGCTGAACAAACTGAAGAAGTGAGACACAAGACACTGTAAGACAAACCAGGAACATTACCAGGGTGAAAATATACACACAGGGGACAGTGGAGAAGGGAGGGGTACACAGAGTAAGAGCAGGTAGAGGAATCTTGGGAAGTGTAGTTTGTTCACAGTTTCACGGCATGCAAATAACAGTGATACAAGGAGCAGAATGTATGAGAACTTGACGGTACTTGGCAGCACTGTAAGTGACCGACTGCTTCACCCCAAGTGTGAGAAGGAGCGCTATCGGAGGTCCTTCCTCTCAACCTTGGTCAGGCTACATAATCTACATCAGGCCAAGTGAAGAGAACTAAATGATCCCGAAGTCTTCTTTCTTTTTTTTTTCTCTTTTGCTGCTATGATTCCTAGTATTTTTCTCCTATCTGCTATTCTGAGCTTATGTGTGTCTCCTTCTGTACTATAAACTGTTATTATACTGTATCCGTATTATCAGGGTGCTGTAACACACTGAAATTAAAGGGATTCTTTCATTAAAATGACATTTTTTGTCCCTAACAAGTAGGAATAGCCTTAAGAAAGGCTATTCTTCTCCTACTTTGGAAGTCTTTTCCGCGCCACCGTTTGGTAGAAATCCCGGTTTTCTTCGGTATGCAAATGAGTTCTCTCGCAGCACTGGGGGTATCCCCAATGCTGCAAGAGAACTCTCCAGCAACGCCTTTATCTTCTTCTGGAACGCTCTCTCCCTGTGTCTTCTTCCATCCTGTGTTTCAATCCTCTAGGCCTCGGGCCAAGCAGACCGTGCATTCCCACAGGCCACAAGAAAATGGCCACTTACACAGCTTACTGTGTGAGCAGCCATTTTTGTTGTGGCCGCGGGCATTTGCAGTCTGCTCTGCCCGAGGCCTAGAAGATTGAAGCCCCTTACGGAAGAGGGCGTTCCAGAAGAAGATGGAGGCGTCACTGGAGATTTCTCTTGCAGCATTGGGGATGCCCCCAGTGCTGTTTGAGTGCTGGGGCGCGCCCCCAGTGCTGCAAGAGAACTCATTTACATACCGGAGAAAACCCAGATTTCTACCGAACTTTGGCGCAAAGAAGACTTCTAAAGGTAGCAGAAGAGTAATATTTCTTAAGGCTATTCCTACTTGTTGGGGACAAAAAATGTCATTTTTCTGCCACACATGTGAACATAGCCTTATAGGGATCCAGTGCATTGTGAGAATTGGTGTTCTGGAAGCATGTTGAGGTTGTTTAGTTATTAACTTAGCTGCAGCATTTTAGCCTGAACTGCACTTACAAACAGCGCTCATTTACAGATGGGGCATATATTTGATAGATTTTTTTTTTATTTATATAATAGAAAATGATACAATTTTCCAATATATATTTCAAATTCTGTTCACAAACAGAACCCCTACTGCAGTGAGTAATTAATGTGACCCCCTACTACATCAAACAATATAAGTTGTACAGAGCAACCGACTTCTGTCCTGATAGGTCAACCGGAGATGGTGAGAAGCAGTAGGAAAACCCAGCACCCCCACGGGCTGAAACCATTCGAATGACCTGAGGATGGGAAAGACACTGCGCTGACTCCGTAGGTGTTTATTAAACACGCACTTTATTAAAATTTCCAAACACACTACATCACGTGACCCCTGGTATCTAGTAAGCGCCTGGTTTCCACAACAAACATGATGGGTTAGTAGACAGGAGACATCCATTTATTTATATAAACTGGCTATATATATATATTTACATGGCTAACTATCTATACATGATTTATAAAATAGCTAGCTGTGCTTAGGTCATGTTGTTAATAGAGTTAAATATAAATAAAAAAAAATTAAAAATCACAGAAAAGACATAGGGAGAACAACGCAAGAGCTGCTTCTGCCCAGACACTGATACACATGCTGCTCTACATGGTAATACTGTATACATGTTCTGCTTCTTAATGAACAACTATTCACCTGTGCCTGGACAGTCAAATGAATGCCAGTGGGCACATGGCTGATGCCATACTATTGTTATTAGTTTTTCTATCAATGCATTACACATGACTGAAATGGATATTATCTTTTTTTTTTCAACATTGATATAATACAATGTGAAAGTAAAATAATTTTGGATGCATATATGTTGGAAAATTTTATTACTTTCTACTGTCTAAATAAATACATTTAATCATAAAAAAAGAAGTCCTCTACAAAATACTTTCAAATAATACACACCACATAAACATATTATAAGTTATTATAACTACATACATAGACATACATGTAAAAGGATACATAATTTGTACTGAAACAGCATAATAATATTGTACTTGTAGCCAAATGAACATGGTTGTGTTAGGACTCTAGTCACTGGCTAGAAATAAAAGGATTTTGAAATAATAATATGTTCAGGTACGGCCTTTAGTGTTTATGACTCGTGACTTCTGAACCCTGAGCAGACGCATAATGATGATTAATTAAGTTCCTATTTGGCTTTATGCAGGATCTCTTTTAGGTATCTGAATTGTGTTAATTTCTAAATGTGAGTCTAAGAAACAGCATTTACTCAGAAGCTATTCAGGTTCATTTTCCTGCTCTGCAAAACATGTCTTCAAAAATGAAAGTGGAGAATTTGTATGGAGAACGATTAGGACTGCACCTTCTAACACTTGTGTACTTCATGTTTTCTCCTGATAACTCACCAGCCACAACATGGCAAACATTTGTGGAAATACATGCAGTAATTAAAAATGTAATCAAACATTGTAGCAGTTATGGAGAGACCTTTGTAACATATAACTTCTGTCAACTTCACATATCCCTTTCACCCAAAGATGCTCCTCCCCATTGACTGACGTCTCACCAGTGAAGCCAACCACAACCACACCACTATATATATATATATATATATAAACATAACTAAAATATGCTACTTACCAATATTTCAACCCCCATGATAACCATTATAAGAAATCCAAGGATTCCAAGTGGTGAAACAGTCATCAGATAAATTCCGATTTCATGGAGAATCCACAATCTGTAGTCCAATAAACAGCAGTTTGAATGAGCAAGTCTGGGAGAAGACTGTTTGCTTAATTTCAATGGACTAAAGAGACCTAATAGAACAAATCTGCAAGTATATGCAGTAAACTGAACAGTTATATCCTCAACAGATTTGACCAAGCTCAAAGATATAATTTTAGAAATAAATCAATGCACCAAAGACATAAGTGTCAGCCAGTCTTAGGGCTAGTTCACACAGGGCAAAATGGCATGGATTTTGATGCAGAATCCACCTCAAAATCTGCCTCCTCACAAAAGAGTCCTATATAATCTGCTAGAGTTCTTTTTTCCACTAGCAGAAAAAAGAAGCGACATGACCTTTCTTCAGGCAGATTCGGCCTGAAAAAAACGGGTGTCAATGGGAGGCGGAAAAACTGTGTAGTGATTTTTGGACGCAGAGTTGTCAAAAACCACAACCAAAACTGCGAGGCAGTTTTTTTTGCCTCACATTTTCTCCCGTGGTTTTTTTCAGGTAGAAAAACCGCAATGCGTCAAAAACTGCCAGACGATGTCTGGAGTGGAGTTTTTCCTGACTAAATTCCTCGACACCTTGTACACGTGTGAACTAGCCCTAACAGCATCTATACAGTAATGGAAATGAAATGAATCTATCTTTATACAACCCTGTATTATTATTATGTTTAATCCGGAAGGAAAAAGTATCATGAGGCTAAGCAGGGTCTTCTAGCAATTTCCTAAAGATGTATTTAACTATGGCAGTCGGCCGGGCTATCTTGTCCATCATATCATACTTTATTTTGCCATCTCTTCTATACATATATTTTCCAAGTTGGGAACCTGCTGTTAAAAATTTGTATCCTGCCCCTGCTGGATCCTGTTACCACAATTACTCCACCAACTGCCTGTCAGCCTGTCCTTTGACTCAGAGAGAGCCCTGGCGGTGAACTGCCCACATGTGCAGCTTTCACACAATGCACCATTTATAGTTGCAGAAGTAAAATCCCATAAAAGCGCTTTATAATATAGCATTAAGCGTCAACACTTATATTGATTTGACACATGCATGCACTGTATGTAAAACATTACTAGAGACTGCCATTTATAACAGACATGGATGTGACAAGAATGTACAGTAATGGAAATGTCTACATGTTTTTTTTCATCTATCTTTATACCTAATGAAAGGCTTCATCTAGAGTAAACCTCCATTTGCACTGTCAGCCATTTCTTCAGACAAATCTAAAGCTGCTGAAGGCCATTACAATAGCCACTATCCATTGAGAGAATATAGATGAGGAAATTATGATACAGCAGTCTCCGTATTCTGTACATTGTAGAGGGCAGGTTCAAGGAATTTAACTCCTTTTACAAAGGAACTGATATTTTACAGGGAGTTTATAAGTAAAACACTTCTAAACCACTTATATGGTGTTGTAAGGACACTCATAGCAAAGTGGAAATGACTTTCTTCTCTCCTACAACAGTGAAGTTTGATACAAGAAAAGGTACAGCATTGTTCACTCTGCCTCTACCAGCCCATAAAGCAGTATAAAAGGGATTTAAAGGTGAATTTGGTGCTGGTAGACTCCTCGGTGTATCATCAGAGCTATTCTATGAGAAAAGGCACATTGGTTTAAATAAGTAAAAACTATTTATTTTCTAGTTTTCAAACTAAGTTAAATTTTCTGGAATTCTGGGTTAATATATGCCAAAAGCCAGCCTGCATGCTCTGCACCACATTTATTCTATGCATTACTTGCTTAGGAGATAGGTAGGCATGACGTAGCTGTGAACCAGAATGGCTTATCTAGAACGGAGTTTGGCTTGCCTGTGTGGACAAAGATGTAACAATGGACACCATATTCTGGAGCAATGACAAACAACTAACATGGAGCCACTGCACAAGCTCCTGCCCTGCATGTGAATGGTCACATAACCCATTCATCAAAGGCCCTTCTGTTTTTTTTGTTTTGTTTTGTTTTTTAATGTAGATTGTGAGCCCCACATAGGGATCACAATGTACAATTTTTTTTTTTTCCTACCAGTATGTCTTTATAGAATGGGAGGAAACCCACGCAAACACATGGAGAACATACAAACTCCTTGCAGATGTTGTTCCTGGCGGGATTTGAACCCAGGACTCCAGTTCTGAACACCTACAGTGCTAACCACTGAGCCACCATGTTGCCCCCAAAGGTCCTTCTGTAAGACTACAAAACACCAGCAAATAGAACTGCCAGAATTTTGCAGTTCTGCAGTGTTCTAGAAATTTCTCAAGTTGGCTAGCATCCTCTTGTTGGTATATACATATATGCAACAGATATAGACTTATTTGTATTATACTGTGTTGGAGGAACTTACAGCTTCCGGACACTAGATGGCGATGTTATTATTGTTATGTGCTGAATACATGTAATGATATGCTATGGAGACTTGTCTATATCTCACACTATCTATGGTTAAGGTCCTTTCCTGTGTATTCCTCCATATTGCTGTATAGAGATGCTGATAATGTTACCTCATGTTCTGATAAGTAAACTGAAGATTAACCCATATAATCTACTCTGAAGCTTTCCTCTGCGACTACACTGTGCAACACCTCTCAGAGGTGTTTACATGACTCCCTAAGGCAGGGGTAGGCAACCTTCAACACTCCAGCTGTTGTAAAACGATAACTCCCAGCATGCTTAGGCCTAGTTCACATCTGCGTTCGGAATTCCGTTTGGAGAGTCCATTTAGGGACCTCCCCGAATGGAACACTGAACGTATTAAAAAGCAAAAAGCAATAAAAGCACACAGACCCCATAGACTATAATGGGGTCTGTGTTTTTTCTGCATGAATCCTGCAGAAACAAAAGTACTTCATGCAGCGCTTTTGTCTCTGCATGCACGGAAAACACACGGACCCATTATAGTCTATGGCAGGGGTAGGGAACCTTTGGCTCTCCAGCTGCTGTGAAACTACAACTCCCAGCATGCTCCATTCACTTCCATGGGAGTTCCCGGAACAGCAGAGCCAGTATGCATGCTGGGAGTTGTAGTTTTGCAACAGCTGGAGAGCCGTACGTTCCCTACCCCTGGTCTATGGGGTCCGTGTGCTTTCATTGCTCACTGCTTTGTAATGCGTTCAGTATTCCGTTTTGGGGGTCCCCAAACAGACTCGCTGAACGGAATACCGAATGCAGATGTGAACCAGGACTTACTTGCTCTGCTGTTCTTTTAACTCCCATGGAAGTAAATGGAACATGTTGGAGTCGTAGTTTCAAAACACTGTCATGTGAATATGGCTTAAGCTTGCTCTGTCTAACTCTAAGGGGTTGTTCACATGTGGGAATGTGAAGCTGAATTTGAGCTGGAATCTACTTCAAATTCCAAATGAAATTTGCCTCCCATTCATTTCCATGGGAGGCAGTAGCAGATTTTTTTTCTCTGAGCGGAAAAAACAAGTGTCCTGCTTATTCTTCAAACAGTTACAGTCTGAGAACTCCCAATGAAGTGAATGGGAGCTGGAAAATACACCTTTTCCCCTTGGCACAAAATTTGATGCAGAATTTGGTCCTGACGAACAAAAGCAAATAGGCAAAATACAGAGGCACTCTTCTCCAAAATCATTGTCAAAATCTGCTTTGGTTTTGTCAAGTAGAAAAATCTGCTTGAAATTCCTGAAGCAGAAATTTTCAGCTTGACAAATACAGTATCAAATTCCTACATGTGATTATGCCCTTAGACAGTATTAGTAAATATGCTCCAATGTGATTACCAACAGAAGTATGACCTTTGTTGATATTCTTGGGGGCTTTGTCTATAGGACAAGTCCATCAAAATTTACCCAGACAAACGTTCATAACATTCGATCAATTGGTGTGTGTGTGTGTGTGTGTGTGTGTGTGTGTGTGTATGTGTGTGTATATATATATATATATTTTTTTTTTTTTTTTTTGGGGGGGGGAGAGTTTGTAGTTTGTATATTAGTTAATTAAATATTCCAACTGGCATTGTGCAGTCTTGATCCATTAGCATCAAGGAATACTATTCACAAGACTGTATACTTTCATGGGAAAAATTGGCAAAGTTCTAAGATACTCCAAAGCCACTGCTACTCCTACTGCACACTGCTATATAACATACAGCCAAAACAATAGAGGGCATTTATTAGAAAGCCAACGTGGATTTGACTTACTGTTTTGAAGCAGCATACCAGATCAGAATAGGCAGGAGACAGTAGACATAATGTGTCCACGGACTTGACTGAATAATCAGGAAAAATACAGTGAACAACCCCAGAGCACCAAATCCATAGCTCACAAATGGTGATGACTCCTGAAAAAAAAACAAATACAGCTATTATGGAAAAATATGAGCACATTTTTATTTGATAGCAAACTATCCCTATTTCAAAGCTTTATGTGACAAATTAACTGTATTTCCCTATCTCTATTAATGGAAATACAGCAATTTCAATCTATCAGCAATCTACAAATTGGTGGTCTGTAACCTGTGGATATGAAACTACAACTCCCTTAATGTAATACAGCCTATATACTGTATAAACTACAGACTGTTACCGGTAGCATTTGACCTGCAAACATAAAAGTTGACTAGATCAATAGCCAGGAAATTGTGATATTGGTAATTTGTGAATGTTATGTAATACCTCGAAACCAGACAACAAATTTGAGAGGATATTCTTTTAAATCACCTTTTAACATGAATATTGTATTCATTTTCTATTTTGTTCTAAAAGTCAGTATTAATATAAATAAAACCATTCCCCAAATAAACCTCATGTTGCATACAGGAAAATGGAGCCTGGACAGCAGACAATATAATTTATGACATAATTTGGTAACTTAAAAATAATTATGCCAATGCATTGAAATCTGAACATAACACATTGCAGCAAGTAAGTACTTGTTATCTGTAAACTTGCAGGACTAACCTTTTGAAGACTCAGGATAAATGAAGAATGAACATAATTTGCTTCTGGCTTGGCAATTCCCTGTTGTAAGTGGATGTAAATGATCCACAAACACTTGCCAGTCATGTTAATGTAGAACAGTTTTCATTAATTAAGATGTAGAAAACTTGCAACAAAGAAAAAAGTTCTACAACATGTAAACCTAATATGTCAGGGAGTAAGTGTGCATGTGTACATAACATTACATTGCTATCCCAGCAACTTATGAACTGATGCTTTATTATTGAAATATTTATTGTCTGGTCTTAGGTTCAATCTAGTAACACCCTCCTGCTTAGATAGCATTCAGAAGTTGGTAGTTTGTAGCATATTTTCAGCACATGGTACAACTATACAGGTGAATAACAATAGCATTCAATAGAAATAGCAGCCTTTTAGGGAATGCTGGGGATCCTTTGCAATGTGGAAAAATCAAAACTGTATTTTTCTCCAGTATCTGAACCAATGCTGACAGTATATAAGATTCTAATACAGAAAGGAAGTGTTTTATAGAATTGAGAAACACACACAGAGCAAAACAGTAATGGATGACTGTATGGCACGTTACTTTTAAAAGGTTTCTATTACCTCTCCCAAGCACATTCAACTGTCACCATCATGTTACAGAGGACATTACAGTAATAAACAACATACCTATGTTATGTAGGTCACTTTTATGGTCTTTATGAAAAAAAACTTTGCAGTCTTATGCAAATTAGGCAGTTGGTGCATTTGGAGCGGACCTTTAGCTCCTTTGAGCACCAATTTTGCAACTCATCACTACCATCTACTGCCTATATTACCCTGTGCAGGAACAATTGCTCCTCCCACAGCAATAAAATAACCCATCCTACTTTTCCAGTAACAGCAGTGCTTTTGGAGCTGAGCATCCGTCCCCAGTGCACCAACTGCCTCAGTTGTAGAAGGCTTCAAAGTAGTTTCTCTCCAAATCTACAAAAGTTACATACACAAAAAGAGATATGTTTAGCACTGTAATGTGCTCTGTAACACAGTAGTAGGACTTTAATATGCTTGGGGGAAGTGGTAGACTCCCTTTAAAATTCTTGTCATTATAAACTGGAAGTCTATGCCCCTCCAAACGTGTTTTCCAGGACTTATTAACACACTAGTGACAAATGTATAGATTTATACATCGGTCACTTATGGGCCTTATTCCACTGCAATTAACTTTCTGCAATAGAATAATATGGGATCTCCTACTCACTCAAATGCAGGCACTAAGATGTGTGGAGACCTGCTCCTAACGCCAGAGACTGGCAAAATATTGGGATCGTTGAACCCCTTAGATGCAACAGTCAATAGCAACCACAGAATCTTAGGGGTTTTGGACAGAGGGAGTTCCCTCTTGTAGACACCATCAGAATCAATGCCTTTACATGTCAGCCACAGGCATAATGAAGCCCCCAGGGCTACCTATGTATAATCTTGTTTGTCACAGATATTGCAATGCATTATAAATGTGATCAGAAACTGCAAGTTAAAGTCCCCTAAGGGCACAAAAACAATTGTATAGGCTGCTGGGAACTTCCTGAGCTGTCTGGAAGCTCATTAGCATATTAATAAAAACAGACTTATTCAGAGACCACAGAGGCAATCTACATAGGTAGCCTACTATACCTACCTACCTCTATTCCACACTTACCTACTATAGGTAAGTGTGGAATATACTTTCTAAAGCCTATGCAAGCATGTGTTTAAATAAAAATGACTTTTCCCAGTGATAGAGCCCCTTTAAGAGTCTCCTCTTTCCTCCACTCAGTAACAATGGCTACTGTTTGAGCTTGTTATCAGTATAAAAGACACCTGTCCACAACCTCAAGCAGTCACACTCCAAACTCCACTACAGTGAAGACCAAAGAGCTGTCGAAGGACACCAGAAACAAAATTGTAGCCCTGCACCAGGTTGGGAAGACTGAATCTGCAATAGGCAAGCAGCTTGGTGTGAATAAATCAACGGTGGGAGCAATAATTACTAAATGGAAGACATACAAGACCACTGATAATCTCCCTCGATCTGAGACTCCACGCAAGATCTCACCCCATGGGGTCATAATGATCACAAGAACGGTGAGCAAAAATCCCAGAACCACACGGGGGGACCTAGTGAATGACCTGCAGAGAGCTGGGACCAACATAACAAAGGCTACCATCAGTAACACACTACACCGCCAAGGACTCAGATCTTGCAGTACCAGATGTGTCCCCCTGCTTAAGCCAGTACATGTCCAGGCTCATCTGAAGTTTACTAGAGAGCATTTGGATGATCCAGAAGAGTATTGGGAGCATGTCATATGGTCAGATGAAACCAAACTAGAACTGTATGGTAGAAACACATCTCGTCGTGTTTGGAGGGGAAAGAATGCTGAGTTGCATCCAAAGAACACCATAACTACTGTGAAGCATGGGGGTGGCAACATAATGCTTTGGGGCTGTTTCTCTGCAAAGGGGCCAGGACGACTGATCCATATACATGAGAGAATGAATGGGGCCATGTTTTGTGAGATTTTGAGTGCAAACCACTTCCATCAGCAAAGGCACTGAGGATGACACGTGGCTGGGTCTTTCAGTATGACAATGATCCAAAGCACACCGCCAGGGCAATGAAGGCGTGGCTTCATAACAAGCATTTCAAGGTCCTGGAATGGTATAGCCAGTCTCTAGATCTCAACCCTATAGAAAACCTTTGGAGGGAGTTGAAAGTCCATGTTGTCCAGCGGCAGCCATAAAATCTCAATGCTCTAGAGGAGATCTGCATGAAGGAATGGGCCAACATACCAGCAACAGTGTGTGCCAACCTTGCTAAGACTTACAGAAAACGTTTGACCTCTGCCATTGCTAACAAAGAATATATAACAAAGTATTGAGATGAACTTTTGTTATTCAACAAATAATTTCCACCATAATTTGCAAATAAATTCTTTCCAAATCAGACAATGTGATTTTCTGGATTTGTTTTCTCATTTTGTCTCTCATAGTTGAGGTCTACCTATGATGTAAATTACAGGCCGACCTCATCTTTATAAGCGGGAGAACTTGCACAATTGGTGGCTGACTTTTTTCCCCCACTGTATTGACTATGGCATTGATCCTGATCTACTGCCTTCCCGTGTATGATCTCTGCCTGTCCATGCCTTGTAAACCTGAGCTGCCCACCCTGACCTTGTCTTTTTATGACCTTGCTTTTCAGCTGCCTGCTACTGACCTGGCTTCTACTTCACCATCCTTTGCCTGACCCCCTGGTACAGAGTCTGGTCCCTAGTCAGCTGCCACCTTCACCAGGACCACTCAGAGGTAGTGACCTGGAAGTCTACTTGTGATGAAGGCAGCAACTCAGTACAGGAGTTAAATGGTGAAATGCTGGAACTACCAACAGAAGGCCCTTGGGAGCAGCCCAGCGTCGTATCAGTTAGGTGGTACAGTGAGTCCATGATCCGCTGTAGGCAGTTCCTCTATTGGTCAGGAGGTCTAATGGGTAGAGCTTCTTCTCTCCAATGGCTGCCTACATCTTGACTTTCAGCTGGAGCTACTGCTACCCTTCTGTCATTGTTGCTGCCACTCCTCTTCTAGCACTTGTGGCTCTTTCTCCTTTGGATTTCTTTAGATTTTCTGGCCTCTTCTGACCACCTGCTCTGACTGTCAGTGGAATGCCTGTGCTGGCTCTGCGCATTTGATTTTCATTTAATTCTTAATATGGTAACAGAGGACTGGCCTCAAAGTCAATCCTCTATTCACATAATAATGAGCTCAGAGAGCCGCATCCCTCTTTGATCTGTCAGGGCTCGTTCACATCAGCGTTGTGAACTCCGTTCTGCAGGTTTCCGTTTCCTGCCTAAAACAGAGGCAGGAGACGGAAACCTGCAGGAGTCTTTCTCACCCATTCATTTGAACACAGACACAGAGTAGTACTCTGTGTCCAGATAAAAAAATCCGGTTCGCGGCGGAGAGCATAAAACGCTCACCACCGCTCACGGCCGGACCCGGTCTGAGCTTTCCGACTTCTGGCATGAAGAAGACGGAAAGCGAACGGACAGGTGAACGCTAGTGTGAACCTAGCGTCACTAGAGAAATCGTATATTTTCAATACCTCAACGTTGAGTGGTCAAAAATTCAAACTCCATTTTGAACTGCCTCTGGGCCACAATCACCATAGCAACTGCAGTCCAGTGGCCCAACAGAACAAAGGTGTCTTTAAAAGGGGTTGTGCAAGATTTTGAAAACATGGCTGCTTTCTTCTTCTCAGTAAGTGACATCACGTCCATTAGGCACTTGGCCATGTTGCAGCTCAGTGCCATTTATTTTAATGGAATGGAGATGTGGCATCACCATGTGACCAAAGGACATGTTCTCACTCCAAGAGAAGAAAAAAGCAGCCATGTTTTTGAAGTCCTGCACAACCCCTTTTAAGTCCCATACAATAAAAAGTTGTTTTAACAAAGTTTAAAAGTGGGTGTTACCCCTTGAAAGAATAAGACTGCCATAAATGAATGTCTGATAAGCTGGTATACGATTGATAAGTTAATCAGCTTGACCAATATGGCAGTCTCTGTATGGTATTATGGAATATGCTGGCACTAGAAAATAAATCAAACACTCAACAATGAAGCCAGGCACTGAATACCAACAAAGAAAAATCAATGTAAGTAATTGATAAAAGGCGTAAAAAATGTATCACTTTTCCTTATATAACGAATACATTTCTAAAAGATTTCTCCTGTGTGTTACTGCAAATATTTCCAAAAATATGTTTCAATGCACCTGCACCATAGCTGCCTACGAAGGCAAAGATCATTGTTGAAGAACAGCAGAGGTCTTCATTTACAAGGAAAAGTCAATAAGTTTTATTTTCATTTAGCAGCCAAATCAGGAACACAAACTTAATTTCTACTTTTCAAGGGCAGCATACTTTCTTATTTAATAAGAGAAAACGTGTAGGAGTAAACACTACATGTAGAAGCAGGGATAATTGCTGTTCTAGGAATTCAACAGGGTCCTTGCTGCTCCTTGACACTGAAGAACTAACAAGCAACATAATTATTATCAACAAGGAATCCTAATATATTTTAACTAAAATATAAGTAACAATTGCAATAAACAAACATTAAATATTTAAACTGTTCAAATTTGAATAAATACAAAAGAAACCAAATGACCAAATTAATAAGTATTATAGATATATAAGAATCCAATCCATGAACATAATCAGTGTCCAAGATGATGGAGGAAGTTCTATTCAATTTTCCCTAGTTACACACCCCACAAAATCCTAAGTCAACCTGTGCAAATCTTGCTTCAAGACTATGGAGAGCAGTGCTTGCACATGCTCACCAGAAGGCAACAGCCAATTGTCAATTAGTTAGACTGCAATAAAGAATGTTTAGAGGAGTGCATTTAAACTTAAATGGATTCTACCATTAAAAACATTTTTTTCTCCCTAACATGATGGAATAGCCTTAAGAAAGGCTATTCATCTCCTACCTTTAGATGTCTTCTTCATCCCGCCGTTCAGTTAAAACTCCGTTTTCCGCCGGTATGCAAATGAGTTCTCTTGCAGCACTGGGGCGTCCCCAATGCTGCAAGAGAACTCTGCAGCGCAGCCTTCATCTTCTTCAGGAACGGGTCTTCTTCTGGTGGTGGCTTCAAACTTCTAGGCCTCGGGCAGCTGACTGGGCATGCCTGCCAGCCACAAGAAAATGGCCACTTACAATACTGTGTAAGCGGTCATTTTTCTTGTGGCCTCGGACATGCGAAGTCGGCTTTGCCCAAGCCCTAAAAGTTTGAAGCCAATCCCCAGAAGAAGACGCGTCAAGACCCCGTTCCTGAAGAAGATGGAGGCGTCACTGGAGAGTTCTCTTGCAGCATTGGGGACGCCTCCAGTGCTGTTTGAGCGCTGGGGCCCGCCCCCAGAGAACTCATTTGCATACCAGCGGAAAATGGGATTTTAATTGAACGTCGGGACGGAGATGACATCTAAAGGTAGGAGACGAATAGCCTTTCTTAAGGCTATTCCGTCATGTTAGGGAGAAAAAAAAAGTTATTAATGGTAGAATATATTTAAAGGGGTTTTCTATTAACAACATTTATCCTCTACTTGTAGGATAAATGTCTGATCACTGTGTCTCTTGTATAAATATAGTGGTATATGTGCGTATTTATGAGCGACCAATGCTTTGTTCACATCCATGAGACTGCCAGTCAGTTTCAGTGATTTTTCAATCCCACAAAAGTGAATGAAGCAAGGCACACATTCTACTGTGCCATTCACACAGAAACTTGGGGACACCTAATCGCATGATTGGTGGTCCCAGCAGTTGATGCTTCCCATACACAGCATACATTGAGAAGAGATTCTGTACACAGTGAAAACCTCTTACTCTAGTTCCCTCCTTTCCTCCCACCCCTCCCCATTGGCTTTTATGGGAAGCAAATACCCTGATCCCTCAGCAAGATGATAGATCTTCCCATTTCTTATGAAATTTAGCAGTGAATTCTGAGTGTGTTTAGAAAGAGGAAATAAGCCTGTAGAGAAATGGGTATTGATTTAAGATTATAATGCTTACAGTTAAAGAGGACCTTTCACCATATCCGGGCACAGGCAGTTCTATATACTGCCAGAAAGCTGACAGTGCGCTGAATTCAGTATATAGAACTGTCGGCTTTCCCGATCTGTGCCCGGTGTGAAGAGCTTACGGCCCGGTACCGTAGCTCTTCTATGGTCAGAAGGGCGTTTCTGACCATTAGCCAGAGACGTCCTTCTGCCTCGTGGCGCCAATCGCGCTGTGCTGTGGAGCCGGGAGGAACGCCCCCTCCCTCTGCTCACACAGCTTGTCCGTAGACTAGCATTATCAGGAGCGGGAGGGGGCGTTCCTCCCGGCTCCACAGCACAGCGCGATTGGCGCCGCGAGGCAGAAGGACGTCTCTGGCTAATGGTCAGAAACGCCCTTCTGACTGTAAAGCGCTACGGTACCGGGACCGATAGCGCTTTACACCAGGCACGGATCGGGAAAGCCGACAGTGCGCTGAATTCAGCGCACTGTCAGCTTTCTGGCAGTATATAACACTGCCTGTGCCCAGATATGGTGAAAGGTCCTCTTTAAGGGAAGTGCAATTTTGGCACAAAGTTCAGAAGACATTTACATAATTTTTTTGCCTTCCTCTCGATCAACTTGGGTTTATAAGTACTTTTTAATTATAAAACAGTATAAACTTGATGGACCTAGGTCTTTTTTTTAATGTGATGTTTTTAATATTCACTTGTAATATTGAGTTACGCAAAGTTGGTTAAAACGACGTCACTGTTAATTCTTATATTCATTTTTACAAAGCAGATCTCTATATGTTGAGATTTCACTGCTCATAGTTAAAGAAAGTGCAATGTCAGCATAAATTTCAGAAACATAACTTTACTGCCTGAACTATATAATGATGGCATTGGTAATGGAAGAATGTACAGCTGACTTTTAAAAAGAACTAGATATCGATGTTTTAATCTACAATATACAGATTATTGGTATTAATGTGTCATGTTGATTCAGTGATACCTGAACCCTCAGTAGTTGTTCCTTCTGTACAAGACACATGTAGGTTAGAGTTTGAGGAACAGTGAAAGGTAAATAAAGGGACATTGAATGGGAGGCTGCTGCGCACCGGACAAGGTTAAGTACAAATCCACATAAATTTGGAGGAAAAGATTGTTGTGGCAGAAATCGTGCATCTCAATAAATAAAAATATCATCAAAAATGTATTTATTTCTTTATTTTAGTAATTTTAGTAATTCAATTGAAAAAGTGAAACACATATATTCTATTGAGTCATTACAAACAGAGAGAACTTCTTCAAGTGTTTATCTCTGTTAATGTTGATAGTTATGGCTTACAGCCAAGAAAGACTTAAAAGTCATTATCTCAGAAAATTAGAATATTATATAAGACCAACAATACAAAAAAATTATTTAACCCCTTCTATTTAACCGCCGTACTATTACGGCGCATGTCGGGTCTGTAACTATGGCGACCGCCCGGGAGCCGGGCGGCCGCCATAGCTGCCGGGTGTCTACTGCTTTAAGCAGTACACAACTGGCTCTAATGCCTCCGATCGGTCCCCGGACCGATCGGAGGCATTAACCCCTCCGGCGCCGCGGTCAAAGGCGCCGGAGGCGTCATTTTCCCGGCGGCGCATGGGCGCCGCCATTTTGCCCGGGATCGCCGGCTCCTGGAGCATGCTCCAGGGCCGACGTCGTGTTGCCTGTACAAGGCTCCCAGGCTTGTCTGCAAATTCTCTCTTTTGCAGGCTGGTCTAGGCAGCCTGCAAAAGAGAGGATGATTTTTTGCAATGCATTAGCATTGTAATGCATTGCATTAGTGATCAGACCCCCTGGGGTTCAACACCCCTAGGGGGTCTAATAAATGCAAAAAAAAATTTTTAAAAAAAGTAAAAAAAAAAATATATATATATATAAAAAGTATTAAAAGTTCAAATCACCCCCCTTTCCCTAGAACACATACAGTATAAAAGTAGTTAAAAACTGTGAAACATATACATGTTAGGTATCCCTGCGTCCGAAATCGCCTGCTCTACAAATCTATAAAAATATTTTTCCTGTTCGGTAAACGGCGTAGCGGAAAAAATAGTCAAAATTGCCAAACCGCCGTTTTTTCACTGTTTTGATTCTGATAAAAATTTTAATAAAAAATGATCAAAGCAATAACATTTCCCGAAAATGGTAGAACTAAAAAGTACACCCGGCCCCGCAAAAAAAAGACGCCCTATGCATCCCCGTACACTTACGTATAAAAAAGTTACGGCCGTCGGAATATGGCGACTTTTAGAAAAAAAATTTTTTAACACAGTTTTGGATTTTTTTTAAGGGGTCAAAATGTAAATAAAACCATATAAATTTGGTATCCCTGGAACCGTACCGAAACACAGAATATAGGGGATATGTCATTTTGGCTGCACAGTGAACGCCGTAAAACCAAAGCCCGTAAGAAAGTCGCAGAAATGCATTTTTTCTTCAAATCCACCCCATTCTGAATTTTTTTCCTGCTTCCCAGTACATTCTACAGAATAATTAATGGTGGCATCATGAAGAAAAATTTGTCCCACAAAAATTAAGACCTCATATGGCTCTGGGAGTGGAGAAATAAAAAAGTTATAGGGTTTAGAAGGAGGGGAGTCAAAAATGAAAAACGAAAATCAAAAAATGCCATCGGCGGGAAGGGGTTAAAGAGGACCTTTCACCACTTTTGGGCACAGGCAGTGTTATATACTGCTGGAAAACTGACAGTGCGCTGAATTCAGCGCAATGTCGGCTTTCCCGATCCGTGCCCGGTGTAAAGAGCTTACGGTGCCGGTACCGTAGTGCTCTATGGTCAGAAGGGCGTTTCTGACCATTAGCCAGGAACGTCCTTCTGCCTCGTGGCGCCAATCACGCTGTGCTGTGGAGCGGGGAGGAACTCCCCCCTCCCGCTCCTGATAATACCCGTCTATGGACGAGCTGTGTGAGCAGAGGGAGGGGGCATTCCTCCCTGCTCCACAGTACAGTGCGATAGGCGCCGCGAGGCAGAAGGACGTTCCTGGCTAATGGTCAGAAACGCCCTTCTGACCATAGAGCACTACGGTACCGGCACCGTAAGCTCTTTACACCGGGCACGGATCGGGAAAGCCGACAGTGCGCTGAATTCAGCGCAATGTCAGCTTTCCAGCAGTATATAACACTGCCTGTGCCCAAAAGTGGTGAAAGGTCCTCTTTAAACACAGAAATGTTGGCCAAATGAAGAGTACAAGTATGTCCAGTAAATGCCCTCAATACTTGGTCAGGCCTCCTTTTGCATGAATGACGGCATCAATGCGGCAATGTGGCATGGAGGCAGCTATATTTTATTTGTTTATTTTTTTGGGGGGGTTATTTTCCAAAGAATGTATGCCACATATATCGCCTCTACACAAGGTGCTAACATTCATGTTCATGCATCAGAGAAGTGGTTGTCAAAAGACTTTAAATAACAGCTACTCATCCATCTGCTGTTATCAGGACCTTAACAAATGAGATCCTAATGTCAGCACTGGATCAGAGGCTGTAATATACAGTGATAGATCCCACCCAACAGCAGGCACACTATGATCACCAGGGCAAGAAGGACATTAAATATATGGCAGTTCTGCAAAGTGCCGCATTGCAAAGTGTTGTAGATTTACATGGAGTGATCAAGAAAAAAAAAAGGATCTGCATGGCCATAGATTCACACACTATTTAGTTCCATTCAATGACATTAATCAGAAGAGATCACGTGAAGCGGTGTCTACATGTAAATCAACATGTTAGGGTGCCGTGCCGCTCCTTTAGACACGTATACACGTGTCTGAGTGCGGCGCTTCAAAACAGAGCCCATTGATTTCAATAGGTGCCGATATACGCGCGCTACCCATTGAAATCAATCAGAGGCTTTTTTTACCTATTGATTTCAATGGGTAGCGCGTGTTTATCGGCACCCATTGAAATCAACGGGCTCTGTTTTGAAATGCCGCGCTCAGACACGTGTACACGTGTCTAAAGGAGCGGCGCGCTACGCCGTGTGAAGGGACCCTTAATTCCATTTTTTACATTAAAGCAGATAAAATTTTGCTGTATTCACAGATTCCCACAGAAAACAAAGGGATACAGAATACATGGAGGTTATTTTTTTTCAGCATGTAAAATGCTACAAAATCTCTTTCTCATGTCAGATCCAGCGCCGCACCTCCCATGAGGCGACCTGAAGCGACCGCTTCAGGCGGCGCTATGCCAGAGCCCCAGGGAGGGCGGCATTTTTGCTAACCTAAGCCAGTCCAGGACAGGCTGTCCTGGACTGGCTTAGCACCGAGCGGTGGTTTGGGGAGGCCACTGGAGCAGCGCTGCTCCAGCAGCCTCCCCTCACGCTCAGGCAGAGAGCAGGCCCTTTCCGTGCCTGCGAACTGCACTAAGCCCCGCCCCCTTCGATTCGCCACGCCCCCTCCGCTCAGCCACGCCCCGCTCTGCCCCCTCCTCCCGGCAGGGGGGGGGGGGCTTTCTGTAGTTCACCTTGGGCAGCGAAAGGGGCAGGTTCACCCCTGGTCAGATCACATCCTTAAACTGCTTTGCATGACAGCCAATAACAACAGTGCTGTAAACTAAATTCTGTTAGGCTATGATATATAATCCAATGCAGCTTAACCCTGTGATTATCCTATCCTACTAATCCTACTAATATTGTTGTTCCTCAATCACGCAAAACCAGCTGAACGGATTTGCTTGCAATTTGCCACATACATAGATTGTAACCTGGATTAGAACATGGGCTACTTTTAACCCGCTAAATGACATGGCTTCATGCCTGCTATGTCCGAATTTAAGTTCCAACTACGCTTGAGGACATTTGATGATGTCCTCACAGGTCCTAGAGCCGTTCTGTAATAGGATCATGCTATTGTGTGGGCGGAGCTACATAGGTTTCACCCGGACAGTGTGCAAGCCACTACAAAATGGAGCCGAACAGCAAGTCAGGCGAGTACAAAACATGTAACCAGTGTGTGCACAAGAGGAGTATCTGGGGTCTACAGTTTGTGTGTGTAGGACGGGGGCATGTGGTGTTCCGGCTCTGCTGGTGGGGAGGGCACACTGTCTCAAATTTCACCAGCAGCCATTCAGCCGTGTCTAACACAGACGCTGCTAGGCCACTCACACAAGACAACTCCTGTCACACAAATTTGGGCTCTGCTGGGGGGGGGGGGGAAGGTGAACTGTTTCAAATTTCAGCAGCAGCCTTTCCGCCGTGTCTAACAGAAACGCTGCTAGGACACTCACACAAGACAACCTCTGTGATCCAAATTGCCAGATGCAGAGCTGAGGCAGCGCGGTAGCACAGTTTGCTCTGCTCTCCATAGGGATGTACATACAGCTGGGTCTGCTGGGCATATGCACAGATGTAGCAGAGCCGAGACACGGATGCAGGCGGATCATCGCCACCCGAATTTCGCTAAATATAAATGGCTCATCGCCAACAACAACCTGCAGACGAAGTCATGGGCAGAAGCTAGTTAATCTTGTAATCTATATTTAACTATTCTCAATTACAGTTTGAAAATCACATAAGTTTTTTAGCAGATGTTAAACACATTACTACTACATTACACAAGCAACTAATCCCATTCCACTGTAAATACTGTATGTACACAAAAACAGACATCACTGAAGAAGAAATATAAAAGCTACTTTTAAGGAAAGTAGACTCACCCTCCTGTAAGATGCAGAAGCCTGGATTATACTGGTGTTAGTCTTCACAATGATTAAAATGACATGCAAAATCCAGCCAGTAAAACCCATAACAACACTTGTGCCAAGAAAGAATCGATCATAAGTATGGTAGTAGGCAAGTCCTTCTAAAGCCAAGTCAATCAAAGTTCTGCAAAGATCCATCTATAAAAAAAAAAAAATAGAAAATTATCAGATTAAATTGTTTTCTAAATGTATTGCTTCTAAATAAGGATTTGTACAGAATGCATTGGAGCCTTCTGTCAGGAGTTATGCTACGGGAGACTTTTCAGACAGACATATACCTTAGACAAAGGCTCCAAGTTATACACTGTCAACTAATAAGCATTTGGACATATGTGGTAGAATAGAAAACAACATTTATTCATATTCAATAGTCATTAGAGCCTCCACGAGTGGCAATTACAGCCTCAACCCTCCAGGGCATGCTTTCCACAAGTCCTTGTATGACGGCTAGTGGTATTTTATTCCATTCAGCTTGGAGAAGACAGGTAAGTTATGTCACTGATTTTGGACGGCTGCAGTTTCGGGGGTCTGCCAACTCGGGGCACATTCCGACAATCACCGTTCACCTTCCACTTCGTAATCACGTAGGCCACTGTCAATTTTGGGTAATTCAGTTCGCTTCCTATATCCCTTAAGGATCAACCATTTCTGTGGTACCCCGACAATTACCCATTTCTCGAAATCGGACAACTCGGCACTTCGTGGCATCTTGCATGCAACTAATGCCAATGCTCTTTCCTACACGATATTTAACAGCGGAAGGAGTGACGTACATCACGACCATAGATATCTTCATTTGCAGACTTATTGGTAGACACTGTGGCACTACTATAAAACGACTACAGTACTTCTAAAACTTAGAATTCATAAACACGAGACATGGGAAACCATGGATAATGCTGCTCATATTTAATACAGATGATTGCTATAAGTCATATCCCTGACGAAGGAGACTGATTAGTCTCTGAAATGTATAAGACCCCACCAGAACACCATACTACTATTGTTTCGGCTTTGTTACTAGCCAAATACATGTAGACTGCCTCCTGCCGGGGCAGATTCACATAGTGTGTCAAATGAGCAGACTATTCTCTTTTGTGGGAGTGAATTACTCATCGTATATACATATTAGGGAAAGAGGACAGAGGATTGATTTCAATATGGAGTATTCGACTGAATCTCAGTAAGAGGAGAATCTTTTTGGTCTTAGTGGCCTTGCATCCAACAAATTGTCATTGGTGTGGTCAGTTTCTCCTAGTTGAATTAAAACTGCTGAGCACTGATGTAGTGGAATAGATGGTCATAAACCATATTTTGTGGATACATTTTTTATTTTTTATAAGGATTTATGGATTAATAGGCATATTCAATTGGTGTGGTAGCCATAGTTGAATCATTATGCATGGATCACGTGTATATCAATTATGTGAGTGGAATCATAGGAGTGCTACCGTAGTTTTTTGTAGATTTTGATTTTTGATTCTTTGACTTTTAATCTTATTGAACAATTTTTTTCCTGAGTAGTGGTGAACCCCATTTTAGTGCATTTGTTTGTACTTTTTTGTACACCACAATATTGGAGACTTCTCTTATTTTAATACTTTATTCTTCTGCTCGGTAGAGTATAGTAAAGTTAGAATATTGTATAACATTTAGTGGAATACATAGCCCATAGACTTCCATTTAAGAAAAAAAAACTCCAAAACAAAACACTTTTCAAATTGGATTCCTCTGCATATAATGGGAGCTATGAAAAATGGATAGCATAGATGAGCTACACTGTTCCTGTTGGTCCACAGGAATGGAAACAGATAAATATGTTGGACTGCGCCTGTAGCTCCAACTTCTACTATGACAAGAACACAGAGAACCATCGAACAACTGTTTCCATAACCCTGGTCTTGTGGTTGATATTTGACACAGGCCAGGATGGGAATAGCCCTTTAAAACGACTGGATTTTTGATTTTATGTACAGAAAGCTTGATCATAAAATAATGTAAAGTTGGGCAAATGTCTAATATAATTTTAAAAACTTCCCTGTTTCAATATCTGTATGATGACTGAGAATGGGGACATTCTTATTTCTGTTACATACTTGTTTATCATTATTAATTTTCTCTATTTATAACCTGTTCCATTACAAAAGGAACATTTATTACATCCAATGTTTTCTGATTGTTGATGAATGTACTCATGTTTTGTTACAAAAAAAATTAATAATCAAAACAATCTATACAGACCCCCAAGTATAATAATCGAAGGTCCAGGGGACGTGAGCAAACAAAAAAAACACTGTTAGTAACATCTCCTGGGCTCTGGCAGGGATTCCCTCATGTCTTTGGGCCTCTCAATGCACAATGACGCCAGCTTAACCCACATCTGTGATGTCCTTAAAGAAGGCTTCAGACCGAGCAGGGAGACGCACTGAAGCCCAGGAGAGGTGAGTAACAGTGTTTTTTTATGTTTGGCACCTCCCCTGAGCCTTCGATCATTATACTCTGGGGTCTGAAAAACCAGTACAAAGTGTAACACAAAAATTTCAGGTTCTGTTGAGCACAACATTTCTGCAATTTATGTAATGAACACCATAGGGGCCACTATGGGACATTATACTGTGTGAAGGTACCAATATGGAACATTATATTGTGTGAAGGGGCCGCTATGGAAGACACTGTGTAAAAGGGCCACTATGTGACATGCTTTGTGGAGGGACTGATATGGAACATTATACTGTGTCTCTTGAGATGCCAAAGTACACTCACTGGCCACTTTATTAGGTACACCTGTCCAACTGCTCGTTAACACTTAATTTCTAATCAGCCAATCACATGGCGGCAACTCAGTGCATTTAGGCATGTAGACATGGTCAAGACAATCTCCTGCAGTTCAAACCGAGCATCAGTATGGGGAAGAAAGGTGATTTGAGTGCCTTTGAAAGTGGCATGGTTGTTGGTGCCAGAAGGGCTGGTCTGAGTATTTCAGAAACTGCTGATCTACTGGGATTTTCACGCACAACCATCTTTAGGGTTTACAGAGAATGGTCCGAAAAAGAAAAAACATCCAGTGAGCAGCAGTTCTGTGGGCGAAAATGCGTTGTTGATGCCAGAGGTCAGAGGAGAATGGCCAGACTGGTTCGAGCTGATAGAAAGGCAACAGTGACTCAAATAGCCACCCGTTACAACCAAGGTAGCCAGAAGAGCATCTCTGAACCCACAGTACGTCGAACTTTGAGGCAGATGGGCTACAGCAGCAGAAGACCACACCGGGTGCCACTCCTTTCAGCTAAGAACAGGAAACTGAGGCTACAATTTGCACAAGCTCATCGAAATTGGACAATTGAAGATTGGAAAAACGTTGCCTGGTCTGATGAGTCTCGATTTCTGCTGCAACATTCGGATGGTAGGGTCAGAATTTGGCGTCAACAACATGAAAGCATGGATCCATCCTGCCTTGTATCAACGGTTCAGGCTGGTGGTGGTGGTGTCATGGTGTGGGGAATATTTTCTTGGCACTCTTTGGGCCCCTTGGTACCAATTGAGCATCGTTGCAACGCCAAAGCCTACCTGAGTATTGTTGCTGACCATGTCCATCCCTTTATGACCACAATGTACCCAACATCTGATGGCTACTTTCAGCAGGATAATGCGCCATGTCATAAAGCTGGAATAATCTCAGACTGGTTTCTTGAACATGACAATGAGTTCACTGTACTCCAATGGCCTCCACAGTCACCAGATCTCAATCCAATAGAGGATCTTTGGGATGTGGTGGAACGGGAGATTCGCATCATGGATGTGCAGCCGACAAATCTGCGGCAACTGTGTGATGCCATCATGTCAATATGGACCAAAATCTCTGAGGAATGCTTCCAGCACCTTGTTGAATCTATGCCACGAAGAATTGAGGCAGTTCTGAAGGCAAAAGGGGGTCCAACCCGTTACTAGCATGGTGTACCTAATAAAGTGGCCGGTGAGTGTATAATTAGCAGTAGCCCAGGGGAGGTGGGCAAGCATAAGAAACCAGTGTAAACTCACCTCTCCTGGGATCCGGCGTGACAACTTGCTGTCTTTCAGTCTTTGACTGGGCCGTAGTGGGTCATATGGTGTTGTGAATCATAGACGCAAGCGTAATTACACTGCATGACCCATGTGACCATTGAAGTCCAATTACAGGCCACAGACGGTCTTACATCAGCCCAAAGACATCTCCTCTGGGCCTTTGTTAATTATACTCTGGGGTCTGAAGAGACCAAACAAAAACCACCTGGCGAACCTCGTGAGAGTTCGCCCAACACATATTCATACTATAAAAGAGGTGTGACCAAAACCACCATTAACTGTAACCAAGGTAAAATGCTTGATTAACTGCGATTTTGATTTAGGCCATGATCACCCAGCCCTAATACATACATACATACATACATATGCACACACTTGCAGTGCAGGCAGCCTATTTGGCATAAGTCTATTTCAATCCAGCAGCTAAGCAAGTGTAGGGGATTGAGAATGTGCATTGTCTAGTGTGCAATGTCTTAAGGATGGGTTTTAATTCAGTGATTTTAAATTAAGTGCACCTAGCAGGTAAATGACTTCTTTCTGTGTTTGTTTTGCTGTATGCATCCCATTAGGAGTAATTCCATTACTACCAATGCAACTCTTGTGCAATGTATGCTTCCTGAAGCAGACATTTGAGGTGGCATATTGTGCAGTGTGTAAGAGAACTGCTCATCTGGAAACCAGATTCTGGATCTAAATTAGCAACTCTCACTCATTGACAAAACTTCTGGATCTCCAGATCTTTCAGTATATTTGATTTGCCTCCCCTCGGGTTTGCTCTGATAGGAATCCTCCTCCTTTTGAGGCTATAATGCAAGGTGGTTTCAGGTTAGAATTACACCCCTACTTGGATAATGGGTTGGCACCTTCTGAATAATTTGTACTTTGTTGCCTTTGACTCCTGCAAGACTTCGCTTTCATCCCTGTGTTTTGATACTCTTTATACTTTTTATTATGCTCAGTTTGAAAACAATAAATGAGCAACTCTCAACTCTGTGTTTAAGTGACAACACGGAGAGGAGTACCTCTCCAGTTGCTGCTCGCTGAGCAGAGACTCACTGGGGAAGATGGGGTTGGTGATGGGGTGGGGAAGCATAAAGGTTCAGGATGGACAGGCAGAGAACTGACTAGTTCTGACGTGGAACATTCTAATAAGTTTTCCAAGTTAGTGGATAAGGGAGAAGTGAGCTCAGGGGTAGCACATATAAAGAGGATTCTTCCTCTAGCAACAAGAGAAATGTCTGCTCCAGTAAAAATGGGAAACGGGAGCGTAGGAATGGTCAGACCGATGCTGGTAGTGAGAGACTCAATTATTAGGGGGTAGAGATTGTGGAGGACAGCAGCTTGTGCCTGTCTTCATCTTCCATTCCTTTCTTGGGTGTTGTCCAGAGCTCAACCCCCTAGAAGCTAATGATAATGATTGTGATGATACTAGTTAATGATACTAATCACACCTTCACTGCTTATGCACAGTATAACCATACATACAATGTATTTAAACATCACCTTTCCCTCCATTATACAGAAACCACTATACACATTATCTAGCTGTGTCTGTGTGTTTCTCTATGCCAGCTCATTTATCAATTGTTCTCATTTGGACTTCAATACAGCGATATTTAGAGTGGATTGTGCTTACCGAAATTGGTACCCAAAATGGGGCTGGAGGTCGATTACTACCCACCCGCACAAAAATGTTGGAAAGTGGTAGAAAAGTAGCTGCAAGATAAGAAGCTTTATTCTTGCGGTTTCCATTTTCCACTCATTCTTGTCTTTTGCAGCCTCTCTGGATGTTAGGTGAGTTGGAAGTAGAATTGGTCTTTTTACGAACCTTGTTTATATATTATCTGTATTTGAAAAATGACTGATGTAGAGACTGTGTGCTGCGTTTTTGGTATGCATCCCATTTGGTTTGTTTATGTACTGGATCATGTGGAAAGTTGTTAAAGAAAGGTTACATCCAGTTAAGCAATGGGCACCCGAGAGGTAACATTGTGTGTATCCTTAAATGTTCTAAAAGAGAAAAGTTAGACAAATCCTGGGGAATTTGACTGGGCAGTGTAGGGCTGATCCTAAGAATAGAGGAACTCCAGCCATAGAGAAAATGAAAGCAAAGGAGGGTGCTGATGCAAGTGTGCTCTACTGGGTGAGTGAAATCCCCCTGTAGGCAACAAAACAAAAATCCAGGTGATAGGATGTGACAAGATGGGTACCTGTAAAAGTGCAGTGAAAAAGTGTTTCAGCAAGTTAGTAAAAAACTGAAGTTTTTTTGTAGTCTGCCTCTTCTTGAACTCAGAAGCCATTGTTTCACCGCTAATTATGTGAATTAGCAGTAACTGACATATCTGTTTTGTAATGTCTTTTTATGTATATTGCACATTTAAAGTGGCTCTATCACTGGGAAAAGTCATTTTTAACTAATCACATCCTTGTATAGGCTTTAGAAATGCTATTCCACACCTACATTTAGTATGTAGATTGTCTCAGTGGTTTCTGAATAAGTCTGTTTTTATTCATATGCTAATGAGCTTCCAGCCAGCACAGGAAGTTCCCAGCAGCACTCGTCTCTGCTATTATCTCCTATGTGTATGTGCAAACAAGAAGCTGAGTCATCATCAGCAGCAGCAGCCTGTGCCATAGGAAGATATCAAAGGGGGTGCACGAAGCATCGTGCACCAGTCTAATTAGCATATAAATAAAAACAGGACTTATTCAGAAACCACTGAGGCAATTTACATACTAAAGGTAGGTGTGGAATAGCCTTTCTAAAGGCTATGCAAGGATAGGATTAGTTAAAAATGACTTTTCCCAATGATAGAGCCCCTTTAAAGGAATTTATGTGTGTGACTAAATGTATGCTATGATTTTCCAGAAAGTCAATGATAATCTCATGTATATGGTCTATAAATCCTGTATCTGTTTAGGGTTTGCGCAGCTATATAACTAATTGTGTAGTATGGTGGATGGATTGGGAGATCAAGTGGCCACGATATGGATTGACTTTGACTCCATCTTTTTTGCTCTACCAATTCTTCATTCTGATTTAATTATTGAGAATATTTTGTGTATTTATTAATCTCATTAAATGGTTTGTAATTCTGAAATGTGTGTAGAAGTGCTAGAAGACTACATTTATTTGTAAGGGATGACTTGCATAAGCTGACACTTTAAAAGATACCTTAACTACAAATTAGAGTTTGTGAGAAGGGTCTACCTTTAGACATCTAAAGGTAGAAGAAGAATAGCCTTTTTTAAGGCTATTCCTACGTGTTAGTCACAAAAAAATTGTGTTTTAATGAGAGAATCCCTTTAAAATCAACGGTGCTTAGTTTCTTTTGGTATTCTTGCCTTGTGGAGATTACTAGACAAGAGAGGATTGTCATTGACTTTGAATATGTCTGAACGCTCATAGCATATGATTAAATGTTGTAATGTGTTGAATCCAGTCACTTTGGTGGAAATGAATTCACAAAAAGGAGAAAAAGGAAGGACAGTCAAACAACCAATTCACAGATGTATTTTCTGATGATGATAAGCGACAACATGATTGTATACAACTGATGCTAAAAGAGACTGTAATGTTTGGTCATGTAAATTAATCTATTACTAATTCTGATTCTGAGTTCTTTGTAGATGCCTCTCAATTTGGGAAGGATGGCAAATTCTACAGAAGATATGCTTTGGTCACTGAGCAAAAGGTTAAAAAAAAAAAAAAAAAAAAAAAAAAAGCAGAACCATTACTCCACACGTCTCATCTCAAGAAGTTAAACTGAAAGTAGTCACTAAAACAGTATAAAACGGCTGAAGGTAAGACCATATCTTTGGTATAGCACCCTCTTTTCCCTAGATTACATATGTAGAAGTTATTAAACAGGCAGATCACATTAACGAGATACTCCCGCAAGGTTAACTCGCATTACATTTGCATTAAAAGGTGATCCCTACATGTATTTACATGTGGCTCCTATTTCAATTTGACACCAATACAATACCCTGTGTTTGGGTGCTATATTCAAGTGGACAGATCATTGTGGCAGGATGTGGCCCCGCTATGATTTATCACTTAACTGTGACACAACTATGATTTGGCTATTTGGAAATAGCAACAAATACACAAGTCAATACAATAACAATACAATAGCAACATATACACAAGTCAATACAGTTTACAGCCAAAGCCCACAATAGATTCCAATGGACCAATCGCTGAATTGTGGATTTTAATAGTGGGCGTCAGCTATTTAGTGATTGGCCCATTTAAATTTAGATCCTAAACTGTGCATTTTTACACTAAATTCAAACAGCCATATAGCACAAGCACCGCTGCCTCGCTATTTAACTTTTTTTTTATGGGGATGGGGGTTTTTATGGGGATGTTGATGCGGAGTTGAAAGTTTTCCTCTAAGAAATTATAAGACATAAAGGCTAACTTGGCATTTTTTAGGTAATCTTCAAGATAATACAGCCAGATCTCTGTGGAAATATTTGTTTGAGGAGAAATAATAGGTACTAATCTAATCAACGATTTAGAAATTGCCAGCACATACATATATTCCATTGGTATTTTCTTTTTTTTTATATCATGCTATAAATTTTGTTAAGGTCATTGTATCATGTACTGTTCCTTAGTCAGCGTAAATATGTCCTTCACTAACATATTAAGACAGAATCAAATGGTTAATGAAGAACAGAAGAAAAATCACATGTCACTTTTCTTATGTGTTACAAATTGCTACTTCTAGTTCTGAATGCTCTGGTAATTTAGTGCTAAAGAGATTTGCATTAGGAGTTTTTGTATGATTGAAATGCCAATCTTTACAACAAAGGAAACACAAGGACACATAAAAGACATTACTCAAATAAGAAACTGTTGCTGCCTCTTGATTATATACTTACTGCTTCTTTGTAATTTCCTCCATGGATGTAAGATCTTGTTCTCCTAACAATGTCAAGTTGCTTAGACTCTGAAAGCAAACTGTAAATACAAACAGAAGTAAATAGTTACAGGTACTGATAAAGTGTGGTCAAACAGCATCAACAATGCACAGATCAACAATGGTATGTTGGCATTTTTTAATGATAAAGGGGTTGGCCACTTTCAGACCAATATTTAGAGACAAGATAGGTTTGTATAATGAAAAGTTGTACAATTTTCCAATATACTTTCTATATCAATTCCTCACAATTTTCTAGATCTCTGCTTGCTGTCATTCATTCTGTTACTTCTAGTGGATAAAAGTCTGACCATCGTCATGTGATTTACGGTCCATGGTCATGTGATGTACACACAGGTGCACAGCTTGTTATAGTCACAGCACAATAATGAAACATCTGCCTAGTAATCACTGTTCTCATGTAGGCTGATGTGGTCTTGTGCAGGTCTTCAGTAGTCTTTAGCTCAGGTGTGGGTCATAGGTTCATTGCTGGGCCATAAAAGGCTGCAGAGCCTGCACTTCAGGGTAGATCCTGGGAGCGAGAGGAAGTGCCTGGGTCTGTATTGTCTGGTAAGACTGTGCTGTGCATTTTGTTGATTAATGTGGCCGGTAGTAAGCTACACGTACAGATAGTACTTATTGTGTAGTTAGTGCTCAGATGAACTACTTTTCCAGATAGATAGATAGATAGATAGATAGATAGATAGATAGATAGATAGAGGTGTATGTGTGTGTGTGTGTGTGTGTGTGTGTGTGTGTGTGTGTGTCTATAAGCTGCATTCAGAAGGATATATACTGTGTGTGTATATATATATATATATATATATATATATATATATATATATATCAGTATGATCAAACAATTTTTAAGTAAACGAGAATAAGTTATCCATTTCGTTAAACATAAACATGCAATATATAACATTTAGTTTGAAACTGGAGTTGGAATCGGCACATTGCTAACAACCCAAAACGGACTCTGACACTGACTGTACATTTATAGCCCAGTATACTGTATGTATGTAAATCATTTAAAAATTAAATTAAAAATCCAATAAATATAATTTATTCTAGCAATGAACATATGTCTAAACAAAATGTAAAAAATACATTTACTACAAACACTGATTTAAAATGTCAAATCTTAAAGATTACATCTTAAACCTCATTTTCTTCTCCTCTTCAGCTGTTCTGTTCCAAATCGCAGGGTCCATCAAAATTGCATTTGAGTGCTAATGATTTTTATTTTTACGGTGTAGTTATCTTTCACACTTAACAGCTTCTATTAAGTATTCGCCAGTTTGTATGTTTTGAATAATTACACAAGCTGTTACTCTTTACTTTTAAGCAGGACAAATAAGCAATGCTCACTGAAACCAACCAAAATTGAATGTACTTTATTTTAAAAATGTTGCTGTTTTCCGTCTGAAAAACCTCTCTAATGTTCCTGTCATTAGAGGTCTCCCTACTGACTAATTTGCTGTTCACTCCTTGTTACTAGGGAAGTCCCATCCTTAGATAGCATTGAAAAAGCAAGATGAGTTTACAGTGAATGGAAGGAGGAGGGTCTGTTCTGTCTTCACCAAATAAATGCATAGGAGTGGGGCTGATTGTCCTTACAGTCTCCATACACATATTCAAACAGCTTTATCTTTGCAATCAACTGAACATTCTGTGCATCTCACTGTGTATGAAAAGTCTACTTATGTACTTGTATCTAATTCTGATTATGTTATTACAGATGGAATGTTAGTTACAAACAGAAAACAGTTTTTTTTTATTTTGATCATTGATTGCCCTTTTATTGTTTCAGGATTCTATTTAGCTTATTATACATAGCTTTAGCTTATATACATATTTGCAGTTCAGTGTTCCTGGATATTATGGACACTTGGGCTTTTCTCAACTATTTGGTTCATACATTACAGTTATTCTTGGCAGAATTACGTACTGTACATATTTAAAACATGCAGTAGCCATATTGAAGCCAAATTTAAAACATAAAGCAGCAGAAGACCAAAAGGCTTGTACCGTCATAGAACAAACTGTTCAGCAAGACCCAGTAGATATTTCAGTGTTTCCCAACCTGTTTAACCCCTTAGTGACCAGCCTATTTTGGACCTTAATGACCAAGCCAAATTTTGGAAATTTGCCCTGTGTCACTTTATCAGTGAATAATTCTGTAACAGTATAGCACATCCAAGCGATTCTGATATTGTTTTTTCGTGACATGTTGTACTTTACTGAGAAGGTAAAATTAGACTGATATAACTTGCGTAAATTTATTTAAAAACTCGCAAATGCTGAAAATTTTGAAAATTTTTCAATGTTTTCCATTTTTAGCTGTGATATCTCACATATACACAATAATACAGGGCAAAAAAGTTAGTAGTTATATACTTCCAAATGTTCCTTTTGTGTTTCAAGCATATTTGAAATAATTTTAGCATATTTGAGTAACTTAGACAATTTACAAGTTTATCAAGTTTATAAGCAAATTTTGGAAATTTTGAGTTTGTCATTTTTTCCTGTACCAAGCTCTGTTTGCAGACAGGAATTGGTGGAATAATGACAGAACCTCCCATTAAATGACCCAATTTGGAAAACTAGACCCCTTCAGGTATTCGTTGAGGGGTATAGTGAGTATTTTGATCAAATAAATATTGTTTTGCAAGAATTATTACAAATGATGAAAAAAATGACATTTTCATTTTCTTCAAATATATGTCATTTTAAAGCCAGTTTTTTTGCACACAACACATCAAAAAGAAGAAACACACCCCAAAATATATCACCCCACTTCTCCCGTGTTAAAATATGTTCATTTTGTGGCCTTAGTCCTATGTACACACATATAGTAGGGCCTAAGAGGTAAGGAGGGCCAATTGGATTTCAAAACACAAATTTTGCTTGCAGATATTTTAGGCCCATTGCACATTCAAACAAGATTTGAGTTACCAAAGCAATTGAAAACCCCCATAAATGACCCCATTTTATAAACTAGACCCCTTAGGGTATTCATTGAGGGGTATAGAGAGTACTTTGACCCCATAAGTTTTGAGAAAATTTGCGTCAAACAAAAAAAAAATCATATTTTTTACACAAGTGTCATTTTATAGGCAGTTTTTTTTGCACATAACACATGAAAATGAAGAAAAACACCCCAAAATAGATGACCCCATTTCTCCTGTGTTCAAAAATGTACACTTTGTGGCCTTAATCCTATGTACGGACGCACGGTAGGGCCCAAAAAGAAGGGAGCACCATATGGATTTCAAGACACAATTTTTGCTTCTAAATGTTTCAGGCCCATTGCTCATTTAAACAAGATTTGAGTTACCAAAATAATTGAAAACCCCCATAAATGACACCATTTTATAAACTAGACCCCTTGAGGTATTCATTGAGGGGTATAGTGAGTATTTTGACCCCATAGGTTTTAAAAGAATTTGCGTCAAACAAAAAATTCTCATATTTTTTACACAAAAGAGTCATTTTAAAGGCAGTTTTTTTGCACACAAGGCATGAAAATGAAGAAAAACACCCCAAAATAGATGGCCCCATTTCTCCCGTGTTCAAAAATGTACACTTTGTGGCCTTAATTCTATGTACGGACGCACGGCAGGGCCCAAAAAGAAGGGAGCACCAACTGGATTTCAAGACACAAATTTTGCTTGCAGATATTTCAGGCCCATTGCACATTCAAACAAGATTTGAGTTAGCAAAACAATTGAAAACCCCCATAAATGACCCCATTTTATAAACTAGACCCCTTAAGGTATTCATTGAGGGGTATAGTGAGCATTTTGACCCTATAGCCGTTTCACAGATTTTACTAACCTTAGGATGTGTAGGTTAAAAATTACTAAAATGTCCCTTTATCCCCAAAGTTTTCATTTTCACAAGGGGTTAAAAGAGAAAAAGCCCCCCACAGTTTGTTACACAATTTCTCCTGAATACGGCAATACCCCATATGTGGCCATAATCTGCTGTATGGGAACATGGTGGGGCTTAGAATGAGAAGAGCGCTATTTGGCTTTTGGAGGGCAGATGTTGCTGGAATAGTTTTCAGGTGCCATGTCGCATTAGCTGAGCCCCTAAAGTATCAATACAATGGAAAGTCCTCAGATGTGACCCCATTTTAAAAACTACACCCATCAAGGAATGTATCAAGGGGTATTATCATTTTGAGCCTAAAAATGCTTCCCAAAAATTAATGTACAGAATGAAAATTGAAATTTTTAAAGAAATCTGCCATCTCGGTGCCCAATACGTTGCACCCACTTTGTGTTGTCAGAGACCTGCACTCCTAAAACTATTAAGGGGCCATCCCGAGGGGCAAAAAATTATATATGTGGGTGTAAACTGCTGCTTGGGAACACAGCAGGGCTCAGAAGGGAAGGAGCACTGCGCTTTTTAGCTATTGGGGTACAGAGTTAGAGGGACTTTTGGGGCGCCATGTTGTTTTTGCAGAGCCCTGGAGGTGACAGTAAACTGGAATTCGCCAAGAAGTGACCCCATTTTGTAGGGGAAATTTTAGGGTCTCAGCAAATATGACATGGTGTCCAAACACCAACAATCTAAATCTGCACTCCAAAAGCACATAGCGCTCCTTCACATCTGCGCCCTGCTGTGTACCCAAATGGCGGTGTATGCCCACATGTATGACACTGGTGTACCCTGGATAATGGACTTAATGCCATGTGTGGGTAGAATCGGCTGTTTGGGTACAGCCGGGCACAGAAGGGAAGGAGCGCTATTTTGGTTTTTGGAGCACAGTTTGGTTTTTGGACGTCACTTTTGCAAAGCCCCTGAATTGCCAATAAAGTGTAATCCGCAGACATGTCACCCCATTTTGGACACTAGCCCACAGATGGGATTTATCAAGTGGTGTAGCGAGCATTTTTAACCCTTGAGTGTTGCATTTATTTGGTTTCCAGAAATGAAATTGCGGCTGATAATGAGAAGTTAAAAATGAAGTTTTCCAGAGATTCGCCATTTCAGTATCTGATATGTTGTGCCCGACTTATGTCAGCAGAGACACTCCAAACACTGGTAAGCGGGTATCCCGGGCACAACAGCTTTCAGAGCGTTCATCTCTGATACAAGGTGGGCACAACATATTAGGCACTGAAATGACGTATTCCTGGAAAAATGGTCATTTTCACCTTTCACAATCATCTGCGTATTCATTTATGGATAATAAGTTATAGCAACATTTGGGGGTTAAAATGCTCTCTGTACCCCTGGAGAAATCCTTCAGGGGTGTAGTTTCCAAAATAAGGACACATATCAGGGGATTCCACTTTACTGGCGCTTCAGCTCTGCAAAAGTGTCATGGCATCCAAAAACCAAACCGTCTGTGCTCCAAAAACCCAATAACCGTTCTTCCCTTCTGTGTCCGGCTGTGCCCTAATATCAGTTTATACCCACATATGACATTACATATGTTATCCCGGGTACACCAGTGTCATACATGTGGCATACATGGGGCATAATCTGCAGTTGGGGTACACAGCAGGGCGCAGAAGGGAAGGAGCGCTATGCGGCTTTTGGAGTACAGATTCAGATGTTTGGTATCTGGATGCCATGTCATGTTTGTAGAGCCTGTAAGGTACCAGAAAATTGGATTCCCCAAAGGAGTGACCCCATTTTGAAAACTGCACCCCTCAAAGAATTTCTCAGGGGGTGTAGTGAGTATTAGTATCCCAGACGTGACTGCACAGCGGATGGCGAAGAGGGAATATATAAGCTGTGCGGAGGACATTGGGAACACCAAATTCCCTACTATGTCCCAGTAGCTCCTATGATTGGGGGAGTTGCTCTGGGGGTCACTTTGGGGGTCACTTCTGGTGTCTTTTCGCTCATAAGCTCTAAATCTGGGGTGTCCCCTGATATTCGCTCGCACAGCTTATATATTCCCTTCCTGCCGCAGCCAGTTGTGTTCTAATGATTTGGCGATTTTGGGGTTGTTTGTCTTCACATTACTAGATGATATATTTTCTTTATTTTTCTGGTGACGTGGCCATATAAGGGCTTGTTGTTTGCGGGATGAGATGCATTTTGTAATGACACCATTTTTGGGTGCCTACAACTTATTGAATACATTTTATTAACTCTTTTTTGCTGGATTTTCTAAAGAAAAATCAATTCTGGCATTGCATTCTACCTTTTAAATTTTTCGCCATGCAGCGTACAGTATAAGTATCATGTGACCTTTATTCTGCGGGTCGGTACGGTTACAGCGATACCTCATTTATGTTATTTTTTAATGCGATACTAATTCTGTAGAATAAAAACACATTTAGGGACATAAATCAATGTTTTTTGTATCGCCATCTTCTGAGAGGCGTAACATTTTTATTTTTTGGTTGACAGTGTTGGTTGAGGGCTTATTTTTTGCGGGACAATGTGCGCTTTTTATTGGTACTGTTGTCCGGTGATTATGACTTTTTGATCACTTTTTATAGCATATTTTGTAAGGTGAGATGGCGAAAAATCACTACTTCCGGCGGGTTTTTTCCGGTTTTTTTTTCCGACGATCACCGTATACATTAAATATTGTTGCAGTTTTATTGTTCAGATTGTTACGGACGCGACGATACCAAATATGTATTGTTTTTATTAACTTTTAGTTTTTTTTTTAATATAATTCATTTTCTATAGAAAAAAGGGAATTTTGGGGCTTTATAACTTTATTCATTTTTATCAGACACTTTATTTATTTATTTTTCACTTTTTGTTTTTTTACTTTTTTATGTGTCCCTTTAGGACACTTGAATTAGTGATGCTTTGATAAAAGCATCACTAATTCTCTATTAGACGCTGCAGGACACAACTGTCAGTGTCTTGCAGCGTCTGGAGGAAGTCAGACGCAGGGGCTGCCTGCGTCTGACTTCCTCTTCCCCGGGCAGGATCAACCAGGTATTGGGGGTCTCTTGGAGCTTGGGGTCACTGGCCAGACCCCAGGCTCCATGTTAGAGACATCGGCACCCCTCGATCTCGCCGCGGGGGGTGCCGATTCAGCCGGCACCGTCACGGAACCGCTTCAGTTCCGTGATCATGTTTGATCACGGAACTGAAGGGGTTAAAACCCTCCGATGGGGGGTTATGGAATGGGGTCTTAGCTGTTAGATACAGCTAAAATCCCATCCAATTATGTCGGCACTTACAGGGAATCCTTCCCTGACTGCCCGACGTAGTTTTCCTATAGGGCAGTCAGGAAGGACCTGCAAGTGCCGACGTAGATTCCCTATGGGCCGGTCGTTAAGGGGTTAAACTCAGGGCACCCCTGGAAAAAAAAATCATCAGGGCCTCCCTACTAAATACGTTTTACCAAAAGAGAAATAAACAACTGTGTTATATGTTTTATGTTAGTGCAGATTTTGAATTTACATCTAGAACATAAAATTGTTCAACTTTAGAAAACTTCACCAAAAACCACTTCTAAACAACATGCATTTTCCCATTGCACTTTTGATGCAACTGTAACTGCAGCCAGTGAATGCACCCTAAAAGCTACACCATCCTTTACTTTCCACCCCACAAATATAAAAATTCACCTTTTAGATCACTAAGCACCCTTAGTGGCACAAAACTCAGTATACACTCCCCAGTGGCCCTCAGGACACATAACACTGCTTCCCTGTAGCCCCCAGACACCTACTACTGCTAGGCCCCAGAAACCTAATACTGGTCATTAGTGGACTCCAGGTGAGGAGCAATACTGTCCAGTAGCTCCCAGACAAGTAGTATTGTTCTCCAGTAGCCCCCAGGCAAGTAATAATGTCCCCACATGGCACCCAAGCAAGTCATAATGGTCTGCAGTGGTCCCTGGGCAAGTAATAATGTTCCCGGGTAGCCCCCAGGCATATATTAATGAACCCCATTGACCTCCAAGCACCTAATAATGTCCTCTAGTGGCCCCAGGCAAGTAATATTGTCCTTCAGTGAACCCCAGGCAACTAACAATGTTCCCAATTCCTCCCAGGCAACTAAAACTATGTAGAACACAGATATAAGAAAGAAATAACTCTACAGCATTTCAAACAGAATAGTACAACTTACAATCTGCGCCCTTGTCTCTGGACATCAACAGATCCCAAGAGACTTAATTGACTAAGATCCTTCTGGTGTCCATTACTTTTGCCCTATCATTGTCAGAAGAAAAAAGTCAGGTTTGCAGGACATTTTCATTCACTATTTCTGACAAATGTCAATGTAGCCTAACTTGTATTTACTGGTGATCTGATTTTATGTTATGGAGAAATGTTCTTTAACCACCTATACACACCCAAGCATCCCTTGATGCGTTCAGTTTTAAGTGTGCATGCAATAACCACGAGTAGTGAGGGGCGCGGTACGGGTGGTAGGTGCTTTACACTATAACTATGGTCTTAGGGTTGGTTCTTTACCTTCTATGTATGCAATTTTCACATATGTCTCTCTGTTGTGCATTCTTACTGATGGGATATTTTTATCTTCTTTGGAACTGCCACACTTGCAACAACATATGAACCCTTATTATTTGACTGTGATATACATACTTTCACTCTAGACCTATATACTATTTATTACCACACACCACCTGCCTTTTTGTGAAGCATTTACCCCTTGTTGTTTATGTGTAATTTATGTTTTCATATTTATTATCACTTAATAAAAATTGTCATTTTATTTATTGTGTTGCTTCTGTCCCTTCTTGGACATAGTCATACTTATTACAGTCCTATGAAAAAGTTTGGGCACCCCTATTAATCTTAATCATTTTTAGTTCTAAATATTTTGGTGTTTGCTACAGCCATTTCAGTTTGATATATCTAATAACTGATGGACACAGTAATATTTCAGGATTGAAATGAGGTTTATTGTACTAACAGAAAATGCGCAAAAATTTGACCGGTGCAAAAGTATGGGCACCCTTATCATTTTATTGATTTGAATACTCCTAACTACTTTTTACTGACTTACTGAAGCACAAAATTGGTTTTGTAACCTCAGTGAGCTTTGAACTTCATAGCCAGGTGTATCCAATCATGAGAAAAGGTATTTAAGGTGGCCAATTGCAAGTTGTTCTACTATTTGAATCTCCTCTGAAGAGTGGCATCATGGGCTACTCAAAACAACTCTCAAATGATCTGAAAACAAAGATTGTTCAACATAGTTGTTCAGCGGAAGGATACAAAAAGCTGTCTCAGAGATTTAACCTGTCAGTTTCCACTGTGAGGAACATAGTAAGGAAATGGAAGACCACAGGGACAGTTCTTGTTAAGCCCAGAAGTGGCAGGCCAAGAAAAATATCAGAAAGGCAGAGAAGAAGAATGGTGAGAACAGTCAAGGACAATCCACAGACCACCTCCAAAGAGCTGCAGCATCATCTTGCTGCAGATGGTGTCACTGTGCATCGGTCAACTATACAGCGCACTTTGCACAAATAGAAGCTGTATGGGAGAGTGATGAGAAAGAAGCTGTTTCTGCACGTACGCCACAAATAGAGTCGCCTGAGGTATGAAAAAGCACATTTGGACAAGGCAGCTTCATTTTGGAAACAAAAATTGAGTTGTTTGGTTATAAAAAAAGCGTTATGCATGGCGTCCAAAAAGAAACAGCATTCCAAGAAAAACACATGCTACCCACTGTAAAATTTGGTGGAGGTTCCATCATGCTTTGGGGCTGTGTGGCCAATGCCGGCATCGGGAATCTTGTTAAAGTTGAGGGTCGCATGGATTCCACTCAGTATCAGCAGATTCTTGAGAATAATGTTCAAGAATCAGTGACGAAGTTGAAGTTACGCCGGGGATGGATATTTCAGCAAGACAATGATCCAAAACACCGCTCCAAATCCTCAGGCATTCATGCAGAGGAACAATTACAATGTTCTGGAATGGCCATCCCAGTCCCCAGACCTGAATATCATTGAACATCTGTGGGATGATTTGAAGCGGGCTGTCCATGCTCGGCGACCATCTAACTTAACTGAACTTGAATTGTTTGTCCAAAATACCTTTATCCAGAATCCAGGAACTGATTAAAAGCTACAGGAAGCGACTAGAGGCTGTTATCTTTGCAAAAGGAGGATGTACTAAATATTAATGTCACTTTTTTGTTGAGGTGCCCATACTTTTGCACCGGTCAAATTTTGGTTTAATGCATATTGCGCATTTTCTGTTAGTACAATAAACCTCATTTCAATCCTGAAATATTACTGTGTCCATCAGTTATTAGATATATCAAACTGAAATGGTTGTTGCAAATACCAAAATATTTAGAACTAAAAATGATTAAGATTAATAGGGGTGCCCAAACTTTTTCATAGGACTGTATATGAACGTGGTGAACGTGGCTTGCCATTTTGGTGGTTCATAAAATACCAATTTATGACAAGTCAAAATAATTAAAACAAATGAAAATAAGTCAGCCAATTTATTTTTTCCCAAAGTATCTAAAACATAGAAACTGTAACAAATTTAAGAAAAAAAACATATCTTTTTTTTTTTTTCTTTGATCATAATCTACACTGCATCATTGAAACCCAATGTTACAAGCAACATCTGAAAGGCATCTGAATGAGTTGGTGATGAACTGGAGATAGCTGCACTATCTCCAGAGGCCTCTCTGCCTCAGTGGCTTGCGATTCCAATCTGTCACCAGTAAGGAGAATAGGCAATCAGTATCTTGGCAGTTCTGTTTATGCAGCACTTTTCAAACCAAAACAAAGAGAACAGCTAAAAGCTGCAAACAAAACAAATGTCTCCATGTCCTGCACAGCTCTTATGTTACAGATAAGTCCCTGGACATTCTGCTTAGACTAATGACAAAGATGGGTAATGATGCTAAACAATCAAAGGCAGCTGGCTACTGTAGCAGAGCAAATGGAATGAAACAGGAATCACAGATTTGTGATACAAATTCTGCTAAACACAAAGACGACATAAATTGAAGACAGTACCGCATACTACTTACTAAATTGTTACTATCTCACCTTCAGAGACTATTAAACTTAGAAATTCTTTGATAGGATACCTGGGATTTTGCCTGCGGCCATTTTCTTGTGGCCGTTTACACAGTACGCTCATGTTAGCGGCCAAAAGAAAATGGCCGCAGGCATGCACAGTCGGGTCTGCTCGATGGCAGAGCTGACTGCGCATGCTTCCCATTTAAAGCCAGAAGAAGCTATTCAAAGAACACGTCGCGGAGAGGGCGTTCCAGAGGAAGAAGAGGTAGTCACTGGAGAGTTCTATCACAGCATTGGAGAAGCCCCCAGTGTTGTTTGAGCTCTGGGGACCGCACCCCAGTGCTGCGAGAAAACTCATTTGCATACCGATGAAAACTGGGATATCTACGGAACGGCGGCGCAAAGAAGACATCTAAAGGTAGGAGAAGAATAGCCATTCTTAAGGATATTCCTACATGTTAGCGAGAAAAAATGTAGTTTTAATGATTGAATCCCTTTAACTGCTACAACGTAGCTCAAAGGCGAAACTATGCTTTAAATGGGTTTCAAAGACTTAAAAGGGGTAGGCCCATCATATTTTAAAAAAAAAATTACCCTATGATATGGTGAGGTAAGGTGAGGTAAGGCAAGTATAACAGTTTGTTATTTTCTATCACCTCCCCTGGTCCTCTGATTGTTATACACTGGGGTCTGAGGAGCATATAATAGCACCGGGCCATTGTAGACCTTATTATACTTTGTGGGGGCCACTGATGGATGCATATAATACTATGTGGGGGCCACTGTGGGGAGCATATTATAATGTGTGGAGGCCACTGTGAGGAACATATCATACTATGTGAGGGACAATGTCGGGAGCATATTATACTCTGTGGGGATTATATTATACTGTGGGAGCACTGTATGGAACATATTATACTGTGTGGGGACCTCTGTGGGGCATATTATACTGTTTAAGGGTCAGGCAGTGTAGGCACGTTAAGAAGAAAACCTGCAGAGCCTGTACATGCCTCCATCATTTAACATAGGTAAATTCCACTGCAGGGCCACTTGTCAATGCTGCCCTGCACCTGTTGCAAAACTACAACTCCCATCATGCTTGAACAGCTTGGGATGATAAGAGCTGTAGTTTGGCAACCTGTGACCCTCCAGCAACAGATCCCCCCCCCATAATTTTTTTTCCTATTTTCCTTCTATTAAACCTAGCCTTATAGCATGGTGCATCTTATAGTCCGAAAAATACAGTAACATCACCTAGCCTGTGAAGTAGAGGCTCAGCCAAATGCCTGAGCCACCTCTATCAGTGGGAGTGCAGGGTATAAACGTTCATTAACCTTTTCGCTGCCAAGGGTCTCTGGAAATTTTGCACCTCCAGTAGCCAGAGCAATTTTCACAGTTTTGAGATGGACAAATCAAACCTAAATTGCAACATTAAAAAAGCATCCAACCCCCCCATACCTATATATTTTCTTAAAGTAGACACCTGCAGCATTGTCAGAATGCCACTTGGTACTGTATACGAACAGGTACCTTCATGCAATTTTGATTTAAAGTGAATGTTTTATGAAAAAATGCAAATAAATCTATATTAGTTGTTAAAAGCGGAAACCAAACAAAAAATTAAATGCACCAAACCTCCTAAAAATAAGAGTTCAACATGTGCAGAGTTCATACATATCACTATGGCCTGAACCCACATGCACGTGTCTTCAGAAAATCGCTAGAACTGGAAGGAACAAAATTCTGCTTTGAAGCTGGAAATGTTAAAAAAGTATCATCCTATAAAATGTAGGGATTACACACCATGAAAAGTAAGTGAACCCCTAAACCCTATATATTTTTTGAAAGTAGACAATCTGAAGATTACAAATGTCTTAATGGGTTATCGATAGCCACATCCGCCTTCATGCAACTTTGCGACCAACACAAATAATTTTTTGAAAAAATACGCTAAAACACATATTTGCACCTAAAACTCATGTTCAATCTCACATTCATATACAAAATACTTTTAAAATAATAGCTTATGGTGTATACAATGTGTATATATACTATATGTACCGCAAACATCAACTACAACAAGAGCTCGGACTCCCAAAAACACGAATACAGAAGACAAGCAGGATTTTGCTGTTGTTCACTAATATGTTAAAAAGCTATACTGCACCTACCAAACTGTGACTGTGATACCAAAATCTAACTTTTTTCAGAGTACACAGCATACCGTATATAAAAACACAATTTAATAGTTTATATATACAACCACCTTCATTCAACTTTGCCGCAAACAGAGATTGCTAGCAAAAATTGAGCAAAAATTCAAATTTGCAACTAAAGTGCGGCTCAAGAAATCCCTTTCTGCAAACATAATGTACTGTCCATAAAACTGCAATACGTGAGGAGTTCATACATATCACACATGTATATATTTACAGGGGCGGGTGTTAAAGAATCACCAAAATCGCAGAAATACGCCATCCCATTTTGTGCATGCAAATTAAATAGGACTTTACATAAAAATGTTATTTTCCATCCCCCTATAAAAATTTTAGCAAACTATACATTCATCTCTAGTGATAATCGTTATTACTATTATTTTAGTGTGTAACGGATATCACTAGAGACATATTTTACTGTAGAAAGCTCAGGTATAGACAGGACAGGAATTGGGTGAAATGTAAACTTTATTTGCGACTTTATGTATATGTTGTGTAAGTGTTTGGTGCGACTTTTTTTTTTTGGCTTGCGACCTGGACAATGGTAAACGTCTGGGTCACAGTGCCAACAAACTTCCTGGTTATGTTCAGGAGGTATAACATACAGTGGGGCAAAAAAGTATTTAGTCAGTCACCAATAGTGCAAGTTCCACCACTTAAAAAGATGAGAGGCGTCTGTAATTTACATCATAGGTAGACCTCAACTATGAGAGACAAAATGAGAAAACAAATCCAGAAAATCACATTGTCTGATTTTGTAAGAATTTATTTGCAAATTATGGTGGAAAATAAGTATTTGGTCAGTAACAAAATTTCATCTCAATACTTTGTTATATATCCTTTGTTGGCAATGACAGAGGTCAAACGTTTTCTGTAAGTCTTCACAAGGTTGGCACACACTGTTGTTGTCATGTTGGCCCATTCCTCCATGCAGATCTCCTCTAGAGCAGTGATGTTTTGGGGCTGTCGCTTGGCAACACGGACTTTCAACTCCCTCCAAAGGTTTTCTATAGGGTTGAGATCTGGAGACTGGCTAGGCCACTCCAGGACCTTGAAATGCTTCTTACAAAGCCACTCCTTCGTTGCCCTGGCGGTGTGCTTTGGATCATTGTCATGTGGAAAGACCCAGCCACGTTTCATCTTCAATGCCCTTGCTGATGGAAGGAGGTTTGCACTCAAAATGTCACGATACATGGCCCCATTCATTCTTTCATGTACCCGAATCAGTCGTCCTGGCCCCTTTGCAGAGAAACAGCCCCAAAGCATGATGTTTCCACCCCCATGCTTTACAGTACGTATGGTGTTTGATGGATGCAACTCGGTATTCTTTTTCCTCCAAACACGAAAAGTTGTGTTTCTACCAAACAGTTCCAGTTTGGTTTCATCAGACCATAGGACATTCTCCCAATACTCTTCTGGATCATCCAAATTCTCTCTAGCAAACTTCAGACGGGCCCGGACATGTACTGGCTTAAGCAGTGGGACACGTCTGGCACTGCAGGATCTGAGTCCCTGGCGGCGTAGTGTGTTACTGATGGTAGGCTGTTACATTGGTCCCAGCTGTCTGCAGTTCATTCACTAGGTCCCCCGCGTGGTTCTGGGATTTTTGCTCACCGTTCTTGTGATCATTTTGACCCCACGGGGTGAGATTTTGCGTGGAGCCCCAGATCGAGAGATATTATCAGTGGTCTTGTATGTCTTCCATTTTCTAACTATTGCTCCCACAGTTGATTTCTTCAATCCAAGCTGGTTGCCTATTGCAGGTTCAGTCTTCCCAGCCTGGTGCAGGGCTACAATTTTGTTTCTGGTGTCCCTTGACAGCTCTTTGGTCTTCACCATAGTGGAGTTTGGAGTCTGACTGTTTGAGGGTGTGCACAGCTGTCTTTTTATACTGATAACAAGTTTAAACAGGTGCCATTACTACAGGTAATGAGTGGAGAAAAGCGGAGACTCTTAAAGAAGAAGTTACAGGTCTGTGAGAGCCAGAAATCTTGATTGTTTGTAGGTGACCAAATACTTATTTTCCACCATAATTTGCAAATAAATTCTTACAAAATCAGACAATGTGATTTTCTGGATTTGTTTTCTTATTTTGTCTCTCATAGTTGAGGTCTACCTATGATGTAAATTACAGACGCCTCTCATCTTTTTAAGTGGTGGAACTTGCACTATTGGTGACTGACTAAATACTTTTTTGCCCCACTGTAAGAATACCCCACTAGAAAAGCTCAGGGGGGAATTACATTATAACTGTATGTGACAATCAGAGACAAATGTATAGTATGCGCTCTGATTGGCAGGAGAAGGGTTAATAGGGACAATAGAGTCCCTGCCACCCCCTCCTGCTGTCACATACAAGTTATGCAGAGAGAGAGATCGTTTCTGTGTCTCTCCCTCTCTCTGCTGGGCTGCTCCGTGTCCCTCTTCCTTTCTTTAGATCGCAAATTGCTTGCTTAGACAGGAGGGGGGCAATTTGGAGCTCTATATCTTTGGACTGCATCAACATATCTTGATGCTTTTAATTGCATTTTAAAGAGGAGAATCTCGTCTTTAAAATTATATCAAAAACTCGATGATTGGATGTACAGTTTTGGAGAAATTCACTGTTGAAATGCTGTCGGGAATTGAGATCTGCAGTTGGATCTCAATGCCAAATAGTGTTTTAAACAGTGAATCCCTCCAAGACTGTAAGTCTCTTCTTTAAAATGCATTTTAAAGCATCAAGCTATGTTGATGCAGTTCAGAGATATCGGCATTAGTAGGGAGGACGTACTAAGTACGTCCTCGGCTACTGAAGTGCCACCTTGGGAGCACGTACAGTGTACGTGCCTGGCAGTGAAAGGGTTAAACTAATATTGATAACCTATCCTAAAGGATGTGTAATCAATATGGAAGTTCAGGAAAACCCCCTTTAAAATATTCTGTAACACATAATATAATAAATAAATGATTTATTAAAGAAGACACTGTTTTTGGGAAAGAATGTTTGAGGTCATATATTAGTTGATTGATATGAAATTAATTATTTTCAGAATTTGTTAAATTTCAAAACAGCAAACATTGCTGTCAAAATGGATGTACAGTATACATGCCCTACGGTGCTACTATGCCAGGCAGACAGATTGTACAAACCTTCATGGGGAAATATTTAAAATGATTATTCTGGGCAAAAATATTGAATCTTAAATCTAACCTTAAGATAGGTCATTAATATCACATCGGGGGGAAGAGTTTGACTCCCGCTGCCCCCATCAACTAGTTATTCTTAGCAGCTATTACGCAGGAAATGGAACAGGAAGCAGACAGCTCTGTTCTGCGTAGTGGCGGAACTGAATAACTGCAGTTCATGTCCAATTCAAGTAAAAGAAAGCTGATCTGCAGTACCAGGTCTGGCCACTACACAGTGAACAGAACTGTCAGCTTCCTACTGCATTCAGGAGATGATACGTACAGGACCTCACCAATTAGGTATTGATAACCAATCCTTGTGATAGGTCATCAATATTTTTAGTCTTTAAAAAATTCTTTAATGGTCTATGCATACCTTAGTTTTCTCTTTAAACTTAGAGCTAATGAAATAATCTTAATACATGAAACTGGTCTACAAAAACATTGGATGATAATATATTGTGACAGTAACTATTAGAGATTGTAAGGTCTCTACATTTTCATTAAATTCCTGTAAAAACGGATAAGCATAAATTGAATTAATGGACATTTCATGGTAAATGGGCACAAAAAATTATGTTATAATAGGTTTAGTTAATGCAATTTAGACAGCAAGAAGGGAGTTCGCATCCCTTCACTCCCTAGGTACCAAACTGTCAAGATACTCCTTCTATAACCAATGTCTGTAGGAGGAATGAAGCCTCTGCATATTAAACAGACTATGATAACACATAAAATTTATATTGAACGTCACAAACTAAGTACTTTGGTGGTAAAGTGTATTAATAAATGACCATCAATAACTAGAAAACTTACAGGATATGCAACAAACTAAGTACCCCTACTGCTACACAAGATCCCATGCACATAACCGATGTGGGGCCAAGTTTGCAACATAATGCCTGTGGGTGACAGCTGGAGTAACATTCAAGTGCATTCTTTGATGCATTTATGTCTATGGGGGCTTCCAATTCATTCTGTTCCAATGACAAGTAAGCAGAATAAAATAATAATAAATAATAATGACAAGAAGAAATATAGGACCAACTATGAAATCATCCATGTCATCACAACTGAATGAATCTGAAGCCCCTATAGACGTGAATACATAACAGAATGCATACAAATGTCACTCTGAATGCCATCAGAGGGCATTGTACTACAAACTTAGCCCCATATCGGATGCACACTCGGTCATGTGCATGGGGACTAAAGGTTACCCATTGCCAATGAGTAATCCGAGATGTTAATAAATTACAATGTCACCACCATGTTACACAGCACTTTACAGTGATAAACTACATACCTTTGTTATATATGTCACTTTTGTAGATTCAGAGAAAAAAACAATGTTGAAGCATTACACAAATGATGCAGTTAGTGCACTGGGTAAGGGCCTTTAACTTCTGAAGCACTGCCATTGTTTCTCAAATAAGATGGATGATGTCATAGCATAGTAACTTTCTCTACTTAGGGTGGCACAGGTAGGAGATGATGAGGTTTCAGTGGCAGTGTTACATGAAGCTAAAGTCTTGTCCCCAATGCACCAATTTCATCATTCTACAAAAATTACATATATAACAAAGATTTATTGTTTATCACTATAATATGCTCTATATAACGGTGGTGACAGTTGAGTAAGCTTGGGGAGGTGGTAGATTCCCTTTAACAATTCACCAAGTCTATTGTTATTGAGGCTGTTAGAAAACATTAATGTGTCAGCTTATAGTAAAACAATGAAATCCCTAAAAAGAAGGCTTTGCAGGTAACAAAGCAAAATAGAAATAGGACACAAATATCTTTAACTCGCTACACTGTAGCTTTAAAATCAGTAGACAAATAATGCAGTTAGAATGTAATACAAGCAAATAAACAATTTCTCAAAAATCCTATTATTGCTGTACAGCAGAGGCTATGAAAATGTACAACAGCTTGGCTTGTATATTAAATTTATTAATGACAATAAAGAAAAAAAAAAGTCATGAACGTGCACAAAAAAAACTACACAAGATGGGTAATATAAAAGTACTGAGCTGAAATCCATCCAACATGGCCACTGCCAATAACAATGATGCAATTTTCCCTTTTATAACCAAAATTAATTATTCGCAATATATTTTGTTGGGCACACGGACATTTCACTATTTATAGTCAGATCTATTCTCTGCTAATATTACTACTATTTATTAAATCTATGGATATATGGATAGATCATATGCTGCATACAGAAGATTTTGAGCTGCAAGAAATGCAAGAAACCACTGAGCCAAGGTAGACCAATGGAGAGTAATTAAACTAGTAATACCAATCTATAGACTCATAGCTAACAAAGAGTTACAGAAGTAACTGGCCACATTAAAGTATAAATCCATTTATTAAAGATATAGATTCATGTATATGTCCTTTCACAACAGGAGAAACAATTGCCAGTGACACCATTACCTTAGCCTATAGAATTTACTCTAAGTTCATCTAAATGTATCAATGATACTTTCTTGTTGAGATATTTGTCCTTGCAAAATCTTGAGCAAATAATTTTCTACTTAACACACTGTTCAACACTGAAACAGCAATATCAAGAAGAAAAAGCCTAGAAATTATGGAAATCACAGGATCAATATACATGTTACTCTCAGTTCACATTAGTGTTGGCCTTCCATTGTTCTGGTCAGTTGGTGGACCACAACAACAGATAGGTGGACCGCTGCAACAGAACTCGATGGATCCCTTTAACTATGATGGGATTGGTCAGGTATTCATACTTTAAAAGTGAAACCACCAGACAAAAAAAAGTTAGAGTTGCAGGTCATTTTTGTCCGGCGATTTTCGACACATACTGGGATTGTGTCTCCGAATGGACAGTACAATGCAGATGAACATAGCTTTAATCATAGAGAAATGATAAAAAAAAAAAAAAGAAAATGGAAGGCGGCACGGTGGCTCAGTGGTTAGCACTGTAGCCTTGCAGAGCTGGAGTCCTGGGTTCGAATTCAACCAAGAACAACATCTACAAGGAGTTTGTATGTTCTCTCCGTATTTGCTTGGGTTTCCCACACTCCAAAGACATACTGATGAGGGGAGGGAGGGGGAATGGGAACAAATTATACAAAAAACCTCTAATTTCTTCAGTATAGAGTATGAGCACAAAAACATATGCACTTATATGCCTTGGAGTGCTATCAGTGAGATTATTCATGGTTATCTGAGGAGTGACATAAGGTCAATGGAACACCTTTAGCTGGATGTTTGGAAGCTAGTAATGTGTAAACTAGATTTTTTTCTATGGAGGGGAGTTTCTACAGTTAACCTCAGGCAGCAAAGAGGCTAATTTCTCCCCTAGTTCAGACTGGGTCCAACACATTATAATGCTCCCCAGTGGCCCCCATTCAAGAAATAATGATCCCAAGCAAGTAGTAATGTTGTTCAATGGCCCCTTGCAAGCACTAAAGCTCCCCAGTGGCCCCTTTGCAAGTACTAATGCTCTCCTAGTGGCCTGCAGTCATGTAGTAATGCTCCCAGACCAGTAGTGTTTTTCAATGGCCACAATCAAACAGTAAAGATTCCCAGTGGGCCCGAGGTAATAAAAATGTCATGGCCATTTTACAGCTCGGAGATGTATAAGACCCCTAATAGTACCTTTGAATGCCTACAATGTTATACAGTAGGGCAAAAAAAAAAGTACCCAGCATCAATTGTGCAAGTTCTCCCACTTAAAAAGATGAGGTTGGCCTGTAATTGACATCATAGGTAGACCTCAACTAAGAGAGACAAAATGAGAAAACAAATCCAGAAAATCACATTGTCTAATTTGGAAAGAATTTACGCTAGGTTCACACCTGCGTTCTGGTCTCCGTTCTGTGCTTTCCGTCTTCTGCATGCCAGAAGACTCAAAGCACAGACCGGGTCCAGCCGTGAGCGGCGGTGAGCGTTTTATGCTCTCCGCCGCGAAACCGGATTTTTTAATCCGGACAGAGAGTACTGCATGTCCGACTCTGTGTCCGGATTAAAAAACCCGGTTTCGCGGCGGAGAGCGCAAAACGCTCACCGCCGCTCACGGCTGGACCCGGTCTGTGCTTTGAGTCTTCTGGCATGCCCTGGTGTGTGCTTTGGATCATTGTCATTCTGAAAGACCCAGCCACGTTTCCTCTTCAATGCTCTTGCTGATGGAAGGAGGTTTGCACTCAAAATCTCAAAACGATACATGGCCCCATGCTTTCTTTCATGTACATGGATCAGTCGTCATGGTCCCTTTGCAGAGAAACAGCCCCAAAGCATGATGTGGCCACCCCCATGCTTCACAGTAGGTATGGTGTTCTTTGGATGCAACTCAGCATTCTTTCTCCTCCAAACATGACGAGTTGTATTTCTACCATACAGTTCTACTTTGGTTTCATCTGACCATCCATGTTCGAATCATCCAAATGCTCTCTAGCAAACTTCAGATGAGCCTGCACATGTACTGGCTTAAGCAGGGGGACATGTCTGGTACTGCAGGATCTGATTCCCTGGTGGCGTAGTGTGTTACTGATGGTAGCCTTTGTTATGTTGATCCCAGTTCTCTGCAGGTCATTCACTAGGTTCCTCGTGTGGTTCTGGGATTTTTGCTCACCCTTCTTGTGATCATTTTGACCCCATGGGGTGAGATCTTGCGTGGAGCTCAAGATTGAGGGAGTTTATCAGTGGTCTTGTTTGTCTTCCATTCACTAATTATTGCTCCCACCGTTGAGTTATTCACACCAAGCTGCTTGCCTATTGCAGGTTCAGTCTTCCCAGCCTGGTGCAGGGCTCCAATTTAGTTTCTGGTATTCTTCGACAGCTCTTTGGTCTTCACCATAGTGGAGTTTGGAGTGTGACTGTTTGAGGTTTGGAACAGGTGTCTTTAATACTGATAACAAGTTCAAACAGGGGCCATTACTACAGGTAATAAGTGGAGGACAGAGGAGCCTCTTAAAGAAGCAGTTACAGGTCTGTGAGAGCCAGAAATCTTGCTTGTTTGTAGGTGACCAAATACATATTTTCCACCATAATTTGCAGACAATGTGATTTTCTGGATTTGTTTTCTCATTTCCTCTCTCATAGTTGAGGTCTATCTATGATGTCAATTACAGACCGACCTCATCTTTTAAAGGGTATGTTCACACACAGTTTTTAGCAGCGGATTTTGACGCGGAATACGCCTCAAAATACGTTTCCAAAAATGGCTCCCATTAACTTAAAAAAAGAAGTGGAAAAAAGAAGTGAATCTTGCCATAGATTCCACGGCTGATTAAGCCACGGCGTGAGCGGTTCGAGACACGCTCCTGTTTAGGTCCATTAATTTGGGCCAAAACAGGAGCGCAAGGCCACAACGGAATGCCAATGCTGCATCGGCATCCCGTGGCGGCTAGCCGCACAGAATGTTCACATGGCGGAAAACCTTTCGTTCATGTGAACATGCCCTAAGTGGGAGAAACTTGCACAATTGATGGCTGATTAAATACTCCCCCCACACCCAGCCACTGTGTGAGAGTTTTCTTTGTTAATTCCAAATTAATTTTAAAGAAAAAAAAATAGTAGCATGCTCTATCAGACTGTTTATGCAAAGGAATTTTCCCCTAGATGCACTGCTTCTCCATACTCCAATGGAGAATAAGGACATGTATGGATCCTGTACCAGTCAAACTACAGAGCCATGCAGGCTCCACATCACTTTGTATGTGTCTGTAGATAAATATGGCCTAATGTAAATTGGGGTCTTCTGAGAGCAGGGCAGTATTTTTACATTGATTTCAGCTTGAGGTGATTTACATTATATTCATAATTGGCATCCTTTACGATTGGGATTAATAGATTATACGGTAAATGAATAGTTTATGCCGCTGAGTAAGAACTGTCACTTTTATTGGCCATTCATCACTATACCCAGACAACCTAAATTGATAAACAGAGGAGATAATTTTACATATGATTATTTTCATAAAGCTTGATACAATATTGCCAAAGGTATTACAGTGCTAAAATACCGTACATGCTAAATAAGTGCTATAAGCTTGACTTAATAAAACAGTTACTGGGCTTTCTCTCATTTTTAGAGAGCAGGTTGCCGCAGTTATTAGGATTCCTCTGAACTGATCTCATGTTGGATGCTGATCCCATATGACAATATCTTCTAAATGGGCCCATTAAAGGTATCTGCATGACCTATAGTCATCCTCTCCACTTTCTCTAAGTGGATCTAATATTTTATTCATAAACTATAGGAGAGATTTATCAAAGTGTCTAGAAGAAACACTGCTTTCTGCTCATAGCAACCACTCACAGCACAGTATTCAATTTTTATAGTGAGTGGTTGCTACAGGTAGTGCCAAGTCAGTTTTCTTTTAGACACTTTTACATATCTGACATACAAAGTTAGTTTATTAGTTAGAAAAATTGCAACAAAGAAAGTTTCTTGGCGAAAAAGTTACACAGCCCTATAGAAGTGAATGGAACACTGGTCATACAAGCACACTGACGCTCCATTCACAAATAGGTCTTAGGAGGACTATCGATCCCCAATTCTCCTCATCCCTGTGGAACCTTTCAATCGGGCCCCAATCATTTGTACATATATTCCCTGTCCTGTGAACAACTCGGACAGGGAATAAGTAAGGAACAACTCCTTTAAGGATTTTATTTTGTTTGTTCTATCATAAAATAGGGATGTATTAATTATGTGATGAACACAAATGTACTGTAATAGGGTCGGTTGGATTTTCATTATGGTATCTGCCTTTTTTCAGGACAGAGCAGAATGTCGCACTATTTCATCATCCAATGGAAACTCCTGATGAAACCTCTGATGTAGATCTAGCCTAAATGGTTATTTTTAGAGAAAACTGGTTGAAGCTGTATAAATAGAAAGATAAATGTCAATTCTAAATTATTTTTAAGAAATCCTGGCTATTCCCTTTAGATTACACAAGACATCACTGCTGTTCGCCAGCAAAATGTAAAGGATCCTAAATAGAGTGTCTGTCCATTTGATTTCAGGGCTGAATAGCTAAATTGAGACCCTATTAGCTAAAGTGAGATCAAAACATTAGTCATGGATGTAGTCATTGCCGACCTCTCTAATTATAAAGACAGAATAGCCTAAGTAAGCGGAACAAGCAAGCACTAGCGGTAAGGCCACTTGCCATCTTCCCAACTCCAAAAGTCCAAGAATAACTGTCCCCTAAAAATAATATTAAAACCTCAAAATATAAATTTTTATTAAAGTGCTAAGGATGAATTTTCCAATAACTGGTAGCTAGTAAGATTTATTTTGCCACCACTGTGCTTAAAACAAAGATGTACTAATGAAAAATAAAGCAGAGAGCCAAAGATTTTTATCGACCAGCAGTTTCTCAATGTTTTTCAAGCATTCAGCAAAGTTTCTTTACAGCAGAGTGACAGAAGGGAGTTTTCTAGGCTCAGCTGTTGGAATGAACTCTGGGGAAGTCGCAGTTATAACTTATCTTAGCAAATGATGCACAATGTGGCCAAGCAACAGCTTAAAAGTAATAGAGTCAGTGAGGCATGCACTCTTAAAATTGAACTCGCTGCCTGCGAGCTGAAGGATTACTTTCAAGGTCTAAACAATTTAAAGTCATTTAAAAGAACTATGAAGGAACAAGGTCCACCAACTATTTGGTCTTCCCAGTGTTAGGCACTGCTGTGTGAAGCAAACTATTGTGATAAATCACAATATCTGAGTATAATAGAATGCCAGATAAATTAAACGATCTGTCCGCATTGTTACGGAAAAAAGACTGGAGCTGGTAAACAGTATTTCAGTGGAAGGATATTGACTTGTTTAAAAAAGGGGAAAAAAAAAAATCAACCTTTTTTTTGTATATTGTTCAACCCTATATAAATTGTATAGGTTTTTCCTCAGTATAATGATAAAGGTTTATTGCAGGAAAACTGTTAAACTGTACAAAATTATGAAAGCGAATAGGAACTTTGGAGTTCTGCATTAAAAAAAAAACAAAAAAACTGTTTGACGCGGAGTTATATCCCAGATACCCTAAAATGTAAAAATCTTTGATGCCACATGAAAGAGAAGATGCTCTTGTTTGATAAGAGACTAAGTTTGTAGTGCTATCTATATTGTTTCCAGAGATATTACTAGTTAAAAACACAGTTGGGATTGGGATACATTTGTATGCACCTGCATAATATAGATGATTGAAAAGTCAGGATTGGAAAATTTATATCATATATATTATGCAGGTGCTTACAAATATTTCCCAACCCCGACTGTATTTTTAAAGAGGTTCTATCATTGGGAAAAGTCATTTTTAGATAAACACATCCTTGCATAGGCTTTAGAAAGTCTATTCCCCACATACCTTTTGGATGAAAATCGCCTCAGTGGTTTTTGAATGAACCGTTTTTATCCATATGCTAATTAACCTCTTGGTGCACCTCAGAAGTCTCATCGTGCACCCTCTGTGCTATTCTTTCCTATGTATGTGTACAGCACAGGCTGCTGCTGATGATGATGACTTCCTGCTTCCTGTTTGCACACACAGATAAAAGAGAATAGCAGAGAGGAGGCTCCTGGGAACTTCCTGTGCTGGCTGGAAGCTAATTAGCATATGAATAAAAACAGGTTCATTCAAAAACCACTGAGGCAATTTACATACAAAAGGTAGGTGTGGAATAGACTTTCTAAAGGCTATTCATGTATGTGCTTAGTTAAAAATTACTTTTCCCAATGATAGAGTCCCTTTAACCAGTGATATCTCTGGAAACAATATGGATAGCATTGCAAAATTCATATCTTAAGAAAGAAGTGAATATCCTCTTTCATATGACATCAAAAGATATGTATATGTTATATGTCCAAGATATAACAGTTTGAAGTGACCCTCCCCTACCCTCATTTTATCTACATTTTACACGAACCTGTACGCTACACACAGTTACTCAGTGAGAGGCAGAAAGGGAACTCAAAGCAGAAACAAAGGAAAAAATAAAGAGATACAGGATTTCATACAAAGGAGCCAAAATTTGTTAATAATGTATATTACAAAATGTATTAATGATACGAATACTGACAGAAAATCAAAAGTTGTCAAAAATTTAGTTAAGCTTTAACATCACCAGCAAATGTACTATAAATATAAGTCAGCTGTCCACATTTTTCAAGCTGTTACAAATCCTATTTGGATACTCTTTTTCTGTTTATATAGCTTTGTTTGAAAGCTGAATGACAACCAATCTGTAATTAGTTTCAGCTCCCACCAGGAATGTCATACAGATGTCTGTCTCCCATTGTACTGCGTAAGTAGGCAGAATTTTCATTTAAAAATTGGGAGAATTGGAGGACAATGGGAGGTACTGTATATTCACTGTCATTCAGCTGTCCTGGTAACAGTTTGAACTTATCAATGGCAGAGAAGAGCAATTCCACAAATGTGTGGAATCTTACAAATCTGCATATACCTATCTAGTCTTCTATTTTGGACTTCCTGGGAATAAATCCTTAGTACCTCCTCTTTCATAAAATTGATGATGATGATGATGATGATGATGATAGGGCATGATGGATTTGCCAGCCAAACATAAGTAGGTAATAGATCAATTTTAGATTCCATGGAAATAAATATTTCTTTAAATAACCCGATGTGATTTCAGTTTGTGTTTCTTTATTACATACACTACGCCAGCTAGTCCCTTCTAGTATACGTATTAAAATTTGTATTTCAAGTCATTAAAAACAGAAATACAATGTTCTTTTTAAACAAAGACAAGGTCTAAAGTGGAGTAAAATACGGCAAACACAAATGTACATATATAAAAATATAAGTAAAGCCTTGTTCACATCTGCATTCGGTATTCTGTTCGCACACGTAAACAGGACCTAAGATTTAAGATAATAAATGAGGGGGGAAAAAAAAAGTCACCTACCTAAAAGGAGAAAACAGGAATGGCAATGTGGTTTGTTTTTTATGTGCCATTTTGACCTGAAAAAAAAACAAAACAAAAACTTGTCAGATGAAAAGTTGATATATTAAAAGGGTTCAGTCAGCCCCTAAACATAATCACAGTACTTTATAGAGGTAATTCTACAGTCTCCAAATATGCCTCTGTTATTCAGATTTGGAGGCACATTTTCATGTCAGTCACAGCTTTATTCTTATGGAATAATTGGAAAATGCTTAACGCTAGGTTCACACCTGCGTTCTGGTCTCCGTTCTGTGCTTTCCATCTTCTGCATGCAAGAAGACGGAAAGCACAGACCGGGTCCGGCCGTGAGCGGTGGTGAGCGTTTTATGCTCTCCGCCGCGAAACCGTTTTTTTTAATCCGGACACAGAGTACTGCATGTCCAACTCTGTGTCCGGATTAAAAAACCCGGTTTCGCGGCGGAGAGCAAAAAACGCTCACCACCGCTCACGGCCGGACAGCTTTCTCACCCAATCATTCATTTCCGTCTCCAGCTCTGTTTTATGCAGGAAATGGAAACCTGCATAACGGAGTGTCGGGCACAGATGTGAACGAGCCCTTACCTGAAAATCTAGAGCTGAGACCTAAGACTAGGCAAACTAAGGCACCACCCAGAGCACTTGTCCCCACATTTACACATAAATAAAGCAGTGATTTACATAAAGATAGGCTTCCAAAGCTGAAAGACAGAGGCTCATTTGGTAACATCTGCAATGTACTGGGATTAGGTTTGTACCCAATTTACAACAATATAAGTGCTGGGTCTCTGCTGCTTTACACTAATGCCTGCAATCAGTTTTATAGTGGTTTTATATACTGCTAGAAAGCCAAAAGTGCACTGAATTCAGCACACTGTTGACTTTCTAGCGGTACATAAAACCGCACATTGGTGAGGACATAAATGGTCCTCTTTAATGTAATGCCATAACTTCTCTTGACTTGTACCCTATATTACATTATTTATATATATATATATATATATACACACACACACACACACATACAGCATATATATATATATATATATATATACACACACACGTCTGACTGCACTTCACTAGATGCAGTAAAAGTTATATATGCTGAATATGTGTTGTATCTTTTTCTCTTTTCAATTAAATGGCAATAATAATAAGCCAGTGGCATTTATTAGCATTAATACTTTCTTCTTGGTATTTGTCTTCTTAGTCCACTGAATAAGAATATTAGACAGCCCCTCTAAAGAATAATTGCTTACCTTGAACTGCTCCAGAATCTGGAGAGCATTAGTAAGCATGCTCTCCGCTTTAAAGAGATTGCTGCTGTTAATATACTCCACAGGCAAAATTCCCTGCAAGCAATAACACACGAGAAGAATGTGAGCGGAGTTCACTTCATTAATCACAATGCTTAGACAGTAAAACAACCAGCAAGATTTTCCAGTAGAATAAAATGAGAGGGAGACAGATAGAGAGGTGAGAGATAGGAAAAAGATTTAAAACATCAAATGCATGCATCTGCCTTCTCTAAGGAAACTCATCTTATAATAACCATAGGTATTGTATGATGTCAAACCCCTTTTTTCTACATTTATTATTTTCCCTGAATATTTTAGCTTTTATATACATTTTCATAGTGCAATACTTTCACATTGAATGGTGCCATTGCAAAGTAAAATTAGTCTTGCAAACAATAAGCCATTATGTAACTCTGTGAACCAGGGAAAAATAATTATATATATATCCTGGAAGTTGGAAAGGGGTTAAAGTTCTCCACTTTTCTAAAAAGCCATGCCCACCCATTGGACAAGGCACATAAACTTTTTTTATTTAAAAAAAAAAATATATATATATATATATATATATATATATATATATATATATATATATATATATATATATATATATATATATATCACTTTTAATATAATGGATTTTCATCTTAAGACTTCTAGGAGATTGCTGACCATATTTTAGCATGCCTGAAAATCTTTAAGCCAATTTAAAATTAAAAACTTATCATTGAATTGTGACTAATTTACCCACGTTTGCAAAGCAATGAATTATATTAATTAGACCTAATATGTGAAGCTGTTCCTTGCCCCCATGACTAGTTAAGGTAAATTTGCATAAGCCAAACTAAGGAATTGAAATCTTATAACCTGACATCTCAACAACAGAAATCTTAGCGATGGATGCCATAGGGGAGCTCCTTACTTGATGCTGCACAATATAGTACCAGTTTAGGGTGCCAAAAGCACCTGACAGGTTCACTTTAATATACAAATTTTCTGGAATAGTGAGGATTCACCGCTAAAAAAAGACTGCTTTAAATGGAATTAGCCACTAGACATTTATTCCGTTATATGGCATTTAAAAGAAAATTCCTTTCAGCTCTAAAGTTACTAAATTTAGGAGTAAGGGGCGTTTCATATGGGTGATGTAGTTGCTTGATACTCTTTGTATGAAAATTAAAATGACTATAAGATTACTAAGGACTTTTTATTTCAATTCATACATTAACAGTACCATGTGTAATGGATCATAAGGAATCCTGGATTTTCTTTGTTTCCTTACATTAAGAATACTGTTGAAGACTACTCTATTGCACTCAAAAACACTGAAACCACCGACAAATAGAACTCCATTCAGGAGTAAATCTGATATTCTATTTTGTTGCAAGAGCAAACAAATCTACAACATGATCCATATGAAAAAGACAATTTCATTTCATATTATTGTAATAATTTCTCCAACAGTTCAGTGGTTTTGAAACTGCTGTCTGCTATCTAATATTTTCACCAATATTGCATTTACAGAAATTATTTTGTCATGTGGAGCAGGGGTTTTATTACTCCAGACAATTTATATATTCTATATTATCAAATCGTAAAAGAGGAAAAGGTTAGATTTAAACAGCTAAACACTTCTCCATGAAAGTATTAGAACATTGCCTAAACTGTAACAAAAACCTTAACTTTAGTAAGAGCTGATCAGCCAATAAATGTGAAAACATGTAAATATATATATAAAATCAACAGTAAACATATACTAATATCTATAGACACATATATACATAATATTTATTTATTTATTATCTTTTTCCAGAGAGTAAAAACAGATTAGAAAAAAAATATACATTTATATTCAGTTTAGAGAAACTGCTAAACTATTGTGCCAAATGTAGGGTGTGAGGTGTAGTGCATGATGCAGCCTTCTAATGCAAACATTGGATACCATTCATGCTGCGGTTATCCTTTATACCAGCACAATGGGAGTAAGCATCTCATAACAAAAAGTGGTTAGGTTTGGGTTTCACATAAACATTTTTTTTTTCTTTTAAACACAGAAAGCCAGATGTTACAAATTACTAAAAAAATAAGATAAGATATCTGGTAGATTTTTTAGATAATAATATTATTATTTTAAGGCACTTTTTTGGCCTCTTTGGCATTTTTTTCAAAACACAGTATACTCTGGGTATAGCTGGCTTGTCTATTTGACCCATACAATGTAAAATCTGGATAACACCTTTAAGCAATACACAATGTAAGCCGATGGCTGGTCAGGTAATGGAGGGGGTGTACATCTCACCCAGAATACTCAGGTCAGTGAGATGAGAAAACTCCAGGAATGTTTGTTCTCAGCAGACAACTTTCGTCTGCTGAGCATTTTGGTAAATGCTCTGTACTGGGCGGGATTTTTAGGAATGACAGGTAGGTTGGTAGTGGGACCTGTCATTCCACCCCCCTCCAGTCCACACTTTGGGTATGTCCCAGCAGCGACTCAGCTGCAGAGAGTCTCCTCGTCAAGGAGGCTTAAGAAGCCAGCTCCAGCAGCAACACTTTGGCAGAGCTTGGCTGGAGTGCCAAATAGAGAGGTCGTTTTTTGGAGCTGAGTCCTGAATTGTTCAACTGGTTTTGGATTTCTGTAATTATAGGTTATTCTACATGTTCAGTTAGAGCCTAGCCGGGCAGGTATTTATTTTTGTATTGTTTCCTGTTGTTGCTGCACTACCTTTTTTGAGTGAAAATAAAAGTCTACTATTGTTTTGGACTAAAGAAACTGGACTTGTGTGTCTATGCCACCCCACCTAGCAACCCCAGACCCTGACAACAAGTATAAACCATGATGATCATGGTGCTCAAATCAATATAATAGTTGAAATGAATGTTAGGGCTGACAACATTCCAGGAGGAGAATACCTTTATGGTTATTGCTATTGTTTACACTATTTGGAAACTATTGATCTACACTCCTCAACATTGAAATTGCAACACCAAGATGGACAAGCAGTAAGGTTATGCAAATCAAGGAAATAGCAGGTGTCACTAAGATCTGCACAGACAGATCATCTGATTGGAAGAACAGAGTGTAGTGATCCATCATAGGGCAGCAAACATTGTTTACCTAGCTATCAGAAGTTAATTGCACAAGTCATCAGGCCAGATGATCTGAAAGGCTATCATAATGCCCAGCAAGATGGCAACGGAGGCTGGAATGGAGGTCTACCCTCTTTAGCGTTGAGTCACGTTTTTTGTCCCAGATACAATGATTTTCATAATTCTAACATTTAATTTAAGGCTTTCCTTCTTGGTGTTGCAATTTCAATATTGAGGAGTGTACATGTATTATATAATGACGTGAGTAACCGCATAATGAAGTTCAGATAATCTGTGCCATTTTTATGTTGCCTGCATAGGTATATATAGATAGTTATACTTAAAGGGGCAGCTGTATTGGTGAAATGTTCAACAGGAGTTTATAGCTAATGTGTGTCCAAGGTCATAGCTACAGGGGTGCAGAGGTAGCAATTGCTACTAGACTCTGGAGCCTTAGGGCTAGATCACACGGGGACATGGAGGAGGATTTTGACAGCGGAATCCACGTCATAAATCCTCCTCTATACAATGTTAGTCTATGTAGACTGCTAGCTTTTTTTTTTCTGCTAGCAGATTTTTCTGCTAGCAGAGAAAAAGAAGCAACATGACCTTTCTTCAGGCGTTTTCCGCCTGAAGAAAGCAATAGAAGTGAATGGGAGGTGAAAAATAAGCGACGCTTTTTTTTTGCAAAAAAACGCGACACGGTTTTTTTCAGCCCATTCATTTTACAGGAGGGGAAAACAGCCTGGCTTTTTTTAAACTGTTTTTACAAAAAAAGCTAAAAAAAAAAGCTTGGCAAGGTCCAAAAAAAGCTTTCTAATTAGGAAGCTTTTTTTTCCGGTGCCAAAATAAGCCACACGTTATTTACGTGTGAACTAACCCTTAGGTGGTCCAAAGGCACCTATAGAATATAAAAAACACCAGTAAACATAACAAGGCAAACGGTATTTTGCACTGGGGCCCAAAAATGTCAAAGTTACATCTTGTGTCCTGGCACTGTACGAGATTGTTATTTAGAATAAATATATTGCTCTATCCTGTGATTCCGTTTCTGTCGGTTTTGTTTTTTTTAATAGATAGTGACTATGTTTTTCTACATTGGCACTCTAGCTTAGCCTTTGCAAACATCAATAGTAGATGCCTGAATGGTGGAGAGTGAAAAGCTTAGTTACACAGTAAGTAAGCGGCCATTTTCTTGTGGCCTGTGGGCATGCACAATCAGCTCTGCCCGAGGCCTAGAAGTTTGACCGCCAGTGCAGGAAGAAGACGCGTGAAGAGGCCATTCCTGAAGAAGATGGAGGCAGCGCTGGAGAGTTCCCTTGCAGCATTGGGAACGCCCCCAATGCTGTTTGAGCGCTGGGGCCCTCCCCCAGTGCTGCAAGAGAACTCATTTGCATACCGATGAAAAACGGGATTTATACTAAATGGCGGCGCAGAGAAGACATCAAAAGGTAGGAGAAGAATAGCCTTTCTTAAAGCTATTCCTACGTGTTAGTGAGAAAAAATTGTGTTTTAATGAGAGAATCCCTTTAACCACAAAACAAACAAAATAATTTAACAATACAATTATTTTAATCAAAAACGCACTCTTCCAATGTTACATGAATCTGTACCAGTAACTAATGCTGACAACAAGTATACTGAGCTCTATGAGCCTTTCTGGCTAAGTAAACTGCTTTGCCTGCCACACCATCACCATCCATGGGCAGGCTTTCATGCACCAATTGGCTCAACAGACAGAGCACTATGATACAATGATACAATCTGGAAAGGCTTACATGATGTAAGCGGAAGTTAATAAAACAGACTTAAATATCTCTGGAAAAGTATGCCCAGTAGATTAATAAGAAATCAGTGGTTTCTTGTCCAAGAATACTCCTTAAAGAGGACCTTTCATGGTTTGGGGCACAGGCAGTTCTATATACTGCTGGAAAGCCGACAATGCGCTTAATTCAGTGCGCTGTCGGCTTTCACAATATGTGCTCCAGATGAAGAGCTATCGGTACCAGTACCGTACTCTTTACAGTTAGAAGGGCGTTCTTCACAGCAGCGCCTATAGCGCTGTACAGTTTGAGTGTGGAGGAACGCCCCCTTCCTCTGCTCACAGTGCTCATTCATAGACGAGTATTATTAGGAGGGGAGGGGGGCGTTCCTCCCCGCTCTCACTGTACAGCGCTATAGGCATTGCTGTGAAGAAGGGCGTTCCTGACTGACTGTCAGAAACGCCCTTCTGACTGTGAAGAGCTACGGTACCGGTACCGATAGCTCTTCACCCGGGGCACAGATCGTGAAAGCCAACAGTGCAGTCAGCTTTCCAGCAGTATATAGAACTGCCTGTGTCCAAACCCATGAAATGTCGTCTTTAAATTGCAAGCTGATCAATGAAAAATATTGAGAAATGTAACTAGACATTACCACAGAATTTAAAGGATATGAGATTCCAATAAGACTGGACATCAGAGGAGCCACATCTGCCTGGAAAACAAGAGAATAATAAATGATATAGTATTTAGTGTTAATGAGTCTCAGAAAGAAACCACAGTGTAAATTTTTCTATGAAACACGACTGAATAACATAAACCAAGCTTTTCTACCATAATATAAAAACAACCTTACAATTTTTTTTTGTTTTTAATAAATATTTTATATACAATAAGATTCTCATAGTTGGAATTTTAGGAAAAAACCTGAAGACACTTATTTCATACTGACATAAAGTCACCAAACCATTAAGAGAAAACCAAGCATCAACAGAGCCTATGGTGAAATATTGAGTTAAAACACAAAAATCAATCACACAAATGGAATTGTGTAGAGGAAAAACGAATTCCATAGACTAGGACAAATAGGGCTTACATGTGAGTTTGATGTCTGTATTACAATATAAAGGCACAGCCATGCCAACCCTATTTTCTAATCATTGCTTCGTGCTCACCATCTACTCCTCACCTGTTAAAGAATGGACTGATCAGCCCTGACATCTCAGAAAATGACATCTACTAATAAGGAGTGCAGCTCTGCTATACAATAAGAAGCAAGAAATTGGCACAATTCCTTTCTGTATGGAACAACACAATCCAGATTATGCAAAGATGTTCGTACTTGTACTCTGCCTTATTCCATTGTATTCTTCCTTTTATTGTGCCTTTTAGCAATGTTCTCTGCCAAGAGGAATTTTAGACCCCATATCTGTGTATCCTCTCCTCTACAATGTATCACAATTTCCTGTTGTTTGGCCCTCATACAGTATAATGTTCCCAAGTGCTGATGTGCTCATATGTGGACAGAATATCAACAATGACCTGGGACCCACTGGATCCCTGGCCGAACAGAGAGGAGATTACGCAGAGTTTTCTAATTTAAGCCTTTGCAGAGGTTATAAAAAAGAATTGGATCATACTTTCTTTTAGGTTTGTTTTTACAGCATTCAACATGCAGTCTCAAAGACACTATATATGCTTATATTCTGTGGGTAAGATAGCGCTATATACCGTATATACTCGAGTATTAGCTGACCCGAGTATAAGCCGAGGCCCCCAATTTTACCTAAAAAATCTGGGAAAACGTATTGACTCGAGTATAAGCCAAGGGGGGGGGGATGCAGCAGCTACTGGAAAATTTCAAAAATTAAAATGGCCAGAGTTTTTGGGTGCAGTAGATGCTGGGGAAGGGGGAGGGGGTGTTTTGGTTGTCTGTCTGCCCCTTCCCTGAGCTTGAGGACTGGGTTTTTTCCCCCACTTGGAATTCAGCCTGGCTGAATATAGGGTATCTGCACTGCTCCTATTAACCCCTTACTGATGGAATAGGAGCACTGCAGATAACCTATATTCAGCCTGGCTGTAGTCAGGCTGAATTCCAGTGGGGGGGGGGGGGGGAACAGTCTCAGGGAAGGAGCAGTTAGACAACTTTTTTTTTCCTGCTACGGCATTTACTGTACAGGAAAAATATTTGTATAGATTTGTAGAGCGGGCGTTTTCGGACACAGCGATACCTAACATGTATGTGTTTCACAACGTTAACAGTATTAGTTTTATATGTGTTTTAGGGAAAGGGGGGTCATTTGAATTTTTAATACTTTATTTTTTTTTACATTTTTTTTTTTTTGCATTTATTAGACCCCCTAGGGGTCTTGAACCCCAGGGAATCTGATCACTAATGCATTGCAATACATTGCAAAAATCGTCATTTCTTTTGCAGGCTGCATAGAGCAGTCTGCAAAAGAAAAGCACTGCAGGCCGGGGAGCCTTTACAGAAGCGCTGAGAGGAATCCCTGGCAGGAGCGCTGAGGGGTGGACCTGAAGGAGAACCTCGGCCAGCCGAACCCGAAGGGGAACTTCAGGTCTGGTTGCCGAGGTCTTCCTTCAGGTCCGCCCTCTGCGCTCCTGCCAGCCCCAGGGGATCTCCCTCAGCGCTTCAGGGCCACCCTTAAGAGAGCATTGCGCCCACTCCCTCCTCTCTCCAGGGGCATGGCGGCGCCTGCCACTTCCCTGCAGCAGTTCCCCTCGGAGGCTTCATGTACCACCCACGGAGGGCATCTCCGCTATAACTCTACAGCGGAGATGCCGGAGCTCATGAGCTCCGGCATTACCGCCATAAGAGTTACAGCAGAGGTTCCGGTGGCACATGGCAACCGCTCTGGAGCAGAGCGGCCCCATTATAGCTACAGACCCAGCATCTGGACCCAGCATACAGTCACCAGGGCAGGTGCCGGAACCACAGCATCGCCCCGCTCCTGGCTCCAATTCATTTCAAACTGCAGAAGTGCTTACGGTACTTCTGCTAGCAGGCCCGGAACACAGACAAACGCCGTGTGCGGGCCTGAGGTTACGTGGCTACATCACCCCGCGTGTGATAGAGCAGTGGGGGGGCGGGGTCTGCATTCCGGGCTTGCTAGAAAAGTACTGTAAGTACTTCTGCAGTTTGAAATGAACAGCTGGTAGGAGCGTGCCAATGCTGCGGGCCAAGCACCTGCCCCGGTGTCTGTATGATGGGTCCGGATGCCAGGTCTGTAACTATAATATTGCCGTAATGACTCGACTATAAGCCGAGGCGGACTTTTTCAGCACAAAAAATGTGCTGAAAAACTCGGCTTATACTCGAGTATATACGGTAAGTAAGCTAAATTAATAAATAAATAATGGAGACACCACATGTATATAGTTTTGCTAGGTTTTAATGCCTTTGAAAAAGTTCACCATGCGGATTTGATTGCTTTTTACTGGGTTGCTTTGTTTTGTTTTTTGTTTTTTTTTTGGGGGGGGGGTCAAACAACAAAAAAAATGAACTGCTCATTTTTACAAACACTGTACTAATGATTTATGCAAAGCTTATTGAAAGGTTCTGAATGCTTTATTTTAGCGGGTCAGGTTGTACTTTTTATTGATACCATTTTGGGGAATGTATGCAGTTTTAATACCTTTTTATTAAATGTGTTTTGGGAAGAGAAACAGCACAAAAAAAGCATCAGTCTGCGCATTTTTATACACACTGTACAAATGATTTATGTAAAGCATGTTGAAAGGTGAGGTACACTTTAAGGCCGGGGCCCCATGGCAGAAACCCCGCAATTTGCTCCGCGGAAAAAATTGCGGCGTTCTACAGTAAATGCAAAGTGGCTGGGATTCTTGCGAATCCTATGCCCACATTGCGGTAAAAACCACAGCGTGGACACACTGCGATTTCCAAAACTGGCACGGTTTTGGAAATTGCTGAATGGCAATTATATCTACAAAAACGCTGGTGGGTTCCGGCGGAGGAAAACTCCGTGAACTTTCTGTTTAAAGTGCTGTGGGAAGAATGCGTTCCTTTATGCATCAATATTAAAGGAATATCCCCCTCACAACAAAGTCAAATATTACATAGGCTATGAATATTATTTGTAGCCTATGTACCAAAAAAAAGCAAAATAAAACAAAAACAAAAAAAAACAACTAAACTGTACCTGTTTGACATCAAGTCTTTTCAAACTCTCCAAACTCCATTCTGAAAAACAGAAAAAATACAGTATAGCCATAACTTTACAGAAAATTGTCAAATAGAAAATGTAGCCTTATCTCTAAACATCAAGTATTTATTGATGACTGACATATGATTTATGTGAATAGGTTAAATAACATGATATTTATACAATGAAATGTTTGTTCTCTCCGTGAAGTTAAGGATACATTCCTACCAGTGAATGTAAGCTATCTTTAGATAGAGGGGAGGCTATCAGTCACTAGGAAGGACTACCCACCTCCTTAACTTCTCAACATACTAGGACAGAGATTTCCATGGATTAATGGCCGTGTGACTGGTTCGCTTTAAAAATATGTCTAGTTTTCATTCCAGTCATGAAAGCAAAAAATGCTCTGTGTGTCCATCACGAAGACAGACACAAACAATATTCTCTTCATCCAGTTCTGGGCTGGGAGTTTATAGATTTAAAAAAAAAAAAAAAAAAACCTTTGCAACTATTTTTATTGCTTCGATGCATCTAAAAATGAAAAGCAACTCACAAAATAGTCTAAAATCTATAAATGTACAGTTCTGTTATTAAAGGGATTCTACCATTAAAACAACTTTTTTTCTAATTACCATGTCGTCTTCTTTCTTCGTCATGTCTGATGCCTGCGCAGTCGGCTCTGACAGCAGAGACCCAGATACCTTATTAGAGCCGACTGCGCATGCTCAGTAAGGTCTGTACAGCCCTCCGACGCCTGGATGAGTTCACTCTTGCGTCAGACATGACGAAGAAAGAAGACGACAGACAAGGGGAGGAGGCAAATGAAGAAGAAGGACGCCCCCACTGCTGCCGAGACCTCATTAGCATACCGGTAAGTACCGGTATTTCTAAGGAACGGCGCGACAGAGACCACATCTAAAGGTAGGAGACGAATAGGCTTTCTTAAGGCTATTCCGACGTGGTAATTAGACAAAAAGTTGTTTTAAGGAAGTGACAACATGGTCCAATGACCAGGCTGCATTTCTAGCCTATTCACTTTTAAGAAGAAAACAGCGATGTTTTTGAGTCCTGCATAACCCCTTTAAGCCAATGCATTCTTTAAAGGAGAACCTTTCACCACCTTTAGGTGTAATCAAATTTTATTGAAATGTTTTGCAATAAGGGGTGTAACAGATACACAAAATAATGGAACCATAGGGAAGGGGGGAACAAGACTTATATGCAAGTAATGTGACCACGCAGGGCCAAAAAAGCAGGCAATGGAAAATATCGGGAAAACCCCAACATAATGGGCATGAACCAAAATAGAAAGTTAGTAACAAGAAAGACAAGGGGAGGGGGGGAAAGGACGAAGACACAAGACACAAGGGGAAAACAGGACGGGGAAAACAGGACGGGCAAAAGGTGCAACGAAAACAGAGAGAATTAAAGAAGGGTGGACTCAGAAAGGAGGCAAGGCCCAGAGCAACAGATCGCACAGGAAGCTAGGAGATCATGTGAAAAGGGCAGTAAAGTCTGACGACTCCTGGAACACCACCCACGGCTGCCAAAGGGCGAGAAATTTGGAGGAGTCAGGCACATCCTTCGTCACCAAGAACTCCATTCTGCGGATGAGGAGAAACTCCTGCAGCCACTCCAGGAGAGAAGGAGAGGTAGTACAACGCCAATGGCGGGGGATGACCGTCCTGGCAGCCGTGAGGAAGTGACGCAGAAGGTCGTCCTTAACCCTAGAGGTCTTGCCAGGGACAAGGGAGAGGAGGGCTAGTTGCGGAGAGGGAGTAAGAGAGCGGCCAGTAACCTTTCCATACAATGAGAACACAGCCAACCAAAATGACTTGATCTCCTCACATTCCCACCATATATGCAGGAGAGAACCCTCCGCGGAACCACAGCACCAAGATCGATCAGAGACCGAGGGATAGATCCTGTGGAGGAGGGTAGGGCAGCGATACAATCGGGACAGCAATTTAAAGTTCTCTTTCACCACCATTACCAGTGGCACTTCTTTTCATCCTTTCATTCTTTTTCATGCCTACTGTCAATTAAGTGGTCTTGGGCCAGAGAAGACAAGGGTGTGATTCTGAGTTTCAATTAGAGACAGACAATGTCAAAGTGCAGAATCACTCTCCCCTGTCCACTCAATTGATAGTGGAGATCCTAATTAGCATATCAGGCAGCAAGACTAAGTGCACCGATGGCCCAGAAATGGTCGGGGCTAGAGAAAAAAAAGATTTTATCTGTGCCAGAGTGGAGTAGCTGCAATTAAAAAATGAAAAGAACTGGATTTCTTCCTAATGCTTAAATATTAACTCAGAATTATTATCAAACATTATTCATACAGTTTGTTTCTGACCCCTAATAGAGTCAGAGTCGGGACCAATTTTGTTTGGCTACTGACTGACAGCTAAATAAAATAATCTTTAATTATAATATATGATTTTTAATATTGTGTAATTAATTGGATGTATAGTTTGCTGCATACAGTATGTACTTTCATAGAAATTCAATCACTGGATTTTTAATAAATGCAAAGGAGCTTTACTGCTTCTGACCAACCATGGCTGTCAGCCATTTATGAAGGAGTAGGAGGAGGGATCGGGCGGTGTTAAAATATAGTCAGAGTCGATGGTCTGACCTGCAGACTCCAACCTCCCAATAATAACTAACAAGCCTTCCATAACAGCCAGCCACAACTTCTGCCATACACATCTCACGTTGCAATACACAGTTCTGTGTATTGCCAATATTAAGACGTGTATTGTTCTGTCAGGGAAGTGCATTCCCAACAGCAGGGGTTGCAAAAAAAGCAAATCTCAGCTTGTGAAGCAGGGAGTGGACGGCCCCACCTTCGGTATAAGTGACTAGAGGCAGGAAATAAAAGTTAAAAGTAAAAAATAAAGTTTTACAATGCATAATATAAAGTAGGTTTTAATCAAACTTAAAGATGTTGTCCACTTTCAGACCAATACTCAAAGACATATATTGTTTGTATAATAAAAGGTTGCACAATTTTCCAATATACTTTCTATATCAATTCATTACAGTTTTCTAGATCTCTGCTTGCTGTAATTCATTCTGCTCACCTCTAGAAGATAAAAAGCTGACCATGGTCGTGTGATATACAGTCCATGGTCATGTGATATACAGACCATGGTCATGTGATATACAGTCTTTACTCATTATAGTCACAGCACAGTAACAAGGCATCTGCCTAGTAACAAGCTGTGTGCTCATCACGTGACCACGGACCATAAATTACGTGACCATGGTCAGAATTTTATCCACTAGAAGTAACAGAATGAATTACAGCAAGCAGAGAAATAGAGAACAGTGATGAATTAATACACAAAGCATATTGTAAAATTATATAACTTTTTATTGTATAAACAATACCATTTGTCTTTCAATATTGGTTTGAAACTGGCCAACCCCTTTAATATAATATTATATTAATTAAATACCTAATCCACCAGGTAAGACATTCTATTCATCTATTAATACTTATTTTATCAGTGCATTGATCCACAGCAATTCAAAATGACCAACTGCAGTAAAAACTGAAGGCTCACTTTCTCTATTAATGTATATATTTTTTACTTTGTGAACATACCCATAGTGTATTAATTGGCTTGATCCTGCACTTTAATGGTGTATCCTATGAATAATGCCAGAAAATCTCACAAATCAAGGTAAATTAAAAGAATGTCTTACCTGGTGGATTAGGTATTCACTTATACACTTTCTGGAACACTCACATGTACTGAACTCTAGAACTTTCACTTTTCAGTTTATATATTGTATTATATTGCAGAGACAATGTGACATAACAAATGATCCTTTCCAGGTTACCTAGGGCATTTTAGCCTCACTTACAGGCAGAACATGCATTAAAGATTCACTGGCCTCTCGTTCAGTTTCAAGAAACATACTGCAATATAAATTATCCATATGGATGTTAGAAAGGCTCAGTATCCTAAAAAGAATGCTGCATCATGACATTGTCAGTAAAAACGGCCATCAAATTGGAAACTTTTGTAAAAAAAAAGATGGGATATAGCCCTTATATATTGCCTACCAAGCCAGATTAAAGGAATTGATTACACTGGTCTGCCACAGCACAATGTAATTGATCCCTGCAGTACAAGACTCCAGGAGGAGTCAGGAGCTGTCAGCCTGCGCGGACAGTAGTAAAGGTCAAAGGTAAGTAAGTGGTATTCACAGTACCAATTTACCATTGGATGTCTTTTTTTGATAAACACAGACAGTATAATGGGCAACTGATACTTACCATCCATTATAAGTCACTTATTTTGACAATCATGTCTAATAAAATAATGGACCTGTGACAAATTTGATGAAAATGAACACTAAAGACAGATCAATGGGATTTTTAACAGATGTCTGATGGATCTGTTAGTGTCTGTTGTGAACATTTGATAGATGTTAGCAACAGGCATTAACAACAGTATAATGAATGCCCCCTAAGTACGGGGAGACAAATTAAAGCAGTCAGCACCCAACAGTTGGGTGGTCCACCTCAGCAGCTTGGGGTCACAAAACCCCTTTAACCCAGTAAGGGTGAAAATTATAGAGAATCCACAGCTAAATCTGCATGTAATGCAAGCAGAATCTGGGGGGGGGGGGGGGGAATGGGATTTTTGCACCATAAAATCATTTTCTTGTTGTAGTCACTGGGGGGCAAAGCACCATTGGTATAGACCCGGCCACTAGGAGGCTGACAGTAGAAGAATGAAAAGCTGTCAGTTCCTCCTCTGGTCTAATCCCTCTCACAGACACTGTACACCGCAGCAGTAGAAGAGACACCAAAAAAAAAAAAAAACGAAAAAAGAACACAGAACCAAAAACCACCAACATGTCCTGAACCAGAAAAAAAGCAAAACAGTTTTGGCAGGAGCAACAGTAAAAAATAAGTGTGGGATCTGTGTTCCCCAGTGAACACAACGAGAAAAGTTTTATGCTAAGTACAAAAATCTAGTTTTCTCGCTTATTTCAATGGTGGACACAGCACCATGGAATGTCCTAAAGCAGTCCCAGAGGGTGGGAATCACACGGCCATGTGAACAACCTGGCGCACAAAATGGCTGCTACCAGATAGAAATGCTCCAAAGGCACATCTTAGGATGGTTTTAACAACCCATTGAAATCAATGATATTGCAAGGAGAGCCAAACTCAAAGGTGAACATAGCCTGAGAGGGTATAGACCAGAGGCAGAGCCAATAGCTTTTCATTTGTCTAGTGTCAACCTCCTAGTGGCCGGGTCTATACCCATAGGGTCCTATAGCTGGGAACCCCACCAATCCCAAGAATGGGGATCTCATCTTATCATCTTGATGGAAGAACAAAGCAAACATGTGGCAGTGTGCCTGCTCCTTTATGGGGAAAACAGTACTCCTCATTCTTGTGTTTGGAAGGTTTTCCAGCAGTTAGACCCTACCGATCAGGTAGCTATCCCAATCCTATCAATAAGGCATAACTTCTTGGTAAATCACCTTTAAAGGGGCTCTATCATTGGGAAAAGTCATTTTTAACTAATCACATCCTTGCATAGCCTTTACAAAGGCTATTCCACACTTACCTTTAGTATGTAAATTGCCTCAGCGGTTTTTGAATAAGACCATTTTTATTCATATGCTAATTAGACTGGGTGCACGATGCATCGTGCACCCTTTTTGCTATTGTTTCCTATGGGTGTATACAGTACAGGCTGATGATGATGATGATTATGACTCAGCTTCCTGTTTGCACACACACATAGGACATAATAGCAGAGACGAGTGCTTCTGGGAACTTCCTGTGCTGGCTGGAAGCTCATTAGCATATGAATACAAAAGGACTTATTCAAAAACCACTGAGGCAATTTACATACTAAAGGTAGGTGTGGACTAGCCTTTCTAAAGGCTATGCAAGGATGTGATTAGTTAAAAATGACTTTTCTCAATGATAGAACCCCTTTAATACTTACTACATGTTTTTGTCACATTTGTCTGATTAATTTATGATGCTGCTATGTTTTTATTTACTCGTTATTAGAGCTCATACCTTTTGAAACAGTATCCGGTAAAAGATTTTCTCTTGGATGATGTACTCCAGCTCCCCAAGCAACTATTGGTGTTAAGGTTTCAGAAGGATGGCCAGCACCATGCGAACCTGGTAAACAAAGATGTCCAATTGCTGTCAATAATAGTTTGATACATATACCTACAGCATTATAAACATAGCTAAACATATTGACACAATATTAAAATAACTTCATTTATAGTCAATAAAAACCCGAATACAAAAAGTCCACATACAGCCATACTCTCTCCTTCTTTAGGTACATGTACACAGCATGGAGGTTCTATGGTTAGCACTGTTGCCTTGCAGTGCTGGAGTACTAGGTTAATCCAACAAAGGACTACATCTCCATAGGGTTTGCATTTTCTCCCAAAATATTTGTGGGATTCCTAATGGTAGACTTAGCAGAACCTTTATAATGGATAGGCATCCATTTACATAGAGTCAGTGTTAAAGAAAAAGGAGAACAGAAAGAAATGGACCAGACATTTTTTGTTTGTTTTAAAGGGGCTCTATCATTGGGAAAAGTCATTTTTAGGTAAGCACATACTTGCATAGCCTTTTTTATGTAAATTGCCTCAGTAGTTTTTGAATGAGTTTGTTTTTATTCATATGCTAATTAGCCTTCTCCGTGCACCCGGAAGTCTCATTGCGCACCCTCTGCTATTCTCTATGTGTATGTACAGCAGATGTGCTGTGCTGATGACTCATCTCCCTGCTCTCATACACATAGAGCAGACACTTCCGGGTGTACGGAGAAGGCTAATTAGCATATGAATAAAAACAGACTTATTCGTTTCAGGAGGTTTTGGAATCTCCTCTTTATGTCTCTCCTTCAGCTAATAATAAATTGATCCAAATTTTTATCATACACCAATGTTATTTGACCCCTGTCCGTTTGCACAGAATGGGCCGTATGTCTAGCTCGACTTGTCTCAGGTGTCCATATCCTCGTGCAGATTTTTGGCACATGATGTGGGGTTGTCCGGTGGTTCGCACCTTTTGGAGGGGAGTGGTAGACCTTCTGGCAGATGTCCTGGGCCGCCCAGTCCCGTTTTCTCCCGAAGTCTGCCTGTTTGGCGTTTTGGAGGAGGAGTTGTGGCAGCATCATACTCGAATTTTTCTTAGAGAGTGCTTGTTTTATGCTAGGAAAGCCATCGCCTTGCGGTGGATGGCCCCTAGATCCCCATCTGTCTCCCAATGGCGGAAAATGGTTAACTCGGTTCTCCCATTTAATCAGATTATATATAAAGGGAGGGGCTGTCCCCAGAAATTTACTACGGTATGGGGTGCGTGGTGTGATTCTCCCGTGACCCAATACTCTGCTCCCATGATGCGTTTGGCCCTAGACACCTTTGCTCCATAAATAGGAGCTACTGCCAGATAGGTTTGTGACTCCTCGTGTGGGGAATATATGTGACTGTTGTAACTTTGTTGTTGTGTCATGTGATATTGTGTTCAGAACTGTGTTGTGGTCGGGGTGGTTGGGTTGGGGTCGGGATGGACCAGTGCTGTGGCTTGTTTCTGGTTATCTGTATGTTTCTTGTGCTTATACTGTACCTGTGTTTTTCTTTTGTTTTGATTGTATTACTTGCTTTGTTATGTAATCTTCAATAAAACGAGTTTAAAAAAAAAACAGACTTATTCAAAAACTACTGAGGTGATTTACGTATAAAAGTTATATGTGGAATAGCCTTTCTAAAGGCTATGCAAGTATGTGCTTAGCTAAAAATGACTTTTCCCTATGATAGATCCCCTTTAAACATTGACTCTATGTAAATAGGTTGCCATTTGTATGTATCTGCGAAATGAATATAAAGAACATGATATAATGATACCTTTACCCAGCAGAAAGGTGTGAAGCTGAAATCAGGTGCACTAGGGGGTGCAGACATGCAACAACAAAATTTGCATTTACAATAAAAGTTGGTTTTCTCAAAAACATTACCTCATTCAGCGATCGGATAGGTATGCGATGAAAACGTACCCTAAACAGCACAGCTATTAGTTGCAAACTGATAAATGGGTCTATACCCATTTATATGGGTCTATACCCATTTATACCCATAGGGTCCTATAGCTGGGAACCCCAACAATAGCAAGAATGGGGGTTCCATTTTTTCATCCTGATGAAAGAATAAAGCAAACATGTGGCAGTGTGCCTGCTTGGCCTGCCCCTTCATGGGGAAAACGGTACTCCTCATTATTGTGTTTGTAAGGGGTTCCATCAGTCAGACCCCACCGATCAGGCAGCTATCCCTATCTTGTATCCCTAAATGTGGTGCTAAAAATATATAATCTAGTTGAAAAAACATCCATCCAACAAAGTGCATGGTTAAGGGGAAGAGTCAGAAGGATCTAAGAAAACAAAATAAAGCAAAGCAAAAAATAAAACTGAGGGGAAAAAAAAGAGTGATCATTACTGCGACCAATGAGTTGCTGTTACCTGTGTTCCCAAAGGAACCAGGAAGCAAGAACTGGCAAAGAGCCTGGACAATGATAAAACACGAATGGCTGTTTCTTTTTGTTTGGTTGGTTTTTAACAGCAAACATATTGGCCAGTGTCAATGATTTGAAAGCTTGTTCAGAAAACTGTGTGACAGCCCAAAGAAGATGTAGTGTCTCCTAACATCCCTAGGAATAAAGCTTAAATAAACAGCAATAATGTGACAAAAATAACTAAAAGAGAGCTACAAAAAAGTTATATAGTCATATAGCAATAAATAATATACTGCTATATGAAAAAGCACTGCTTCGGATAATGCCAGGTGGAAGGGTATGAATTCAGGAGTCTGAATATAACAAGTAAAATCAGGTAAACCAGTCACCTAGTGCACTCTCCTACATTTCTCTTTCTGTCTCTGAGGAGCTTGGTAATTTTTATCCAGCTAGTTACATAAGAATTATTTTTTGTATATGTTTCTTTGCAAGCCTGATATACCCCGATAGGCTTTTATAATCAGGATCGCAAACATTACACAGATCAAGATACTTATTCAAGGACAGTTCTTATGTGACTGGTTCTTTTTTGACAAGGTAAGTGATACAAAGCATTGTTAAAAATCCTATTCGGAATAATACACAGCCACGCACAGACCTACTCACCCCAGTCTGTCATGCCGTGGTCAGAGGTGAAGATGAAAGCTGTTTTATCATCATTTCCATAAAAGTCTTCAATCAGGGTTACCATCTCTTTGACTCCTTCATCAACTTTCTTCACATTGTCTTTGTACTCGCTTTTTGGGAATGGATCAGAAACACACTCATTGTAATGATAAGCAAGCACAAAATGAAAAAAGACAGGAAAGTGCAATAGGTTCCATTTTCCCATACACATTTGGAAAAAAAGCTAGTTATTAATTTTCTGTTTCATGGAGAGATCTGACAATGTCTGAAGATGTGAGTGACCTTCACGTCACATTCATTCGCCTGAGACCATTTCATTTTATTTCATGAACAATGCAGCTATCTCTCTAGAGGCACAAACACCTCATGCTATAGATCTGGTGAAAACACAACTCAATGGACAGATGTTTTGCAGTTTTGATGCATTTCTGAAAGAGCACTGAAGAACTTAAGGAACTTTCATAACATGAAAGAGCTATTCCAGCAGGCCTCCATAGATTGAGGCCATGATCACGTAGCTTATTGATGATGTGCGCTTATTTTATTCAAAAAGTGTATTTGAGAATGAATATTTTCACTCTTTTATTGTATGCACGACAGCCCACTCCAAAACACTGGTAGAGATTTACTAAGCAACAGACAGAATATTGGCTCAAACTAAGTCAAATAGCGGATGTGTGATTCACACCAGATTTATCATGCATTTTACACACTTTTTACCCCTAACTAGACAGTTCTGAAAAACAGAAAAGGGGCATAAACACACCAGATTTATGCATGACAGACAAGGGTATTTTGTTGCAAAATACTAATGCAAATTAAAAAAAAGTCAAGAGGTAGCATAAGGCAAGAGAAAAGTATCTCACTTGTGGTAACATGAAAGACCTTAGAACAAGGGGATCTGACTACCGACATCCCCATGATGAACTGACTGAAGGGGCAGTAGAGATTGAGGGGTTATAACCATTGTGAGGCCAATATCTACTGTAGTACAGCTACATTGAACAGAGCTCCAACCCAGGCTAAATTTTTCGCTTTTTCCCTATTCTTTTTTTTTTTTATATAACTGTAATTTTTATTGAACAATTTTTACAACAAGGAAAGAAAAAAGATTCATACATAGGGCAAAACCAAAAGCAACAATATCGCCAAACCCAAGTAAACTAGCATAAACAAGACAATAAGACTGAGAAAGACAGGGGGAAGAGATAACAAGAAACAAGGGATAGACAAAAGGGAAAGAACGAGGATGAGGGGGGAGAGAAGGGGAACCAAGGTTCAGAGACCCTGTAAGAAACTATACGAGTCCTAAAGGGACCAGACAGAGTGGAAAGCGTCCAGGGAGTTATTGAGACTAGCAGTCAGGAATTCAAAGCTTCTCACATCCTTCATTCGAGCCAGAAGCTCAAGACCAGAAGTGGGATTCACACTCTTCCAGTGTTTAGCAATGAGGGTTTTTGTCGCTGTTAAAAAAGAAAGAGCCTGGATGCCCTGCCACCGAGGCTCAGGAGATAAAAGCAGAAAAAGAGCGTCTGCAACAGTCCTGACCTCCCTCCAGCAGCCCAGGATAAGGGGTGAAGTCCCAAAAATGTGATACAGGGTACCCTCTGCTGCACCACAGTGCCAACACCCCGAGGGAATTGCTGGATTTAAAGCATGAAGGAGAGCGGGGGGGGGGGGGGGGTGATATCAGTGGATAAACAGCTTATACTGGGTCTCCCTAAAGGTGATACACTGGGAGGACTTCTGAGCCTTCTTCCACATTCTAAGGTATTGATTTTGCTTTTTTTTTTCATTCACTTTCAAAAAGAAGATTATAAAATGTTTTCAATACATTATATGTATTGAAATTGTACAACTGGTAAATACATTACGACAGAAAATACCATCATATGGCTATTATGGGGAAGTTGGCTCGGTAGAAGCAGTGGTGCACTCCCAAACAGTCAAGACAGGGAAACAAAATATTCAGCAAACTGGTTTATTTAGAAAAAAAAAACAGGAAAATAAATAAACCTTGACTTCAGGCACAAAATGAGCAAAACAAAATACAGCCTTAACTTCAGGCAAAAACAAAATAAAAAAAAACTGCTCGTCTGAGCAACTAACTAAACAGTACTGATAACCTAACTAAACATGTGGCTTACTTCCAGCCACTCGAACACAACAAGTTACTGGACAGAACCATACACCTCCATTCACTCCATGGAACTGCACTGGAATGTAGGATCTGCAACCTTTTTCTGGCCGAGTAATGAGCCAAGGATCTACACATGGGGCTGAGGCCTACTCCAGACCAGATCCGCCCTGGACCACACATATGTCAGAAACCTGGGGCGGATATATCTGGACTCCAGCACTTTGCCTGTCACCTTCTCACACTATGTAGATGGAGAAAACTTAAAAGGGAGTCTTGTCAGAATGAAACATGAAATTAAAGGAGTTTTCTCATCTCATTATTTCAGCTGCCCTGCTGCCCCCGCCCCCCTTTCCCCAGTTACTACATAGGGTTTTAAGTCATAGGAATATTCATAGAATGGGGGCAGGAGGAAACCACGCTATCAGATAAATACACATTAAAATAAAGAATACAGACGTACAGGATATGCCATGTTACTTTAGCTGAAGTAGAGTTTGATATTTATTACTAATCAGAATATAAAAGTACTCCCGTTTGACATATACTCGGCACATACCGTGAGCCTGGTCTGTGAGCATGTCCATTAGTATCCAACCCAAGGAGATGAAGGAATAAAACAACTTTATCTTCATTAAGCATATGTAGCAGTGTTCGGTTACTTTGAGCAGACTTGAAAAAGGACTAAAAGAGATAATTTTATATTTACAATTTTGTGTTTTAAATGGCCAGGTATATTATATAGTTATAAAGCTACATTCATATCTACATTGGAAGATGTGTAAGAAGCCTCCGATGCAGATTCTGAAAAAAGCAAATCCCACCAAATAAGAGTTATAAGTTCGGCTTTTTATTCAGGGACACCAAAACCAGATACCAAATAAAACTCCATTATAGTCAAGGGGATCTGTCTTGCTATGTTGGTGTCTAACAACGTTCTATTCACAGCTTTCATTCTGTTCCATCAAAGTAATGGAAGGGAAGATTTATTAAAATTGTCTAAAAGCAAAACTGTCTTAGTTGCCCATAGCAACCAATCACAATATGGCTATAATTTGGAAATTAAGACAGTTTTGCTCTTAGGTCATTTTAATAAATTGGCCCCAGAATCAACCAAGCTTAAGTCACTTAACAATAGATACCATAACATGTCAAACACAATTTAGTTGCCCATACTCACTACACATACCGGAGTGCGTTTCTCAAACCCTGAATTCATCAAAAAGTAGAGTAAGGGCGGGTGCACACTTGCACCCGAACTCCGTTATGCAGGTCTCAGTTTTCTGCCAGCAGAAGATGGAAAACCTGCATTCACTGCCCGCCGGTGAGCACCCATGAGCGTTTTGTGCTCTCCGCAGCGACACCGTGTTTTTTTTTTGTTGTTTTTTTTTTAATCGGACACAAAGTCCTGCATGTCTAACTTTGTGTCCGGTTAAAAAAAAAAAAAAACGGTTTCACCGTAGACAGCACAAAACGTTCACAGGCACTCACGGCCAGACACTTCTCAAACCCATTTAAATGAATGGGTTTGAAAAGTGCCTGCCAGTTTCCATCTCCTGCCCAGTTTCTCGGGCAGGAAACAGAAACCTGCATAACGGAGTTCGGGCACTGGTGTGAACCCGCCCTAATAAGTTTCTATACATTTTTGAGCTTATCCTTACAGTATTAACTCCATTCTTGAAATGTTGATGGGAAAATAAATGTGGTTATACTGGTGAGCTGTTTTTTAAATTCACAGTATATATGGGGGTTTCATAGAAAATAATGTAATAATGAGAACAGTAGTGTTAAAGAGGATTTGTCACAAGTAAAATATGCTAAATGCTTTACAGTCACTGTGCTCCTGAATCAATTGCGTTTATTTTTGTTATCTGTCCATCCATTCAAAAGATGAGATCCCAAAAGATTATATGTAAACTAGCTCTGATTTCAAAGAAGCACAAAAGGTTACCAGGGCTAGTTTGCATATAATATTACAAGGGTCATAACTTTTGAATGGATAGACAGATATAAATAAATAAATAAATAAATAAATGCCAAATTGTTCAAGGGCACATTGACAATCTAATGATGTGTGGCATTTAGTAACTGGTGACAGGTCCTCTTTAATACTTACAAATTGAATGACGTATCAGGCAAAATTAAAAAACTTGACGCAGACTGCAGCAAGACAGACTTTAAAAACTCCGTCCATGATAAACCTCCCCATTGTCAAACACTGACAAAACCTGTAGATATAAAAGGTCTTACAATGTATGGTTATCAATTACTTAATTTTTCTGGTGCAAACCGTATAATACTTCTGGAATGTATGTACTAACCTTCACATGCTCAAATACCCAAGTATCCAGTTTGGTTGCATCTTCAGATGCAAAATCTTCACTTTCTGCCAAGTAACAATGTGTAAACACATGGTTGCCACTAGCACCTGAAAGGAGATTAATAATTACTGTCCCCGATTTATAATCATAAATTAATGAGTTCAGTTGCAACTTAACTTCTGTTTCTAAAGAGGACCTATCAGCGTCTCCACTAAATTTAGTTTTTAGTATCTGTTAAAGGGGCTTCCCAGGAATTGGACAAGCTACTAAGGGTCCTTTTAAGTCACTGGAGGGGTACTAAAGGCAAGGGACATCACCAAACCATCTCCAGAGACTTCTGAGGCCACTGGTTGGTTTCAGGGCTTCTGCAGACCACTGCACAACATGCAACCAAATTGAATGTGGTAGCAGACAATGAAGAACTGGGGAGGTGAGTATGTGTTTGTTTTTTTGTTACACCTGCCCTGAACCCGATTCCTAGGCAGCATCTTTAATAGGTGCCATTCATTACAGCACAGTTGGAATTTTTACTCTGGTCCCACCAGTCCTGAGTAATCAATGCAGTTAATTTTGGAACGTGCCATACTGTCAGGTGGACAATTTCAGGCAGGAGTAGGCAAGCAGGCATTATTCAAAGCTCCAATCTGAGACAGAAAGTGTCAGAACTCAGAATAACAGACTTGGTCTCCTCCTGCTTGACACTGCCCTCCTGACAGTAGAGGGCCTAAATGGTATATTAGGCACCAAAACTAACAGCACTTATTGCTCAGAAACAGTGGGGGGCTAGTGAAAAAAAATTATAACTGTGCCAGAATTAATTGAAAAGCACCTATTAAATGGATGCAGAGAGCTGCACTTGGTAGAGGTGGTGAAAGGTCCTCTATAACGAATGTATGATTGCTATGACAGATCTGCAGAGCTAAGCTGGTTACAGCTTACTATACTCTTTACACAGATCTTGGCTGTGTTTTTTCTAACCCCGCTGCCCATACACATGGATGTCCATCTCAGCGAATTATGCTTGTATTGTAAATGGGGAGAAGGCCTGTTTAAACTGTTTCTTTGGTGAGTAAAACATTCAATGCAATCTAAAACCCCAAGATTGAAAAGCCAGATCATTTATACTAGACTGAGGGCAGACTAACAGATTGACACATTTACAGAAAATTTCAGTTGTCATGAAAATGGACTATGTACAAGCTGCGGACAAGAAGGAGATCCAGGTGGAAAATCTTATGACTGTTGGGAAAGTTTCATTGTTATCCTGGTTTCTAGAATAAAAAGATCAATATATTAATGTTTCCAGATGACTCCTTGGTATCCAGTGTGCAAACATACCTGCAATTATTTCTAGTTCTAGACACTTATTTAAGCTCCTAAGGTTTACTCACTTTACCGTGCCACTGCTTTTTTTGACAAGAGTGCTCAGATGAGTAACTGCCTTTTAGTGCTTAGTGGGTTTCTGAATTTATTATTACTTTTCTCTTTGCCCAACACAATCTATATGTACACAGACTATCTGGTTTTGGATTAATTTCAGATGGTAGGTTGGTGTGACTAATAACCTTCTCTCGGCAGCGGCTCCTTCAGCTCTCCACTGTTATATCCCCTTACATTCCTTCCCCCTTTCATTTTTTTGCTCTTCCTTTTTATTTTCTGACCACCTTAAACTATTCTTCTTTTTTTAGGCACCCCTACCAGATATTGACTGTATCACTCATGTTATGTATGAACTATGACATTTGTCATTGTAATAGGACATGTTTTTTCCAACATATCATTTTCTATCTTATCAATGTGATAGGACAGGGCTGATGTCTTAATGATCAGTCTGGATGTATTCCTTGCAGTCCATCTAGGAAATCTTATTGATGTACTGTTATTATTGATCCATTATCTGTTATACTTGGCCTCATTACAGTGCTCTACTGCACACCTACATAACATACGTTTCTTGCTTCAGTTGTACCACTGCCTGCATGCACATTCCTGTATCATAGAGGGGCATGTTATGAATTAATCACTCATACACATTCAGGAAGGTTCTTCCCTAGAAAACTCTATGGAGGAAGAGGAAGCAAATAATGACGGCGCTCTCTGGTCAGGGTAAGGTGAATTTATTGAAGGGTGATAGGCACAACGCTAATAAAACCACTGTGTTTCGGGCTCTGCTCAGCCCTTTCTCAAGTGCATCAACTGGGATGTGGAATTGGCAAGGTTTGTAAGGTGAGGTAGAGTCCAATAGCTGACAATCCGGATTACTTAAGTTGCTGCAGTAAGTGTGGTCATAGAACAGTCCGAGGACTACTCCCTTGTCTGTACAACGAACTCGGACTGTTCTATGACCACACTTACTGCAGCAACTTAAGTCATCCGGATTGTCAGCTACTGGCCTCCACCTCACCTTACAAACCTTGCCAATTCTACATTCCAGTTGATGTACTTGAGAAAGGGCTGGGCAGAGCCCGAAACGCAGTGGTTTTATTAGCGTTGTGCCTATCATTCTTCAATAAATTCACCTTACCCTGACCCAAGAGTGCCGTCATTATTTGCTTCCTCTTCCTCCATTTTGTTCCCGGATTTTTTGTATTGGATAACCGGTGTAGGCAAGACGTGCTGCTTCCTCCACCTGTTTACCTTGGTTAAAGCTTTATACGTGGTTGTGAACGGTTTTCACAACCATATCAGGTGAGAGGCCATCTGGTCCACTAAACCTACTCTACATGCTAATTTGGTTTGTAAACTACTACACTATTATTGGTTTTGCTCGGTGTCTTCTGTGTTCTCTTCTAGAAAACTCTATGGAACGATTTGGCTTCAGTTGGGATCATGAAGTTGTTGTCAAACATGATATGTGTATATAATAACACGCAGTGGTTCCCCCATTTATTCATGTGAACCACTTTACTTCATTTGTAACACCTGATTTGCAGCTAAATATTATCTCTTTTAATTCTTTCATTCTTGTGTGATTATAGTCACTTTGACCATATCTGAGTTAACCTGTTATAAAAACCTGTTTGCCTACAAACTGTTGTAGGACTATGACTTTCTTTGCCTACTTTAATGGGTTGTTGTGTCACCTTGTATGTTAAAGAGGACCTTTCACCACTTTTGGGCACAGGCAGTGTTATATACTGCTGGAAAGCTGACAGTGCGCTGAATTCAGCGCACTGTCGGCTTTCCCGATCCGTGCCCGGTGTAAAGAGCTTACGGTGCCGGTGGAGTGGGGAGGAAAGCCCCCTCCCTCTGCTCACACAGCTCGTCCATAGACGAGCATTATCAGGAGAGGGAGGGGGTGTTCCTCCCCGCTCCACAGCACAGCGCGATAGGCGCCGCGAGGCAGAAGGACGTTCCTGGCTAATGGTCAGAAACGCCCTTCTGACCATAGAGCACTACGGTACCGGCACCGTAAGCTCTTTACACCGGGCACAGATCGGGAAAGCCGACAGTGCGCTGAATTCAGTGCACTGTCAGCTTTCCAGCAGTATATAACACTGCCTGTGCCCAAAAGTGGTGAAAGGTCCTCTTTAATGTTTTGTTTTATTTGGACAACTTTACTAACGTTTAAAAAGGACCTTTCCCTCTCCAGCAACTCCAGTTCTTCACGTATATTAATAGACACTGAGTCACTGGCAGATTTAGAATTCTTCTCTAGCATTCACCATACTCAGTCAGTTAGTTTTGGTGTCTCATATACTACTGTCAGGTAGGCAGGGTCAGGCAAGGGGTGTGAGCTCCAATCAAAAGTGGACAATGTCAGAGCTCAGAATCACATCCCTTGCCTGCTCCTGCCTGACACCACCCACCTGACAAAGAGCCTTAATAGCATATGATAGCTTATTGCTCAGGAACAGTGGGGGGCTAGATAAAAAAAATTACAACAGTGTTGGAATCAATAGAGCAACACCTACTACATGGAAAAGGGTGGACTAGGCAGAGGAAGTGAAAGGACCTGTTTAAATATATAAAACAATAAGCAGTAAGCTCCATAATCCTTCTAATGTCCATGGCAGGCAGCCAGGATCTATGGGCGGGATTTCACAGAACTATGGGTATAGACCTGACCACTAGGAGACTGACACTATGAGAATGAAAAGCTGTTGATTAGGGGGAGCCTGTAGAACCTCAAGGACGAGGTTTATATTCCACAGGTCCACGGGTGGATGGTAGCGGGAAGGACAGTGTGCCGCTCCCTGTAGGCCAGGGTTTTCTGAAAAAGAATAGAGAGGACAGAAACCTGTCCTTAAAGATAAGAAAGACCAAGACCTTGATCCAGACTGAACTGGAGAAAAGCCAGAGAGAAAGAGAGCAAATGATGATCGTTGCTTTCACACCAGCAGACGTAAGCCTTCCACGTAAAATGGTAGATTTTGACTGACTGGGGTTTCTAGACCTTGAGAATAGTCTGGATAACAGGCTCTGAAAACCCACAACACCTCGGAAACCTGCCTACAACTGCTATGCCATTAAACACAGCTGAGGTAAGGTGTAATGGAACAATGGTCAAGACAAAAGGTCGACCTGCAGGGGAAGAGGCCAAGGAGCATCTGTCAACAGGAACATGAGATCTGGGTACGAGGCCTGGTGGGGCCAATCCGGAACTACCAGGATGGCTCGAATCCCCTCAATCTTGAGCTTCTTGAGAATCTGAGGGAGAAAAGGGAGAGGAGAGAACAGGTACAGAAGGTGGAAGTCCGACCAGGGACTCACGAGAGGGATGGCTCAATGGTGGTCACATAGGAAAGGACCTTGTGGTTAAGGCAGTAGGTGAAGAGGTCAATGTCGGGAGTGCCCCACCGGGGCACAGCTGGAGTAAATTCATCTGATGAAGTGACCACTAGCCCAGGACGAGTTTTTCTCAAGTAGTCTGCCGCCCAATTGTCCACGCCTGGAATATGGACTGCTAAAAGAGCCGGAACGTGATGCTTCACCCAAAGAAGAGAGAGGGATGCTTCCAGAAAGGTTGTACAGCTCCTGGTGCCCCACTGATGGTTCAAGTAGGTGACCGCAGTGGAGTTGTCATTCTGGACTCTCCTCTAAGGGCATCCAGTTAGCGAGGCCCAATAAGACAGGGCTAGGAAGATATTCCATAAGGTTGATCTGAAGGAAAAACTCCACCTTGTACCCCAAGCCTCGAATGGTCAAGGCACCGAAGACCACTCCCCAGCCGTAGACACCAAATGCCATCAGAAGGGAAGGAATTACCCTAAGAAGCTCTCGACAAACCGAAGGAGGCAGGAAAATCAGGCGGTCGAGGCTGAATGGAGACTTTTCCCAGAGGTACAGAATCGCAAATTGTAAAGGATGCGAGTAAAACTGAGCAAAGGGAATGGCCTCGAAGGTCGAGACCATGATGCCCAGGACCCACTTGCAGAACTGAAGAGTTGAGGAAGACCACCCAATCAGGGGAGGGATGAGCCAGAGGAAGGCTGGGAGGTTCCTGAACTGGCTGAGGAAGTAAGAGCAAATTGGCTCAAGCTGTCTGCATGGAAACTTTTTGGTACAGTGGGCGCACATATAAAATGAGGTGGAACCGGAGGGAGCCAAGGGGCGAGTTGACTCTTCACAGGAGGACCTGGCGGAGTGGGCCCATGAATTAGAGGTAACCTAGGTGGTTAGCCTACCAGCCTGCTGGAAAGATGTCCGCTTGTTGACTGCTGCAGAGAGGGATTCCCAGGTCCTGTGTCTCACAGGGAGCAGAAGAAGTTTGTGTTGAAGAGTTGGGCCAGCACAGGAAAAAAGCAGGAAATAAAGAAAATCTTTCTGGACCTTGCACGTGGGAGTGGGGTCACTGGTTGCTGATGTGGTGAATGGGGACTAGGTGATTGGCAAGGTGTTCTTGTTCATCACTACACCCGCCGGGGGTACGACTAGTGTTGTGTACATGCTGAAGACCCCTTGCAACTGAAAGAAAAAGTGTCTTCATACAGACACTAGGTTAAAACTGACTTCGCACGTAGTCTATGTGAGGCTATAGACCAGAGGTGGAGTCGACAGCTTTTCATTCTCCTAAAGTCAGCCTTATAGTGGCTGGGTCTATACCCATGGTGCTGTTCCCCCAGTGAAATAAGTGAGAAAGACAGTTTTTTACTTGTCATTAAGACAATTTTCTTGTACTAGCATCAGTGCTAAATATGATATTTTCGGTACCATTTTAGCCCCATGTGAAGCCCTGCATCATTTTCAATTTCAATCAATACTTCTTAAAAGTGCTTTAGGTCTATTTCCTGGACTCCCTGGTCCAGCCCTGCTACAGTACTTCTGTCGACTTGGCTATAAGAAAACCCAAGACTTCCACCATCCCAATCCTCTAAACAGTCTTAATGTTTGTACCTTTAGCAAACATGGGTAAGATATCTGGGCTACCCCAGCTCCAGGTGTAGGTACTCTCATTGAAAACAGAATCAAACTCCACTGGATTTTCCTTCCAGCCTAGAAACAATAACAACAAGAATATTGGTGAAGTAATTAAATATAAAATTGTAAATCCAAATGAATATAAAACATATAAACATTATACAGTATATGATGAGAAATCTTTGTTTTTGCTTGGTTTCACCTTGCATTCATAGCATATGTATACCTGTCCATTGCTTCCATTTTGGAGGTGCTGACCAGCTTTGCTTTTCCCATTACATATAATACTTTTAGGCAGATGCTGAAAAAATGTGGCAAAATAAGAATGCTTTAAAAAAAAAAAAAAACTAAATAAAAAATTATATATGTACAGTATATATAGATAAAGGAGGTATCCAGGCTAAACTTTTAAAATTTAAATCTGCTGGGGGCAGTGAAAAAAAAGAATGCATACTCACCTGTCCCAGTTGGTCCATTGTTGTCCTGCACCTCCCAGCTTGTTTGCTCTCTGGGGTCTCTTCCGGCGTTATTCTGAAGCTGCTGATTGGCTTCAGCGGTCACGTGACCTCTGAGGCTAATCAGCAACTTCAGCGCAACGCCAAAAGATGTCATGGGAGCAGATGATCCAAGAGGACACTAGAGCAACATGGACAGGTGAGTATGCATTTTTATTTTTTACTGCCCATTATTTAAAACGGCTGACCATTTTTGCCTGGACAACGGCCTTTAATAGTTTATTTTACAATTAAAATAATTCAGTGAATGAACCAAGAAGACATCTAAATCATATCAATATCTGGTGTGATTATAATTTGCCTTCAAAACAGCATTAATTCTTCTAGGTACACTTGCACACAGTAATGGGAAATTGTTCCAAACATCTTGGAAAACTAACCAAAGAATATCTGTGAATGTAGGCTTGCTCAAATCCTTCTGTGTCTTTATGTAATTTCCAGCAGACTCAATGATGAGATTTGTCTCTGTGGGGTCAAAGTCATCACTTCCAAAACTCCTTCTCCAAGGGGTGTTGACACCAAATATTTATTTAATCTGAATTATTCTATTTATCGTTCACTTAATTCAGATAATTGACAAAAAAAAAAAAAAAAAAAAAACTTCTATTTTTTATTTTTATTTTTGTGGTGTATTTTTTTTTTTTAACACCTGCCTATATGTATGAAACAGAGAGATTGATTAAAGGGAAACTCAACTCAGAAGTAAAGACTCCCATGTCCTCCTTTATGATATTCCAGGTCCTTGACAGGGGAGAGGGACACAAACACCTATCACAGCCACTACTATAGAGAGGAGGATTGCACTTTAGCTGCCCATGTGATGTTCTGCTAAGGCATCTTTGCATTCATAGCACACCACAAAGGAGGCTAAAGCAGATGAAAACTTAAAATCAAAATGTGTCTGATCTGGAGCAGACAGAAGACTGAACTGCAGGAAGCAAGTAAAAGTAGAAGACATGCAGAACATCATACGCACAAATAGGGTACAGTTTTGATAATTTGTTTCTGCTGAAGGTTTTGGAGACATTAAAATTAAAGCTTAAAATTGGAACTTTAAATTAAACTAAAAATAATGTTGGAAGATCTATCTTTGTTACCACAAGCTCCCATAGCCATCACAATGTAAATGTTAGGGATTATTATGGTCTACAATTATTTCGGTACAAGCATTGCCTACATAATTCATCATCCCAATTTCCATCAGTGACATTCAGATTTTCATTTTTGGAAAGGTCACAAGTTTCAAACGCAGGAGACTTCATTGCTATTATTTAAGACTAAATAGCTCAAGACCTTTATCGTTACTTCATCAAAAACCTGTTATCTTAGACACAATCACTGGATTTGTGAATAAAATCACTGACTATTACTACTCGTATGTCTTTTATAGAAAAGGTTATTTGCTTGTGTAAGAACTTTACTAAATACTATAATAATAAAAATAATACTACTACTATAGTAGTATTACATTTCATGTTATACATTGCACAGTTCAAGGTAAATGTCTTAATAATCACACATTAAAAATAAATAAATAAATTATGGCAACACACAGTACACAGAGGAAGAAGTAGTCCTTAAAATTATGGATAACAGTAATCCCATTGCTCAACCCTTTCAATGAAGAGATCACACTGCAGCAAGTTATCAGATGCAAGTTATAGACTAGTACATCTTTAACCAGTATACATTGTCATTTACCCTGTAAAGATAGAGAAATCAGGACTTCTAGTAGAAAGGTCTTCACTGTGCATAGCACAAGCCTATCATACATCCAATATATATATATATATATATATATATATATATATATATATATATATATATATATATATACTTGGTAAAGTGTAGCAGACACAGAGTTGCTGTTCGTTACATTACGGCAACTATACTTGAACCATTTTTGTAATTTCCCTTCTTGCATGCAATGTTTAAGTTCCTAAGCAAGTATTAGTCTTCATCTGAGGGGGATTAACTTTTCACAACAGGCACAGTAGTTAATGTACTGGCACGGTAATCACAGGTTTACAAGCTTGTGTAGGTCCATTCAGGCAACACGAACGAAAAAAAAAGTACATGGAAAAGTTTTAGTACTAGTTATGTGGGGTGGTGCTGGTAGAGGGATTTGGAGATATATGATCTTGATATAAGAGATGAAACTATTAAGTATATTTTTGTATTGCTGTATATTTAAAAAAAAATGTAAATGTAATCTAAGTTTATAGTCACACATGAGCTTGTTATGATGTTTACACCATTGCCTGTATTCTGTACTGTGCATTTTCCCTGTATTTTTTTTTTTTATAAAATTCAATAAAAAACAATTTACACCTAAGTTTACAGACTCATACAATGGCCTAATATCAAAAATAAAATATCTATTAACAAAGCATCCAGAGTTCAATTTTCATGTAACAAAAGAAAACTGAAGTATAGATTAGTCGCCATGAGTGACATGGATTTATATGGATGTCAAACATTAGCACTAGTTTATAGTTGAAGTGGAGGTCTAGCTGAAAGAAAAAAAAAATTGTACAGAATTATAATATAAAATATTATCCGCTCCTTACATACCTTTTGCAACTGCACTGACATCTTCATAAAATCCAGCAATGAGTGCAACATGTCCTGGTCTAGATTCTGTAGGAACCCGAGTATGAGAAACTCCCCAGCTACCCTTTGTTTGAATTATGTTTCTGAAATAAAGCAGGGGAATACATATTAACAACTCAGCAATAATAAGCATATGCAATACGAGTCTAATATAAGTGGTGATAAGATGCTAATGGAGTCAGGCATGAGCTTACTTCCCTGTCCTCACTGAAAAATATTCATAGCATGGCATAGCAAAGTTGGGAGATACAAGTCTGTTTGCTGAACACTATCTAATGTATATGCATAGCTCCCAACCGTCCGGCATTCCGCGGGATATTCCAGATTTTAAACTCCTGTCCCACAGTCCTGCGCGGCTTACTGCATGTCCCGCTCTGCCTCTGAAGTGTTTTGTTTATTAAACTTTCCCCCGATCACCGAACACTCTTATAACAGATAAAAGGTTGTAAAACTGCGTTAAGAGTGGGTGGTGATTGGAGCAAAGCTTGACTACTGTAATCAGAAGGAACTTGTGACATCAGACGGTCACGTGACTAGGTAGGCGTGTCTTTGTATCCCGTGCAGGGAGGAAGAGATGGAGAGATGTGTGGTCTAAGGTACTGGCTGGGGAGATGTGAGATGCAGAGTGGACTGTGTAGGGAGGAGAAATGTGGGATGCAGGGTGGACTTTGTGTTATGGGGAGATGTAGGGTTCAGGGTGTACTGCGTGGTGCAGGTTGTACTGTGTGTGAGGGGTAAATGTGGGATGGAGGGTGTACTGTGTGTGTGGGGGATAGATGTGGAATTCAGGGTGTACTGTGTGGGGGGAAGAAATGTGGGGTTCAGGGTGTACTGTGTGTGCATCAGAGATGTAGCAGAGCAGAGTGTGCGCTGAACCCTGCTGCACACTCAGCTCTGCTGCATCTCAGCAGAGCTGAGTGTGCAGCAGGGCTCAGTGCACAGCAGGGTTCAGTGCACACTCAGCTTTGCTTCATCTCCGGTGTAGCAGTGCTGAGCGCACGGCCAGCACTGCTACATCTCGGCATAGGAATGGATTGACCATCGTTGATTGGCCGAATGCCATACAGAGTACAGCATTCAGCCAATCAACGCTGGTTCTGACGGAGTCTAAGATCGGTCCACAGCAGTCTCCATTCTGGACTGATCTTAGACTCCGCCTCCTCACAGACGAGCCTCCGGCAGAACCAGTGTTGATTGTTCGAATGCTGTACTCTGTATGGCATTCAGCCAATCAACGCTGGTCAATGCATTCCTATGGGAAAAAGTCAGCTCGCGCATATCGCAAGCTGACAGGGATCCCAACCAGATAGAGCCTCAAAGAGCTGTGTGAGTGACATTCCCACCTAAATAAAGGTAATCCCTAGCTAACCCTGCCAGTACATCTATCCCTGTCTCACAGTCACATAGTTCAAAGTCTCATATGAACCGGATGTTAAATCCACTGTTCGTATAAATTGGAGGTCATCTGAATTAGCCAGCCAATTACTTTTTCCGATTTTTTTCAATGCCTCCGTTGTCGTAGTTCCTGTCCCACCACCCCTGCGCAGTTAGGGTCAGTTCACACGTGAAAACCGCCTAGCTTATTTGTGCGAGGTAAAAAACCTCGAGGAGTTTTTTTGACGCTGTTTTTTGCATTCCACGCGGTTTTTGACGAGGTTTTTGACGCGGTTTTCGCTAGCGGTTTTCGCTAGGGTTTTTTTTCCTATATGTGCTATAGAAACTGCAGGCGAAAACCGCGCGGTTTTTTGCAAAAAAACCGCGCGGTTTTCGCCTCCCATTCACTTCTATGCAATTCTTCAGGCGTTTTCCGCCTGAAGAAAGGTCATGTCGCTTCTTCAGGCGGAAAACGCTAGGAGGAAAAAAAAAGCTAGTGGTCTACATAGACCACCATGTTAAAGGAGAGGTTTTTGAAGCGAATTCCGCTGTCAAAAACCTCCCCTTTGCCCACGTGTGAACTAGCCCTTATTGGTGCAAAAAAAGTGCCAGGGAAGGTGGGAGGGGAATCAAATTTTTAGTGAGTTTGCCACCTGGTGTTCGACTTGAATCAAACATCTTGAACAGCCTGATATCCAATCGAACATGTACTCGATCGAACACTGTTCGTTCATCTCTAATTATAATAAATCTCTCATGGTAAAAACAATGTCTATATCTACTAAGGTACTTAAGTGTCCTGTCCATCGAACAGTCACAGCCCGCTCACCAGCTTAAGAATACAGGAATTGAGAATAAGAGACAGCAATCAAATTGCTGAAAGATGGAGATTGGGAAAACCCCTTTAAGAGTGGAGTTTTGTGGTAGTTTTTCTTTTTATGTAAAAATTACTGTCAAATGAGAACAAATGCATTTTACTTTAGTGGGGTTTACTTCACCTAAGATATGGGGCTCTAGGAAGACCATGTTCATCCAATTCAAAGAAGGTGTCAGCTCTCAGTCCATCAGCCACAAATAGAACGAGTCGTTTTGCAGGAGGTGGGAGAAGCGTGTGCTGTGGTGTCATGCCATGGACCAATGGAGAAGTAAAGTAGATGTCAAAAATAGATGCAAAGAAAATAAGATGAACTATCAAGCCAACAATAAAAACCAGTAGCATCCTCTAGAAAACGGTGTGCCACCACTGCCTGAAAAAGAAGGAGACAATAAATATATTGTACACTTTATAGATTTCTACATACTAAAGTTCTAAACAAAGAAATGAAGTATTAATAGCATATCCACTCCAACAGACATTCCATATCTTTTCCTGGGATAGGACCAGGCACCACCATTCTGACATTGGTGGGGTCACTTGATCAGTCTCCCCACAATGCAATCGCAGGATGCCGCTCAGTTGTATTAGCAGCCGGAGGCCAGTATTAGTAACGACAGTGAATGGCCTGGTTTCACAAAACCCTCTTAATATGAAAGTAACTAGCAAATATTTTGAAGCAGCAAAAGACAAGCAGCTGTGATATACTGTACAGAGTAGATACTAATCTATTCCATAGCATTAATATTTTCTCAAATGGTCATATCATACATCGCATGACATTTGGACTGAAATTCACAATGTGCAACACTAGAGCAGAGCCACTCATGATCATTATACAAGTGAATTTGTAACTCATTACTGCCACCTAGTGACAATTCCTACTATATACATACAATGATACTAAATCTTGTGGGATTAACAGACAAGTAATACCTCCTAATGCACAATGTAAGCATGTAGAGATACTTCACACTGAGTGGAAATCAATAAGGGAAATGTGGTTCTCTATGGCAATGGCCATCTAAATGATTTACAAAGAGCTACTCTAAACAACAAAAACATTGACACACACAGAATATAAAACCTCACGGACGTAAGACGAAAGCAATAAAGAAGAACACTTTACATTCATTCACAGCCAACATTAAGTTTACAGATGCAGCGAGGTCGCACAGGTCATACTTGACTTATACGGCCATGCATGGTATTGCCACCATTGAAAGAAAGCAAGCGGAAACAAGCACAATGTCCTGCAAATCTCAAGAGACATACACATTCTGTAAATGATTTGGATATGATTTTACAGGTTCTTACACATTCCTCAGTTGCTCCTACATAATTCAGTCCTGCTCCTTGACTTATCTGTCTGACTTCTATATTTAACATCAATCTACACAATTTATCATCAGGGATTATGAAGATCACATTCAGTGCTGTCATCCCTGTATAAATTGCTTGCGGTAACCCGCTATAAAACCATTTCATTATGTATGACCCCAGATGAAGAAAACTCATAGATCATCAGGGCATGAAATAGCAATCTTTTGCTGTACAACAGTCTAGTATAATACCATATATTTCCTCTGGTTTATCCACAAACTGGAAAGAACATACCCATTAGAAGTTTTCTAAATAAATATAACATAAAATATGCTAGTGTTAGAGAAAAAAGCATTTAGGGTAATATTAAAACATTTACAAAAATAAAAAATTGTCTTTGAATATATAATATATACCGTATTTTTCGGACTATAAGACGCACTTTTTTTCCCCAAAATTTCGGCGGAAAATGAGGGTGCGTCTTATAGTCTGAATGTGGGTTTGCAGCATGGCCGCGCTACTGCCACCGCTGGTTTTCTTCAGCGGCAGTATCGCGGCAATCTGCAGGCCCCGGCAGCTAAGACAGTCCCCGGCATCTGCTGTAATAGACCGGCGGATGCCGGGGAGTGTCTTAGCTGCCGGGGCCTGCAGATTGCCGCGCTACTGTCACCACTGGTTTTCTTCAGTGGCAGGATTATGACAATACTGCAGGCCCCGGCAGCTAAGACACTCCCCAGCATCCGCCGGTCTATTACAGCAGATGCCGGGGACTGTCTTAGCTGCCGGGGCCTGCAGATTGCCGCGCTACTGCCGCTGAAGAAAAACAACGGTGACAGTAGCGCGGCCATGCTGCAAATCCGCTCCTCCTCCGCAGGTCCTGGCAGTCAGTTAGCCCCGGGGCCGGTCCCCACCGGCCCCATACCTTTAGTGATGCAGGCCGGCTCCTGCACGGCGAGGCGCAGGAGCCGACCTGTTCCGATGACAGCCGGGAGCCTAATGAAGGCTCCCAGGCCTGTCATAGCTATATATTACTATCGCGGCTGGTCTATGACCCTCCGCGATAGTAATGTATAGAATCTCCCATAGACGGCAATACACTTGTATTGCCGTCTATGGGACTTGCAATCAAATGATTGCAGGTTCAAGCCCCCTAGGCGGGGGATATTAAAATAGTAAAAAAAAAAAAAAAAAAAAAAAAAAACACTTAAAAAAAATATAATAAAAAATAAAATAAATAAAAGTTCACCTCCTTTCCCTAGAATACATATAAAAGTATAACATTACTGTGAAACATACACATTAGGTATCCCTGTGTCTGAAAATGCCCGGTCTACTAATATTTTTATGTACAGTGAACGTCAAAATCAAAAGTGTTAAACTGCCGGGTTTTTCTCTCTGTTTTGCCTCTGAATTAAATAAAAGGTGATCTAAGCAATAAACATTTCCCAAAATGGTATATCTAAAAAGTACACCTGGCCCCACGCCCTATACATCCCCGTACAGCTGCAGGGTCACCTGTCAATGTGGCCTTGCAGCTGTTCCAAAACTACAACTCCCATATATTAAATATTTTACCATTTTTTGCCTGAAAATTTTTTTTCCCTATTTTTCTCCTCTAAAACCTGGGTGCGTCTTATAGTCCGAAAAATACGGTATGTATTGAAAGGGTTGTCTGGCAGGAATAATTTCAAAAATAGGGTTAAAAGTAAAAATAAGTATTACTCATCTCAGTTTTCCATTGCCGTTCCAATTCCAACTCTGCCTGGATCTCTTGTCAGTCATTACCTCCTTGTTCCTCAGAACAAGATGGAAATGAAAACTCAGCCAAATGCTAGTCATAGCAGTGACCTGCCTTAGTCAGTGACTAGCTGACCAGGCGTTTCCTGTGTGCTAGAAGAAGACAAGAAAGTAGAAAGCCAAGGCCACTTACTAAGTGTCAGAACAGCAGAGGTAGGGGATCAGTATGGCTGCGTTAGAGTCATTGGAGACTTTGTCGCAGTGTGTGTCCAAAATTGGTGGACAAACAAGTCCTGCAAATATGACTTTGTTTTATCTAAAGAATGGACACCCAATAGATCCCATTACAGCTTATGGGGTCCGTGGGTCTTCGAATGTGACCTCTGTTGTAGTGATCTGCTATTCTGGTCCTTTGATATACAAGAACAACAGAATGGCCGTCACTAGTGTAAACTTAGCAGATATATATCTGTGTCAGTATGGCACCCGCCTGTGCCCTAATAGTATACAGGCAGTTGTTCAGAGTACAACCAAGTATTGCAATAGGATTAAACAACTCTGGCATCTCTCAGTAGACCCTGGGCTGTCTGCCATACAAGGTATGGATCCATGATCAAAGGGCGGTCAGCAGTTATAGGGTCATACAATGAGTGAAACAGTGAAGATCACTCACACAGGTACACTTAAAGGCACACTGACATCCATACTTGGCATGATGCAGCAATTGCCCGCCACTCATGAGAAAACATACTTGTCATATGTTAGCAACCAGCTTACGGTCTGTGTATATGAGCAAGGAGCTTGGTCATGTTCCTATAGAAGGGATTTACATTATCAGAATACACATGCCTCTGGTACTAATATGAAGACATGAAAAGAGGCATGTTAAGTCATCATGGAAAAGGCACTCATAACTTTCACCTCTACCCATATCTATCTCCATTGCAGACTCCACTGAGAAAGAGCAGAGGAAATAGTTCTGCACAGAGGACTTTTTGCTTTGCTGGCTTCAGTTTAAAAATGATGAACCTCATGATATAGTCAACGGGATCAGCCGTGTTCCATATGTAACTTAGCGGTCTGCCTCTCCATTGTTCGGGTGCCCAGATAGATCCAAATAACGGAGATGCAATGCTAGCATGAAGCTAGCATAAGAGCATGAAACCCTTTGGCACAATGTAGAGACTTCTGTCACTGAAAATGTAACACAACATTCAAACTACTCAAAGTTTGCTAGAACATTATGTTGGTCAGTGAAGCATTATGAATGAGAATTTGTCCTGCACACTAAATATCTACGGTAGTATTTGGGCCTCAGAATAGGTCATCAATATCAATATCCGGTTACTGTTTGAAGTGGCAGCGATGTTTATTAGAGTACAGCTTCTTCTTTACGGCCAGTAACATCACATTTATTGGTCACATGGCCTGTTTCCACTTCAGTCCCATTCAAATGAATGGTGCCCAGCTGCAAAACCAAGCACAGCGACTATACAACGTACAGCACTGTACAGTACATTAGCACGAGATCAAAGAAACAAGACGTAAGTCTTGACAACAGTCTTATTTTGACGCAAAGACGTTTGTGCCAAGAGATGCACCAAAAATGAGCGAATTTCTCCGGTTTTTCAACCTGATCACCAATCGGTTTTATACTGATGCTTGGTTTTATACAACTGTGGCAATGGAGCTTACACTTGCAGTCAATTTGTAGAGTTTTAAAGATTCTGTCTAACCACCTACGTTCACATATGTATCAGTGTATCTATTATTCTGGTTCCTTGGATGACCAGAACATTGGACACATAGTTCACTAAAATAGAAGAAACCAATGGTGACCGATGGACTATAATTGGATGTGTCAGGTGTCCATTATATTAAACTGAAACCATCAGACAACAAAGTATTTTCAAAAGACATTGCGAGACTCCAACACAGATGTGAACATAGCCTAAATGGTGACAGTCTTGTCATGATCGCTTGCCAATGAATACAACCTTGACTGCAGGAACTTCCTATGGTTTAGCAGTTGTCAGAAATCCAGTCTTTATGTCCTTATTGTGGCTGAATTATCTTCTTGTGCATATATTATGTGTGGGAGGTAGCTCAGTAGCAGCCATGATGTGGACCCAACCAATCAGAAAGAGGAACACAAAATCTGTAGCAAACAGGTTTATTTAGAAAAAACAACAAAAATAAATAAACCTTCACTTCAGGCACAGAAGGAGCAAAATAAAATACAGCCTTAGGGTCAGTTCCCACGTGAACTGCCCGTGCGGGTTTTGACACGACCATCGCGGTCGCGGCTTTCCCCTCCGCTGTCGGCTCAAATGAATGAGCCGACATAGGAGGGAGCTGCCGGGGGCGGAAGCCGCGCGGCTTCCGCCTGAAGAAAGGGCATGTCCTTTCTTTTCTCCGCTAGCGGCAGCCCGCCGCTAGTGGAAAAAAAAAGCCCGGTGGTCTACATAGACCACCATTGTAAAGGGGCGGATTTTGAAGCGAAATCCGCTGTCAAAATCCGCCCCTTTGTTCACGTGTGAACTAGCTCTAAACTTCTGGCAAAAGAGTGTCAAACAAAAACCTGCTCGTCTGAGCACTAACTAAACATTAAAGTACTAACTGTACACGTGGTTTACTACCAACCACACAAGTAAACAAAAATAGAGAAAAACAATCTCATCAGACTCTCAGTGTGTCAGGACAGACCCAGGCACTTCCTCTCACTTCCAAGATCTGCCCTGAAGTGCAGGCTCAGCAGCCTTTTATGGGCCACTAATGAGCCCAGGACCCACATCCGGGCTGAGGCCTACTCATGAACCACCCTGGACCACACATAAATCAGGAATGTGGGGCTGATATATCAGGACTCCAGCACCCTGCCTGTCACCTTCTCACAATTGTCTGCCTCCGCAACGCCCACAGTGAGAAACAAGAAATATACAGGTTGGATTTAACCTGCTTCCCCTGAAAGATAAATCAGTCCCACTCAACACACATATCTGGGCCCCACAACTACCTTGAATGCAATAATATACTTGTCCTACCAAGCTAAGTATTCAAGTTTATTGGGAAAAATTAGCTGAACTTTCTTTATGCAGACAACTGTCTGAGGTGATGGCAATATTTAGATCACAAACAGAAAACTATTGGTTAAGTATCCAATATAGTGAAAACGTGACATTCACACTGAATGCATGGTAAATAATGCTCGTGTCATTTGTTATGCCCCTAGTTGTCTGTGTCAACTGCATTCATATAAGAAAAAAAGTCTAAAGAAAGTGAATGAGCCTGAAAATAAGTTACATGTATCTTAATAAAGATTGGTTTAGTGTCAAAACTAATCTCCTCAACAAACACAAATATTAATTTGTGCAAGAAATTATTAATTTTTCTTATACTATGGTTCTAATAAAGATACTGATTCCTGTGAAATCCAGTGGTGAAGTATCCTTTGGAAGCATACAAAGGCGATATTCTGCATTGAGGTACCATTAGAAGCCTCCATTACAACCAACTTTATCAACCAACAAAGTGACAAAGCGACTCTCTTAACCCCTTCCCACTGCAAGCATATTTTCATTTTTGACTTTCCACCTTAGAAACCCCATAACTTTTTTATTTTTCCGTTCACAGAGCCATATGAGGGCTTAATGTTTGCAGGACAAACTGTTCTTTGCACAGAACACTAAATGTTACCATTACAATGTACTGGAAACCTGGAAATTCAGAATGGGGTGGAATTGGAGAAAAATTTAATCAATGCAACTTTCTTACGAGGCTTGTTTTTACGGCATTTACTGTGCAACCAAAATGAAATGTCACCTGTATTCTATGGATCGGTAAAATTCAGGGGATACTAAATGTATAGGGGTTTTTTTGCAGGTTTTAACCCCTTTAAAAAACAAACCCTTTGGGGAAAAAAAAATCTTGGGAGTTTCCATATTCTGACACACGTAACTTTTTTATATTTCAGCTATATGCTAGAATTTACGCCAAAAACCAGATGCAACCCTGCACAGCGCTGCGCCTCTTGACGAAGTCAGTATGCTGGTGTGCATTCCATTGACCGGAAGTTTGGCAGTCTGGGCAATACACCATGCACTCTTCTGTTAAGCCAAAATGTGAGGAAGAGGACCAGGCTAGAAGCACCAAAGCCTGACATATCATCTCAGCCAGCTTTACCAAAACAGAGCAGGTGGATGATGGAAGCTAGAGTATAGACTAGTAGAGGGACGCCTAGAAGACGATCAATCCCTTATCCTGATAAGTCAGACATACATCTGCAAACTCTCTGCCTGTGTCCCATAGGGACTCGAAACACTGGATACCTATGAGGGTATGCCTTTTAACCTCTCGGTTTCATTTTCCTGAAAAAAATAATAAATAGGGGTCCAGTGGGATCCTTTTGTGTCTGTCATATGACAGATCTATCCCGTCATTTCTGTTTTTCACTTCCTATAACAGAAATCCCAGCAGAGATTTGACTGGAACTTAATTTTATCATAGCTGTTAAGACTTTAAACAACTAAAGACAAGAATCTTTGCAAGGTATTATTCAATGAGGCAATTTGTCATCCAAACACATGAAATGAATGTGGTTGACACATTGTACATCTGTATCGACACGTATAACAGGTTACACAAGTCATACTGTGTGCAAATGTAGCTATATAAGGAGCAAAGTCCAAAAAAAAGGCTTATTTAATCTAATTCTGTTGAAGATAGCAAACTATTGCAAAGTACAACTGAATGCCCACTAGGTGGCAATATAATACAAGTTAAAAGCATAATATAAAAAAAACACATATACACATTGCAGGCAGATACATTCATCAGCCAAAGTGCCTTAGGGAAGAACCTACTTTCTGCTGCATTATCTGCAGCAAGCCATTTATTATTCAGTTTACAAAGTCCAATTATGCTTGGGGAAACAGCAATGGCAGAAGAGGAATAAACTGGATTTATGAATCACTGAACCTTTAGACATTTAGCAAACAAGTTGCTAAAAATGGCTATATAGCTAAAGCAGTATTCTGAAATATATAAAGCCATGCAAATATAAAGGTGTAATAAAGATTATCCTTAGTAACCTGGAACGTTGTGAAATGTAAATTGTCATTACATTTTCAACAAACTTTGCACATATCAATAGTAGAAGTGAATAAAAGAAACTTTGTAATGTATTTTATCAGGAAAAAATTATAATTCCATTTATCATGCTCTTTACTTCTTTCACGCCTCTATGATAAACTGACATTAAAGGGGTTGTCTGGGATAACTGGAAATCCCTACACTAATCTAAACACCCTCCCCTCCTACTTTCTAAATAACATAATCAAAAATGTACAATAACCTGTATCCCTAGGGAGGTCATGCCACCGCTACAGGGACATTTTCTGATTATCCATTGATGATCCGTTTCCCCATTTCAGGAAACGGATCGTCACTACTACTCCCCCATCATCCACCCCATTATACTTACCCTTCACGCTTTTTCCTGCAAGATGGCTCCTCCTCCTGTACTGATTCGGTCTGTGCACACTCTTTTCCATGCGCTGTGCACCCTGCTGCCCATAATTCACCTCTGCTGTGCATTCACGCATGCACAGTAGATGTGGGTCATCGCTGCAGAGAACAAAGCAGCAATGGGGTAAAGCACGCACAGACAGAATCAATAGCCGTCTCATAGGAGTAAGCACAGAGCGTAAGTATATAATATGGGTCAGGGATTGGGCTGAGTAGGTAAAGAAAGGTGGGAGAGGAAGGAGGGAATGAGTGAGGAAGGAGGGAGGGAGGGACTGACGAATTAGGGGTGAAGTAAAGAATGAAGGGAGACTAAGAAGGGAGGGGAGCAGTGAGGTGAGAGGGGTTAGTGTGGAAGTTACATATTAGAAGCTGAAGCATGTAAACAAATGCAGTAGATACAAGGAGATCCAGAGACACCCAGAAGTCACTCAAAACCCAGGTAAAGGTATGTGGGTGTATTTATTAACTCATTAATAGCACTGGCAGACCTCCACACTCTATTGTGTCCCTTAGTAAGCCCTGCACACAGTATTATGTCCACTAGTGGCCCCTGCACACAGTATTATGTCCCTTAGTTGTCCCTGCACACAGTATTATCCCCCATAGTGTCACCTGCACACAGTATTATCCCCTATAGTGTCCCCTGCACACAGTATTATCCCCCATAGTGTCCCTGCACACAGTATTATCCCCCATAGTGTCCCCTGCACACAGTATTATACCCCATAGTGGCCCCTACACACAGTATTATCCCCAATAGTGTCCCCTGCATACACAGTATTATCCCCAATAGTGTCCCCTGCACACAGTATTATCCCCAATAGTGTCCCCTGCACACACAGTATTATCCCCAATAGTGGCCCCTGCACACAGTATTATCCCCAATAGTGTCCCCTGCACACGCAGTATTATCCCCAATAGTGTCCCCTGCACACAGTATTATCCCCAATAGTGTCCCCTGTATACAGTATTATGTCCCACTGTGGACACCCATAAACAATTATTATACTCTGGGGTCTTTTCAGACTCCAGAGTATAATAATCGGAGACCCGGGGGAATAAAAACATAAAAAAAACAGAAACAGTTGCTTACCTGTCCCCCGGCTCCTAGGCTGTTGGCCGCCGCTCTTCTCCTGCTTTAATGACGTCAGAGACGAATGACGGAGGCCTGGCAGGATCGTGGAGAGGTAAGTAACAGTATTTTTTAGGTTTCCTTACCTCTCCCGGTCCGCCGATCATTATACTCGGGGGTCTGCAAAGACCCCCCCCGAGTATAATGATAGTGTTTGTGGGGCCCGCGGTGTCACTTGCCGATCCAGCCCCAGCCAGGAACGGCAAGTGAATAGGGCCCGTAACAGCCTATTTAAAAAAAAAAATTAAAAATGCAGCGTTAGCGGCTGTCACCGGGCCCCCTAATGGCCCGGGCCCTGTGACAGCCACCTCCACTGCCTCTACGGTAGTTACGCCACTGGTCACAGTATCCTTAGAGTCACAATGCAACTCCATTCACTAACATGATTGAGAGAGTTGCAGGATGACATGTCAGTTTTTGGTCGCAGCCAAAGTCACTGTGTCACCCTAATCTAATTCTCAAACGAATCCTGACTGAAGCTCACAGAGGTCTCAGATGACAGCTCACAATTGAGAAGGAAAGGGAAGGATTGAGCAGGTTCTGAGTAAGAGTAGTGTGACACCAGCAGAACTTGGGACTGCAATGCACTAAGCAGTAATTTTCTGTGCAGCGTTTATTCACATCTGTACAGGTCAGCACTTCCCTATGACGGTATTAGTTGGTCCCAACTTTGCAGCCAAACAGCATCAAAAGTTCTGAAACAGCTTTTTTTTTTTTTTTCTTAATGTAGACTGTGAGCCCTACATAGAGCTCACAATGTAGATTCTTCCCTATCAATATGTCTTTTTTTTGGAATATGGGATGGCAATCCATGCAAACACGGAGAACATACAAACTCCTTGCAGATGGTTTTTTGCCCTTCGTGGGATTTGAACATCAGGACTCCAGCGCTGCAAGGCTGCAGTGCTAACCACTGCGCCACCATGTGGCCCATGCTGAAACAGCTTTTTTTTTGTGAGTGAAAATTGTTGTCCAATACAGGAATGTATTTGTGAAGTCAGACGCAGATGTTGGGCAGAAGGCCTGTCTCACAGCAGAGATGCTTGATGGGATTGAGGTCAGGGCTCCGAGTGGCTGTTAAGTTCTTCCATGTCAAATTCACCCATCTATGCCCTTACTGACCTTGCTTTCTGCATTTGGGCGCAGTTATACTGGAACAGAAAAGAGCCTTCCCCAAAATTATATAGTCTAAAATGTCTCAGTCTGCAGGGGGTTAAGGAAGAAAATGGATCCAATACTTTTATAACAACAATTTGCTATGGGATGAGCTTTTTAGAAGGCAGATTTTGCGGTGATCCGCTTCAGGTGCCATGTCACATTTTAAAAATTCAGAGCAGTGGAAACCCCCCAAAAAGTGACCCTAATTTGGAAACTACACTTCTCAAAAAAATTATCATAGGCTAGAATACGCATTATAAGCCAACAGGTTTATCAAAAGAATTTATTACTACCACTTTCTTCCAATTAAACATAGCTTTAGCGCTAATATTTTCATTTACACAAGGGGTTAAAAGAGATAAAGCTTCCCATAATGTGTTACACAATTTCACAGCAATCCCCCATATGTGGTCTTTAAATGCTTTACGGGCATAAAGCAGTGCTTGAAATGGAAAGAACGCCGTTCGGTTTTTTGACCCCACATCCCTCCATGTAGCTGTCCTCCTGCTGCTAATATACCTCGGCCAGCCCATAGTGCGGACACGTCCTCCCTCTCAGGAACTTCAGTGTTTAACAAATACAGCTATGAGCCCAGCCAATCCCTAGCAGTTCATGTCTATTTAACCCACTTCACGACATCTACAGTACTATTACAGCGAACATCAGGTATTTAAATATGGAGTATTATCTGGAACTAATGCCCTCAAACAGGGCCCCCATTTTCCCAGTAGCACAGGGGTGCTGCCATTTTGGGGAGGATCGCTGGTCTTTGGCATTACATTGAATTACTGATTATACCCCTTAGGGGCTCCGATAATTACAGTAAAATTTAAAAGAAAATATTAAATAAATAATGAAAAATTCAAATCATTCACCTTCCCCTAGAACTCACATAATGGTCCATTCACACAGAATTTTTGGGTGCTGATTTTGACACTGAATCCATGTCAGAATTGACGTGGAAAAAACGCCTCCTGGAGTTTTATGGGTTCCGCTCACTTTATTTTTCCACTCGTGGAATTTTTCTGCTAGTGGAAAAAAAGCTTCCTTCATGCGGATTCCGCCTGTAAAAACCAACGCAGTCAATGGGAGGCGGAAAATCCACGCTGCAGATATGGGCGCGGAATTGGCAAAAAAGTGCGGAAAAAACGCTAGCATTTTTTTTCAAGGTCCAAAAACTAAAAAAGCCCGAAATAACACTCCAAAAACCGCTTCAAAATACCATTTCCTAATTCCTGAAGCAGATTTTTTCTTTGCCAAAATCCTCACCAAAAACTCTATGTGAATGGACCCTAAATAATATGGCATCTACACGATATATAGTTGCAAAATAAGGGCTCGTTCACACGGGGCAAGAGGGGGCGGATTTTGGCGCTGAATCCTCCTCAAAATCCGCTCCCTCACAATACAGGTCTATGCAGACCGCTAGCGTTCTTTTTTCCGCTAGCGGAACGGTGTCTGAGCAACAAAGGTTTCCAGGGTTAAAGGGGCTCTATTACTGGGAAAAGTCATTTTTAACTAATCCCATCCTTGCATTGCCTTTAGAAAGTCTATTCCACACCTACCTTTAGTATGTAGATTGCCTCAGTGGTTTCTGAATAAGTCCCTTTTTATTCATATGCTAATTAGACTGGTGCATGATACATCGTGCACACCTCTCCCTGTTGTTTTCTATGAGAGACTGATGATGATGATGATGACTCAGCTTCCTGTTTGCCTCACACACATAGGAGATAATAGGAGAGAGAAGGCTGCTGGGAACTTCCTGAGTTGGCTGGAGGCTCATTAGCATATGAATAAAAACGGACTTATTCAGAGACCACTGAGACCACGCTCAAACAGCACTGGGGGCATCCCCAATGCTGCCAGAGAACTCTCTCCAGCGCTGCCTCCACCTTCGTCAGCAGCGTCCTCTTCAGCCTCTTCTTCCAGCGGTGGCTTGTGACTTCTAGGCCTCGGGCAGAGCAGACTGCGCATGCCCAAAGTCCACGAGAAAATGGCCGCTTGCACAGTATTGTATGCGCAATCTGCTCTGCCCAAGGCCTAGAAGTTACAAGCCACTGCCAGAAGAAGAGGCTGAAGAGGACGCTGCTCACGAAGATGGAGGTGGCGCTGGTGAGACTTCTCTGGCAGCATTGGGGAAGCCCCCAGTGCTGTTTGAGCGCTGAGGTCCACCCCCAGTGCTGCGAGAGAGCTAATTTGCATACCGACAAGAACCAGGATTGTAGGCGAATGGTGGGGCGGAGAAGACACGAAAGGTAGGAGAAGAATAGCCTTTCTTAAGGCTATTCTGATGTGGTAGCTAGAAAAAATTGTGTCTGAGTGATAGGATCCCTTTAACACTTTTTTTTCCCCTCAATTTTTAAAAATAATAAATACATTTTACTTATATAGTGCCAACATATTCCACAGCACTTTACAAACTGTGGGTTTCAAGTACAAACAAAAATACATTACAATGGAATAGTAAATTCACACAATGAAACTGCTCACAAGAGCTTACAATCTATGAGGTAGATTTAGGTGGGGTGCAGATGTTGTGTGGATTAGTATGGAAAATCACTTTGGAGTTGGAAAACCCCTTTATCCCCACATAGTGAGCGGCAGAATAATAAATTTTATTTATATAGCGTCAACATATTCCACAGTGCTGTACAATTTGTAGGATTCAAATACAGACAAAAAGATACATTACAACAAAAGTCATTTTACACAATGGGACTGAGGGCCCTGCTCGCAAGAGCGAGCGGCAGAAAAAAAAAAGGATGCGGGAAAAGACCAAATTATGCCCCTATTATACAGTGGGTATGGAAAGTATTCAGACCCCATTAAATTTTTCACTCTTTGTTTCATTGCAGCCCTCCACCAGTCGGGGCTTTATGGCAAAGTGGCCCAAAGGAAGCCTCTGCTCAGTGCAAGAAATATGAAAGCCCGCATAGAGTTTGCCAAAAAACACATAAAGGACTCCCAGACTATGAGAAAAAAAAAGATTCTCTGGTCTGATGAGATGAAGATTGAACTTTTTGGCATTTTTGGTGAGAAATCCAGGCACTGCTCATCACCTGCCCAATACAATCCCAACAGTGAAACATGGTGGGGGCAGCATCAGGCTATGGGGGTGTTTTTCAGCTGCAGGGACAGGACGACTGGTTGCAATTGAAGGAAAGATGAAAGTGGTCAAGTACAGAGATAGGGAGCCTTCACACGGAGTAAACGCGCGTGTATTTTTGCAAAATACACGTGTAAAAATACACGTGTAAAAATAAGACTCCCATTGACTTCAATGACAGTTTACAGGCGTATTTTTACAAGCATATTTTTACACGTGTAAGAAATATCATTGAAGTCAATGGGAGTCTTATATTTACACGTGTATTTTGCAAAAATGCACGCGCGTTTACTCCGTGTGAAGGCTCCCATAATAGGTTCACCTTCCAACAAGACAATGATCCTAAGCACACAGCTAAAATTACAAAGGAGTGGCTTCGGAACAACTCTGTGGCCATTCTTGACTGGCCCAGTCAGAGCCCTAACCTGAACCCAGTTGAGCATCTCTGGAGAGAAAATGGCTGCCCACCAACGTTTACCATTCAACCTGATGGAACTGGAGAGGATCTGCAAGGAAGAATGGCAGAGGATCCCCAAATCCAGATGTGAAAAACTTGTTGCATCATTCCCAAGTAGACTCCTGGCTGTACTAGCTCAAAAGGGTGCAAATACTCAATACTGAGCAAAGGGTATGAATACTTATTTCTTTAGAAAAAAGCTCAGTTATCACTCACCATATCAGCAAGACGTTTCTTCAGGGTGTGCGATTCCAACCTCGGGACTTGTCGAGGTAAGTAGTGAATAATTAGAAGAAAATGCGAATCCACAGCCCGACTTCTTAAAATTTAACTTTTAATCCATATTCAGGTTAAAATCAGCAGTGTGCAAAGATAGGAAAAACATAGTGAAAAATAAAACAGCCGCAGACGCGTTTCGGGATTAAAAATCCCTTAGTCTTAGCATCGCTAATAGTGTTCTCTCTCTATGAATACTTATGACCATGTGATTTTTTTTTTTATAAAAGTTTGCAAACATATCTACATTTTTTTTCTGTCAAGATGGGATGCTGAGTGTACATTAATGAGAAATAAAATGAACTTTTTTATTTTTAGCAAATAGTTGCAATGAAAGAAAGAGTGAAAAATGTAAAGGGGTCTAAATACTTTCCGTACCCACTGTACACCAGCATTTCCAAAGGTATAATTGATATACTGCAATTTTCGAAAGTGCAAGTGTTTCTGAATATGTAGTTTTTCTGCTGCATATGGTTTTCAATATGTGCATGGGATCAGTCAGAATTCCATCCACTTTAAAGGTACTGTAAAATGCAGCATTTTCATAATATGTGGCCCCGGCCCGAGGAAATGCAGATTTTTTTTTTTTTGTTGTTGAAGATTTCACTGTTTTTTTGAGCCAAAGCCAAGAATGGCTATAAAAGGAATGGGAAATATATACTTCTCCCTTCTGCTCAATTCACTCTGGACTTTGGGTAAAAAAAAATGCAGCAAAATCTGCGTTTCCACAACGTGGGGCATCAGGCTTAAACTTGAACAATTCCTTTAAAGTAATATAAACACCATGACAACAAGAAAGAGAGATTATTCTAAACAATATGGAATGAGAAAAGAGGAGGGGGGAAAAAACAAAAACAAAGAAACAACCATGATAAAACCAGAACGCAAAATACCAGAAACAAAACTACACTGTGTAAATAAGAATTATTAGACTTATATTTTATAAATATATTTATATGTATATTTATTTATTTATGTAGTCTAAAAACTGACAGACAGACTATGCCTTTGTTATACACTGACTATAGTGGATCATCATAACAAAATAAACACAAAAACAAAGGGACAGACAGCAGCAATAGACACATTACACACACACACACACACACACACACACACACACACACACACACACATCAAGCGCACACATCTTTTCAGACAGGCCTATCACAATTCCTAATGTCAACCCCTCCGTACTACAATTAGAATCCCTACATTTTAACCCTCCTCTGTCCCTGCTCCCACATTACCCCACTTGATATGATGCCTTTCCAGCCTAACTTATTTGTTCAATCTCCATCCATATGTTAAAGGTCACCACTAGTGACGGCTCATACAGTATTATTTGTGTAATGACAGTCACCTCTATTACAGAATTGTCTGAATACTGTATAAGCAATGCCGCCCCTGCTACCTCTTGTGTCACTCCCTCTACCTCATAGATTGTAAGCTCTTGCGAGCAGGGCCCTCATTCCCATTGTGTGAAATTAAGTTCTTTGTTATGTATCAGTCTGTATCTGAACCCTACAAATTGTACAGCGCTGCGGAATATGTTGGCGCTATACAAATAAAATGTATTATTAATTATTATTATTATTATATATACATATAGCAGTTTATAAAATTATCCATCAGGCGGACAACCATAATGTGATAATACATTAAAAGTTTTCTCTTGTCACCTATAGCAACCAGCCAGAACTCAGCATTCATTTATAGTGTACAGGTGAATGAAACCTGCACAGTGACTGGTTGTCATGAAAGTGAATTCAGAAAGATCAAAAGAGATGTTCTGTACAAAGACAAAATGAAAGAGCCAGCAGCTAGATGAGAATGATGCAGGGAAGACTTGTACATATCATATATAGTCACAGAGGATGAGCTACACGCTGCTCCAGTCACACATGACAGGCTCGTACAGCTCCACTCACCTCCTCAGCTCACACTGCTTCTCCTGTCATGTTCCCTGCCGCTTCCTGGTCGCTCCCTGATTACATCATGAAGGAGCAGAGCAGGCTGGGAGTTGTAGTTTCCTTTGTGTTTTCATGTTGACATTACTTGCCTAGTGTCACGGAGACAATATGGATTACATATGTAGTCACATATACATGTATTGGTTTATGTGTAACAGGAAAATATGTTAAAAGTAGATATGTTATAGAAAGTAACGTCTGGTAATAGATGTTGTAGTGGGATAATGAAGGCCCTTACATGTTCCCTTGCTCTGGGTATATTGACAGCCATTAGTACAGTTCCTACTGTCTCCATTAACCCTTTACTGCCTCTGAGAATTGTGATTTTAACAGCTTGTGTTCCAAAATTCAGAACTTTTATATTTTGCAGTTCACATAGCTATATGAGCTTGTTTTATATGGGGACAATTGCAAACCTCCCAAATTTCAAAGGACAGAAAGAGGGACAAAATGTGGGGTGCACATAAGCGCGCTGTGGTAAATTTAGCTCCACCCACTTCTAATTTGACTCCACGCGTTCCCATCCATTTCTCTTTGTGCCCCCACACAGTATAATACTCTTACAGTCACCCTACTATTATTTGCCCCTACATTACAGTGTTCAGCTCAAATAAACCCCACAGTATAAAGTGTCTCTCCTGGTGCACCCACAGTTTAATACCCCCTCCTGCTGCTCCTTAGTTTAATGCCCCCTTCCAGCTGCTCTAATTTAAACTGGGGCAACTAGAGAGGGACATTAAATTGGGGCAACTAGAGGGGGACACTTATCGGGTTTTTTAAGCAATACTAATATTTGAGAACAAAAACTTAGTTGGGGAAACAAATCAATTATTTTGGCATTGCCATCTTCTGATAGCGTAACATTTTTATTTTTTGGTTGACAGAGTTGGTTGAGGGCTTATATGACTTTTTTTTATAAGAATTTTTGATAGCATATTTTGTGAGATGGCAAAAAAGCATTATCTCCAGCGTTTCTTTTCCATTTTTTTCCCGACGTTAATATTTTCAGTTTTATTGTTCTGGTTGTTCCAGACTCAGCAATACCAGATATGCATTGTTTTTTATTAATTTTCAGGGATTTTTTTTTATATAATTTATTTTATACCCAAAAGGGTATTTTTGGGCTTTATAACTTTATTTTTTTTTCCATACATTTTTTTTTGCATTTTTTTTCACAGTTTTTATTTGTCCTATAAGGACACCTGAACCAGCGATGCTCTGATCTCTGATTCAGTAGTATAGACTGCAAAACACAAGCATATGCTGACTTCCTGAGGTCCCAGCAGGATCAGACAGGTACTGGGGGCTCCAGGCAGCACAGAGCCACTGGGCTGCAGAAAATAGATATCAGCACTCCCTGATCTGGCTGTTGGGGTGGTGGCAGCATGGCGGAACCCCCTGGATGCCACGGTCAAACATCCAAAGGGTTAAAAACCCCAAGCTCAACTCCAACCAGAGATTATGAAGCAGGGTGTTAGCTAACAGTTACAACTAACATCGGATGCCACCTGCTCAGATAGTGAGTGGGCGGCTGGCCTCAGTTGTACTATTACGACCGTGTGTGCAAACTACCTAGTGCGCAGGATATAATAGTACATCCAAGGTCGCTAAGGGGTTAAATAGTCACATTATGAAGTACATTTTGTCTCTCAATAAAAAAGCCCTCATACAGCTCTGTGAATAGAAAAATAAAAAGGTTATAGCTATTTGGAAGGTAAGGATAAAAAAATGAAAATAAGGTTGTGGTGGGAAAGGGTTAAAAAAAAATGTAAACTTTTTGGAAAATAAAATGTTCTTTGCATCACCATATTCTTATGCCCAGAACTTTTACATTTCCATCTACAGAGCTGTGTCAAGTGGTACTTTTTGTGGAATGAGCCAACATCTTTATTGGTACCATTATGGTATACAGTCCTATGAAAAAGTTTGGGCACCCCTATTAATCTTAATCATTTTTAGTTGTAAATATTTTGGTGTTTGCAACAGCCATTTCAGTTTGATATATCTAATAACTGATGGACACAGTAATATTTCAGGATTGAAATGAGGTTTATTGTACTAACAGAAAATGTGTAATATGCAATAAACCAAAATTTGACCGGTGCAAAAGTATGAGCACCTCAACAGAATAGTGACATTAATATTTAGTAGATCCTCCTTTTGCAAAGATAACAGCCTCTAGTCACTTCGTGTAGCTTTTAATCAGTTCCTGGATCCTGGATGAAGGTATTTTGGACCATTACTCTTTAGAAAACAATCCTGAAATATTACTGTGTCCATCAGTTATTAGATATATCAAACTGAAATGGCTGTTGCAAACACCAAAATATTTACAACTAAAAATGATTAAGATTAATAGGGGTGCCCAAACTTTTTCATAGGACTGTATATACAACTTTCTAATCACTTTTTATACAATTTTGTTTGGTAGGCAGAAGTGTCTGAAAAATGCTGATTTGTACATTTTTACATTATGTCGTTCATTGTATGGGTCTATTTTGGGGTTTTTTTTGGCAGGACTGCGAGTAGAAAGCTACACTCCAAAAAGAACATTGCTGCCTGTCTGCAGTTTTCGAAACATAACCTGGATATGGTAGAAGGCTATTAGAACAATATTTTATGGAAAATAGAGCCCAAAATAGAGCTTTTTGGTTTATAGAAATGCTATGTTAGAAGAAAGGGCTTTCTTTCCTGAATCTGGGTCAGGACAGCTTGTTGTCAACTTGTCACTGATGTAAAAATAAATTCTGATTTAAACCAAAGGGAAAATGTCATGACATCTGTCCATGAGCTGAATCTCAAGAGAACATGACGCAGAACGCAGCATGACAATTACCATAACACACATGTTTTTCTACCAAAGAATGGTTAAAGAAGAATAAAGTTAAAGTTTTGGAATGAACAAGTCAAAGTTCTTTCCTTAATCCAATAGAAATTTTGTGGAAGGAAAAGCAGTGTCATAACTGTGCTAGCACAGTGCTGGCTGGCAGAATTTTCGGAGGATCCTTATACTGTGATGGAACTAAAGTCAGTGGCCCCCACACATGCTCCACAATGGCCCACACACAGTATTATGTGCTCACCAGTGGCCCCACACAGTATTACGTGCTCCATGTCATCAAACAGATGCAAGACAAACAAACAAAGGGGACACACTGTGGTAAGGCCACTTAGAAGAGAGAGAAGGGAAGGGAACAACATGGAGAGGGGAGAAAAACAAAACAACATCCCAAGAAATAAAAAAAAGGAAAATAATGAAGAAACTCTATATCAGGAGAAAAAAAGAGAAGTCAGCAGACTCCTGGAACACCACCCACTGCCACTAGAAGGTGTCAAATTTGGAAGGATCAGGAGAGCCCTTCGCCACCAGGGCCTCCATTCTTCTTATTAAGAGAAGATCCTGTAGAAACTCAACCAGTGGAGGTACATTAGAGCTCCACCAGTAACTGGGAATTACAGTTCTAGCAGCCATAAGGAAGTGCTGCAGGAGATCTTAGAAATCCTGCCTGGAATGACTGAGAGAAGGGCCACTCACTTTATTATATCGAGCAAATACGGCATCCCAGAAGGGCATCACACTCCCACCAGATGTGATATAGGGTACCTTTCTCAGAACTACAGTGCCAACTCTAGTCAGTCACAGCAGGATAGATTCTGTGGAGGAGATCAGGACATCGATACCACCAAGACAGAATATTGAAAGTTTATGTGTGAATAGGAAGGACATATCCCAGTCGGCAAGGGAGAGGCTTGCACAAAGGTCTGACTCACAGGGACCTGTATAAGAAGGGGTGCCAGGAATAATGTCCCAGAGCAGAGAGCTGTAAAGAACCGAGAGTACTTGTGGGGTGGTGTCAACATGGGAGAGGGTGGACTCCAGGTCAGTCATGGTGGAGGAAAATTTGAAAATTTTGACCTGGCACCCGTCTGGTGGAAATAATGAACTCCCATCAGGAGTCCACCAGGCCAATTGCGGCTCTTACCAGAACACTGTCCCAGACAGTGGGTGGTGGTGCAAAATAGAAAAGAAAAGTAGAAAAACCGGGAATTGATAGAGCGCTGAAGGCATCAAGATCCGTAATAAATGTAAAAATAAAATAAAAATAAACGATGTGGAGGGTTAAGGTAAATTGGTTCTGTTTATTGTATCAAGGACATGAACAACGGCATAAAACGGCATTTAATGGTTAACTGTCGTAATTTGTGCTATTACCACTAGCAGTTGTTTGTACAGCAGGTACCTTCTGAGTATGGAGAGGGCTCACTCAACATTGGGAAGGGGTAAACTGAATACAAACAGATACGGCTGATAATGCAATTCCTCACATATAAGAATGGGGGACACAGGTATACAAGTTGTGCATGAATCACACTGAAATTATGGTGCAAATATTCAATCAAGTTTATAAATATCACAAAATTTGTTTCACCATGTAAATTATAAAGCCACACATATAGGATCTGCTGTATGTATTATCCTGCAACATATTGGCCAGCGGCAAAAAGCAGCTAAAATTGGCTGGGTTTTGTCATGGGCTTTATCTGTGGTTGGGCCAGTTTTCAACCTTTGCACTGTAAAGTATGGAAACTATGTTGAACCGGAAGCATGAAATTGACCTGCAGCTTGTTTAAAGGGGCTTTATCAGCAAAATCATGCTGATAGAGCCCCACATATGCGTGAATAGCCTTTAAAAAGGCTATTCAGACACCGTAAAAGTTATATTAAACTACCCCCCCCCCCCCCCCCCCGTTTTAAAATAAAACCCTAAAACAGAATGTGATAAACTTACCGAACGTGCATGGTGGGCGGGCATTCAGGGTGCGCCGTCTTCTTCATCCACGCCTCCTCTTCCTCCGATGTCCTCGGGTGCCGTCCTCCTCCAGCGCTCGCGAACTGACATTGCTTAAAAAAAATGGCCTGGTCGCATGCGCTGTAGTAGAAGCAGCTACTGCGCATGCGCCCAGGCCATTTTTTTTGCGCCGGAGGAGGACAGGACTCAAGGACATCGGAGGAAGAGGAGGCGTGGATGAAGAAGACGGCGCACCGTGAATGCCCGCCCACCGTGCACGTTCGGTAAGTTTATCACATTCTGTTTTAGGGTTTTATTTTAAAACGGGGGGGGGGTAGTTTAATATAACTTTTACGGTGCCTGAATAGCCTTTTTAAAGGCTATTCACGCATATGTGGGGCTCTATCAGCATGATTTTGCTGATAGAGCCCCTTTAAAATCTGCAGTGTAAGACACTTTGCACCGTGGAATTTTTTAAGCAATATGTGGATGAGATTTCATTAAATTACCGTATATACTCGAGTATAAGCCAAATTTTTCAGCCCAGTTTTTGTGAAGATTTAAAAAAAAATAAAAAATAAAAGTTCTAAATCACTTCTTTCCCTAGAATACATACAAAAGTAGAAAATGACTGTGAAACACATAGACATTAGGTATCCCTGTGTCTGAAAGTCTACTGAATATAGGGTATCTGCAGTGCTCCTCTTCCGTCAGGAAGCGGCTAATAGGAGCACTGCAGATACTCTGTATTCAGCCAGGCTGAATTCCAAGTGGGGGGAAAAAAACAGTCCTCAAGCTCAGGGAAGGGGCAGACAGACAACCAAAACACCCCCTCCCCTTCACCCAGCTACTACTGCACCCAAAAACTCCGACCATTTTAATTTTTGAAATTTTCCAGTAGCTGCTGCATTCCCCCCCTAGACTTATACTCGAGTCAATAAGTTTTGCCAGTTTTTTGTGGTAAAATTAGGGGCCTCGGCTTATATTCGGGTCGGCTTATACTCGAATATATACGGTAAATTCTGTATGTCTGTAGAAAAGAAAGAAAGAAAAACAGCACACAGGCAAAAATTGGTGACATGTTAATGGGTCCTTGGGTTTCTGATAAATGTTAGGCTATATTTTGCTGACTAGTCTCAGACGCAAGTGCTAGGAATCTGGTATTTCTGCAATTGTTTAACTCATTATAAAATTGATACAATAGCTACAGGAAAGGAAATGTTTCTGATAATATCTTTATTATGGTGCAATAACAAAGGAATCATGAGGACAGCTGATTTTAATATAATTTTATAATTTTAATTAAAAAAATAAAAATAAATAAAAAATAATTTTTTTTTCCCTATTTTCCTCCTCTAAAACCTAGGTGCATCTTATAGTCCAATGCGTCTTATAGTACGAAAAATACGGTATATAAAAAGTGTAATAATAATGCAGTTTAGTGCTATACAGCTGCAGTTCACAACTGTGTAATATCCACAGCATTGTTGCGTGTTTACTAATCTTTATAACACAACTAATGAAATCACAAGTCTACAGGATAAACTAGAAAAACCTGGCTTTCTGAAACACACCCAGTACTCCACCTATCAGCAATGTGTAATTTGTCACACAAAACTGTTACAGTATCCAGTAATCGCATTTTATGACTTTGATCATATCCCAATGAGTAGTTCCTGTAAGTAGCAATCTTATAACCTAATTCAGTTCTGCAGATTTTCCACATAGGCATTTAAAGGGGTTGACCAATATACACCCCTTAACACTCTACGCCATACTATCACATTGCATTGAGTGTATAGTTATTACTTAGCACCATAATAGTGCAGGCAGGGGCATAACTATTGGGGTAGCGGTTGCCACAGCGCCCGGGACATTAGAGAGCCCGGCGACAGCTGCTACTGCTGCGCCTTTTTTTTTTTTTTTAATAGGCCGTTATTTTTCTTACTTTTCAGACTCCCGAGTATAATGATCGGAGGCCCAGGAGAGGTGAGGGAACATAAAAAACACTGTTACTTACCTCTCCGGGCAGGCTTTAGGCGTACTGGTGTGACATCCCTGTGTGCGTCTGTATGCGTCACGACGCAGGCCCAGGTCAAGTGACGTCCTGTACGTCATTGAAGATGGCATCAGCAGGGACGACACAGGAATCAGGGATAGGCAAGAAAGTGTTTTTTTTTTTTATGTTTGCATCCTCTCCTGGGTCTCTGATTATTATGCTCTGGGGTCTGAAAAGATATAATAATTGTTCATGGGTGTCCACAATGGGGCATAATACTGTGCGCAGGGGCCACTAGGCTAAATAATACTGTGTGCAGGGGCCACTAGGGTAAATAATACTGTGTGCAGGGGCCACTAGGGTAAATAATACTGTGTTCAGGAGCCACTAGGGGAAATAATACTGTGCAGGGGCCACTTAGGGAAATAATACTGTGTGCAGGAGCGACTAGGGGAAATAATACTGTATGCAGGAGCCACTAGAGGAAATAATACTGTGTGCAGGGACCACTAGGGGAAATAATACTGTGTGCAGGGGCCACTTGGGAAAATAATACTGTGCGCAGGGGCCACTATTGGGCATATTACTGTGTGTGTGCAGGGGCCACTATAGGGCATAATAGTGCGTGCGGTCGGGATCTTCGGCAGCGGTCGGGGGGGGGGAGGCCACTGATTACAGAACAGAGTTGTGCCTGCTACATCACATTCCTGCTCCTACAGCTTAATAGATCAGATGCTGTGATCAATATCAATCATGGTATCTGGGTGGTTAAGGCAAGATCAACAAAATAAACACATTCACAAGAAGGTTAAAGGGGCTCTATCACTGGGAAAAGTCATTTTTATCTAATTACATGCTTGCATAGGCTTTAGAAATGCTATTTCACACTTACCTTATGTATGTAGATTGCCTCGTTGGTTTCTGAATAAGTCCGTTTTTATTAATATGCTAATGAGCTTCCAGCCAGCTCAGGAAGTTCCCAGCAGCCTCCTCTCTCCTATTATCTTCTATGTGTGATGAAGCAAACAGGAAGCTGAGTCATCATCATCAACCGCAGTAGTCTCCCATAGAAAACAATAGGAGAGGAGTGCACGATGTATCATGCACCAGTCTAATTAGCATATGAATAAAAACGGATTTATTCAGAGACCACTGAGGCAATCTACATACAAAAGGTAGGTGTGGAATAGCATTTCTAAAAGCTATGCAAAGATGTGATTAGTTAAAAATGATTTTTCCTAGTGATAGAGCCCCTTTAAAGGAGAAAATGAATCTCACAGATTGTTATGCAGTTTCTCCTGAGCACAGAAATACCTCACATGTGGGTGTAAACTTCTGATGTTTGGGCACATGGCAGCGTGTGGAAGGGAATGAGTGACATTAGCTGTTTGAAAAGCAGATTTTGCTGGAATAGTTTTCAGGTGCCATGTCACATTTGTATGATTGAGGGATGCAAGGCCCACAATGGGTAGGTGTAGACGTAGGGTCCCTATCCCGAATAATTCAATTAGAAATGGAACGTCACACTTGTAGATGTGCCAAAAAATAATTTATTTGGGTAGAGTGAAACGTTTTTCGATATTTTAAATATCTTCTTCAGACTCTACACATAAAACAAAATAAAGAAAACATAAAGAGAACATAAACAAATGCATTCGCATCATAATATGCACAAGAACATAAAAGGAACATAAATATTCAAGAGCCAGTCCGGGTGGTGCAGGTCTAAGTAGACAGCGTGATTTCCAATATTAGGTAAGTATATCCAATATTCATGTGAAAGCGGGGTAGGTCAGGTTGGAGGCCTCAAGTCATTAAGTAGAAAATTAAGAAAAATGAAAAAACACAACATCTTAATAATAATATAATATATATGCAATAAAAAGGGGGGGAGAAGAGATTGGAAGAGGACTACATGGACACAAGGTCCTTATCTGGTGAAGCAACCAAGTGTTAAACCAGAATAAGATAGTATATAATAAGGATACCTTCAAGTTATCACTTCCTAGTTTAGGATTCCTGGGTATAAATGACAGGTTCTGTAGATCATATCAAATAAGAGAAACTGAGTATCGTGTAGGATAATATTAAACAAATAGTCAGTATCAATATACAAATCCAAAGGATAATATCCACATGTAACATATTATACAGCTAATGCTGTTACAAACATACACAGGATTGTCCAAACGTATACAGTCCTATGAAAAAGTTTGGGCACCCCTATTAATCTTAATCATTTTTAGTTCTAAATATTTTGGTGTTTATAACAGCCATTTCAGTTTGATATATCTAATAACTGATGGACACAGTAATATTTCAGGATTGAAATGAGGTTTATTGTACTAACAGAAAATGTGCAATATGCATTAAACCAAAATTTGACCGGTGCAAAAGTATGGGCACCTCAACAGAAAAGTGACATTAATATTTAGTAGATCCTCCTTTTGCAAAGATAACAGCCTCTAGTCGCTTCCTGTAGCTTTTAATCAGTTCCTGGATCCTGGATAAAAGGTATTTTGGACAAACAATTCAAGTTCAGTTAAGTTAGATGGTCGCCGAGCATGGACAGCCCGCTTCAAATCATCCCACAGATGTTCAATGATATTCAGGTCTGGGGACTGGGATGGCCATTCCAGAACATTGTAATTGTTCCTCTGCATGAATGCCTGAGGATTTGGAGCGGTGTTTTGGATCATTGTCTTGCTGAAATATCCATTCCCGTCGTAACTTCAACTTCGTCACTGATTCTTGAACATTATTCTCAAGAATCTGCTGATACTGAGTGGAATCCATGCGACTCTCAACTTTAACAAGATTCCCGATGCCGGCATTGGCCACACAGCCCCAAAGCATGATGGAACCTCCACCAAATTTTACAGTAGGTAGCATGTGTTTTTCTTGGAATGCAGTTTCTTTTTGGACGCCATGCATAACACCTTTTTTTTATAACCAAACAACTCAATTTTTGTTTCCAAAATGAAGCTGCCTTGTCCAAATGTGCTTTTTCATACCTCAGGCAACTCTATTTGTGGCGTACGTGCAGAAACGGCTTCTTTCTCATCACTCTCCCATACAGCTTCTATTTGTGCAAAGTGCGCTGTATTGTTGACTGATGCACAGTGACACCATCTGCAGCAAGATGATGCTGCAGCTCTTTGGAGGTGGTCTGTGGATTGTCCTTGACTGTTCTCACCATTCTTCTTCTCTGCCTTTCTGATATTTTTCTTGGCCTGCCACTTCTGGGCTTAACAAGAACTGTCCCTGTGCTCTTCCATTTCCTTACTATGTTCCTCACAGTGGAAACTGACAGGTTAAATCTCTGAGACAACTTTTTGTATCCTTCCCCTGAACAACTATGTTGAACAATCTTTGTTTTCAGATCATTTGAGAGTTGTTTTGAGTAGCCAATGATGCCACTCTTCAGAGGAGATTCAAATAGGAGATCAACTTGCAATTGGCCACCTTAAATACCTTTTCTTATGATTGGATACATCTGGCTATGAAGTTCAAAGCTCACTGAGGTTACAAAACCAATTTTGTGCTTCAGTAAGTCAGTAAAAAGTAGTTAGGGGAATTCCAATCAATAAAATGATAAGGGTGCCCATACTTTTGCACCGGTCAAATTTTGGTTTAATGCATATTGCACATTTTCTGTTAGTACAATAAACCTCATTTCAATCCTGAAATATTACTGTGTCCATCAGTTATTAGATATATCAAACTGAAATGGCTGTTGCAAACACCAAAATATTTAGAACAAAAAATGATTAAGATTAATAGGGGTGCCCAAACTTTTTCATAGGACTGTAAATATGTGCGTAGAGAGGTATATCTGTCAGGTACCATGTTCCCCAGGAAAGTGTACAATAAGCAAAAAGCAGCTCGTTGTTTAGGAGTAGAATCTTACCTCCGCTCTGTGGAGGCTGCAGGGTCCGCTGTAGTGTGCTAGTATTAAGCAGTGGTAGGTGGGTCAGCGCCAATAGAAAAATGCTGTCTGGCTGGGTAAAGATGGCGTGCGGCCATGGTCAAAAGTGCCGGTTTATGAATCCAGACGGGGACGTCACGTGAATGCGCAACTGCGCATGCCCGAGTAGGAGGGGCCGTGGCGAGCGATCACATGACCGCAAAAGCGAGCGGTCAACTGACCGCGACATATGAGCACATGCGCTCAACAAAAACTACCTCTGCGCTTGAAAGAATGAAGCCGTAGTGAACGGCTGTATGATGAGCGCGCATGCGCTTCAGACCGGGCTGCGATGCGATTATCGCAAAACCTTGATAGGCTATGGTGTACGCTAGAGTAAGCAATAGATCAGGTGTATAGGAGTGAATCTGCAAAGACTGCTTGTGTGAATAGATGTGTACTAGGACCAGGTACCAAACCACTATAGGAAAAACAATGATGAGGTATATCAATAGACGGTGAGGATGACTAAATGGGACTAATAGGAAAGGGGAAGAGTGAAATGTTAGATAGAAACCCAACAAATAAGGTTTATGCACAGAATGGAAAAGGAATATAAATACAAATATAACCATAACTAAAACACCAATATAGGTGACAGGAAATAAAATTAAAAAAGAAGAAGAAGAAAATATGAAAATGAGATGAAAGATGAATAAAAATAAAATGAAATAAATACAACATCAAAAACCACTGATTGAAAAAGAGGAAAAAACTAAATTAAAAATCAGAATCAAAAATAAAATAAAAATTAGATAAAATTAAAAATAAAAATTAAAAATCAAAATAAAAATAAAAATATGGGGAAAAAAAGGGGGATAATTTGAGAAGGATACTATGGATGAAAATTGTGGACCCTGGAGGCGCAGTCGCGGTGTGGTGTCAACGAGCCTGTAAAGAATAATAAGACAAATCAATACACGATTAAATGTATGCATGTATGTCATATTCGCGGTTCAGACCCTTTGGTTCAAGGGTCTGTAACCTATGGATCCAGTATGCCTCGCGCCTCTTTAATATCAGAATACGATTACCACCCCTTCTCGGGACTTCGACATGCTCAAGAATTTGGAATTGAAGTTGCGTGATGCTGTGGTTTTTGGCCTCAAAATGTGCCGGTATGGGAAGAAATAAGTTTTTACATCTTATATTAGATTTATGTTGTTTAATGCGGTCTCGGATACGCTGGGTGGTTTCCCCAACGTACCCGAGACCGCATGGGCACTTAATCAAATACACCACGTAATTCGACTTGCATGTGTAGTAATCATTTATTGGAATGGTCTGGCCGTTCAGGGGATGGTAAATCATATCACCTTTTTGTACATTAGAACATTGTTGGCAATGTAAACAGGGGAAGGTACCCCTACGTGGTGTATTCAAAAAGGTTTGTCTGGATAATTTGGTGGCAGAAACAATGTCTGCCTTGACCAAACGGTCTCGAAGATTGCGTGGGCGCTTATAGCAGGGTAAAAAAGGTTGCTGAAACTCTGGAATTCCCGGATATGCTTTGTTAAGTATAGACCAATGGCCCCTGATAATGTTGTGTATTTTATGTGCAAAAGGGTGAAAATTGTGCACAAAGGGAATCCTATTAGTGGTGGTCCTGGTTGGTCTATTAGTTGGAGGAGAGAGAGTGTCATGGAGTGCTTTGTTCAGTATTTTATTAGGATATCCACGTTGACTAAATTTGGTAAGCATCTCAGTATATCTAACTCTCAACTATGAAAAAGAACGAAAAAGATTAGTGAGTATGGAACTACATTGCGTTACCATGGCAGAATATATTAAGAATTTAAGAATTCCACGCGGCCTAAGGATGTCGGTGGTTCCTACAATATTTAAGGACGATAAAGATTTTTGTAATCAATTTGAGCTCATTTTGAACAAGTGTTCTTTCGATATCATGACGCTAACTGTCACTTTTTTACAGAAAAATATTTCTATGTTACATGCTCAAATTGAGAGCACAGAATCCCAGTTGCGTGCTACTAGCACGGAATTGGAATTCACCAATCTACGAGATAAGGTCGATACTTCACTAATCCAGTATCGGAAGGACCTCCAGATACAGAAACGGAGGAAATTCTTAAGAGACCAGGAAGATTACCAAAATAACCGGGTATATAGGTGGAAAGAGGGATACCCAATAACACAAAATTATCGACATCGACCTAATACTCCTGATTCCTCTGATTCAAGTGCCGGCAGTGACCGGTCCTTCCCAAGCACAACATATCCTCAACGGGGCCTACCCAGGAGAAGAGGCCGTTTTAACACCTCCACAGCTCCCCCTACACCGATGGCTACTAGGTCCCAGGTAGGATCTGACTCATTTATAGTAAATATTTCCTCTACCTTCCTTACTCCCACCCAATTGGATTTATTACAGAAGGGTCTCTCATTTTGCCCCACTTACAAATTCGATCTCTTCCAACTAGATTTAGACCTACAACGATTATTCCGATCCTTACGACTTAAGGTACATTTTTCTAAGCAACCATCTACACCACTTGATGAGAATGTAGTAAGTAAAATTAGCTGTAAGCAGCTTGGACTCAAAAATAAGAGCAGTTTCATGCCTCCTAAAAACTCCCCCCCAGTGGAGACCGTTATCTCTCTAATTAGCAGAGATATTAATAAATTTAGGGCCTCAGTTGAGAGAAACCACTTAACCTGTACCACTAACCTTACCAGGGATGAAAAACTTGCATTAAATTCTTTGTTGGACAATAAATCCATTATTATAAAACACGCGGATAAAGGGGGCGCCCTTGTAATTATGGACCGTGACGACTACATCTCCGAAATTCATAGACAATTAAGTGATAGGAATGTCTATACTCCTCTAACACATAATCCAATGTTCAGGATTAGAGATAGGATTAAGGCTACATTGGACAAACACCTTCATAAGAATAATATCGACATATACACCTATAATTTTCTCACAAAATCTGATCCCATTACCCTGGTGATTTATATATTACCCAAGATTCATAAAAGGCTGAACAATCCCCCAGGACGCCCTATAGTGGCATCCACCGATTCCATCTTCTCACCTTTGGCAATATTTATTGAAAAGATCATGACACCACACATTAAGCTGACCAAGTCTTTTTTGCTTGACACATCTAGTTTTCTTGAGCTAATCCATGGATTCACTACAGTTCCTAAAAATAGTATTTTAGTGACATGGGATGTGGTCAGCCTCTATACTTCTATCGAACATGAAAAAGGCATCGCAGCGACCGAAACCCTACTGGGTAAAGCTGAATTAGATCCTGAGGTCACTAATCTGGTACTTGATTTGCTGCATATTATTTTGGAAGAAAATTACTTCCTTTTTCAAGACCAATACTATGGACAGGGGCGTGGCACCGCTATGGGGTCCAATATGGCCCCCCCCATATGCCAATGCCTATATGGCGGCATTTGAAGATCAATTTGTCTATTTCAACTATCTATTTCAACAATTCTCCTTAGTATGGAGAAGATATATAGATGACATAGTTTGCATCTGGACCGGCACAATTGAAACACTGCAGACCTTTACCAACTATCTCAACAGCATATGGCCTGAACTCCAATTCACACTGAGCTTCAGCACTGAATCCATTAATTATCTAGACACTAAGGTCTCAATCACAGAAATGGGGAATTTACAATCCGATCTATTTACTAAGTCCACGGATCGCAACAGCCTTCTCCATTTTTCTTCCTGCCACCCACCTGCCCTTAAAAAAGCGTTACCCAAGTCACAACTCAATAGGGTTACCCGCATAGTAGATGATCCCAATCTGAGGAGAGTTAGATATACTGAGATGCTTACCAAATTTAGTCAACGTGGATATCCTAATAAAATACTGAACAAAGCACTCCATGACACTCTCTCTCCTCCAACTAATAGACCAACCAGGACCACCACTAATAGGATTCCCTTTGTGCACAATTTTCACCCTTTTGCACATAAAATACACAACATTATCAGGGGCCATTGGTCTATACTTAACAAAGCATATCCGGGAATTCCAGAGTTTCAGCAACCTTTTTTACCCTGCTATAAGCGCCCACGCAATCTTCGAGACCGTTTGGTCAAGGCAGACATTGTTTCTGCCACCAAATTATCCAGACAAACCTTTTTGAATACACCACGTAGGGGTACCTTCCCCTGTTTACATTGCCAACAATGTTCTAATGTACAAAAAGGTGATATGATTTACCATCCCCTGAACGGCCAGACCATTCCAATAAATGATTACTACACATGCGAGTCGAATTACGTGGTGTATTTGATTAAGTGCCCATGCGGTCTCGGGTACGTTGGGGAAACCACCCAGCGTATCCGAGACCGCATTAAACAACATAAATCTAATATAAGATGTAAAAACTTATTTCTTCCCATACCGGCACATTTTGAGGCCAAAAACCACAGCATCACGCAACTTCGATTCCAAATTCTTGAGCATGTCGAAGTCCCGAGAAGGGGTGGTAATCGTATTCTGATATTAAAGAGGCGCGAGGCATACTGGATCCATAGGTTACAGACCCTTGAACCAAAGGGTCTGAACCGCGAATATGACATACATGCATACATTTAATCGTGTATTGATTTGTCTTATTATTCTTTACAGGCTCGTTGACACCACACCGCGACTGCGCCTCCAGGGTCCGCAATTTTCATCCATAGTATCCTTCTCAAATTATCCCCCTTTTTTTCCCCATATTTTTATTTTTATTTTTAATTTTTATTTTTAATTTTATCTAATTTTTATTTTATTTTTGATTCTGATTTTTAATTTAGTTTTTTCCTCTTTTTCAATCAGTGGTTTTTGATGTTGTATTTATTTCATTTTATTTTTATTCATCTTTCATCTCATTTTCATATTTTATTCTTCTTTTTTAATTTTATTTCCTGTCACCTATATTGGTGTTTTAGTTATGGTTATATTTGTATTTATATTCCTTTTCCATTCTGTTCATAAACCTTATTTGTTGGGTTTCTATCTAACATTTCACTCTTCCCCTTTCCTATTAGTCCCATTTAGTCATCCTCACCGTCTATTGATATACCTCATCATTGTTTTTCCTATAGTGGTTTGGTACCTGGTCCTAGTACACATCTATTCACACAAGCAGTCTTTGCAGATTCACTCCTATACACCTGATCTATTGCTTACTCTAGCGTACACCATAGCCTATCAAGGTTTCGTGATAATCGCATCGCAGCCCGGTCTGAAGCGCATGCGCGCTCATCATACAGCCGTTCACTACGGCTTCATTCTTTCAAGCGCAGAGGTAGTTTTTGTTGAGCGCATGCGCTCATATGTCGCGGTCAGTTGACCGCTCGCTTTTGCAGTCATGTGATCGCTCGCCACGGCCCCTCCTACTCGGGCATGCGCAGTTGCGCATTCACGTGACGTCCCCGTCTGGATTCATAAACCGGCACTTTTGACCATGGCCGCACGCCATCTTTACCCAGCCAGACGGCATTTTTCTATTGGCGCTGACCCACCTACCACTGCTTAATACTAGCACACTACAGCGGACCCTGCAGCCTCCACAGAGCGGAGGTAAGATTCTACTCCTAAACAACGAGCTGCTTTTTGCTTATTGTACACTTTCCTGGGGAACATGGTACCTGACAGATATACCTCTCTACGCACATATTTATACGTTTGGACAATCCTGTGTATGTTTGTAACAGCATTAGCTGTATAATATGTTACATGTGGATATTATCCTTTGGATTTGTATATTGATACTGACTATTTGTTTAATATTATCCTACACGATACTCAGTTTCTCTTATTTGATATGATCTACAGAACCTGTCATTTATACCCAGGAATCCTAAACTAGGAAGTGATAACTTGAAGGTATCCTTATTATATACTATCTTATTCTGGTTTAACACTTGGTTGCTTCACCAGATAAGGACCTTGTGTCCATGTAGTCCTCTTCCAATCTCTTCTCCCCCCCTTTTTATTGCATATATATTATATTATTATTAAGATGTTGTGTTTTTTCATTTTTCTTAATTTTCTACTTAATGACTTGAGGCCTCCAACCTGACCTACCCCGCTTTCACATGAATATTGGATATACTTACCTAATATTGGAAGTCACGCTGTCTACTTAGACCTGCACCACCCGGACTGGCTCTTGAATATTTATGTTCCTTTTATGTTCTTGTGCATATTATGATGCAAATGCATTTGTTTATGTTCTCTTTATGTTTTCTTTATTTTGTTTTATGTGTAGAGTCTGAAGAAGATATTTAAAATATCGAAAAACGTTTCACTCTACCCAAATAAATTATTTTTTGGCACATCTACAAGTGTGACGTTCCATTTCTAATTAAATGTCACATTTGTAGAGCCCTTAGAGTACCAATACAATAGAAACCCTCCAAAAGTGGCCCCATTTTGGAAACTACACCTCTAACAGAATTTATCATCTCATACATGAATGCACAGCAGATCGTGAAAAGTGAATACGTAAGCTGTGCGGAGTACATTGGGTACACCAAATTCCCTACTATTTTTACTAGTTCCTATGATTAGGGAGATCACTTTTCTTTTACCCTGTAAGCTCTAAATCTGGGGTGTACCCTAATATATGTTTTCACATCTTATACATTCCCTTCCTGTCGCAGCCGTTTTATTCTAATGATGTGGTTTGATTTTGAGGTTTTTTGTCTTCACATTGTACATGTAATCATAATAGGGCTGTTTTTTTTTTTGTTTTTTTTGCTGGATGAGATGCATTTTGTACACCATTTATAGATGTCTATAACATATTCAATAAATTTTATTAGCTTTTTTTTTGGTTGATTAAAAAACCACATCAATTCTGGCATTGTGTTTTACCTTTTTATTTATTTTTTGCCATGCAGCATACAGCTGCATAACTGTTTTGTAAGGGAATTGTAAATTGAGCAATTCCCCAGTACTTCTGCTGAAACCAGGAAGGAAGGAGAAGACGGAGACAGCGGGTACTAAACTCGACCCAGCCCTTGTCCATACCTACTTGCCACAACTGTCCTAAAGACAGGGACAACTGGATGACCATCCCTTCTCTAAATAAGAGATTACACAGAACAGGACAAGACAAAACAACCCAGAAGCAAAGTCAGTACACTAAGGGTCAAAATCAGAGAAACAAAGCAGTACTAAATCAAAAGCCTAAATAGGAGTAGCAAGTCAGAAATACAATACAAATGCAAGAGAACAGCTTAGCCAGGACAAGTGACAATAGCCAGCCAACCTGTATGGCCTGATGACCTGTTTATAGGATGTTCAAAACCCACCCCAGACTTGATTGACAGATAGGTTGACAATCACATAGGTAAGGCTAATATTAACTATTTGAGGAGCGGAGGGAAACGAAGGTGCAAGATATGAGTGTGGCAGAAATTCAATTACAGAGAAGAGGTAATAGAGCAGTGTTCAGACAGAGCAACTAGAACCCTAAGCAAGGAATGAAACTGAACACGCCTCCTGCGCGGCAGCTTGCGAGTAGAGAGTAGCATAGAGAATTTTGCAGAACAAAAAACATAATTTGGCGACATAAATCAATTATTGTTACATCAACATCTTATGAGACGCATAATATTTTTTGGTTTACAGAGTTAGTCGAGGGCTTATTTTTTGCGGGACAACCTGTGCTTTTTATTGATACTGTTTTGCATTGACCTTTTTAATCATTTTCACTAGCATATTTTGTAAGCTGAGATGGAGAAAAATAATTACTTTTGGCATTTCAAAGGTTTTTGATACTGTACCACATAAAAGATTTGTATGCTGTAAGCTGATGGCTGGTCAGGTAATGGAAGGGGTGTACATCTCAGCCAGACTACTCAGGTGGGTGAGATGAGAAAACTCCAGAAAGAACATTTCTCAGCAGATGACTATTGTCTGCTGAGGGTTATTTCAAAGTTTCGGTTACTGGGCTGGATTTTTAGGAATGGCAGGTAGGATTGGTAGTGGGACCTATCATTCCACCCCCCTCCAGTCCACACTTTGGGGATGTTCCGGCAGCAACTCAACTGCAGAGAGTCTGCTCATTAAAGGAGCTTAAGAAGCCAGTTCCAGCAGCAGACTGGGGGGCAGAGCTTGGCTGGAGAGCCAACAGAGAGGTCATATTTTTGGAGCTGTGCCCTGAATGATTCTACTGGCTTTTGGATTTCTGTTATTCTAGGTGAGGTAACCTATTCTATGTTTAGTTAGAGCCTAGCCGGGCAGGTATTTATTTTTGTATTGTTTCCTTTTGTTGCTGCACTGCCTTTTTGAGTGAAAATAAACTCCTTTGTTTGTACTAAAGAAACTGGACTTTTGTGTCTATGCCACCCCACCTAGCAACCCCAGACTCTCACAATGCAAAATGAGAATACTGGGACTTTGCAAACCAATTCACTTGAATAGGTTTGCAAAGTGACCGCCTGTAATCGTCTTCTGCCTCTCTGTGGCAAAACTGTTTTTTTTGTTTATTTTTAACCGGACACAAAGTCAGAAATTCAGCACCTTGTGTCCGGTTAAAAAAAATGTTTAGCCGCAGAGAATCAGAAGACACTGACGGGCAGTCACTTTGCAAATACAATCTAATATATAAATAGTTCACAGATCATGAGATTAGAAGTAAAAAAAGGGGTAGAAAGATGCACTTACTCACTTGTCAGATGTTTAAGAGCCTTGAATGAATTGACATGTGAAAAATGGGATCCTCCAGAATGAATGCACGGTGAGGCTCCCTCGGCTAAGCCAAATGCAGTGGCAAAGAATAATGAGAAAATCATGTCTACACCCCTGCATGCTACTATTTTTTAATTGGAAGTATGAAATCCGTACAGTAAAACTGAAGTTTTAATTTACTATTTACGTGGGATTCCGAGTGCTGGATTTTCTCATTATTCTTGGTCACTTTGCAAACCTATTCAAGAGAATGGGTTTGAAAACTCACCACCGGGTTTCCATCTCCTGTCCAGTTTCTCAGGCAGAAGACGAAAACCTAAAAGTGGAGACCAGGCGCAGGTGTGAACCCGCCCTTACAGGTGATGTCTCTGGCTAATTGTTCACATTTCCATTTGTTTTCTCTTTCATCTAGATGGCCATGATCACTTCTGCCAGTCTCTGTAAAATTTGCAGCACAGACATCTTTGGGGGCATTCACACGATGTAACGCGGCATTGATTATGACACGTAAACTCATGTCAGAATCAGCGCTGCAAAACAGAATCCCATTGACTTCAATGGGTTCCTTTTAGTGCGCGTAACACATTGAAATCAATGGGCGGCTTTTTAACCCATTGATTTCAATGTGTTACGCGTGTTAAACGGAACCCATTGAAGTCAATGGGATTCTGTTTTGCAGCGCTGATTCTGACACGGGTTTACGTGTCAGAATCAACGCCGCATTACATCGTGTGAATGCCCCCTTTGCCTCCTCACTTTTCCAAGCACCTGACCCACAGTGTTCTCACCTACACAAAGCCCCCATCCTGCTACTACCCCAATTATAAAATATATAATACAGTATAACCCCATAATAAATAATACTCCCAAATACATCTTTAAATTAATAACTTCCCTGTGAACCCCTTTAAATAGTTCCCCATATTAATAATGCCCCAGGTGTTTCCTAATTAAAAAAACAAGAAAGAGAAAAGGTACTAAAAAAATAATTGGGGTTCCAATACCTGGGACACCCATGATCAGTATACGACGTGACCCGCTCACCTCTTTACACAGTCACTATAAACTATAAAACTCCTGCTTTAACACTGCGGCCCGGCTTGCGTGTGTAGGCGCGATGTGATGACGTCATCGCGCCTACAACTATCTGAATGGAGTGAGAGAGCAGAGAGAAGAGCGTTGGGGGAGCGATGGAAGGTGAGTGTAAGTGTTTGTTTTGTATTAAATATTAAGGTGGAACATAATGAAGGGGGCCCATGAAACTGGGGGGCAAATGAAGGGGAGGGGGGGAACGGCATGACACTGGGGAAGATGAAGGGGGTGGGGAGAGAACAACATGAAACTGGGGACAGAGATGGAGGGGGCCCAATGAAACTGGGGGGCAAATGAAGGGGAGGGGGGGAATGGCATGACAATGGGGCAGATGGGGGGGGTGGAACAGCATGACACTGGGGCAGAGACGGGGGACATGAAACTGTGGGCAGATGAAGGGGGAGAACGGCATGAAACTGGGGACAGAGATGGAGGGGGGAGGGCATGAAACTGGGGGCAGAGGAAGGGTCTATATGAAACTGGGGGAGAGATGGAGGGGGAACATGAAATGGGGGGCAGAGGAAGGGTGTATATGAAACTGGGGGAGAGATGGAAGGGGGGCATATAATTTACGGGTGACTGTAGGAGGATTATACTGTGTGGGAGCGCATGATAAATTAATGAGAATGGGCGGAGTCAACATAAAAGTGGGTGGAGTTAAATTTGCCGCGGCGCTCTCTCTCTTTCTACTTTTTAAAAATTGGGAGGTATGGCGTTGGTGACACCACACTCCTGCATGACGTCACTCGCTTCATCTGCGACACATAGTGTCTCGACTCCCCCGCCTCCTTTACAAGGGGGCCCACTGAGGCTCTGTCACCCAAGGGCCCATAAAAACCTGGAGCCGGCCCTGGGTGGGCCCCACAGGGTCAGTGGACCTGAGGCAGCTGCCCCCTCTGCACCACTCCCCGCTAGCTGCACCTCTGCCTTTTTTCTCCACCATGTTCAGATCTTGCAAAGAATTGTTGAATAGATAAATGTCCTATTATTTCTATTTTGCCAATACTTTCTAGGAATAAATCTCCATCATGAGGTATATTTACTCCAAAACGACTTATAAAAAAACACTACATTTTTTCCAGCAAGAAGCAAGGCTATACAGGAACAAAGTGAAATGATTCTCATTATAATAACTGAGTCCATGTTACGGTGACTAGGTATTATGTCATAGGGTAATGGGGGCGTTGCTGCTGTCAGCCGGGTGCTGCTCCCTTGTAGGCGTACCCTGTGCTGTTGTGGTGGAGGCAGCAGTAGTCTCCTCCTCTGTGTGTGGATAGTGTAAGGTGTCTCCAGTACATCGTCCTTCTCCTCCTCCGTCCCCTCATCTCCGCCTCATTGCAAGATGGCGGCCCCTGCAGCAGGTTCAGGCCCGGGCGGCTCCTCAGGTGTTACTCCCGGGGGTCTAGGCAGCTCGGCCGGTGTTATGGCCCCCAGTACCAGCAGTAGCAGCGTGAACCCCTTTTTGAGCGACTCGGAGGAAGAAGCAGAAGAAGAAGAGGAGGAGGAGGATGAAGACGAAGATGTGTCTCCATTGGACGCCCGCCCTGTCCCTTCACTCGCTGCCCGGTATCTACCGGACGAGAGCGAACCCGCCCTGCTGCAGCCCTCCGGGCCCCGGCTTACTGTCCCCTCAGGGGAGCCCGGGCGGGTACCACTGGACGCGGTGGCTGCACAGTTGCTGCGGGACCAGCTGCTGCTCACCGCTTTGGAGCTGCACACCGAGCTGCTGGAGACCGGCAGGGAGCTTCCCCGGCTGCGGGACTACTTCTCCAATCCTGGCAATTTCGAGAGACCGACGGCGGGAGCTCCGCCAACAACGGGCATCAGTAATCCCGGCACCGGCGGACAGCTGAGTGAGTGACCCGGTGACAGGGGGCGGGGCGTGTGTGCTGTGCTGCTGTCATCCTGCTGTTGCTGCAGAGCTCTATTCTAGACTGCAGCGCCTGTGCCCTGTACTGTGTGATATTATGTGTGGGGTGTGTAGCTGCCTCTGGCCTCAATCGTATTATGGGATCATGTGGTGACAGAACTGTAGGAGCCATTTTGGTGTTCGGTTCTGTCATTACATAGTCATTATTCTATGTGGTTGTGTTTGCTGTGTAATATGGCTGATGCCACTATTATTGGCTGTGGTGTAAACACTTCATATATAATGGTGTAGCCCTAGAAGCAGCCATGTATGCATCATAACTTGTTCTTAGGACTGATGCTGGTGCAGGGCCTGTGTGTTTCAGGCAGCCATAGATTTATATGTGGGAGCCCCTCTGCAGTCAGGCTGATCTTCTGACCATGTCCTCCATACCCAAAAGAAAGAAGGTGCTTTGGAGTCTAGAATCTCAGACCCAGATTGAAGACTAAAAAGGATGACATGGCTGAGCTCTTAGACCAATGTGAAGTCTGTGACTAGTCCGAGTCTGTCTCAGTGCAATCTGTTTTTCAGGTCCCTAAATTACTATTGGCCATCGACTGGATAGTGAAAAATAGAAATTGGCCTTGGTTTCACCAGGAGACTGGTTTCCACCTCTCTGTAGACTGTAAGGGCTTCCTGTATTCTGATATTGGCAGCAGAAAAATGTATTCTCTACTGAAATTAGGTTAGAAAATCTGATTAATAATGCCGTCTGAGTGGGGGGGAAAGAACTGCAGCCATACTGCTTTTCCTCTTCTTTGTAGAGCAGTGTCTCCCAACCAGGTTTTCTAGAACACAACAAGACTTTCACCTTTCCCATAGGGAAACCATAGTGATTTCAGTGTGGACAAACTACTCGGCCTTACTAAGACTGGTTGAGGCAGGAATGCCGTAGGGGTTTCCATTTCGTAGTGATGCTGGGAATCTCTTTTGTATTCAGTGAAATGCCAATATACTATTGAGCTGAATCATGAGATACATTGTCACAAGCTGGCTGTACAATTCGGAAAAATGTCAGCTGACTGCAACAGAAGAATCTTCATGCTGGATTTCAAGATATCACTGTGTGACTCGTGCAGGATGAGTTGTCTGCTAGCAGTATTTGCCCCTCTCCTCTTGAGCTCAGTTTCTCAGAGCTTGCATGTTTATGGGGGAGTCTGCAGGTAGTACGGATCTGACAGCTATGGCTGGGTTCATACTAGCACTCTGTCTCTGGTGGTTTCTGTCCCCCATTCCACTATTATAGTCTATGGGATCTGCAAGTTTCAGCGGATAATCAATTTTAAGCAGATTTATTTTCTGTTCTTAAGGTCCCCAAGCGGATCCAAAGAATGGAAAGCCAAATGCTAGGACCTATTCTATATTTGCACATGTGACCGTGTAATTCACTGTCGTGTATGGGCCCATAGAAATGAATGGGTCAGTGTGCTATCTGGGAAAAACCCTGATAACACACTGATCTTGGCCACAGTTGTCTGCAAGAGGCCTTAGACTTTCTTTTCTTTTTTTTTTTTTTATTCAAAAATTTATTTGGGTTTTGAACATTTTTAAAGAACATTACAGACAGTAGATATTGCAATAGGCCAATAAGATGGCGTAAGAAAAAACAAAAAGAGATACATATGGTATAATTCAAACAGCAATCTGAGCCGATGTCAATGTATTATCACAACACAGCTGAAATGCACCAGTAGTCATACAAAAATGTCGAACTTGATACATAGCATATAACGTTTCACTGAAAAGAGTAAAACATAACTTTTATTGTTCATTTAAAATATCACCCAAGTGCTCTTTGTAAAAGGATAAAAAACAAGCCACAGGGTGTTGGATAATGTGGGCATAAATTGATAATAAATTTGCCCTCAGATATACCCAACCCCTTGGTATCAATTTCCCATAAAGACCTGTTGATAGCTCAGGTTCAAAATATCGATACTTATATATGCTAGATACACATGGGTTAGGTGTAGCTATTTAATGCAATGGGTAACTATGGTTAAATATAGAAAAATAACTCCAGCTCACCCAACAGCTTGTGAATAATTTCCAAATACCTCTAGCCGAGATGCACGGACACCGATGGACTCCCTCGGTCAGTGTAGACTTAGATAGTAAGAACAAAATTCCAGCATTCACGGACAAGAAGATAATATAAAATCTCTTTCTTTATTTCTTCATATAAAACAATTCATTTCATAGTCCTAGAGGTGCTGTATCGGCAGATCCAGCATATCGTTACTGATAATAGCTACGCGTTTCAGGACATAGTCCCTTCCTCATGGCATGACATGGCATGGTAACTAAGGTTGCCGTATATAACCAACAGCCCCGCAACTTCCGTCACAAGTATGCATAGATGATATCCCCACTGCAAATGCCACACACAACTCCCATCTCCTATGTATTGGAGGTATATAAATATGTATCAGCAGATATTAAAGCTAATAGGATCGATTCTTTGTATCATTTGGTAAGTAGCTAGATGAAACAAGGAGCAATGGCCATACATCACTGCAAATTTATCAGTACAACCTTCCCATTAATTTCCTCCTGATGAACTAAGAAGGGACGTTAGTGAAACGCGTTGAGGAGAGAGCCCTGGTCTGTTATGGACCTATAGGGATGTATGTCCATTGCGCCTTGTTTCATATAGCTACTTAGCAAATTCTGAGCAACAAACTGACACTTGAGATCCAAGCAAGAGAGAAGGTAAGAAGTGAAGAGAAAATAGTGGGGGCGGGGGGCGTAAGGCCTTAGACTTTCTGGTTGTTAAAGGCACATTGGCTAACAGCCTCAGTCTTCTAGTGGGGTTATTAAACAGTCTCTTGTAAGGGTGGGTTCACACCTGTGCCCGGTCTCCACTTCAGGTTTCAGTCTGCCTGGGAAACTGGACAGGAGACGAAGACTGGCGGTCAGTTTTCAAACCCGTTCATTTGAATGGGTCTGCAAAGTGTCCACCCGTGAGTGTCTTCTGGTCTCTACAGTGAAACTTTTTTTTTTTTTTTTTTTTTTTTAATGGTACACAAGGTCAGACATGCAGGACTTTGTGTCCGGCTATATTAAAAAAAAAAAAAAAAGAGAACGGTCTCACCACGGAGACCAGAAGACTGGTTTCTGACTGCGGGGTTTCCGTCTCCTGACGGCAGAAGACGGAAACTCACAAAGCAGAGAATGGGTGCAGGTGTGAACCTGCCCTAACCAGTGTGCTCTCAAATGACTGGTGTTTAGATAAAGCCAGGACTGTTGAAGATAGAACAGAGACAAAGTAGCTTATTCTCCTTTTACTGTTTATATGTTTGTCGTTTATGTATAAAGTTAAGTAACTCCACATTCACACGGTCAAGTTTAATTTGTGCAACCAGGTCCATCTGTTGGCTGGATTTGCTGTCTTAAAAGGAGTGCCGGGAGAAGGGCTCATAGTAGTTGTAGTGATACCGTAGTAGTGGTAATGGTATAGTTATCTATGATGCTTGGTGTCCATGCCTCCCATTGACATACTGATTATAGTACAAGACAGAATGTCTCAGGGACGCATGCACTCCTAGCATCATGGATAACTATATTACTAGGAGTCCCTCTCCCTGCATATTGTTCAGACTGGTAAATCTGACGAATACCCAGACCCAGTTTTTCTGGGGAAATTCGGTGGTGTGTATGGGTGGGGGTTACGCATTTCTGCAATTAAAATGTAAATAAATAAAAAAGCACTATGTAATACTGGGTTTAAATGGCCTTTTTTTTTTCTTTTGCTAAAGAACTGTATTCTGGTTTTAATTGATAAATGTCTGACCAATTGATTGGTGTGGAGTCAATCTTTTAACTTAAAGGGGTTGACCCATCTCAAGGATCCTATCTATACTGCTAGCTTATGTGGATGTAAGACTTTTCCTAAATACATTGCTTCAGCAAAATTGCTTTGTTTGGCTATTATCTGAGATTATTCACTTCATTGTTTACACTGTGTTTCCATAACCACGGACCTGGGGATGATCTTATCTCTCCGCCCCGAAACAACTGACCTAGCGAAACAAGTGACCTAGCTGAGTGCTCGGAGCAGCTTGTATTTCTGAGCTGTTTATCTCCGGCTCTTCCAGTTATCAGTCGGCTAATTGAAATTTTGCTGATAAGGGCTGAGACAGGGAATCTGTTACCTCTGTATGTAACACAGACCTAAAACTGAGTTTATTGCAAGCTGACTCTTGGTCCTGTAGCATGTAAATTTGGGATTCTCATCACCTATCAAATCCAGCTCTGCTACATCAGCTTCATATTGTGCATCTAAGGGCTCGTTCACAGCTGCGCCCGTACTCCGTTCTACAGGTTTCCGTTTCCTGTGCAAAACAGGGGCAGGAGATGGAACCCTGCCGGAATGTTTCAAGCCCATTCATTTGAATGGGCTTGAAAAGTCTCCGGCCGTGTACGCCGGTGAGCGTTTTATGAAACAGTCTTTTTTTTATTTTTTAAACCGGACACAATATCAGACATGCAGTACTCTGTGTCCGGTTTAAAAAAAACCTGTTTCGCCGTGAAGAGCATAAAACGCTCACTGGCGCTCATGGCCGGACTCAGCATGACTGGTTTCCGTCTTCTGCATGGAGAAGACGGAAACCTGAAAACGGAGATCGAACGCTGGTGTGAACCCAGCGTAACAGTGATACTGTGCTAATTTATTTACATCCATCCCTCATTACTGACTGCAAACATGTACTGCTATGAAGAAAGATAGCAGAGCTGGCTTTGTCTGGGAGACAGCAAGTCAAACCCCGCCCACCAATTCACCGAGAAAACCAGGAAATGAACAGAGCATACAGCTTGCAAGTTGGTGAACAGGCGAGTTGGGAATACCCCTTTAAAGAAAAAGAAAGTGACAGTATTTATTAAAGATGCTTGTTCTGTTTTTTTTTTCTCCTTAACAAAAGGTGGATCGTGGTTTAAGTTGTTATGCTGGGCACATTTTCTTTTGGTACAAACGAAACCTGTTAACAGTTAAAGAAGTTGTCCAGTCTCAAATAGTTTTTTCATACTGATGATTTATCCACAGGATAGGTCATCAAACCCCTGACAGATTGTTTCAGCAGCATTGGGCTGCCAGTAGTTACAGTAGTGGACAGGAGTGTGTCCAGCTACTCCTATTCATGTCATTACTTCAATGAGATTGTTGGAGACCTTTAATCTTAGGGTGCATGCACACTGAGTAACGCCGGGCGTGTATGAGAGCCGTACACGCCGGCGTTACAGCAGACTGCCGAACACTTCCCATTCACTTCAATGGGAGCGCTCGTAACAGCGGCGTTTACGAGCGCTCCCATTGAAGTGAATGGGAAGTGTTCGGCAGCCCTGCTGTAACGCCGGCGTGTACGGCTCTCATACACGCCCGGCGTTACGTAGTGTGCATGCACCCTTAGGGTGCATTCACACTAAGTATACGCTGAGCTGATTCTGAACGTAAAACACGTTCAGAATCAGCATGTACAAAGCTGATCCCATTCATTTCTATGGGAGCCGGCATACAAGCGCTCCCCATTGAAATGAATGGGCTGCTTTTTTCCCTATTGGTTTCAATGTGATACGCGCGTATTACATTGAAACCAATAGGGAAAACAGCAGCCCATTCATTTCAATGGGGGAGCGCTCGTATGCCGGCTCCCTTTGAAATGAATGGGATCTGCTTTATACGCACTGATTCTGAACGTGTTTTAACGTTCAGAATCAGGCAGCGTATGCTTAGTGTGAATGCACCCTAAGACTGGAAAGTTTGATGATGCTAATACTTATCTAGCATTAGACACTTTGAGAAATCTGGCCAGTTGTAAGGATCTCTAATGTGAATTTGAATTAAAGCTAAACATTCGGAGTTTTAATTTTCTGTCAGAGTTTGCTTCATTGATAAATTTTGTAATATACTTTAGTAGCAAATTTTGTCTCCTTTCTGTGAAAACTTGCATTTCTTCATTCTTCCTCTTACTTCTGTATTGAGAGCTGTTCTTGCCACTCACTGATTGTTATTGTCTATGGAGTATGGGGCTGTGTAAGATGCAGCGAAAATGAGGGGAGAGGAGGGTCACCACACAGTTATATCTCAGATATCATATAACACACAAACTTAAACTTACTTTTGGTGTCATATAAAAGTGGAGATTCTCTTCTTTTATATGACACTAAGATTGCAGTGCTATTTATATTATTTCTAGAGATATCACTGGCTGAATACACAGTCACTATTAGGATATTTATATTGTGTATGTTACCGCAGCTGCATATAAATATCCTAATCCAAACTATATTTTCTGCTGATGACATCTTTGGACATAATGTAGATAGCACTGCAACATTAGTGTCATATGAAAGAAGAGAACTTGTGCTTTTATATGGTGTCTGAGATATAACTGTTTGAAGTGACCTTCCCCTCCCCTTATTGTTTCTACCTCTTACATAGCCCCATATTCCATACATAGTAACGTTCAGTGATAGAAAGGAACAGCTCTCAATACAGAAACAAGGAAAAGAGTGAAAAAAAAAAAAAGCAGTATTTCACAGAAATTATCTAAAATTTGTTAATAAAGTATATTACAAAATGTATTAATGGAATAAATACAGCCAGTAAAACAAAAGTTTAATTACGCTTCAAGGATGGGTTCACACTTGCGTTGGAGTCTCTCCGTCGCAAGATCTGTTTAAAATTGGCAGAGAGTAAAGTACTGCAAGGAGGATTTTCCCTTTGCCAGTTTTAGTATAAGGGGGCGTTCACACGGAGTAACGCCGGGCGTGTATCACAGTTGTACATGCCGGCGTTATGGCAGACTGCCGAACACTTCCCATTCACTTCAATGGGAGCGCTCGTAAACGCCGCTGTTACGAGCGCTCCCATTGAAGTGAATGGGAAGTGTTCGGCAGTCTGCCGTAACGCCGGCGTGTACAGCTGTGATACACACCCGGCATTACTCCGTGTGAATGCCCCCTAACAGTGGTGGAAACTTGGTGGACCCTATTATAGTCTGTGAGTTTCAACGTGTAACCGCCTTTTAAGCACACAGGATATTTGTCTTTCGGATCACCATGCGGACCCGAATGATGGAAACTGGAACGCTAGAGAGATCCTAGTGTGAGTTTTTAGACAGTATGGATTGAAATGCATGGTCCATTCATTTCAGTGGTAGCTGCCCAAGATAGCTGTGTTTTTCCTCCTTGAGATGAATGGAGTGTGGATATAATTTTTGCTTTATAACAGTGTGTCAACCTTTAAAACAACAAATGTAACTATAGAATTACTGTTTTTTTATTTTCTTTCATGAAACTGATTTTAAAAAGAACTAAAAATTTAGCAACAAAGAGGGCATATAGTGTCCAGCATTTATTTGTTCTATAGTTCGGTGCCTCTCCCAGTGTCCCAATGCAGGATATCCTGAGATATTTACAGACCTGAATGAATTGAAGACTTTGTACATGCTCTTCATTAAATTGTTGTAACTCTTTCCTGATCCAGAATCTATTGTTGCTTGAAATTCTTATGTGATGCTTTAATTTCCTTCACTATAGACTAGAGAAAATCCAGAGGTATTTTTGTATTACAAGTGCTATTTCACAGTGCTATTTCACTATAAATGCAAAAATGTTTTCCATGTGGTTAGAGTTCACCTCTATGGCCAAGTGTATTCAGGCCGAGAAATGCGTTTCAAGTGTTGGCCGTATTTTCCGACACAACAATGGGTCTTATGAGCTGAATATACATCACTATGATGCTGTATGCTCACCATGCAGTGAGCTTTAGAACTACCATGGCTGCACTGTCAAGCATTTACAGCATCAGTGAGACAGTAAAACCGCAGTAGTCCTGAAGCTCAGAGTAATTTATACTGCTATGATTCTGTACGTTCAGTTCATAAGAGCAGTGGTCAGGCCGGGAAATACAATTGCCATATGAACTGCATTTGTAGGTCCAAATACAGTCATTGTAAAAGATGCTAATAGGATTGTTCAGTTTTAGGGCTAGTTCACATGGGGCAAGAGGGGGCGGATTTTGACGCCGAATCTGCCTCAAAATTCATCCCCTCACAATAGAGGTCTATGTAGACCGCAAGCATTTTTTTTCCACTTGCGGTTTGTTCCCGCTAGCGGAAAAAAGAAGCGAGCTGCCCTTTCTTCAGGCAGATTCTGCGGCTGATTCAGCCGCAGCGTTCACCTCGCGACAGCATCCTCCGGACTAGGCCCATTCATTTGGGCCTAATCCAGAGCAGAAAGCTGTGACGCAATGTGTTCACGCGGAACCCCGTGTGAACTAGCCCTTAGAGGAACACAAAGCTTTTTCATCAGGAAGACGACATGGGTATAAGTGAAACAGAAACACAGGAACATATTTCTAACAGCAGTATATCTCCTGAAACGGCATGTTGAAAAGCATTATTCCTGAACTTTTTACCTAAACAGACATGGACTCGAATGTATTTAGTTCACATCTATTCTATTAGTATCCACCTCTTAAAAGGGTTGTCTGGAGAGTATTACATCACAAACCTGGTCTGGTTCATCATGGAGGGGACCCCGCCATAGCGTATATGAGCTACTGAACCGTAGTCTGAATACATTGATTCAGTCAGTTTTAGAGCACGCATACGAGCAGGGATCAGGTATGGAAGGCTGCAAAATAAGAGAGTTGGCTGGCTCTCCAAAATCCCAGGGGACAGGGTTGAGAATTCTCTCGCAAGCATCCATCTCTCATTGTGGAAAATTAATGTGCCCTATAGACACCCACATGGGAAAATCAGATAAAGAGAGAATTGTCAATCCCCAGAGTGAAAATTGGGTTACATAGGATGGGAAACATCGGAAAGGGGAGAGGTGTTTAGTGGAAAAGGCTCGAAAGTCAACACGTAGGGTGGGGGAAAATAGTAAGGTGTGTATGCACGTCACATGGGATACAGGAGATCCAGGGGGCGGAAGTAAGGGGACTTGAGAAAAATCCAGATTCCACACCCACCCAAAATTTTGTGTCACCATGATTATGCCAGTTAACCTCCCGGCAAGATGAGTAGAAACATAAGTATAAACTTTTGAGAGCCCCAAACACCCACCACCTGCCAATTTCAGACGGAACAATAAAGAGTGTGCTGTCTTATTGGGTTTGTTAGCTCATACAATTTAGTGAGTAAGGAGGAAAGTCTGGAGAAAAACTCTTTAGGAATTAACATTGGAAGAGTCTGGAGAAAATAGAGTCCGGGGAAGGAAGTTAATTAAAAAAATAGAGCACCTACTGAACCAGGTAAATGTCACATGAGACCGGCGCTCAGGGTTTGCCTTGATGAATTGAAGCAAAGTCGGAAAATTGGTGTGATAAAGTGCAGAGGGGTGACTAGTCAGATTGAGCCCAAGGTTCTTTAAAGTGATTTTCAGGGTAATTTTTTTTTTTTTTTTTTTTTTTCAAAACAATCTGTTAGTGCTGTTAATGGTTAATAAGTGCACCCAAATACCTTTAGCAGTGTTTTGAGTGATTTTTTTTTTTTTTGTTTCTCTGGGAGGTCCTGGCATTTTCTACATTTATTTACCTAGTGTAGCTTCCTGCTGTCCTACCTAAAGCATCATGTTACTTGCAGGGTGAACTTGTAGGCTGACTTGCACTATCTCCCTTTCCCCACCCCCGTCTCTCTAGCTATACTACATGAAGGAAATATGTGCAAGCATAAGGGGAAACCAAGGAGAAAAGTATAAACATAAAAAAAACAACTTGAGCTTAGGGAGAATGAGGTAGTGAAGAAGTAGCACCACAATGTAGTATAGCAACAGGAAGAAAAACCTAAGGATTCGCCAAGTAGGGGGAGAAATGGGCAAGAAAACTCAATCCAGTTACACAATTGGAGCTGGAGACAGTAAAGGAGACCTGGAATTTGAGACCTGTGGACTCAATGTCCCCAGACCTTATCAAAGATGGGGTGGGCATCATAAATTGTGGAATTGATCTTCTCAGCAAGCATAATGATGTCTCAAAACCTCGGCCACCAAGAGGAAAGATTTCCTCCGATTGGAGGCAATGTGTTTTCGGTCAGCTAATAAATATAACATATAATATATTGGAGCGACTTAAATTGGGCACATTTCAAATTAATAAGGGATTTAAGATTAATGAGAAATAAGGGGGACTGAAAGGGGAATGACTCTCCAAAAAGCTGTTGCACAATACGATGGATAGCCAGCCATGAGCGTCGGGCATTACAGCAGGAATACCACACATGATGTAGTACCCAAGATCTTACATCCCCTAAAACAAACGGGGAGACAGTGGGGAAGAATCTATGGAGGTGATGGGGGACTAAATAAGTCCTATGAAGTACTCCATGAGGGTGACCTGCCATCTGCCTTTGCTAATCGATGAACAACAGTCAACCCATTGGGTATGGGTAGTACCCAGGTCTCGCTCCCAGGCCATCATAAAGCCAAGCTTGACGTCAGGGGTGGAGAGTTAAGCAAACCATATATAAAGAAGGAAACCTCTATCATCTGCTGTTAACAAACCTAGGATTGAGTGGTGTGAGGGAACGTAATACCTTGATCAGTCAGGAGAGACTTTTTTTAGTCGTGTGTTGGGCGAGTGATAGGGGACAACCTAAAATGCAATATCCGTCAGAACCAAGTCATGATCTGACCAGGCACAGGGGACATGCCGGACATATGTTAGGTCAGGGAGCAGTGATAAATTGTATCAATCCTGATGTAATGGCGATAAACTGGGGAGAAATATGTGTAACTCCTCTGTCATTGAAATCACAACAAGTGTCCACAACGTTCAGGGTCCGCAGGGCAAAATGTACGACTCCTTTCGCCTTAGAAGAAAGCTTATATGCTGGCAGGGATGAGCGGTCAAGGACGGCATTTGCAGTAAAATTAAAGTCCCCACACCATATCAGTGTAGAGAAATCTACGCTCAAACCACTTTAAATGCTGAAATGTTTTTCTTACTATAAGTTATGCAGGCAAGGTTAAATTAATTTTTTTTTCTTTATATTAAATTTAGCTCTAAAACTAGGGTAAGACTCTTGGGCTCTAAGCATTTTGATAGAGTTCAGTTAGATCAAAATTATTTGAAGTTATCCTGCAGACTTAAGATTTTTTTTTTTTCTTTTCAATCTTCCTTTTTTTGTCATTTAGAAAAGTGATCACACTGTATACTTGAAATTGTTTCTAGTTAAGTATTTCCAACCTAGATTTCTCATTGTGTCAAGCTATAGAGAAAGCTTGGTGCATTATTAAAGGGATTCCATCATTAGAATACCCTTTTTTAAACTAAATACACATAGGAATAGCCTTAAGAAATGCTATTCTTCTCTTACCTTTATTATTCTGATCCTTGCCACCGTTCCTGAGAAATATCTTTTCTTTCTTATGCAAATGAGTTTTCTCGCAGCACTGGGGGCATTCCCCAGCTTTCAAACTGCACTGGAGGCATCCCCAGTGCTGCTTGAAAAGTCTCCAGCGATGGCCTCTGTCTTCTCCGCCTCCACCTTCTTCTCTCGTGCTCCTCTTCGTTCCAAAGTGCCAACTGCACGTGTCCGTCAGCCATTTTCTTGTAGCCTCTCCCTTTCGGCTACAGGAAAATGGCTGAAAGATGTGAAGTCGGCGCATTGGAACAAAGAGAAAAGAAGCACGAGAGAAGAAGGGGAGAAGAAGACTACACTGGGGACGCCATGTTCTTCCTGTCGCTTGGCAGCTGGCTTGAGGCTCTATAGCTCCGCCCCCTCTCTAGTGCACATTCTCCATCGCGCCGCACGTGACGTGAACCTATCGGAGGTCAGCCGAAAGAGCCAGGCTGACGTCATCTCAGGTCCTGCAGCGGAGCCGGAGCAGACTTTCGCCGGTAACATTCGGGATTTCGGGAGCTGGAGTGGTATACGAAGTAGCCTATCTTTCCTTCCCAGTGGCCATCTAGGTATGTGTGAAATCTCACGCCAATCCGTTCAACCGTTTGGACGTCATTGAGGAACATCCAAACACACAAACTGTCACATTTATAATAGTAGTATAGTATAAAGCAAGTTGGAAGAAAGGAACCTCAGGACTCGTCCTCATGAAACAGTGTCTGAACTGCATGCTGCAGCTGTAGGGTAGAGCAAGTGGAACTCCTTAGGGAGGCGATACTTCTCCTTCATCTGCTGTTAGTCTAGTTCAGCTAGGAGTGTTGCAGGCACAAAGTCCTTCATGCTTCTGTAAACAGAAGGGCTTTATTCTGTATCAAGCTGTATCAGTGGTGAATGTGATAATACACTTTACCTTGGCAAACAATACATTGATTGAATTACTCCATTTAAAGGTGACTGTTACCTTATGTGTAACAGTGATGTAATAGGTATAGGCATCTTAAACCTACCCTACGTAGGTTTAAGATGCCTATACCTATTACATCACTATTAGATTAATTTATTGTCCTTAGCAAAACAAAAATGTGATGTGTACAGAGCCTTAGGGCTAGTTCACACAGCGGCAATGAGGCGGATTTTGACCGGATTTCGCCTCAAAATCCGCCTCCATACAATGGTGGTCTATGGAGACCGCTAGCGGTAAAAGAAGCAACATGACCTTTCATCAGGTGGATTCTGCCTGAGAAAAGCAATAGGGAAGCGGGAAAATGGGGACCATTAGGGAATGGGAAGCGGAAAATGCGACCAAAAAACGCAACGTGTTGTTTTTTTTTTTGTTTTTTTTACCAAAAACTACTCCAGAAAACGCTCCAAAAAAAACATGTCAAGGTCCAAAAAATTTAGGAAGCATTTTTTTTCCGGACCAAATTAAGCCATATGTAATTTACGTGTGACATAGCTCTTACAAAGAAACTTCTTGTTCTATTTCCTTATTGTAAGGCTGAGATTATACGCGCGTATTACATTGAAAGCAATAGAGAAAAAAGCCTCCCATTGATTTCAATGGGTAGCGCGTGTATGCCGCCACCCATTCAAATCAATGGGAGCTGCTTCTTACGCACTCATTCTGAACTAATTTTACGTTCAGAATGAGCGGAGCATAACATCGTGTGAATTCTCCCTTAAAGGGGCTCTATCAGCAAAATCATGCTGATAGAGCCCCGCATATGTGTGAATAGCCTTTAAAAAGGCTATTCAGGCACCGTAAAAGTTATATTAAACTACCCCCCAGTTTTAAAATAATACCCTAAAAAAGAATGTGATCTACTTACGCATCGTGCACGCTGGGCAGGCATTCAGGGTGTGTCTTCATCTTCATCCACGCCTCTTCTTCCTCCGATGTCCTCCGGTCCCGTCCTCCTCCTGCGCTCGCGAACTGACACTGATGAAAAAAAAAAAATGGCCTGGGCACCTGCGCAGTAGCCGTAGTAGAGGCCGCATGCTACTGCGCATGCGCCCAGGCCATTTTTTTTATATCAGTGTCAGTTCGCGAGCGCCGGAGGAGGGGACGGGACCCGGTACAGTAGCTCTTCACAGTCAGAAGGGAGTTTCTGACACTCTGGGACCGCTAGCTCTTCACCCGGGGCACAGATCATGAAAGTTGGCTTTCCAGTAGTATATAGAACTGCCTGTGCCCCAAACAATGAAAGATCCTCTTTAAGATCTACATTGGCGTCTCCGTCGCAGATTCCGCCTAAAGTCAGCAGAGAGAAAAGTCCTATGACAGAAACCTGGTGGACTCCATCATTGTCTAAGGGGTCTGCAGTTAACCGTTTTTTTTTTATGCAGAAAGGCTCTCCATCTTGGGTGCCCATGTGGACCTAAATGACGGAGAGCTGAATGCTAGTCTGAACCTAGTGTAACTTGTCCTATATCCAATGCCATCTCTCCTCTTTGAGAAGTCAAGAGGGCAGTTCTGACAGTCAGAACAAGGATGTTTCTTTTTTCAGCCAGCTATAAAATCCTTGCTGTAAAAAGAAGCAAGCTGAATCCTATTAAAATCAGGCATTTTTGCAGCTGTTTATTGGAGCAGAAAAGAAGTAGTGAGAACTTAGCCCACATTACGTTTTTTCCCGCAGTATTTTTTATTGCAGTCTTACATAGTTTTCCTCTGTAGACTTTCTGCACCTACTATATCTATATGGAAAATGCCAGCAGTATAATTGAAATGCTGTGATTTATAGCTTTTCTTCTGCAATGTGTGGATGGGATTAGCCAGAATCTTTCACATTTGCAAGTACTGTAAAACGTACTGTTATTTGCTGCAGTGTTTGTTTACACTATGTTATCGCAACATGGGGCCGGGCCTAAATGGATTTGTGTATGTGATCATATTAACCATTAAGTACTATCATGGTGTCTATCATAATGATATGTGTATGATAGTGGTGTATGATACACCATGATAGTACTTAAGGGTTAATTATCGGGTCTGTATGCTGTCAATTATTATGGATCTACAGTGATATCAAACAGACCAAAATTAGAGTCATGTGCATAGGTTTCAAATATACAGTGTTTGTGTTGCATTTTTTATTTCCCCATTTCATTTAGCACTGGGTCATAAAATTTTTGAAAGAAAAAATAAATAAGGAATAACATTGCAGGTAACAGTGAGGGAGATTTATCATGTGGGAAAATGACCTCCTTCATTTTTTGTTAGTTATTATCTATATTTTAACCTCTTAGTGAGAAGAAACTTTGCAATTTTTTTCTGGCAAATTTGTCGCAAATTAAAAAAAATATATCAAATTATAGTACTTCTTTGACTATACCTCTGGTTTGGGACCCAATAACTACAGCCTAAAGACAGGGTGTAGTTGAATATGTGTGCTATATGACAGATGCAATGCATAACGGCTAGTAGTCATGAAATTTTTTTCATAGGGATGTAGTGTAGCAATCCCTACCAAAGATTCCATGAGTGTGAGGGAGCAACATATGGAGCTTTGTCTGTGCATAGCCTTGCTATTGTTTCTGCTATTGTTGACCTAGGCATTAAGTAGTACCACAGAGATGTTATCTTTCATAAATCCTTGACCTACTAATGATAGGATAAGGCTGGGTTCACGTTACCATTGTCCATTGTTGTGTTCCATCATAGAATGACAGCAACGGACAGTAAACTGTTGCAGGTAGAATTGACATTCTGCGATTTACAAAAACGCAATGGTTTTGTCCAAATGCCAGGATCCCTTCCACTTTGTATGTACTGTAAAACAACGTTTGTTATGCTATAAGGGGCGACAGTCTTACGCATAATTTAGTTTTTTTGTCTGTTCTCAGAGCAGGTGTAGAGGTGTGGTAGGTATTGTAATGCAGCAGATGCACAAAAAAAAAAAATAAATCACACCTTGCTGAACTGAGGTGATAAAATATACAGCGTAAGTATAGCACTAGAGTAAGCAAATGTGCTATAAGAAGTGTTGCATAATTCATGGAAACACATTTAAAGACTACAATTCTCCCATCAAAAACAATAAATTATTTTCACATTTGCCAGATTTATTGCAGAAAATCGGATTGAAAATCCATTCTATAAGAAATCTGTCTACTCCTTAGGGAACATTTATATGACTGAGTTTCAGCTGTGAAACTCGGTCTGTGTGCTGGCCAGATTTACTGGGCTGCATCGTATTTCGGGAGAGGAACTCCTTGCAGTATAGTAATTTATGATGTGAAGCGTCAGGGACACTCAGCCATGTGAATGCGCCATTAGGCCAGGTCCAGTCAGTGTGGAGGAGGACATTTACAGTAAACTACACGCAGATGAGTTTTTTTAAAACCTGCAGATTTTCAATTTAGCCGCATTTTCAATGTTTCATATTTGTTGTTTGTAATGCAAATGGTGAAATTCACAACAAAATCTATGTATAACCAAACCCATTACAGTTATTAAAGCTTAACTAAACTTTCGGACAACTTTTGATTTTCTGGCAGTATTTGTGTCATTAATACATTTTGTGATATATTTTAGATGTACTTGGCCTGTATGTGACACATACATTAGTAATCTGATGTGATCTGGGTATAAAACATAACTGTGCTTTTCAATATAGTTAGGGATACTGGATCCAGAGGTATACAGGTCAAACATATGCTGAAAGAACAATTTAGTGACATTTTTTGATATTCTAGTCAAGTGGTCCCAAACCTTTTTTTTGCACCAGGGACCGGCTTCAAGCAGACCATTTTTCCATGGCCTGACGGAGTGAAGCGGGGGGGCTTTGGTCATATGGGGGCTGGGTTATGGAGGGTGTTTGATTTTAGTGCATACTTTATAATTTAATTATGACATTTATAATGTGAATGTGACTCAACTCGCCATAGGTTCAGAATGAGTAGGAGCTCCAGATGGGACAACTGACATTATATCTAGCTGCCCACTAGCATCCAGAGCTGCTCCTCCTCCTCCAGCTTGCAGAACATACCTCTAGCAGGAGGGGAAATAGGGCTGGACACATAACATTTTTGTCCCGGATCCTGTTTGAGCAAATTCTGCAAGTAGAGTAGCAGCACTGTACATTGTGCCTCAGTATACAGCACTGCTACTTAGTAACGTTATACACCAAACAGCGCTATAGACCGGGGGGTGCAGGTGGGACATTGGTGTAGAGCGCTGTAGGCCAGGTCCCTGCCAGGAGCTATGCCAGGAGCCACGACACTGTGGCCAGATCGCCAACCCGTCCCACATAATGTGCTGTGTCGGGAGCTGTGTCTACTGAGGCCAGCCTACCGCCCCACGGACCGGAGGTTGGAGACCCCTGTTCTAATCTATGGCACATTTGCATATAGGTTTGGAATTTTGCCATCATATACATAGAGTATGCACTACAGGTTAACAAGAGTTTGTTACCAGAATCCATCATATCACACCCAGCCTTGTAGATAGTTAGGTTAGAGTCACCCAAATCAAATAGTGTTTTCCCCTTCTGAATCTCTGCATCTACTGAAGAGAGAGCACATTTTTTTTGTTTTTTTTTTCCAGTATGCAACTGACCTTTTGGAGGGTTGAGGACTTTGCAGTTGCTCCAAGCATGTAATTGCAGTGTCCTCGTTGCTAAAGAGAGCTTATTTGCATATATTTTTTTGCTGCTTCATATATGTGTGTTTTATATAACTTTATAGTGTAGATCATTTTTTTTTCTGCTGTGTAAAAAACTATTCCATGTTTTGTGTTGGGTACACAGAGAAGAAATTATGTAGCACAGGAAAGACATGACACTTGTTTGTTACCATAGAAACTGACAGCCTGAAACTAAGGTTGTTAATGTTCTTATATTGTGTGGGTGTCTTTATGGAAACTCCCGTTTCATTTATTTATTTTGTCGTTTTTTGTGACGTTTAGTCAGTCTTTATGTTAAACCTTATTGTGCACAGATTTTGAGATATATATGTTACTGGCAATGTATGAAATCTGGCATTCTATAGAATGCTTAGGCATTGTATACAATGCCTAAAACTAGCCGGCGATGTGTGAAACGATTCGTCATTTCACACATTGCCTAGGCATTCTATACAGTGCCAAATGAGAACGCAGCAAAGTATGAAATAGGTGACATTCCCGCTTCGGCAAGGCACTAGCAGCATCCCTGATTGCGCCCTTGTAGCATGAACCCGCCACCCACGCGCACGTGCGATATGACGGTCTCTGCCGTTGCTTCAGGCTTAGATTTAGTTAGTTTTGTTCGTGAATGTCCATGAAAAATGTGAGAGGAGGAGCACGCGTGATATGACGGTCTCTGCCGTTGCTTCAGGCTTAGACTTAGTTTTGTTCATGAATGTCCATGAAAATGTGGGAGGAGGAGCAAGCTGGAGTGTTGGAGAATGACATGAAACAACGATTTGATGAGGAACTGTCCAAAATTCGAGGGAATGCTGCCAAAAACAGGATTTGCTTTGGCGCTTAAGGCTTAGATCACACGCAATTCCGCGTGTGCATATTCTGTCGTGGCAGCCGGAACGGGGTGGGTGTGTGTGTTTGATGTGGATTCCGTGCACGGGGTTTTGGCGTTGCATAGGGGGATGGGGAGCCCGGAGGGGCGGTTGCGCCGCAAGGCAAGGAGGGGCTAAGGCACAGGCAGGCATGCGGTGGGGGGAGGGGCCAGGTGTGTGGGGGGAAGAGACCAGGTGTGCAGAGGGAAAAGGCCAGGTGGGAGTGGGGGCGGGGGCAAGCGGTAAATGAGGGGGCCCGATGGCGTAAGGAGTGCGGCGGATCATAAAAAACATGAATTTGTTACATATAAGTGGCTCAGCGCCACACCCAACCCGCATAATGAGTGTGGGTGTGTATATATGTATGTTATTGTTATTATTATTATTTATTATTATTATTATTAGCATTACTGTTTAGAGCCATATGAGCAACAATTGTCATGTATAAATGCACAAAAGTATTTTTTTTGTTGTTGCTGGAAACTGGTTGTTGCTACTTATAAATGATGGTGGATGATAGATCCGGGTTCAAGCAACAAGCCTCCTGAAAGTTAAAGGGGTTGTATCTAGTGTTGAGCACTAACACTAATTGTATCACTTGGAAAACAAATTTTCAACTAAGTATATATTTGCATAGCCCTTAAAAAGCCTATTCCAGACATACCTTTTATTTGTTAATCCTCCCAGCCATTTTTTAATTAGCCCACTTTTATTGATATGCTAATTAGTCATCATGGTGCACTCTGGAAGTTCACGGAGCACTGGTGCTAGGTGTAAACAGGGGGAGGAGAGAGCAGGGAAGGCTGATTTCCCCCCCCCCCCTTGTTTACACACAACATGCTTTTTATGATTTCTACAAATTTATTACAGACCAGCTCTATTTCCCCCTCTCCCCAATATTGTTATGGAAGATGTGAAGTGGAAATGTAGCCACATATGCACCAGGCAGTTGAGTAACTCTATCAATATATTAATGATAACGTGTTGAAAGAAGTAGAATTTGAAATTCATTCTTGTCTCATTAGCTTTCTATTCCATTTCAGATCGAGCGGGTAGCATTAGCACTCTCGATTCGCTGGACTTTGCGAGGTACTCTGATGATGGAAATCGGGAGACTGATGAGCGGGTAGCAGGTGAGTTTGCCACGTGTTAATATTGGATGTATGTACCGCTATTCTGTACATGTCATAGTTTGTGGCCCTAGTGGTGATATAACTATACTATAAAAAAAAAAAAAATCTGATGCCTAACTCAGCAGTTTGTAGTTTTCTTCCCTTTAAAAATTACTGGAAAGAGTGACTGGCCACTTTTAATGTTAACCTATAATCTCTAATATACTACACTTTTGCAGTGAAATAGTTTAAAAGGATTGTCCATGAAAGAATATTGCATATTGTTAAATCCAGACCACAATCACCAATAATTTGTATATTTCAGAAATAATGCTAGAATAGCACCACCTGCATGGATGACTACCTTGTCACATTAAAGGGAGTCTATCACTGCCCCAGCTACATTAAATCACTCCCATAGTGCAGTAGGTGCTGTTAGCAGAATGAAAACTATACCTTTCTTATGTTTGAGTCCCAGGGATTCATAAGCACAACACTTTTACTCTTTATTCAAATGAGGATCTTGGAGCACAAGGGGAGTTTTCCTTTATTACTGAGCACTGCTGCATCATCACTAAATGTGCCCATCCTGCATTCAGCTCAACCTCATTGGGCAGTAGGAGTATTCATAGTAATAGAAGTATACTACCTCCTGTGTATACTCCCAAGATCCTTATTTAAATAAAGAATACAAATGATTTTTCTGTGACTTCCTGGGGCTCTGAAACATAAGAAAGAGATATATTTTTATATTCTGCTAACAGCACTATGGAAGTGGTTTAAAGTTGCTGGGGGTAGTCATAGACTCATTTTAACTGAGCTGGGCACAGTAAAGTTGGCATTACATGGTACTGCAGTTTTTATTCACAGAAATAAGAAGCACATTCCTGCTATACCAGAAAAACAGAGGTTTTCAGTTTATTGGCCTTTCGCATACAGGTGAAATACACAGTAACATTTGCTGTGCTACGCTTTACTATATTCAAAAACTGCTTGCATTTTTTAACTTAATAAAAAATTGCAGTGTATCCTAATGTCTATTCATAGAAACAAGGGTTGGTGCTTTTCTCACATTATTCCTATATTATGGTCATACACACATCATCTAATGTACTTTTAAATGAGTATAAATATAAAGATGTTTATGGTTTGGATGTAGCACACGATGGTGAGATGCATGGGTCTGACACAATTGCCTGCATTTTCAGAATTTTAGGTGCATTTGAAGTGTATATTGTCACTTCTTAAGCCAAGCTTTCTTGAATCCAATCTATGTCCCACTATTGAGCTTGGCTAATACAGTACTAGATGTGCTCAATTTCAGAATTTAATTGGAGCCAGCATAGTAAATTCTCCCAATGTTAATGTATGCGCTGAGAACTACAGCCAGCTCCTTTCATTTGACACTAATGTAACCTTCCAACAGGACAGGAGTGTCTGTTCTGTGGTGTGACTGTTGCCATCACATGCTAGAATTCCCTTTAAAGTCCTAGCCTAAAGTGGAGTTTCCTGTCATTTTTGCCAATAAATACCAGTGTCAAAATGTGCATAGCCATGATACATTGAATGAAAGTTTCTGTAAAATGTGTGTCCTCGAACTTCACAAGGATTCTCCTAACTCTTGTTCTTTGTGCATGTTCTATGACTGTACTACTTACTGAATACACACTTAAAGCATTAGAAATGGCTATATGAAATATATAGGCAAAAGGAATCTGTGAACAAGAAACATGCAGCAGAGTGTTTGTTATTGTTGGCCTTCCTCCCACCCCTCCAGACATTACCTGGTTTGTCTGACCATTGCCATTGGTTTCTTGCAGTCTGACATAGTATTTTTTTGTTTGTTTACTCACCCATTTTTTGTTGTTTCATGCTGCAGTGTGTGTGTTTTTAGATGTATTTTTTTTTAATACTGTGGTTTTTTTGTTTTGTTCTTTTTTATTTATTTTTTTGTTTCTTTTCGTACAGATTTTTTTTCCCATTGCCTTCATTATTGGCTAAGTTATGCATTCCATTTCTCTATGGATCATGATCTAATTCAAACCAATCGACTGGTTTATATTTTAAGTATAATTTTTATAATAAAGTACGTGTAATTTTAATAGACAGTGGCACTGATTTATTAATGGGGTTTTCATGGCTGTGCTGGGATTTGCTCTACTACCAATGTGATATTGGTGATTTATCCTGGGAAGTTATTAGTATTAAAATCCTTGAGGCCACAGTATTTTTTTTGCAAGTGAATAAGAGTTCATTTATTCCCCATCCACACTTAAAGGAAAAAAAATGCTGTGGAAAATGTTTTATGTTTTTTAAAAAATGCCGCATGATACTTTTACCTGCAGAAATGTTTCATTTCCCCCAAATACTTACATGGAGGATGCGGCAAAATGCATTTTTCTGCAGCTTTTTTTAAGCTGTGTTACACGGTATGGAGCCCTAGTCTAATATTTTATTAAATTTAACAAGCGTAGAAGTAAACTAGATGCACCAAATTTATCATAGGGGTGTACGGTGTATGATTTTATGGTGGTTATTGCCACATGTTTTGGATCAGTTTTTTTGCAATAAAGGTTTTGTTGGCTTTCAGTGGTATGAGTTCGTTTCCTGTCCAGGGATTTATATGATACATTTCCTACAAATTGAAGAAATAGCCATTTTTGAAATTGGCAGGTTTGGGACCTTAAACTCCAAATGAGAAGATAAGCCATGACGCTTTTTTTTCCCTCCCAGCTGAAAAAATCAGCTAGAGGAAAAATTCTGCCCGACTTCCATTGAAATGAATGGAAAAGCATGCAGGCGGGTTTTTGAAGCAGTTTCCGCCTCAAATAACCACCTGCGAAAGAACTCTGTGTGAACTTTACCCTTATTGTATACTTAGATTTTGTTATTTTTCTTTTGTTACCATCACACTAGCTATTTATTACAATCAGATTGTACTGAACATAGGTCTATTAGGAAAAGACTTTCGCATCGGGCTCCAATTTTTAAAAAACCTATAATATGTATAATGAGTGGCTCAGGGAGAACATTATGGCACCTGTTGTGAAGTGCAAGAAGAATGAATTTTAACGATGAGTTAAAGCCATAAATCTCTTACAGTTTTCAAAACAATTACAGCATGGCTGAGTGAAAGGTAGAATGTTGCGGTTTTGTATATAACAATAACATCACTCCTGTTAAGGTCTGCTCAATGTCGCTTATCAATATGTTCCCCTGAGTCATGTAATTCTTTCCAGATATAGTTTATTAAACTCATAAAGCAGTTCCTGAAAGGATTTAGAGCCTGGTGGTTGGTCCACCTACTGCCTGCTGAACTCCTCAGCTTAAAATGAGAAAATTTTTACAATAAATGTAATAGGTACAAAATACATAGCATTATGACCATAAAGGTTTTGCCAGGTTTATGGTGACAGGCTCCCTTTAATGTCCTATTGTTAAAGGAGTTGTCCGAGATAAAATAAAAAATTAAGCCCTAAGCTAAACCCCCTCCCCGCCTAACTTCTAATTTACTTTAAAAACCTCTATAATTACCTTGATCGCCAAGGTGCCCATGTGACTACCCCAGGCACACTTTCTGATAATCCGGTGACATTCTGTTTCTCAGTTACCGGAAACGTAACATTACCAATACTCCCTTCGTACCCATCATAGTTAACTAGCTAGCTAGGGAAGCAGGGAGGGGTCAGAGAGAGAGGGAGGGCATGAGAGTGGGATCTGACGCTAAGACAGCAGGACCCTACCCATGTAAGAAAATGCAAAAGATGCCAGGAGCTCCCAGAGAAACTCAGAAATCAGTCAAAATACTGCTAAAGGCATTTTAGCACACTATTAACCCATTAAGAGCATTAAAATAGCTTTAACAGTTAAAAAGTACCTTTAGCCATAAAAAGTCCTTGGCTTGAGAATGGCGGACATTTCCAAACATCTTATTGTCTGATGTAGTACAAAAGAAAATAATGAAATCACTACAGTATGTGTTTGCTTGCTTGCTTCCCTCCCCTCGGCATAAACTTTGTCAGACAGCTTGAACAGTAATCTTGGTTTGATTAGATTCATTTTCACAATGGAAAACCGTGTCCATCGGTTTGCTAAGCCAACTCTGCTGCATGCTTTCATAAGATCCATTAGACTGCATGCTTTCTGTTTCAATACAAACTGTATATATATTTTTTCCACACCCATCCTTGCTTTTTATTTTTATTTTTGTTTCCCTTTTCTTGGTTGGATGCCTGTGTGTGTTTAATCCAAAACCCTGTCCAGTCCTGGAGTTTGAGCTACGGAAAGCCAAGGAGACCATTCAGGCCCTCAGGGTCAACCTGACACTGGCTGCAGGTGGTGTACATACAATTTTCTTCTTCCTAGTTTTTGTAATTCACATTAATACTGTTGGTAACAGATACGGTTGATCTTATAAGAGTGCCAATTTGCTTCATTTCTGTGTTGCAGAAAATGAAGTTCCTTTGCAGGAACGCAAGAATTATAAATCAAGTCCTGAAATTCAGGTATGAATTTATTTTTCAATTCTTTTTCTCCAATTGATATGACATGGTTTACTAGTAACCTCAAGTCTCATACAAGTCAAGTAAAAGAAAATGTGTGTGATATTTTTGCAGTTTGCTGCTGTACACCTATTTATAGAGATACTTTTTGGGTGTTAAAAAAAGACGAAGTTCAAACATGTATGCATGGCTATAACAGTCACACATAACTTACAGGGGTTTTCTGGGCTAAAAATATTGTTGACATATCCTAAAGATAGGTCTGACTGCAGGACAGCTCTGGTGTCTATGTAGTGGTCTAAGAGTCAGTGTAGCTCCGCACCCATTTCAGTAAGTCAGAGCTGATCTACAGTACTCGATCTGGCCACTATAGAGAGAGTAGAACTGTCTGCTTCCTGCTCCATTCTCTCTGTATTATATGCTGAAAACATGGTGGTGCTGGGTGTCAGACCTCCACCAATCACATATTGATAACATATCCTTAGAACAGGTCATTTATATTTTTAGCCTGGAAAACCCATTCTGTGCATGTACTGAGAATGAAGATGAAGGGGGGATGAAATGGTAATCATATGCATCCTCACAACACAGCATTATGATCTTCACGTTGCACAGTACTGTATAGCCCTAGACCTATTATAAAAATTAAAAAAACAAAAAAACAACATATTATAATCCACTTTCACACTGACCAGCAGAGCACACACGATAAGCTGACACTTCCTGTGCAGGTCAAATACCAGCTTCACTGTATGAACTCAGACATGGTCTCCTGAGGGCAAGAGACTTTCTGACAGTTGTATTGTACTACTGGACAACTAGACTAAGATAAGATCCTTTAATAGTCCCATCATGGAGAAATTCAGTGTGTTACAGCAGCATAGATAATACAATAATAATACAAGAAAAACAACATACAGCTCAGATAGAAAGATAAAAAGATATAGGAGAGACGATAGGAGTCATAACAAAAACTTCAGGATCCTTTAGTTCTCTGTGCGGAGTTCTCTACGCTTAGCCTTGTGTTGCTTGTACAGCCTTACCGCAGTGTGGAGGAAAGACCTCCGGTAATGTTCCCTCTCACACTTATGGTGAAGCAGTTGGTCACTGACAGTACGGCCCAGTGCTGCCACAGTCTATTGCATTGGATGGGAAATATTCTCCAGCATAGAACTCGCCACGGACAGTATCCTTCTGTCACTCACCACCTGTACTGGGTCTGGGGGGCTCCCCAGGACAGAGCTGGCCCTTCTAATCAGCCTGTTAAGTCTATTCCTATCCCTGGTTGATATGCTACCCCCCCCCCCTCCTCAGCAGGCCACTCCAAAGAAGATAGCTGATGCCACTACAGAGTTGAAAAAGGCCCTAAGAAGTGCCCCTTGGACTCCAAAGGCCCTCAGGTTCCTGAGCAGGTAGAGTCTGCTGTGACCCTTTCTGTGCAGTGCATCCAGGTGATCCGCCCAGTGCAGATAGTTAAGCTTATACACAAAGATATAGCTTTATATTCTAGTGTCCTAGAGTGAGCATTGTAGTCCATGCTATCCTGTAGGCTGTAATAAGTTATGATCTGTTTTCTTTACATTGACTTCTATTCATTTCACTTGTCATAAAGTACATGTTCCTGTGTTATCTATACATACCTTGCAGGAAATAAGTGTATACTGTGTCTCTAATGTAGTCTTCTTAAGGAAGTTTTTAAGATTAGTTGTAACATTATTTTTCTTCCACTGGAGAGAAATAAGGAATATAACATGTCCCTTATCTCCTGTGGTGTCTGTTATAAGCCTGAGTATTGTTTATGTGACTACACACTTCCCTCATTTTAGTTATGGTTTTATCAAAGAAAAGCATAGAAATGCGACTGGTTTTATTATGCTTACGTGTGTGGGCCTTGTGTGAATGTGTACATCATAATGCTCTGTTTATGTCTGAAACTCTTGGCACCCTTAGTGATCAGCTAACTGAAGAGGCCACAGCCCTCTAGTGAATATAGCATTATCTTTGTTGTTGACCACCGTTTACAACACCATACTCTTTGTAATATCTGTTGTTGGTACTGCAATCTGGTGTCACGTACTTGCCTAAGATGCAATAACAGGCGCAGGCACAACAAAATACTTACTTTCCAGTTTTTCATGGAGCTATTGGCCCCAACCAGTCAGCCGATTGCTGTGGTTATCAGGGATCAGACCATAAAAGATGCGATATTTATAGGCTTATAAGATATTTATATCTTAATAGTAGTAGTAATTTTATTTATATAGCGCCAATATATTCTGTAGCACTTTACAAATCAGAGGGTACATTAACAGGCAATATTTGACATTATAATGCGACAAAGAATTTATCAAACAATAGAAGTGAGGGCCCTGCAGGCATAAATATTACAGTCCTCTTAGCAATTTTTTCATTTGATGCTGTGAGAGGGGTCTTTTTATTGAGAGGTAAGTTATACCTTATGTTTTCTCCCTCTACATCATTCACCTTTAAGGGATTTATATTTTTATGGTTCTGGCATGTTTGGTAACTGAAATACCTAATGTCTTTGCTTATTTTTGTTTGTTTAGGGCAGGTTCACACCTGCGCCCAGTCTCTGTCAGGTTTCCGTCTTATGCCCAAGAAACCGGACAGGAGACTGAAACCGGCAGTCAGTTTTCAAACCCATTCATTTGAATGGGTTTGCAAATGTCCGCCTGTGAGCGCCTTGTGCCTCTCCGCAGCGAAACAGTGGTTTTTTGTTTTTTTTGTTTTTTTTAACCGAATACAAAGCTGGACATGCAGGACTTTGTGTCCGGATAAAAAAAAAACAAAAAAAAAAAAAAACAGTTTAGCCAGGGAGCCCAGAAGACACTCACTGACACTGACTGGTAGGTTTCCGTCTCCTATTGGTAAAAGCGGACAGAGCAGAGACCGGCCGCAGATGTAAACCCGCCCTTACTTGTTTATGTGGTCTAGGGAAAAAGGGTGGTTTTAATTTTTTCTTTTACTTCTAGACCCCATGTGGGATTTGAACCCTTGAGAATGTGATCACCCATACAATAATATACTGCTATACTAAAGTATAGCAGTATATTGTAAAGCCATTCCCCTGCATCACTTGCTGCCTTTTGCAGTGCATTAATGACAGGCCTCTGAGCCTCCCATCTGTCATAGGAACTGAAAGCTGCCACAGGTGATGTTCCAAGGGTGGCGCCAATCTCAATCATGACTTAGTCACAATTAACCAAGGCATCTAAAGAGTTGAATGCCCAGAGTCACACATACTGTTACGTTTTTATTCAGAACAAGTTTGTCATTTTGAATATGGGATGCAGAACCCCTCCCAGCAATTCTGCCATTGGTTTTTGCAACTTTTTTTCACCATGTATAATGCAAAAAATATGAAAGCACATTACCAATTAAAAAACCGCTAAACCTAAGTTAAAGGGGTTGTCCCATCACAAGGATCCTATCTATACTGCTAGTTTATGTGGATTTAAGACTTTTCCTAAATACATTGCTTTATCAAAACTGCTTTGTTTGGCCGCTATCTTAATTTATTCACTTAATTGTTGACACTGCATTTCTATGGCCACTGGGCTTATCTGCTTATTTCCCAAGTGACATATCTGCCTGCTCTCAGATAGGGGAGGGGGGAGGTGAGAGCTCCAGGATTACTGTGCTGTCTATCTTCAGCTTTTCCACTTCAGCCAGTTTAATTGAATTTGGCTGATAAGGGCTGAGATAAAGAGTCCCTTACCACTGTATGTAAGGCAAGCTGACTCAAATCCAGCTCTGCTACATCAGTTTCCACATCAGCTTTATACTGTGGTAATGCATTTACAACCAATCACTCATTACTGACTGCAAACATAGCAGATAGCAGAGCAAGTGAAACCCCGCCCACCAATGTGCCAAGAAATCCAGGAAGTGAAGAGAGTGCAGAGCCTGGAGGCTGCAGAACAAGAGTTACGGGAATACCCCTTTAATACACCATACTGTTGGCTCAGCTCACAGTGTAGTGTTTTTTTTATAAGTAATCACAAGCTTGCATTATTTAGTTCCCTGCAATGACTTATAAAACACATAAAAATAAATAAATAAAACATTTAAAAATGCTTTAAATATGAAAAAATATAAAAATCATTACATATTTGGTATCACTGTGTCTGTAACAACCTGTACAATAAAGCTAACATTATTAATTCCACTAGGTAAACATTGTAAAAGAAACTATAAAGCAACACAATTCTATTTTGGTTATTATACTACAACCAGTACTATAAAAGCAATGAGTTATTTACAGTTTGTTGTGCTGTGAACTGTCGAAAGTTTTAAAGGGTGTTCCGAGACTCTTAAATTGATGACCTGTTCTTAAGATGGGTCATCAGTTGAAGATCCATGGAGGGTCCCAGCTGTTTGAATGAACAACGACACATCCTGAGTGCCCCTTCTTCACCTCAGGTCATGTGAGGTCACGCTCATCAGTCACATGGCCTGAGCGCAGCTCAGTCCCTTTCAGCTTGCTAAGCATTCACCCCTTTAAGTACAAAAACAAAAACAAAACCATGCTGGTATTGGTGATTTAAAAAAAAAATTAAAAAAATTTCAATTCCCCTCCACCCCCAGACAATTTAGTGAACAAGTTAAAGACCATCCGAAATGGAGTCATTGAACGGTGCAACTCTTCCCACAAAAATACAGTACTGAAACACCTAGATTGACAGCAAAAAAAAGTTATGGCTTTCTGAACAAAAGCTGTTTCTTGAATGCCAAATATTTGTGACCTTAAAGTGTTAATATTTGGCTACTTCAGAAAAAAGTCAGTGTCCAAACCAATGTTTATTGATAGGAATATTTTTGCACACCAGATTGTGGCTGACTAAATGCATACTGTTTATTCATTATATGTTGAATCAGGATTTTTAAGCAAATTATATAAGGAATAACTCTGAGGGATGAAATTTTAAGCAACCGACCTCACACACTGTAGAATACAGTAGAAGGTTACATTCTCTAGTGTCCTGTGTTATTAACTTGCTTTAACAATATGGATAAATAAACTGTTATTCTAAGTTGTAGTTTTTCTTTTCATCTAGGAGCCTATAAAACCTCTTGAGAAAAGAGCACTAAATTTCCTTGTCAATGAATATTTATTGAAAAATAACAACAAACTCACTTCTATAACTTTTTCTGATGAGAATGATGACCAGGTAAGGTGTATTTTATTCTCTTTTAGGGAGCATTTACACATTCAGGTTTATGCATGAAGTTTTTGGAGCTAAAATCAGGTGTGGATTGAAAAAGATGAGGGGTACCATGTCCCTGATACTTGGCCTCAAAAACTGTAAAAATCTGAGTGTGTAAATGCACCCTTATCGAATGTCACTAATGCAAATAGCGCTAAAATAGTTAAGTAACTCTTCCAAGTGAAGTCAAGTTTTATTATGTTTCTCTGCTCATACTTTTGTTTTCCCAGAGCTAGCCACTGATGAGTTGGGTCAGGATTGCTATGTATTGTTGGTCAAATGGTCAGACCCTGACTGAATGGTGCAGAACTAAATGTCCTGCACTTCTAAAAGTTTTACCACTTAAATACATATCGTACATGAGCATAATAGTTTCATGTTGAATAGTATTGTAGATTAACACAGCCCAGGAAAATATTTTAATATATCTTAGTATTTTATTTGTCTTTATAGTGTAAAAAAATTCTACCACTTTGTTTAAAGGGGCTCTATCACTGGGAAAAGTCATTTTTAACTAATCACATCCTTGCATAGGCCTCAGTGGTTTCTGAATAAGTCTGTTTTTATTCATATGCTAATGAGCCATCCAGCCAGCACAGGAAGTTATCTCCTATGTGTGTGTGCAAACAGGAAGCTGAGTCATCAGCAGCAGCAGCCTGTGCTGTATACACACATAGGAAACAATAGCAAATGAGTGCATGATGCATCGTGCACCAGTCTAATTAGCATGTGAATAAAAACGGACTTATTCAGAAACCACTGAGACAATCTACATACTAATGTTATGTGTGGAATAGCCTTACTAAAGCCTATGCAGAGATGTGATTAGTTAAAAATTACTTTTCCCAATGACGCTAGGGTCACACTAGCGTTCGGCACTCCGTTCTGTGGTTTCTTGTGCATGCAAGAAGATGCAAACCACAGACCGGGTCCAGCCGTGAGCAGCGGTGAGCTTTTTATGCGTTTTTTTTTTTAAATCGGACACAGAGTACTGCATGTCCGACTCTGTGTCCATTTTAAAAAAGATGGTTTTGCGGCAGAGAGCATAAAGCGCTCATGGCCGGACATCTTTCAAACCCATTCAAATGAATGGGTATGAAAGAGTCCTGCAGGTTTCCGTCTCCCGCCTCTGTTTTGTGCAGGAAACGGAAACCCGCAGAATAGAGACCGGGCGCAGATGTGAACGAGCCCTGATAGATCCCCTTTAAATTGAAATAAAAGGACAATATTTTACATTTGTGAGCATAGTTGTCTTGTCTGTACACTGATGATGGCTCTTTAATATTTTATACTGTTTTCAATGTACTGTATGACATTTCAAGACTGCTTTGGAAATAGTTTGCGCTACTTTTTTTTTTTTTTTTTGAAAAGGACTTTGAACTGTGGGATGATGTTGGGTTAAATACCCCAAAGCCTCCAGATTTGTTGCAGCTTTACCGAAACTTTGGCAGCCACCAAGGTGTAGTGAAGGACACAGTAGATGTCGCAGTAAGTGTGGATGAGGAAGATCTGCAGTCCCTTCCAAGAGCTGAAAGGCCAACGGTGGAGCCAGTAGCTGTACAGGTCAGAAATTATGTCAGAAATGTTTCACAAGGAATTGTGAAATGCTTTCATAGTTCAATTGACTTTCCAACTACCATAGTAGGTTTAACGTCAGATAAAATAAAGCATTGTTCTGATTATGTAATAATCATAGTTATTGCTCTGCATTTGTAAAGATATAATGCATGCCACTATTCTCCATACAGTTGGACATTGGGTTAAGAATGAAAAAAGCAGAGGGGAGTAGTGAAAAATTGATGGACTCTGATCATATAGGCCAAAAATATGTTGATCGTAAAGAGGTTAAAATATTTCTATTCGGTTAATAATTAAATAATGATTTTTTTTTTCTTTTTTCCTTTTTAGCCTTCTGAGTTAGTGCAAGAATTAGAAAATAGAATAAGGCAATGTAATGATGAAAGAGAAGTTTTACTGAATCAAATTAGGATCCTCCAGAGGTATGTAATGCTGCTGCATAAGGATGGAATGTCTTACCTCTATATTTTCATATGTTGATTATGATAGTCAACTCTAAAGGAACTGCCAGGTGATGTATGCTGCCCTGATCCTGAGAGCAGAATATGTTAGAGCAGGGAACTTCAATCTGTAGCTCACAAAGGGGTTTGTGGCTTACAAGCCCCTTCTATGTGGCTCAGGGGTATCTACTGGATCAAAGAAACTGCAGCGGTTCTAACAGACAAAGTTCACGCACCTTTCTGTAGTGATTCAACCTGGCCATAAGCACATCACATTGTAACTCTTATACTAGTTTCCTGCATGCCCACAGCCTGTGCAAGTGCGGAAAAAGGTAGGTGTAATACTTCTGTCTGAACTGGCACAAATTCTGAATTTGCCAGAAACTAGTGCAGATATAGGACATTTCAGTTTGCGGTGGTGATGCCTGGGCTGCATCACATGCCCATCCACAGCAGCCATTTTCAGGACTGGAGCAGCATGTTACATCCAGTCTGACATTTGGCATGGAAAGATTTGTTTCCTATTAAGACAGTTGCTTAGATAACCGTCTTATCGTTCAGCTGATAAAATGCATGGGTCCTATTAATTAGTATAGAATGATGGGCATGTTGAATGTGGCTTAGTACCATCTCTCCATGCCGAATATAGTTGTCGATACAAAAGGTTAGGGACCACTGATAGAGGGAGAGCAGCTGAGCCCTGTGATATATTGGTTTTGAGTAAAAGCATAGTAAATAAAATTTGCAACATAACAATGTTATCTTTTTGTTTGCATAAGAGAAAAAGACAGTGTCTGAACCTTTATCAGCAAACTGCAATTAGCTGACCTTATTGCCAGGAACTAACAGCACAAGTTAACAGCTCTGAGTTCAGATGTAATCTAGGTCACCTGCCTTATAATGCTAGATAGGGAGGCCGGGTTCCTTTACAACGTTGTGAAAATGGAGGAATAATTTCACATAGCAGGTAAACGAAGCAGCATTACTAAAGCAATGTATATAAGAAAACTCTTGAATTTACTTAAGCTAGCAGTAATGATAGGATCCTTTAAAGGGGCTCTATCAGCAAAATCATGCTGATAGAGCCCCACATATGCGTGAATAGCCTTTAAAAAGGCTATTCAGGCAGCGTAAAAGTTATATTAAACTACCCCCCCCCCCCCCCCCCCCCCCCGGTGTGTCTTCTTCTTCATCCACGCCTCTTCTTCCTCCGATGTCCTCCTGTTCCATCCTCCTCCAGCGCTCGCTCGCAGACAATGATATAAAAAATGGCCTGGGCACCTGCGCAGTTGCCGTAGTAGAAGCCGCATGCTACTGTGCATGCGCCCAGGCCATTTTTTTATATCAGTGTCCGCTCGCGAGCGCCGGGGGAGGGCGGGACCGGAGGACGTCTGAGGAAGAAGAGGCGTGGATGAAGAAGACACACCCTGAATGCCCGCCCAGCGTGCACGATCCGCAAGTAAATAACCTTCTTTTTTAGGTTATTATTTTAAAACTGGGGGGTAGTTTAATATAACTTTAACTTTTTAAAGGCTATTCACGCATATGTGGGGCTCTATCAGCATGATTTTGCTGATACTCCCATCTTAAAGGGGCTCTATCTCTCTCATCAAAGTCTGAATATTATAACGATCAATTATAGGTAGTCTCCATAATCCTCCATTCTTCCTCATTAATCTGAATCTTCCAGTTTAAGAGTAGGCTTGCTCTTTTATGCACTTTAACGTTGCTTAACTATTTGGAGGTTTTTTTCTCAACAGTTACAGCATAATAATGATAAATTTTATTTATATAGCGCCAACATATTCTGCAACATTGTACAGTTTGTAGGGTTCAAGTACAGACAAAGATACATTTCAAACAAATAGTCACTTCACACAATGGGACTGAGGGCCCTGCTCACAAGAGCTTACAATCTATGAGGTAGAGGGGGTGACACAAGAGGTAGTAGGGGTGGCATCTATAAATCTCAGCACAAAGTAAATGTTTTAGTTTTGAGTTTTCCTTCTGCAGTTTCTGTGAAAGTTTAATAAGATGCTCACAAAAAGTTATAAGGAAAATCCTTTTTAACATATGCCATACGGGTTGTCAAGCAGCTTTTTCAAACTCCTAAATGGCCTTAAAACTTTTTAGTAAATAACCGTATCACTCTTATGTATTATTTTGGCATATTCAATACGTCACATTTTACTTGTTTTCTAAGACCAAGATATAACATAATATAGTAAATGTATTATTCAGTATTTATGGAAAATTTGTCACATTGCTATCTTGTTCTCAGAAATTTTATTTTGATTTCAGGGAAATAGAAACTCTTAGAGCAAATTCTGTGGTAGAAGTTATCCCTGAACCCCAAGAGGTGCCTCCTCCCAGACTCCAGAGCCAGACTTCAGAAGAAAGTGACCATTATATAGATATTAGAACAACAGACAGCGACAGCAAATATGAAAAACCTGAAAAAATACACGTTATAGAGCACACTGAAACAGACTTTCACCTGTCGTCACAAGATACTCCACCTAGCCCTGACTTGTCAAAAATTACCAAGAAGACCCTTCTGTGTACACCTCCCCTCAAAGATGGCGTCCAGTTTGATCAGCCCAATCGGTAAGTTGCATTATGGTTTCCAGTTGTAATATTTATGGAGATTTCTATCACAGTTGTAAAAACTCATGCAGTTGCCTCCAATGTACAGTTTGGAGACTTGCCTGATTCATGTGCACTGCCAGGGATCCCTAGTGCTAACAAAAACGCTTCAGGAAAGTAATAAGGTAGTAGCAGCTGGAAGGGTTTAAAGCCTCAAAATTTAAGACTTGCTTTGGTGCATGTGATGGCTTTGTATGAAGTGACATTTACTTTGTGTTCCCACAGAAAACTGTCTCCGGCCTTTCATCAAGCTCTGCTTTCCTTTTGTCGCATGTCAGCTGACAGCCGTTTGGGATCAGAGGTGATTTACCTTGTTCTCTTTCAACAGTTTTTTAACGTTTTTTTTCCAATTTTGTGAGTTTTAAATAACATGTTGAGTAGCCATTCAACAGTTTTTCATTATTCTTGTGTATTACTACTTGCGAGGATGCTTCCCTTTATTATAGAACTTCTTTTAAGATGTAATATAATCAAACACTATGAAAGTCCAGGTACAGTAGATTGCTAAGTAAGGATAGAATTTTAAAAACTTTATCCAAACATCAGACCTTCCACATGGAAATTGACATGCGGTAGAGCCTTCAAAATCCACAGCATGTCAAGTGGACTATACACCTCTCAATGTGACAAGCTGAAATCTGCCGTGAATCTGTGGTATACATACATGTAGCATATATGTATTTGTTGCAAAATACCTGATATTCTTCAGTGTGTGGACTTATGTTGAAGTTATTACCGCCCCTCATATATCACAATTGCCCCTATGATAAAAAAAGAAAAAAAATATATATATATATCAATCACTAGGCATGGACTTCAAAGTTCTCAAGGGAAATACTTTGTGCCTTGGCTCTCTGCTCAGGCTAATATAAAGCGGTTCCAGAGCAGAGGATCTTTCTTTATTTTATCCATATCCCCTATTAGACATATATTATGGGATATATAAACATGGACAATACATAGCAGGCAGCCAACTCTCAGCTCCAATTTCTCCATTATCATGCACCTTTAACAAACTCATATACTATATCAATTCTGGTTAAAATAAGCATCTGGCATTTCAATTTATGGCTGCTATCTTGAGATACATTGGCAAAAATCAGAGATTCAAAAAATAAATATAATAATAATAATTTCCTCATTATTTAGATTTTTGGTGAATCTGGTCAGAAATGGTGTGATCCACAAACAAAATTATCTTGTACATTGCCAACTTTACCATGATAACCAATTCTTCATTGATTCTGTGCTATCCAAAATTGTATGATTCCGCAAAAACAGTCACTTTATCTCCATCTGTAATGCATTAGAAGCAGGCAGCTCTTTACCCAACCCTTTCCATGTTTATTGACTCTTCAGGTGAGAACTGAACCCAGCTTGGCTGCATTGTCTTTCATTTGCAGGTGTCCAGGATTGCTGACAGTGAGAATGGAGTCATGCTAATGCTGGGACGATGCTTGCCTCATATTGTCCCAAATGTGCTCCTTGCTAAAAGAGAGGTAAGCAAATTGCTTTAGGTGCTTTATATTTAGATTAAAAAGTTCAAGTCGTACCTAGTAAATTAATTTCGTTGACAGTTTTATTTTTGTGCATGCATCTGCTTCTAGAAAATGGTTATGCATCTTTGCCAGGTGAGTTGAGTAGTACACCATGATACCCCTGACACATTCCCCTGTGTTTCACACAATATAGTATCACAGATGACTGCTGGTCTGTGATTTACCGCTGTCCTTACTTTCAACGCATCAAGCACTGAAAGTAGTAGGAATACCCAGATTATTTTGGTCACATCCCCTTTCTGCATATATGTTTTAAACATATATGCTAACCTAGTTTTGGCAACATATTTGTTTTTGTAAATCTGAGCATTTCCTATGTTGTTGCCCTCCAGTTTATCGTATTGTTTAGTTTGTCTTTTCTGGCTAATATATTATTTTACTGTTAGTTTTATGAAAATGTTCATTTAGGGTGCATGTTTTCTTTCATACACTGCCTTAGAATAAATAAATATATAACTTTTGTATTTTTTAATTTTAAATTGTTCATTTAGGAGTGGTTACAAAATAAATAAATCGGCCCTTAATTTGGGTAGTCATGCATAATATATATTATGGGTAAACCGGTAAATAAAGGAGATATATATATATATATATATATATATATATATATATATATATATATATATATATATATATACACAAATATGTTAGCAAGAATCTGCCTACATAAGTTCACAATGCAAACTGTATACGGTATCAACTACAATACATATTTTAGACTTGACAAGGCTTTGAAAATCCTTCTTGGAGTGGCTTTGTAAGTCCAGCTAGTGACTTCCAGATCTCATAAAAGATTAAATGGTAAAATAGGGTAAGGTAGTGCTAAAAAAAAATTGCAGGACAAAATCCAAGTATTTCTTGTACATTCTCTCCTCTAATATTGATGTCTGGTGTTTTTCAGGGTTTCTAATGATAAAATCATGCAATGTCTCTGTGCTTTTGCATAGCAACAGTCTGGGTTGGAAATTTTCTTTAGACTTCTGTCTTCTGCTTTTGTTCTGTATCTCTTCTAGGCTGCTTCACTTTACCCTTAGATGTAAGGCTATTTCCATACAGTCATCTTTTCCCCTCGCTACTGTACGTTGGAGTTTGTGCATTGCCCGTGACATGCATGATATTACATAGGACAGTCGCAGTATGGTCTCTCTTTTTCCGTGTCTTACCAGCATTTGTAGTTCTCTAGTATCTTGTGCAGACTGTGAAATGCTACTGTAGCATTTGATGGAACATGTTTTACTACAGGTAATGCCTTTTGGACTGTGGTTTCTTCACTAAAGATTGCGGACAGGTGCAGAATAGTTTGTTTTGAATCAAGGCCTTGTTCACTTCTGTATTCGGCATTCCGTTTGGGGAGTCTGCTTGGGGACCCCCCCGAACGGAAGACCGAACATATTGAGAAGCGGTGAGCAATAAAAGCACACGGACCCCATAGACTATAATGGGGTACATGTGTTTTCCCCTGCAGTGTCCGCACGAGTCTTGTGGAGAGGAAAGTAGTTCATGAAGTACTTTTCTCTCCACGTGTACCACTTACGGCTGCTGGAAGTGCTAATTGAATATGCTGGTCTCATAGCTCGATTCTGCTGTATTTATGAGCAGTGCATCTGCATAGCAGCAGGTGCACAGTACAGTCAAGAGCTTTTACAGTCACCATCCTGAAAGGGTGGTGGAAGAAAGGGGTAGCGATTACATTTTCACTATATTTTTGAGCACTGCTAGGGATAAAATTGAAATAAATATAAATATATATATATATATATATATATATATATATATTTTATGTGGGGTGTATGGGTTTTGGTTAATAGCAGTATGCAATAATAATAATAATATAATATCAGTTAGCTATAATATGACGCCCTTATGGCGGGCAGATATGCTTTGTAGAAAAAAAAATTGGTTGTGTGCTGTTATGATCCAGGACCTGATGTAAAACTCTGTCAGACCACTTGATGGCAGCACAAGCCAGTGCAATAATTGACTTGACGTTGTCGGGCAGCATTTATCATTTATTTTGGCCAAGTTAGTTTAGATCTGCTGTTTTTATTTTGCATTTGATTTGCTGAGGTAAACTGTCATTTCGCTTTGCACTTCACTACATTGCTTTCATGTTCATGTAGGATAATGGTCCCATCTTTTTGGACTGTTACAGTGGGACACATAGTATACTGGGTGTAAGTGTACCTATCTATAGTCTTGAATAGTTTTTTTGTTTTTTTTTTAAATATTAGCACAGACATTATCTAAATATAGAAATTTTGTGGTCTAAAATGCTCCAAATTATGACAGGTATGTTGAAATCTAATATACAGTTATGGAGAAGACTGTTTCTGGAACAATATAGTTAACTTTAGGGGCAACATGGTGGCTCAGTGGTTAGCACTGCAGCCTTGCAGCTCTGGAGTCCTGGGTTCGAATCCCTCCAGGAACAACATCTGTAAGGAGTTTGTATGTTCTTCCCGTGGTTGCGTGGATTTCCTCCCATTCTACAAAGACATACTGATAGGAGAAAAAAAATGTACATTGTGATCTCTATATGGGGCTCACAATATATATATATATATATATATATATATATATATATATATATATATATATATATATATATATATATATATATAGTTAACTTTATTATTGCACATTACTTCCAATATAAAAAGAGGGGCAGAAGCAAAGATGGACACAGAGATGGTTAAAAGAAGGGATTGTCCATCCGACAGACTCCTGGAATCTATGGATGATCCATCGATAGTACTACTGATATAAAAGTAACACTACACTTTAAATGTTCTTTCTGGCTTATAAATATATAACTTGTACAAGTCTGTAGAAGGTTTTCTGTCTTGTGTATGTTCCTAAGTTGATGTGGTTGTTGTAAATTGCATGCACTTAACAGACCCCTAAATTAGAGAGGGGGACTGGAAGCTACATTGCACGAGCCAAGCACTTTTTGTCAGTCCCATAGACTCAGAATGAAGTAGCAGTGTGCATGCTTGGCCGTTGTTCTATTCGGTGTCATTCTACTGATCACTCAAGGTCCCTTATCCTGTAAAAAAAAAAAACCATAAATAAAAAATATATTGTATAAAATTTATTTTTTCATGTATTTGTTGAGCGACATAGACATTATTTTCCCCTACTTGTCTTTTTTTCATTTTCATTCAGTGTTCTACTGTTGGTTTTGAAGTCTATTATTATAGCGTTTCCTTGTTTGTTTTGCTGGTTAGACATGACTGATTCATAAGTATAGAAATCTATGCTTGGTATTGAATGGAAAAGATACTTAGTGTTTTATTCATGTTAAATCGAAAGTGTTAAATCATGTTAAATCAGCTATAAAGTAAAGTCGTGCTCAAGTTACGTGACATAGTGATAATGTACTTCATTTTATTCATTGAATTTAGTCTTATTTTTTGTGTTAGTAATATAATGACTGCTTTGTTTTATTCCTGATTGTAATACTTTTGTTATGAATGTTATTAATGCTACTGAGACCAGCTTCTTCCTGCAACCAGACCAAATCAAATTTAGATAACAGAAAACTGAAATAGATGGATAAAGGTTTTAGACATGGAGGTGCTGTTCACTTGCAGCGCTGGGGTACTGGTTTCAAATCCGACCTAGGCCAACATCTCTACTGCATTTGTATGCTCTCCCTGTGTTTGTGTGTTTCCTTCAGGACTCCAGGTTTTGCCCAATGTGCCAAAAAATATACCGTATTTTTCGGACTATAAGACGCACCACGTTTTAGAGGAGGAAAATAGGGGAAAAAAATTTTGAAGCAAAAAATGGTAAAATATTTAATATATGGGAGTTGTAGTTTTGCAACAGCTGCAAGGCCACATTGACAGGTGACCCTGCAGCTGTACGGGGATGCATAGAGTGTTTTTTTTTGTGGGGCCAGCTGTACTTTTTAGTTATACCATTTTGGGGAATAGCTATTGCTTAGATCACCTTGTATTGAAAAAAAACCCGGTGGTTTATGAGATATAATATATATATATATATATATATATATATATATATATATATATATATATATATATATATATATATATATAATTTTTTTTTTTTTCTAGGGACAGGAGGTGATTTGGAACTTTCATTTATATTTTTAAAGCTTTTTTTTTTTTTTTTTTTTTTTACTATTTTATTCCCCCCCCCCGGGGGCTTGACCGGCCCCGGGGGAGAAGGGGCCACCGATACTGACCCGGCATCCGCTGTACTAGAGAGGCGGATGCCAGGGAGGGATAGTTGCTGGCACAGGTGCCGGGGCCTGAGACATCGCTGCGCTCCTCTGCCCTGCATGAAGCCAGCGGTGGGGGGACGGAGGAGCGGAATAGCATCACTCCTCCCGCTGCTGGCTTCATGCAGGGCAGAGGAGCGCAGCGATGTCTCAGGCCCCAGCATCTATCCCTTTCTGGCTTCCGCCTCTCTAGTACAGCGGGTGCCAGGCGCCACATTCGGACTATAAGACGCACCCTTCTTTTCCCCCCAAATTTGGGGGGAAAAAAGTGCGTCTTATAGTCCGAAAAATACGGTAATTATAGATAAAATGGCTTCCTGTAAAACAACTGACCCTTGTGGGTATCAGGGATGAGCGCCTATATGACAGCTACTTATTCCATTACTCCACAATGCTCCCTACGCTTTCAGTCCCATTTGGGAGAAAAGAGCACCACAAATGTTTGCCATTGGTATTCCAAAATGATTTACAGTTTTATCCCTGGTGGCTCAGAATGGAGGTAGGTTTAAAACCAGCTTCCCTGGAAGCATGGAGTACAGAATGAATCGATGCCATTAACATTTGGTCTGGTGGAATGAAGTTGGTTACTATAGTTTACCTGATGTTCTAGGACCATGTTGGTGAACCTATGGCAAGCATACCAGAGGTGGCACTCAGAGCCCTCTCTGTTGGCATGCACGCCATCTCCTCTTTCAGACTCCTTGATCACTCGCTAATGGGGAATCCAGTACAGTCATATTTATACTTCTGCTTTTTTCCTTGCTAAACAGGAATTGATTCCATTGATACTGTGCACTGCTTGCCTCCACCCAGAGCCTAAAGAAAGAGACCAACTCCTGCATATACTGTTTAATTTAATAAAGCGTCCAGATGATGAACAAAGGTATGACTTGACTCCTGTCCACATCTTTAGGCTTCATTGTTGTTCCCCTCTACAGGAAAGTAAAGGCGATGGCCAGAACATTAAAACTGATGTCCCAACTTTGGGATAGACGATCAATATTAAATTGGTGGAAGTCTAAATCCTGGCACCTCTGCATAAGGCTGTGCTTTTAGCGTAGGGAATCCAGTACCAGTCACAAGTGCTAAAGTACAGATTTTGGGTGACATGGCTATCTAGAGTTCTGTGGCCCGGATTGGCAGGGGGTTGGGAGTCGGGCCACCTACCAATGTGACATTGATTTGCAGTACTAGGAATAAGCCATGAATTGTAAAGTTCTAGAAAAGAGATTGTTTAGGGTTCCTATTCCCTCACCAAAGCATGAAAAACATTGTTGCTTAACCTCATCACCGAGTATCTCAAAGCTGTTTGACTTCTTCATTTCTTAAAACTGTTGTTAGTCGAGCACGATGGAGGCTGTGTGTCCAATGGGCATGTGGAGACGAATCGTCAGTTATTTTTCATTTCTCTCAGGTTTTCCTAAGCATTCATTAGATGCTTTGGTCAATGTTTTTATTGTTTGTATGTTGAAAGGGATTGGTGGTTTTTTTTTTTTGTTTTTTTTTTAATGGCAAATAATATTAAAAACAAAAAATCTAGGGATTTGAAAAATGTGTATTAGGCAAAGGCCCCATGATGCAGAAATGTTGCTTTTTTTTTAGTTACAGGTTATGCTGCGTTTTTTTTTTTATTTTATATTTTTTTTTGAGCCAAAAGCAGCTACAAAAGAAATGAGAAATAAATAGTAAGCTTTTATAGTTCTACCTTCTGCTTAATCCACTCCTGGCTTTGGCTAAAAAAAAAAAAAAAAAAAAGCAATAAAATTTTCAGCAAAAAAAAATGCATTTCTGCAACATGGGGTCTCAGCCTTAAGGCTAAGGGCCCATTCACACAGCGGAAACCTTTTCCGCCATGTGAGTTGTCCGCGCGGCTAGCCGCAACGAAATGCTGAGGCAGTGCAGCGGCATCCCACACCTGATTAGGCTCAAATGAATGATTGAAGCAGTGAGTCTCGAGCCGTGGGAAGATAGAGCATGTCGCTTCTTTTTCCTTTTAGCTGAAAAAATCGCTAACTGGTAAAAAAAAAACAAAAAAAAAAAAACTGAGCAATTCCCAGTGAAATGAATGGGAGCTTTTTTGCAAGCAGATTTTAAGGTGGAATCCTCCTACAAAAAAAAAAAACTCTGTATGAAAAACGCTGCAGGAAAAAAAACGTGGCGGCAGTGGATGGTGGTTTTTCCCGCAGCACTTTTCATAGAAAGTCCACAGAGGAAATCTCTGCTTCTATTATGCTTTCTGTTTCCAATATACTTATAGGGAAACCTCCGGCATTATCGTAGTATAATTGACGTGCTGTGACAGTTTTGGAAATCCCAGTGTGGCCTCTTCGTGTATTTTTGTGCAAGATGTGAATATGATTCGCTAGAATCCAATTCACATTGCAGTGACTGTAAAACACTGCCTTTTTGTTCCTGCAGTGTTTATGCCATGTGGGGCCTCTGCCTAAACGATTTTTCATGAGTTAAATGAAGTCTATTAGAAGTAAATTGATATAAACATAATCACAGGACCTTGTAGGACTCCACTATATTATGCAGCTTCGTTTGTAGATCCATTTTCATATAAATCAATCTACACTACAAGGTACAACATCCTCCTCCCTCCCCCAGACACACATAAGGGCCCTCTTACCCAGATAGATATTATTCTGCTGTGCCTTATGGATTACTTTTCCCCCAAGAAAGTTTTCCCAAAGTTTCTGGTTTAGCTTTAGACCTCAGCTAAGTTATCCCTGCTATTGACTATCCATCATTCTGCTCTATTGAAAGATCAGAACAGTGGACTGAAAAGTTTTAGCAGCTTAATTTTATTTTCTTGTTTGTTTTTTCTTCAGTTCTCCAAGTATTAACACAATCTTGGGGATTCCAAAAATCTGTGCTGCCATTTTGCCAAGTAAAATTATTGGGCAAAAATTGTAATTGATAAAGAAAGATCTTGAAAGTGAGCCTGCAATATAAGGTATTTTATAAATAAGATGGATGTAATGTGTTCTATCTGTCTCGCTTTAGGCAAATGATTTTAACTGGTTGTGTAGCTTTTGCTCGGCATGTTGGACCAACTCGAGTTGAAGCAGAACTTTTACCACAGTGTTGGGAACAAGTAAGTATACAGTTTGGCTTTTCTCTGCAAGGTCTGTGTCTTCAGTATGTGTAGATTTTTTTTGTTTTGTTTTGCAGTCTAAACAGAACGTGCATTGCTGGCATTAGTATTATGTATCTAGTATGTTTGTAAAGAATTTACTCAGGATTATCTTGACAGCAGAAATATGTTTTCTAATATATTTTAATTATTTTACGTAGAGCTTGTGTTTCTAAGACAGTCATATATCCTCAACAAGTCATTGCTGGAACTTGCTGAATAACTTTAACACATCCTTAAAGCGTAGCTAACCTTTAAACAAACCTCATAGAAATTAATATTTATATTCTGTACTGTTTAGCACTTTCCCCCTCACTAGGCTCTATCTGTAGTTAGCACTCCTTAGCTGATGCATGGAGACCAGTTGCCATACACTACACACAGTATATAGAGCAGAATTTGCTCCGTAATTGTCTCTCATAGTCAGAAACAAGCCCAGAACCATTTAGGACATGTATAGATAAGTACTGCACTTATTTAGTGCATCACACTAAATCAATCCCTCTCTCTACCTGCTACACACACACACACACACACACACACACACACACACACTCTATCTCTATCTCTCTCTCCTTACCCCTCTCTTTACAACCCCCCCCCCATTCTCTCTCTCCTCACACCTTTTATAAGGAGAACCTGAGTCATGTGACTTGCAGTCCACCTTAAGAAGGATATAGCATAATTTGAAGAGGGAGGGGGAGCAGGAACCCAGCCTGTCTGAGAAGATACATTAAGATGTTTCTTGCATACATATATACAGGATTTCGTTAAAATATTACCTCTAACTTAGTGTGTTAATTTAATTCCCTGCTCTTGTTGTGCTTAGGAGTATTGTACATGGGCTTACTCTGAATTATAGGTTGCTCTGAATGAATATACATATAAACATGAGTAGGTCCGCCCGCTGGACTCCTAAGCATAGTAAGAGTAAATTAATTTATAGTGGAACTTTTCCCCACAACTATATATAATTTGATGATGCTCTCTCCTTCTCTATAACATCTTGCCTGTGTCAGGAATCTCCGTTTAGCTTATGTTGCTTCAAGGTCACTGTGCCAACTTGTGAAGCTTCTGCAGTTTTGTGGGCTCTCCTAGGCTGATTCAATTAGTACTTTAGTACGGCTTCAGTACCCTGATCATTTCTTGTGGACTGCTCCAAGACTGACCTTTGTTACTGGAAATCCACTTGTCTTCTGATTTTAGCTCTGACGTAAAACTCTTGAATTGACTTTTGGCTTGGACACGTCCAGTCTTTTGATTCATCCTCCCAGGTTTTGATCTGCTTTGTGAGTTTATAATGGATTCTGGTCAGACATTAGTTTGTGCAGCATTTATTGCTTAAACTAGTTTCTATGGTGATAACTTGGACCCAAATTCAGCACCAGCCCATCTGGCTTTGGTGCTGGTGAAGATGTTTTGGGGAACGGGATCTTTATGTCAGCACTGTGTGAGATTGAAACAACTCTTTCTACTGCTCTCTTATGTCAGCCAGTTCCTGCAATGTCTTATGTTGCTTCAGAGATTCTCTCATAACAGCCAGCAGGTCAGACACCATGTACAATATGACTTGTTCCCTTTTTAAAGATAAAACATTAATGATATAATAAACTATTGGTATGTGTAAATCCCACTTGTGTATCCACACATATATCAGGAAGATGGATCTCTGAGCCTGATCTTGCAGTATGAGGCTGTAGATCACAGCCACAAATAGTAGAACTGGCTGTGCTTCTGTGTACCCTCGATCTACAAATCTGTACAATATACATAAAATGGCATATTTATGGCTACATGTGTGCTTTGAAATTCATAATTTTGTATTTCAGAACACGATTTCCTGATAGGTGGAAGTCCCGTTATTAATTTTTTTTTTTTTTTTTGGTGCTAGTCCTTTCTACTTTGCTACTCGCCACAACTCTGTATACCAAAAGAGCATTGCAATCTCAAAAGTCTTAGAAAATTTTAGATTTATTTTGCATCACCTTTGTATTTATTTACTATTTGGCTACTAGAATATTATTCCATTTCCTTTATCTTTATTTCTATGCCGTGGTAATGATTTTTTTGATGCTGTCCTCTAGATAAATCACAAATACCCAGAAAGACGACTTCTTGTGGCAGAATCATGTGGAGACCTAGCACCTTACCTCCCTGTAAGTTTTCCTACTACCATATATGACTGAGGAGCAATTACAGATCATATTAAACATTTAGCGACTATACTGTTTATTTCATTTTGTTAATGCAAGTCTCAGTTCTACAGTAAGTATTAGACGTTACACTCATTGAGCAAAAACTTCCAAAATTAATGTTGACAACACGTGCACAGTGTTAGACTATTTAAGACCGATGGACAAAACAGGCATGAAAGAAGGATATTTTTCACAAGAGTTTTGCATTCGAGGGACACTCCCATCATAAATTTAGTTCTATTGAGGGATCTGTGAAAACAGCCAGAAATAGGACATGAGCTATTTTTAATGGTCTATTTTTAATGGTTTTAACTGGCTGTCAAAAACTGGTCATGTGAATGGCCTCATTCACATGTATGTCATTTAATCCAGCCACGTGACAGGCGTTAACATTGGTCACGTCAATAGGGCTTGTGAGCGTTAACACACTTTATAACTGCACTTAGTTCTGGTATCACAGCTGCTCTTCCTTATAAGTAAAACTCTGATTCCAGGCCATTCCTCATTACCAGCCTTGTTAGCAGCAAAACTTCAGTCAGTAATAAGAAATATCCTGGAATTAATCATTGTGTCACTTATAAGAGAACCTGTGACCCTAGAAGTGACTGCAGGTTATACATGCATTTGGTACATAGTGTGTCACTCTTACAGGATTTATCAATATGTCTTATTATACAATACCACTTTGTGAACTGTTTAATATAGTTGCTGTGTTCAAATTTTTATGCTTAACTCTCTGCCAGAGAGACTGGTTTTATGCTAAGTTCACACTAGTGTTCGGGTTCTCTGTCCCAGGTTCCGCCTAAAATCGTTGGCCAGAAATGTTTTTGAGCAGATACGGTTTCTGTTTTTCAGGTCCGCAAGCGGAGTGTGAACCTAGCGTTACAATTGCAGTAATGAGTAGCATATGTTACTATGTATTTCACCTGTATGCTAAACACCCAACACAGCAGATATTTTCACTTTAATAGGCGTTAGCATACAGGTAACATGTAAAGGGTGCAGCTTATTAAAACTTAATGCAGTTCTTCATCAAGACATGTAATGGAGGACTTTATCTTCCATTACAAAAGTAAACCAACATGATAGAAGATAGCTTCCATCTTGTGGTTTCCATTCATTTCAAAGGGAACAGACACAGAGTCATTGTGTAGTGTAGACCACCAGTGTTGTAGTATAGACCTGAGAGCCCAGAGTTCTTTGTTTTTCTGTTATTTATTACTTCTCTCTCTGCTTAATAAATTGGATTTAGGATTTAATATTGTCAGATGTATTGTATTGTATTGTATTTTATGTATTTATTTAGAAATTCTTTAATTAGTTTCGCAATAAGAGAAACAAATTACAAACATTGGCAAATCAGAGAGAAACCAAATTCCACTGGAATTGGTGACTTACAGCAGTAGAAGCATAAGCGAAAAAAAAAGAAAATAAACATATCTGATCCATTAGACAAAATAACAGATCAGTTTTTTGAATGATCAAAACAATAACACAACAGGTTCAGAGGGGGGAAACCATTAGAGGGAGACCAGTCTTAGAAAAGAGAAAGAGGGGTGGAGCAACTACTAGTAGAGGGAGGGAGTGAAAGAGAGAAAAAGGGAGACGAGGGGGCTCTCAAGCAAATGCTCAAGGTCTCATTAGGTCCTGGTAATCCAGCAAGCCCTGAAACATAATCCTGGGTGTCTAGGTGGAGATAAATGAGCCATGCATGTTATTGAGAGGGGCTATGGGGGCCTTCATCCTCTGAATGACTTTCACTTTAACTCCTAATAAAACCTACTGTGCACAGTACACATAGACTAAAAATGAGTGATAAAAGCATACACGAGACAATGTTGGACTCATTGTGAAATCCTGCAGCAAACTTGGGGTTAATGTACCAGTTTGTTTTTGTTTTTTTTTGGTTTTTTTTGTAGTTTGTTTTTGTTTTGTTTTTCAGGTGAGGAAAAGTTGACAGACTTGTGCAAAAGGGGGGGGGGGGGGGGGGGGTGGACTCCTACTACAGCCAGTTCCCTTAACATTCAATTGTTGGGGGGAAATGGAGTTCGTAGGAGGCATAGAGGATGAGTTTAAAGGACAGGATGGGGGTTGGTGTTTGGCTTAGTGTTTTTGAGTATTATAAAGCAAATAATGGTATACTGGTCATACAAAACCAGTAATGTGTTAACCAAACCTGCTTTAGAAAAATGTCTGGTCTTTTTTTTTCTTCTCTAAACTACTGGCAAACAAACATCACATAACTCAGTATTCATTTATTATGACCCACCTTGAAAAATTTCTTACAAAGTTTGTACTATTTCCAGACAGTGTAGTAGGTATTTTCCTAGACCATGGCTATTTTATATGAAAATGGGAAATTTTATGTTGTAATAACGAAATGTGTCTGTGGTTACCCCAAAGCAATGTAGGTTTCTCTGTTTTTCAGAAAGAGATAAGAAGCTCTCTAGTGCTATCAATGTTGCAACAGATGTTGCTGGAAGACAAAGCTGATATGGTGCGGGAAGCAGTGATTAAAAGTCTTGGCATAATTATGGGATACATTGATGATCCAGATAAATATCAACAGGTAACTGCATTAACAGACAGTTGTTAAAGAGGAACTTTTAACACCTCCAACTTCAACTCTGCATTCTTTAGAGGGAGTCTGTCAGCACTCTTTCCAAAGATGCCTTTCTTATTCTGCAATGTAGCTCCATTTTCATAAAAATTTAAATTTTATTCTTATGCAAATTAGCTGAAAAGTTGAATCCCCCCCCCCCTTATCAGGGTTTTGTTCTTCACTTTATATAATAATCACGAACATGTATTTTTTATAATTGAACTTCAGCTCTGGGGACCTACATTTTCTCTTGATTATCTTTGAGATGTTTCTACAACCATTATTGTAGTCTACATATGGTAATTTGAATTGACTGGCACAACTGTGTCTATTTAAGTTCGCATAGCTGACATGCATTTCAGATCAGAGCCAAAACCAAGCCATGAGAATTGAAGAAATATGAAACAACCAAGACTCTTCTTAGCCCCACCCAACTAAGTTATCAGGAGAGAAAGGCCTTGGCAATAGACAAAGAGCACAGTGGTCACTCTGGCTGAGCTCCAAAGATAGTGTGTGTGGATAGGAGAAACTTTCATAAGGTTAACTATCACTGCAGAGCTCCCATCTGGGCTTTATGTCAGAGTGGCCAGAAAGAAGCCTCTCAAGTAAAAGACACTTGAAGGCCTGTTTGGAGTTGGCAAAAATGCATCAAAAGGATACTCTGTATTTCATGTTATTTGTGTGTTTTTAAGCTTCTGGGACAGGGAGACTGGTCAGGTTTGAGGGAAAGAAGAATGGAGCAAAATATGTAGATCTTCATAGTGAAAAGTTGATTCACACTGAATCTTAGACTAGGCTGAAGATTAACCTTTCAACAAGACAATGGTCAAAAGCAGACAGCCATTACAATAGAGGAATGACTTAGGAACAACTCTGATAATGTCCTAGAGTGGCTCAGCCAGAGCACTGACATGAATGTAATTGAACATGTATGAAGAGACCTAATCATGAATGTCCACCTATGGTACCTACTCAGTGTGACAAAGCTTGAGTATCTGCAGAAAATCCCCAAATATAGATGTGCAAACGTCATGGCAACTTACCCATGAAGGCTGGAGGCTATAATCTTTTTTTTTTTCTTTTTTTTTCTTTTTTTTTTTTTTTTTTAAAATGTTAACTTGGCACAAGGCCGTATCATAACAATATATGAAAAAAGTGAGAGAGTCTAAAGACATTCTGAATGCATTGTATGTACTCAAATAGATAACTGTTTTATAACACTCATTCATGTGATTTGTCTTCAGGGTTTTGAACTCCTATTGACTGCCTTGGGGGACCCCTCAGAAAGAGTAGTGAGTGCCACTCACCAGGTGTTTTTACCAGCCTATGCTGCATGGACAATGGAGCTTGGAAATCTCCAATGCCACCTTATTCCCACTCTTCTTAACAAAATCGAAAAACTCCTCAGGGTAAGTAAAGTTAATGAGTGAAACTGCCTGATTTTAACACTATAAAACCATAATTTATTTAAAAATACTTTAAAAAAAAAAATGAAATGTCCACCCAATCTGTTTAATATTGGGGGATATATCCGGCTACCTAGTGGTGACAGTCTTTTATCTTGATTGGTTGCCATGGATACGACCACTAATGCAGAAACTTTCTATGGTCTGGGACTTGGCAGGATCCCAGCTACGATTTTCTTATTGTAGATGGGTTATCAGGCAGGGACACTACATGTATAAGAAGATATCCCGGCCATGATAAAAAAAAAAAATCATGGCTGATTTTCTGACCTTAGAAAGTTTCTGCATTAGTGGTCATATCCATGGCAACCGATCAAGACAACAGACTGTCACCACTAAGAAAGTTAGAGAAAATCTTTAAAACTCTGCAGAATTTTTAATTACTTATATTTGCAAAAATGTTTAACTTTTAATTATCTACAAATTTAAAAATAATTATGTAGATGGGAATACCCCTTTAAGGCTGAGGCCCCATATTGAGGAAACGCAGCTTTTATTGTTGCAGATTTTGCTGCAGTTTTTTGAGCCAATGGATTGAGCAGAAGGGAGAAGTAAAAGAACGTCCTATATAATTCCCATTCCTTTTGTAGCCATTCTTGGCTTTGGCAACCAAAAAAGCCGCGTTTCCACAACATGCGGTCTTAGGGTCAGTTCACACGTGAAAACCGCCTAGCTTATTTGTGCGAGGTAAAAAAACCTCGGGGAGTTTTTTTGACGCTGTTTTTTGCATTCCACGCGGTTTTTGACGCGGTTTTCGCTAGCGGTTTTCGCTAGGGTTTTTTTTTCCTATATGTGCTATAGAAACTGCAGGCGAAAACCGCGCGTTTTTTTGCAAAAAAACGCGCGGTTTTGTGTGCAAAAAACCGCGCGGTAAAAAACCGCGCGGTTTTTTGCACCCCATTCACTTCTATGCAATTCTTCAGGCGTTTTCCGCCTGAAGAAAGGTCATGTCGCTTCTTCAGGCGGAAAACGCTAGGAGGAAAAAAAAAGCTAGTGGTCTACATAGACCACCATGTTAGCCTAAAGTAGTTTTTCCCTCTCCGCCAAAATGCCAAACATATTTCTGCTATCACAGAAAAAAAAAAGACAACTAACAAGATCTTGAATGTAATTCATATAACTTCTTTGAGATCTGTTATAAAACAAATTCTTCATAGCTTTCTTAATATGTTATGTTAAACTGTTAAGCTGCCCTAAGTGTGGTTAGGTGCTATTTAACAATGTATAATTTAGACTAGTCTTGTGATCTTGCTTATAGGCTTTCCGGTGAACATTTTCTCTAAAATAAAATAAGGAAAAAAAAGGATTTTTGCGACTGTGTATATTTTTTCCCCCATCCATTGATCACTGGGGTCCATCCCTTGCAATTGCGTTTATGCATTCTTTCCTCAGTACTCCTTTTTTATTTTAGGAAGGAGAACATGGGCTGGATGAACACAAGCTACACATGTATCTCTCTGCCTTGCAGTCTCTTATCCCCTCGCTGTTTGCTACTGTTTTACAAAATGCACCATTTACAAATAAAGCCAAGCTTCAGGGAGAAATATTGCAGATAGAAGGTAAGAATGGACATATCCATAATAAAAAAATATTAACTTGAAGAAACACGTTATATTAATGTCAGCCTGCTTTTTATGTAATTTGGATAGAGGCTTCCCATCTCTCATCAGCAGCAGATGTTATCAGGATGACTGAGTGAGGTGCCATATGATGTTCCTGTATGGGGCTATCGCCACATCCAGTCCACTGGATGATGTTGCTTTTTTACTTCTCAATAAGTGACGCACCGATTCATTTCAGTAGATATCATTACTGGCCACGCAGCTCAGCTGTTCCTGCATAGGCAGCGTTTCACTACTGGTTGGATGGCCGTTAGATGGACAGAAATAAGGCACCTATCATAACGGACATTAATGGACTCTAACTGCTTTTAATGTCCATTTATTTATTTACTTATTTATTTATTTATTACTGATTGCTTTAATGGATCAGTTAAAATAAATGGACACATTAGCATCAGTTATTGTCCGTTTTTACACTGTGGGGTTTTTTTTTTGTTTTTTTTTTGTTCTGTTTTCTGAGCATGCGCAGAAATCTTCTTTATGATGGCTGTATTTGTGAGTAATCTATTCTTTTCTGCACAACAGTGGTGTCATGTGACCAGCAATAAGACTCTCCAACTGATACATCTTCTCATTTGTGTGCAGGAAGTCAGTTTCTCCATTCGGTTATTTGAGAGGCTTGATGTGAGCCTCATAGAAATGAATGGAGAAACTGACTTCCTATTCACACATGAAAAGCTGTGTCCGTTTGGGATTCGTATTGCTGGTCACATGACGTCACTGTGGACCAAAGAAGAGTAGATTACTCAGAAATATAGCAACTGATAAGAAGAGTACCTGCACTGCAAATTACATCATGTGCCTTTCTCACAGGCCAGGGAATAAACATTTTTGTGGGAGTTCTACTTTAAGTTGGCCATATACATAAGCGATTTATCTGTATATCTTTGACAGATTCATCAGTCTGAGATTCATAGTGGTCCTACACATATGATTATTAGCAGATGCTGCTTAGGCCGGGTTTACATCTGCGTCCCGTTCTCCGTTCTGCAGGTTTCCGTTTCCTGCACGAAACTGGACAGGAGACGGAAACCTGCAGGCATCTTTCAAACCCATTCATTTGAATGGGTTTGAAAAGTGTCTGGCCGTGAGCGGCGGTGAGCGTTTTGTGCTCTCCGCGGCGAAATCGTCTTTTTTAACCGGACACAGAGTCGGACATGCAGGACTTTGTGTCCAGTTTAAAAAAAAAAAAAAAAAAACAGATTCACAGCAGAGGCATAAAACGCTCACCGGCGCTCACGGCCGGATTCGGTCTGACAGGTTTCTGTTTTGTGCATGCAGAGGACAGAAACCTCAGAACAGAGACCAAACGCTGGTGTGAACCTAGCATAAGAGAAGCAGCCAGTGATAAATGGCTAGGAGTTAGTTCACAATAGCGTTCAGGAACTCTGTTCCCCATTCCACAAGCTGGATTTTTCCCTCTGTTGATTTCAGCATAACTTCAGACCCAAAGAACAGAAACTTAAACACTAGTATGAACCTAGTGTAGAGGTGATCTTGCACAGATACTGAAGTGACTTCTTGAATCCTTAGAATTTTGTGCTTTTTGTTAATTGTTTCTTGTGCAGGCATGAAGCCTACTATGTCTCAGTTCTTTGTGTCTGTATGTCTTGGACTACCTCTTGTGATTATTGGCAGCCACTTCAGTGTTCCTCTTTTTTTTTTGTTTGTCTCTAGTTGCATACCATACAGTAGTGGTTTTATAGCACTGGTGGTTTGTACACACAGAGAGTTTGATTTGATTTTTCCAATTTCTATCACAGTCTGTCTAGTAGCCCTTAAAATAGATTTGCTGGCTATGTGATTTTCCTGCATCTGACTCAGCTGTCCCAGCATGTGAGACTGTGTAATATCCCATAGAGTCTGTCTGTTTTCGGAACAGTGTTCATGTAACAAATGAACCTGCTTCTGTTCCCTTAAGTTTCAAGTTGCTTTATGTTTCTCTGTGATAATAGATCTAATGTTCTTTGCAATTACTATATAAATTGTTGCCTGCCTCTTTGCCAAACGATCTCTTCCACAAGCCAATTGCAGTTGGTGCTCTATTTTTCCATAGTCTTACAGAATGAGGACTTAAATTGTCATGTTTTCTTTCTGTCCATTTTAATTATCATGATGATTTCCATTGTATCAAGGGCCCTTGGAGAACACTTGAGAAGAGTTAGATGCACATGCTGCATTTTTGTATCTCATATAAAATATATTTTGATTCAAAAGTAAAGTTACTTTGCTTTGTTTTTATGATCTATGAAATTAATGTTTTCTATCTACGTACTGTTAAATTATGCCACTTACATAGAATGATACCACCTGGTGTTCAAAGTGTATAGCCATGCCCATGGCGGATTCTAATTAGATTTGGTTGAGCTACACACCCTCTTAATTCATTCATAGGTCAGAGGTTCATAGAAAGATATTATGCTATGCGTAATATGGCTGAAATGCACTTACCCTTAATTCATTGGACGTCAAAGCTCAAAGAGAAATGAGTAATTTTAGGGGTTGCAGATGTGCTTATACAGTTTGATCAAAATGTGACCAAGAATCTATTTTTCAAGTATATTTATGTACAGTAGGAATTAATAGTAATGCCCTTGGTGCTAGCAGAGTACGGTTTCAACTTTTTTCTTATACTGCTTTTGGTGTATGACAAGCCCATTTTTGTCACTTGAATACTAATGTGCCTGGTCGTCCCGCTCTTTTGCAGTGTGCAAGCACATAAAGTGCCCAAGTCACATATAATGTGACAGAGAGCCCGGCATATACATATCATTCTGCTGGGTGATTTGCCCACTCTTCTATGATATCACCTTGTTGAGGAAACCTTGCAGACATTTCGGAAGAGATGGCAAGTTTGCTTTTACAGGCAATGGCGGGTTTGTAATTTCAGTGTCTGCAAGCAAAATTATGTCTAGGTGCCCTGCAATCAAAAACTTTAGTCCACGCGCACTCTGTACCAAATCTTCCCACATTGTACATTGCCCCCTATTATGTACTCTATTATGGGTACCTGCACAATACATTGTCCCTTTTTATGGCCCCCACAAAATTGTTTGCACCCTTTTATGGGCCCCCACATTAGGCTGTAATAATGATATTCACAATCCCGGCTCCAATCCAATACCGCCTCCCATGGGCACCAAGTATGCCCCCATCCCACTTGGAGACCGAAGTGGGCCTGAACAGGAGCAAGGATGAGTAAAATAGTGGCTACTAGTGATTGGAATAATCCAAAAAGTAATTGATTGAGTTTAATATAAACAATGACAAAAAAACATAACAAGGGTTGTGTTATGGCCTGACCTGCCTCTGTGTGCAGGAGTAGTAAGACAGGCCTATATGCTCAGCTGTCAGAGAGGGAAGGAGACTGATCTCAGAAGCCAGGTTCAGGTGAGGCCTATGGAGGCAAAAATAAATGTGAAAAAAAAGAAAAGATTTTATTTATGTTAGGAGCATACCACTGAATATGTATTTCTCGTGCTTTAGACGTCGGAATAGCCTTTAGAAAGGCTATTCGTCTCTTACCTTTAGACATGGTCTCCGCGCCTCCGTTCCTTAGAAATACCGATTTTTACCGGTATGCAAATGAATTCTCTCACAACAAAGGGGGTGGGCCCCAGCTCTCAAACTGCTGCCAGAGAACTCTCTCCATCTTCAGCTGCATCCTCACCTTCTCGTCGCCTTCCGTCTGGGTCAGCTCCGACGCCTGTGCAGTCGGCTCTGCCAGTGAGACACTAGTAGAGCCGACTGCGCATGCTGGCCGGCGGCCATTTTTTGTTTGACGTAGACTTAGAGTAGCGTACTGCGCGTGTGCGCAATTGCGGCCTCGAAAAAAATAGCCGCCGGCCGGCATGCGCAGTTGGCTACTCTAAGTGTCTCACTAGTGTACTAGTGTCTCACAGGCAGAGCCGACTGCGCAGGTGTCGGAGCTGACCCAGACAGAAGACGACAAGAGAAGGGGAGGATGCAGCTGAAGATGGAAGCGTCACTGGAGAGAGTTCTCTGGCAGCAGTGGGGGCCCGCCCCCATTGCTGCATGCCGATAAAAAAAACGGTATTTCTAAGGAACGGCGGCGCAGAGACCACTTCAAAGGTAAGAGACAAATAGCCTTTCTAAAGGCTATTCTGACATCTAAAGCACAAAAAATACATATTTTAGTGGTAGAATCCCTTTAAGTAAAGTAAATAGCAGAATTTCAGGACTTATGGTAAGTAAATGATTCATGGGATATCCCCTTTAACATGATGTGAATGAAACTGTGCCTCTAACTCCTTACTAACTTACATGTCATTTCTTAAAGCTTAAGTATGCAAAGAATCAGAACTTCCGCAAACCTTCCTGGTACTTTCATGTATTACTTTATCAGTAAAAAAAAAGCCTCAGTAAAATACTCTTTTGTTATGTGCCCTTTAAAAATCTTCAACGGGCACATGAGTTTTAATCAAAAATTTGTGCGGGGTCTTGTTGGGCAGTCTGTTCTGTGGCCACATAAGCAGAGCTGCCATCAGGAATTTTGGGGCCCCATACAGCCTAAGTGTCTGCCCCCCCCCCCCCCCGAGCCATTTTAAAACTACCTTATTTTGCATCATACCAATTCTGTATTACATTTCCCTTTATTTAGCAGCATTACAAGGCTTAATCAGATTCTATTTGCAGGTAAAATCTGCTACGTGTGTGTGAAGCATGGGATTTTTTCAAAAAAACAATCGGACCTTGATTGATGACAAGAATCCAAGGAGTTTATTTCAGGAAGTCCAGTTTTAACAAAAAATAATAATTCTTCAGAAAATCTCCATAATGTATACAACAAACACCTTGTACCTCAGGCTGCTGTAGTCTCACAAACTATCCATCATGTGAACTTCACCAACACATACCCAGCTTTCTGGGAATTGGAATCATTTTATACCTTAGACATTTCCCATAATACTCTGCAGTTTTCCCTATAAAACCCTGGAGTTGCTGCAGACTTGCCTCTTATAAGATCAGGGGAGACACACCCAGTGCAACTCCACTCATGCAGGTAAATATGCAAAAACACTTTATAAATCCATGTTAATGTGAACAGTTCCTTAGTGTTAGTATAGGGTTCCCAGATGGTAAGACAAGAAATAGTAGGAAAATAGAGCATTAGGTGGCCAGCCTAATGAGGAAAGAAAGAAATAAGAAGCAGTAATAGAACATTCACACAGAGATATTACCAGATCTGGGGACTTATGTACCACCACTAAGGTTACAAAGAAGAAATTACATGTAAACATAACACAAAACAGTTTACCTCTTCACATTCCTCCCCCCTTAAGAAGAAGCTTGTCCTTCTTCAGACCGCTTTCACTTCAGCACCATACCTAGACAAATGATCGGCATTTTGGTGCTTGGACCCTGACCGATGTTGTATCTCAAATTTAAATGGCTGTAATGCTAAATACCATCTAGTTATTCTGGCATTTTTGTCCTTCATGGTATGAATCCAAGTGAGGGGATGATGATCCGTCACTAAAGTAAACTCTCTTCCTAATAAATAATAGCGTAATGCCTCCAATGCCCACTTAATCGCCAGCCCTTCCTTCTCGATTGTAGAATACTTTTGTTCACGGGGAAAAAGTTTCCTACTTAAATAAAGAATAGGGTGTTCCTCACCATTAATCTCTTGACTCAGGACTGCCCCAAGTCCCACCTCAGATGCATCCGTCTGTACAATAAGTGGTTTGTCAAAGTTTGGGCTTTGTAAGACTGGTTCTTTACACAAAATTTCTTTTATTTGTTCAAAAGCTAAATCACATTCTGTTGTCCATATCACGTCCTCTCTACTGTTCTTTTTAGTTAGGTCGGTTAAGGGAACAACGATAGTAGCAAAGTTTGGAATAAAACGTCTATAATAGCCAACAAGACCTAAAAAGGATCTGACCTCTTTCTTTGTGGCTGGAATAGTCGCGGATTGAATGGCTTGTACTTTGGATATCTCTGGCCTTACTTTACCACTACCCACAATAAACCCAAGGTACTTTGTTTCTTGGAATCCCAAAGCACATTTACGTGGATTAATTGTAAATCCTGCTTTCCCAATTTCAGTTATCACCTTTTCCAAGTGATACAAGTGCTCTTCCCATGATTTGCTAAAGATTACCACATCATCTAAATAAGCAGCACTGTACTCCGTATGATCCTTCAAGAGTAAGTCCATGGCTCTTTGAAACGTGGCTGGAGCACCATGAAGACCAAATGGCATGTTTCTGAACTGATACAAACCATTAGGCATCACAAAGGCAGTTTTTTCTTTTGATTTCTCATCAAGTGGAATTTGCCAGTACCCCTTACATAAATCTAGGGTAGAAATATATTCTGCACACCCCAATCTATCTATGAGCTCATCAATACGCGGCATTGGGTAATTGTCAAAACTAGATATAGCATTAATTTTACGAAAATCTATGCAAAATCTTATTGTCCCATCTTTTTTCCCAATCATCACTACAGGTGATGACCAAGGACTTTTAGAGGGTTCAATAACTCCCAATTTAAGCATTTCTTGAACCTCATTTTCAGCCTTACCCTTTAATTTTTCAGGTATACGATAAGGTCTCTGTCTGATAGGTGGATGATCTCCAGTATTTATTGTATGAGAAACTAAAGACACACGGCCAGGCTTACTTCCAAAAATATGTGAACTAGACCCAATAATCTTCCTCAGGTCACAATATTGCTCTTTAGATAACTTTGGATTCAATGTTACCTCTGACCAGTGAGCACAATTTTTCAACAAATCATACATTTCTTCAGACACATCTTGTGAAGACTCTGCTACAATAGTACACGTAGTGTTATCTTTAGGACCAACCTCTGGTTCAATCCAACGTTTTAATAAATTTACATGGTAAACCTTATTTTTTGTCTTTTATCTGGGGTTTCAATTTCAAAGTCAACAGAACCTGTTTGTCTAACCACTTTATATGGCCCTTGCCATCTGGCCAACAACTTATTCTCACTGCTGGGAAGTAAGAGAAGAACCTTATCCCCAACTTTAATTGATTTATTTTTGGCATGTTGATCATACCATTTCTTTTGGTAAACTTTTGCCTTGTGGACATTATCATGAGATACCTTAATCAATTTCATTAATCTCTCTCTCGTTTCCAATACATGTTCCACCACATTCTTCTGATGACCATCTTTACCTTCCCATACCTCTTTAATAACATCCAAGAGTCCCCTGGGTCGTCTCCCATATAACAATTCAAAAGGGCTAAACCCTGTAGACTCTTGTGGAACCTCACGATAGGCAAATAATAGAAAGGGCAACCATTTGTCCCATAGTTTTGGATCATTATGTGCAAATTTCCTAAGCATGTTTTTCAAGGTTTGGTTATACCGTTCAGTCAACCCATCAGTTTGTGGATGATAAGGGGTAGTCCTGAGAGGCTGTATACCAAGAAGCTTATAAACGTCTAACAGAAAGGAAGATGTAAAGTTACTCCCCTGATCAGTAAGGATATGCTTAGGTAATCCAACCCTGCTAAACACCTTCAAAATTTCCTCCGCAACTCTTTTAGCAGTAACTGTTTGCATAGGTATGGCTTCAGGATACTTGGTACAGTAATCAACAATTGTAAGAATAAAACGGTTACCTTTGGAACTTCTTTCTAGTGGACCGATAATATCCATACCCACAGTATTAAATGGTTCATCAATTATTGGTAAGGGTATAAGCTCTGCTTTGGGAGGAGCTGAAGCAGTGTACTGACATATTGGGCAACTACGACAGTAAGTAGTGATCTCATCATAAACTCCAGGCCAATAGAACCGATAGAGTACTCTGGCCAAAGTTCTTTTATAACCCAAATGTCCAGCAACAGGAATATCATGCGCTAATTTCAAAATTTCTGGTCTAAACTTTTTTGGCACAACTAACTGTTGCACTTGTTCTCCTGTTTTTGGGTGACTACACACTCTATATAAAATATTGTTTTCCACCAGGTAATAGGGTGTAACAAGCTGCTTACCACTTTCTGCAACCACTTTACTGTTAGTTAAACCGTGTTCATACAATGCATATAAGTCAATGTCCTGTTTTTGTTCAAATGCAATATCAGTGTCCCACAAGTCAGCATTTTTATACTTGCCATCCAGGGAAACTCTTCTCCTAGAGACATCCTGCTGTCCTGGAACTCTCAGAGGCTTTGATGATGGCGGCTCCATGATGTCCTCATGGAATGGGAAAATGTCCTCCAAAGTCTCACCTCTCTTGTGTGCCTTTGCTTTAGCTCTGGTAGTCACAGCAGACAGCTGGCTTTTCCCCATTAGCAAATCTTTGAATCCGGGTGTGGTTCTTCCAAGGATCACTGGTACTTGTAGTTCTGGAACAACAACTGCTGGCATGGTAAAACATTTCTCATCCAACTGCAGGTCAATATTTGATGTGGAGTATTTTTTTGTATCTCCATGAACACAAGTAATTGGCACTTTGGGAGAGTCCATCTTCTGAGTTATTAGGTTCTCCTTTACCAAGCTTAATTTACTGCCAGAATCAAGCAAAGCATCCACGTTCTGTCCATTAACTTGGATTGGCAGCATGAAGTCACTGCTAGCAAAAAACAATCCAGACTTTGTGCCTTTAGTGCTTTTCCTGGGGCAAAATTTAGCTATGTGCCCCTTTTCTTGGCAAATATAGCACATTTTTTCACTGGTGACAGTTTTTAATGGACTTCTGGCTTCTTGACCTCTCCCTCCAGAGAAAGTTCTGAATGGTTTGGCTGGGCCAGTTGCAGACCTGCTTAGGTCTCTTTTTGCTAGGATAAAGTCCTCTGCCAAAGAAATAGCTTTGTCAGCATTTTTGGGCCGATGTTTTTTAACCCAAGCAAGAACATCAGCTGGAAGAATTTGTAAAAATTGTTCAAGTATGATTGCTTCACTAATCTGCTCAGTCGTCTTGTTGTCTGGTTTCATCCATTTCATGTATAAGTCTTGCAGGCGAGTAAAGACTTCCCTTGGACCATCAGTGTAGCTGTACTTGAGTTCTCTGAACCTCTGTCTGTAGGTTTCCTCACTGATGTCATATCGCCTTAGAATAGTCTCTTTAACCAAGTCATAGTTATTTGCATCATTCATGTTCATGTGGCTATATGCCAGTTGGGCTTGTCCAGTAAGATATGGCGCCAGTCTTACCACCCACTGTTCCTTAGGCCACTGACAGGTATGTGCAATTCTTTCAAATGTGGTTAAATATGCCTCAATATCATCTTCTGGAGAAAGTTTTGTCATGCGAGGGTCTTTCCAAGCAACAGGGGGTCTCAGGGTTTGAAACAGCTCCCTCCAGCGTTCATCCTGACGTCGCAATTCCTCGCAATTTCTCCTGGCTTCCTCCATTTGCCTTTTTTCTGCATTGATCTGCTGCACAGTTAACCATTTCATAAGGTCAGCAATGCTCTCTGGTAAAGTCTTTTCAGAAGGCTCAGCAACACTTGGAGTTAATGGAGCAGCTGTGGCTCCTTGCACTTCTGCATTCTCCTCTAGCAGTGCTCTCTGTCTGACACCTTGACTTTCCATATTCACCAGTTTCCTTGCAACAGTTCGCTTTGCAGACTTAGTTGGTGGCTTTGCATTAATACGCCAGGAACGTGTCTTGTACATAACTCCCTTGTTTCTTTAGGCTTGAGTACTTACAGCAATACTCCAAAAATCATCCCACTTCTGACACCATATGTGAAGCATGGGATTTTTTCAAAAAAACAATCGGACCTTGATTGATGACAAGAATCCAAGGAGTTTATTTCAGGAAGTCCAGTTTTAACAAAAAATAATAATTCTTCAGAAAATCTCCATAATGTATACAACAAACACCTTGTACCTCAGGCTGCTGTAGTCTCACAAACTATCCATCATGTGAACTTCACCAACACATACCCAGCTTTCTGGGAATTGGAATCATTTTATACCTTAGACATTTCCCATAATACTCTGCAGTTTTCCCTATAAAACCCTGGAGTTGCTGCAGACTTGCCTCTTATAAGATCAGGGGAGACACACCCAGTGCAACTCCACTCATGCAGGTAAATATGCAAAAACACTTTATAAATCCATGTTAATGTGAACAGTTCCTTAGTGTTAGTATAGGGTTCCCAGATGGTAAGACAAGAAATAGTAGGAAAATAGAGCATTAGGTGGCCAGCCTAATGAGGAAAGAAAGAAATAAGAAGCAGTAATAGAACATTCACACAGAGATATTACCAGATCTGGGGACTTATGTACCACCACTAAGGTTACAAAGAAGAAATTACATGTAAACATAACACAAAACAGTTTACCTCTTCACAGTGTGAAAGCGCCTATAGAGAGCCAACACCATTTATAAGAGCCCTCTTAATAAATCCTCAGGGCTTTTTCACGTTGCGTTTTTGGCCTCCCTTGCCGGAATCCGTTGGTAACCAGTCAGAATCAGCTGTCAACTTATCCCTGCACAAAGAACTGGCCATTAAAAAAAAGGGGGTCCTGCAGTTCTCCGTGCAGGGATAAGTGGGGAGCGGATTGTGACTGGTTACCAACGGATCCCGGCAAGGGAGGCCAAAAACGCAACGTGAATACTCCTTTAAAGTGAAAGTCCCACCCCCAAACAGGCTGCTATGCTAGTAGCATAGCCTACATCATTATTATTCTCCAGGTAAAAACTTATATATTATATATTATTGCCCCAGTTCCCTCTCCGCAGTGCTGCACACCTGATGTCCCAACAACCCCCCCTCCCCCCGTCTACCCTTTAACATCTTTCCATTGCCCCCTGTACCCATACCTCCCAACTTTTGAAGAACCAAAAGAGGGCTTTGCGCGCCGTGGGAAATTTAGCCCCACCCACTGTTATGTTGACTCCGCCCACTCATTAATTTTTCATGTGCCCGCACACTGTATAATCCTCCTACAGTCACCCGTAAATTATATGTCCCCCCTCCATCTCTCCCCCAGCTTCATATACACCCTTCATCTGCCCCCAGATTCATGTCCCCTCCATCTCTGCCCCCAGATTCATGTCCCCCCATCTCTTCCCCCAGATTCATGTCCCCCCATCTCTTCCCCCAGATTCATGTCCCCCCATCTCTGCCCCCAGATTCATGTCCCCCCATCTCTGCCCCCAGATTCATGTCCCCCCCATCTCTGCCCCCAGATTCATGTCCCCCCCATCTCTGCCCCCAGATTCATGTCCCCTCCATCTCTGCCCCCAGATTCATGTCCCCCCATCTCTTCCCCCAGATTCATGTCCCCCCATCTCTTCCCCCAGATTCATGTCCCCCCATCTCTTCCCCCAGATTCATGTCCCCCCATCTCTGCCCCCAGATTCATGTCCCCCCATCTCTGCCCCCAGATTCATGTCCCCCCATCTCTGCCCCCAGATTCATGTCCCCTCCATCTCTGCCCCCAGATCCATGTCCCCTCCATCTCTGCCCCCAGATTCATGTCCCCTCCATCTCTGCCCCCAGATTCATGTCCCTCCATCTCTGCCCCCAGATTCATGTCCCTCCATCTCTGCCCCCAGATTCATGTTCCCTCCATCTCTGCCCCCAGATTCATGTTCTCTCCATCTCTGCCCCAGATTCATGTCCCTCCATCTCTGCCCCCAGATTCATGTCCCCCCATCTCTGCCCCCAGATTCATGTCCCCCCATCTCTGCCCCCAGATTCATGTCCCCCCATCTCTGCCCCCAGATTCATGTCCCTCCATCTCTGCCCCCAGTGTCATGCCGTCCTCTCCTTCATTTGCCCCCAGTTTCACGTTCCACATTACACTTACCTTCTCCTTCGTTCCCCCGCTGCTCTCTGCGCGCCTCTCTCTCTTACTGGCGCACAGTTGTAGACGCGATGTGACGTCCTCACATCGCGTCTACACTGCCGGGTAGCCGGCGGCAGCGGCGAAGCGAGGAGCTGACACAGGTCAGCTCCTTGCTTCAGCCGCATATGTGTCAGCGAAAGAGGCTGCAGCGGCGAAGCGAGGAGCTGACACATATGCGGCTGAAGCGAGGAGCTGACCTGTGTCAGCTCCTCGCTTCGCCGCTGCCGCCAGCTACCCGGCAGTGTAGACGCGATGTCAGCGAGAGAGGCGGCAGCGGCGAAGCGAGGAGCTGACACAGGTCAACTCCTTGCTTCAGCCGCGTAAGTGTTTAACTCAGATCTGCGTCCTCTGGACGCAGATCTGAGTTGAAACAAACAGGACATACAATGACTGCTGCCGGCGCCAGGGGGCCCGGGCCCCCCCAATTTTTAAATTTGGCCGGGCCCCTGACGCCAGTAGTAGTACTGGCCTATCGGCGGCCCTGCACATAAGTCTTTATACATGGTGTTTTATCAGTTTTTTCTGCTGCTAATATTCACATTATGGCTGAAACTCATTTTACATTTCTCTCTCAGGCTGTGGGTACCTGTCCCCCTCCCCAATCCATTGCTGATACTGCTCTGCCAATCTGCCAGGAATAACTATACAATAGCATACAGATAGCTGAGAGAAGCCCAAGTGACTATCATATAGGAGATGCAGGAACACTGGTTTGCAAATACATGCTGCCAAGCAGCTAAAACACAAGAAAACAAACAATCTATGAGCACAGTCATAGGTGTCTGTGAATAATATCCCATCTGTAACCAGACAAGCAGCAGAAGTAGATACAAGAACTTTTATTGTAAAATGTCAGCTTTGTAGGATCCTCAGTCAGGACACAGCAACAGTTTGCACAGCAGAATCAACTCCTCCACACTGCATTTACTTTGTGAAGAGGAGAAAAAACACCTCCCCATTCACTTACCATGATCAGTCTTGCTGGTTTGTGTTTGCTGGAAATTTGTTACATAGCATTTGGAAAGCAACAGGCTGCAGACCATTACATCATGAATGCAGTTCTGTGTATTGTATATTGCATTGCATATACACCAGTTGCAGTCATGTACTAATAAAATGAAATAACAAAATAATCAGACCGTGCTACTTGAATATTTATATAACTTGTAAATGTCCCTTTGTTCTTTAGTTTCATATTGAGTTTACAGGGAAGCAGAATCAGCCTTGCTGAAAAGTTGTGGGGAGATTCTGCTAATACTGTTTATTGATGGATTCAGAGCCTCTACAAATATGTCATAGCTCATTTAGAAAAATATTATTATACGAGTTTCATTTTAGTTCTTAAATAGAGATGAGCGAACACTAAAATGTTCGAGGTTCGAAATTCGATTCGAACAGCCGCTCACTGTTTGAGTGTTCGAATGGGTTTCGAACCCCATTATAGTCTATGGGGAACATATACTCGTTAAGGGGGAAACCCAAATCCGTGTCTGGAGGGTCACCAAGTCCACTATGACACCCCAGGAAATGATACCAACACCCTGGAATGACACTGGGACAGCAGGGGAAGCATGTCTGGGGGCATAAAAGTCACTTTATTTCATGGAAATCCCTGTCAGTTTGCGATTTTCGCAAGCTAACTTTTCCCCATAGAGATGCATTGGCCAGTGCTGCTTGGCCAGAGTACGGAACTCGACCAATCAGCGCTGGCTCTGCTGGAGGAGGCGAAGTCTAAGATCGCTCCACACCAGTCTCCATTCAGGTCCGACCTTAGACTCCGCCTCCTCCGGCAGAGCCAGCGCTGATTGGCCGAAGGCTGGCCAATGCATTCCTATGCGAATGCAGAGACTTAGCAGTGCTGAGCCAGTTCTGCTCAACTACACATCTGATGCACACTCGGCACTGCTACATCAGATGTAGCAATCTGATGTAGCAGAGCCGAGGGTGCACTAGAACCCCTGTGCAAACTCCGTTCACGCTAATAGAATGCATTGGCCAGCGCTGATTGGCCAATGCATTCTATTAGCCCGATGAAGTAGAGCTGAATGTGTGTGCTAAGCACACACATTCAGCTCTACTTCATCGGGCTAATAGAATGCATTGGCCAGCGCTGATTGGCCAGAGTACGGAACTCGACCAATCAGCGCTGGCTCTGCTGGAGGAGGCGGAGTCTAAGATCGCTCCACACCAGTCTCCATTCTGGTCCGACCTTAGACTCCGCCTCCTCCAGCAGAGCCAGCGCTGATCGGCCAAATTCCGTACTCTGGCCAATCAGCGCTGGCCAGTGCATTCTATTGGCGTGATGAAGCAGTGCTGAATGTGTGTGTTTGGCTCAACTACACCGGTGGAGTAGTTGAGCTAAGCACACAGATTCAGCTCTGCTTCAATCAGCACTGGCCAATGCATTCTATTGGCGTGATGAAGCAGTGCTGAATGTGTGTGTTTGGCTCAACTACACCGGTGGAGTAGTTGAGCTAAGCACACAGATTCAGCTCTGCTTCAATCAGCGCTGGCCAATGCATTCTATTAGCTTGATGAAGCAGAGTGTGCACAAGGGTTCAAGCGCACCCTCGGCTCTGATGTAGCAGAGCCGAGGCTGCACAAGGGTTCAAGCGCACCCTCGGCTCTGCTACATCAGAGCCGAGGGTGCGCTTGAACCCTTGTGCAGCCTCGGCTCTGCTACATCAGAGCTGAGGGTGCGCTTGAACCCTTGTGCACACTCTGCTTCATCAAGCTAATAGAATGCATTGGCCAGCGCTGATTGAAGCAGAGCTGAATCTGTGTGCTTAGCTCAACTACTCTACCGGTGTAGTTGAGCTAAACACACACATTCAGCACTGCTTCATCACACCAATAGAATGCATTGGCCAGAGTACGGAATTCGGCCAATCAGCGCTGGCTCTGCTGGAGGAGGCGGAGTCTAAGGTCGGACCAGAATGGAGACTGGTGTGGAGCGATCTTAGACTCCGCCTCCTCCAGCAGAGCCAGCGCTGATTGGCCAAAGTACGGAATTCGGCCAATCAGCGCTGGCCAATGCATCCCTATGGGAAAAAGTTTATCTCACAAAAATCACAATTACACACCCGATAGAGCCCCAAAAAGTTATTTTTAATAACATTCCCCCCTAAATAAAGGTTATCCCTAGCTATCCCTGCCTGTACAGCTATCCCTGTCTCATAGTCACAAAGTTCACATTCTCATACGACCCGGATTTGAAATCCACTATTCGTCTAAAATGGAGGTCACCTGATTTCGGCAGCCAATGACTTTTTCCAATTTTTTTCAATGCCCCCGGTGTCGTAGTTCCTGTCCCACCTCCCCTGCGCTGTTATTGGTGCAAAAAAGGCGCCAGGGAAGGTGGGAGGGGAATCGAATTTTGGCGCACTTTCCAAGCGGTATTCGATTCGAACATGGTGAACACCCTGATATCCGATCGAACATGTGTTCGATAGAACACTGTTCGCTCATCTCTATTCTTAAACCTACCTAAACTTTGAAAGCTATTTTTTATAAAGATTAGTGCAGGTGATAATAGGTAACTTTGTAATATATTTTAAGATTGTACACTTCCTTGTCCTGATAATCTGTACAGGTGGACTTTGTGCAAACTGCAAAAATTCAGCTTTAGTATTCAGCAATTTGAGCACCATACAAGCTGAATTTTTCTGCCTCTCATTAACCTCAATGGGTGTTTATAAAGTATCATGTGCACAGAGATATGTAGCATGATGCTTATTTGTTCTGCCAGATATGTGAAGAAAAAAAAAAGCATCTGTCTCCCATTGAAATAAATATGAGGCAGATTTTAGGCAGAAGATGCCTAACTGGAGGTGACTTTAACTGGAGTTGTCTTAGGCGAAGGCCCCAAGACAGATTTGCGTTGATATGCATCATGAAAGTTCTGCGGGAATAACCGCGGCAGGAACACATTGCGGTTCGTCCAGCAGCAGTTTGAACAGAAAGTTCATGGAGTTTACCTCTGCAGACTTTCTGTTACAATTATATCTACAGGAACACTACCGGCGTTTCCATAGGTATAATTGAAATGCTGCAATTTCCAAAACCGCGCCAGTTTTGGAAATCACAGCGAGTCCGTGCTGAGGTTTTCACCACAAAGTGGGTATGGGATTCGCACGAATCCCATCCACTTTGCAGGTACTGTAAAACACTGCAATTTTCCCTGCAGCGTTTCTGCCGTGGGCAAATCGCAGTGTTTCCAGCCCGTGGGGCCCCGGCCTTACTATGCTCCAAATTCAGCTCTGTGAACATACCCTTACAATTGTCACCTGCACTATAAATTTTAGGTATGCTTTTATTTTTAAGGGTATAGGCCTGGGTTGTGGGTTCACTTGTGAAACAAACATAAAAAGTAAACAGTCTTCTAAAAACATCTATATTTAAGTAACGTTTGCAAAGTACAACTTTAATGCCAACTTGCCACTATTCCATACATTACATTACAGTATATGCAATATAATACTGCAAAACAAAAATTATTCTGTACCGTTGCCTCTTTAGTCAATATACAGAAGCACATCATCATGTTTTTTTGTTTTTTTTTGTATTTTGTGTTCATTTGGACTATTTTATAATGTTTAGATACACTTGGATTAGATTTACCTGTATTTGTTTGGTGTGTTTATATAGTATTTGGATTAACCAAGTGGGTAAATTTCTCAATACATTGGTTTATTATAAATTTAACATTTAGGTGATTGACTTTAATGTATTCTTTAATTTGCTGCTTGGAATAGGGACAAAGATTTTCTTTAAAACAAAAAGGTTTCAATACTACTGAATATTTTTTATATATCAAGTGAATTTCTAACTTAGAAAACATTTGTGCACATAAACATTATGCAAACACAGTGGCGAGAAATAACCCTGACAGTCTAACTGACCAGATTGCCCAACCTTCATGTATATTGTGATAGCTGGCAGTGGTTTTGGTCTGTCCCCAAGACGTGTGCGCTTCCTCGTGTGACCAGCGTCCTGAATCACCAGTGGGACAGTTATGTGTGTGTGTTACGCCTGTTGCATACGTTTTATGCTTTACTGTTTAACTATTGATTTTATTATAGAAAAGTCCCTCTTTAGCAGTTTGCCCTCTTATTGACCCTGTCTGTGTACTTAAGAAAATCTTGACAGTCTTTCAAGCGAAGCTTAGACCATACAGAATAGTATATTAACCTTTTTATATCTATCTTATAGTTGTTGATGTTGGAAATCCCCATGATTGTCATTAGTTGTGGCTAAGTCTTTCTCCTCTGGTCATTCCTCACAGTTACTCGCTTTCCACGCCCTATATCACCTCTTCAGGATGTAGCAACCATCATTGGCAGCCGTGAGCAGCTGGCTGCACTGCTTCAGCTTTATGACTACCAGCTGGAACACGAGGGAACCACTGGCTGGGAAAGTTTGCTTTGGGTTGTTAATCAGCTGTGAGTTTATTTTCCAGATAAGTTCAATATTTTATTAAATGTACTTTACATATTCCGAGCCCTTCATATATTTATTATTTATGTATTATTTCTTTGAAGGGCACCTGTCAGGTCATTTTGGCCAGGCAAATTACCCCAAGCATTTACTAGGGTACTTATAAACCCAAACAGATCTTTCTTTTTTTTTTTGCCATGACAGCAATCCAGTGTTGTGGAAGACCTTTTATGCAATGTGCAACAGGGAGCTTACCACACATGATTTTGCTGCAAATCTTGCAAGATATCGATGCCAATATTGCTAAGGTTTAGACAAGGTGGTGGTGGTGGGGGGTGGGGTGGGGGGGTAAAAACAGAAGGTCGTTTACCATACCACCAGGATAGCCAAATGCAACACAGCTAATTGTGGTTAAATTAGTAACAGTAAGTGAATATCCATGAAATCTAACCTTTATCACTGCTCCTAAAACTTATCCATGAAGACACAAAATCCAGTCTCTTATACCAGGTAATATAGCAGGCCCTAACCCAGTGTTTCCCATGTGGGTCTCCCGTAGAAAAGAGGCAGCTAACAATGTCCCCCCAGTAGCCTCCAGGCAACTAGTAATGTGTCTTTGTACTTTGGCCATGCAATTCCTATGCCACATACTTTTTTAGTATTCTAGATAAGTTTTAGGAGTATTAGAGTATGTTCACATTGCTTTTCCCCACAAATTCAGGACAGATTACACATGTGCCACGTTTGATGCAGTGCACTTTCACAATAGTGTAATGCTGAGTGTGAACTCTAGCCTTGACAAATGTGCCCCAGTATCTTGTAAATTTAATAGTTGTATAGTCACAAGGCAACAAGGATTCTTCACTGTAGGAACTGTGAAATAGCCTACCCAAGGAGCTCATCCCTTTTAGTCATGGGCTTTTCCATCCCTTGGTTGAAGTTGATGGCTAGAAGTCTTTTTTTCAACCATACTGTGCAACAAAAGGCAACTTTGTAACTACAATTTGTATCTTGGCATCTCTGGTTTGGTGCATAGTAAAATGATGTGAATTCTTAATAGGGGTTCAGCCATCAGAATGCCCAAAATAAATTTGCTTTTGAGGATCTTGTTCCTTTAAACCTTTCAGCCACCTTTGGCTTTAAGCAGATACCAAGTCACCTTATAAATTTTAATGGGGTCAGATTTTTGATACTAATGATATTGCCTGTAACACTTTGTCTTCTGCAGATTACCACAGCTGATTGAGATAGTAGGTCGCATCAATGTTGCATCAACAGCATGTGTTCATGAGTTTTCAAGATATTTCTGGAGGTTGTGTAGAACATTTGGAAAGATATTTACTAATACAAAGGTAAAAAAATGTTTGTGTGTGATGTCATATTTAGAGATTTAATAGGCATAAGAGTATTTCAAGATGTATTATAATATACTTATATTTTTTGGCTCTGAATCTAATCTAAAATTGAAACACTGAGTAAAAATTTACATCTTTTTATGGCAGTGTTCACACTTCCACCAATTATTTTTGTGTTGCTACATCATGGGAGCAGAGTAACAACAATAACAGAAACCTATATCACAGATATGAGCTGCACATAATGAGCCCCATTGACTCTAATGGGGCCTATAATGTATCCCTTTCATTCCCCCTAGCTTATACTGACAGATCAATGAAAATCTGTCAATTTTGCATGTACGTGGCCAGAGTCTATAGCATCAGCCACCGATTTTGAGTTAGAGGAGAGGAAAATTCTTTGGGTGTTAATTAATCTGTTGCCTTGAGCAATCTTATTTAAGTCAATAAAAATATTCAACTATATAAATGTCATTTTTAGGTAAAACCACAATTCCAGGAAATTTTGAGACTATCTGAGGAAAATATTGGTAAGTGTTTATAATATCGGAAAAAATCTCAAAAATTACAACGTAAATGTCAGCATAAGCATTCATATAGAAATAATTGTCTAAATTGGATACAGTGCAGAAGAAATCACCTTAAGGCTAAGGCCCCACAGGCCAGAAACCGCTAAAGCGCTGCGGGATTGCATCGCGGTTCTTCCCACAGCACTTTGAACAGAAAGTTTACGGAGTCTTCCTCTGCAGACTTTATATATATATATATATATATATATATATATATATATATATATATATATATATATATATATATATATATATATATATACCGTATTTTTCGGACTATAAGACGCTCCCAGGTTTTAGAGGAGAAAAATAGGGGAAAAAAAAATTTCAGGCAAAAAATGGTGAAATATTTAATGTATGGGAGTTGTAGTTTTGGAACAGCTGCAAGGCCACATTGACAGGTGACCCTGCAGCTGTACGGGGATGTATAGGGCGTTTTTTTTGTGGGGCCAGGTGTACTTTTTAGATATACCATTTTGGGAAATGTTTATTGCTTAGATCACCTTTTATTTAATTCAGAGGCAAAACAGAGAGAAAAACCCGGCAGTTTAGCACTTTTGATTTTGACGTTCACTGTACATAAAAATATTAGTAGACCGGGCATTTTCAGACACAGGGATACCTAATGTGTATGTTTCACAGTAATGTTATACTTTTATATGTATTCTAGGGAAAGGAGGTGAACTTTTATTTATTTTATTTTTTATTATATTTTTTTTAAGTGTTTTTTTTTTTTTTTTTTTTTTTACTATTTTAATATCCCCCGCCTAGGGGGCTTGAACCTGCAATCATTTGATTGCAAGTCCCATAGACGGCAATACAAGTGTATTGCCGTCTATGGGAGATTCTATACATTACTATCGCGAAGGGTCATAGACCAGCCGCGATAGTAATATATATCTATGACAAGCCTCGGAGCCTTCATTAGGCTCCCAGCTGTCATCGGAACAGGTCGGCTCCTGCGGCCTCGCCGTGCAGGAGCCGTCCTGCATCACTAAAGGTATGGGGCCGGTGGGGGGAGCTAACTGACTGCCGGGATCTGTGGAGGAGGAGTGGATTTGCAGCATGGCCGCGCTACTGCCACCGCTGGTTTTCTTCAGCGGCAGTAGCGCGGCAATCTGCAGGCCCCGGCAGCTAAGACAGTCCCCGGCATCTGCTGTAATAGACCGGCGGATGCCGGGGAGTGTCTTAGCTGCCGGGGCCTGCAGTATTGTCACGCTCCTGCCGCTGAAGAAAACCAGTGGTGGCAGTAGCGCGGCAATCTGCAGGCCCCGGCAGCTAAGACACTCCCCGGCATCCGCCGGTCTATTACAGCAGATGCCGGGGACTGTCTTAGCTGCCGGGGCCTGCAGATTGCCGCGCTACTGCCGCTGAAGAAAACCAGCGGTGGCAGTAGCGCGGCCATGCTGCAAACCCACATTCAGACTATAAGACGCACCCTCATTTTCCTCCGAAATTTTGGGGGAAAAAAGTGCGTCTTATAGTCCGAAAAATACGGTATATGGGAAAGCCGCGTCGGTTTTGGAAATCGCAGCGTGTTAGTGCTGCGAATGTTAACACAAAGTGGGCGTGAATCCCATCCACTTTGCTGTTACTGTAAAATGCCGCGATTTTTCCCGCGGCGTTTCCGGCCCGTGGGGCCCCGGCCTTAAGTGTCATTTCAAGGGGTTTTTTTTGTTTTGTTTTTTTTTCTATAAATTTTCTTCTATTAATGTGTGCTATTCATTTTTGCAAAGTTGGAGATATACTTTAATAAAGTATACAACAATAATGTTCCATTCCCCTACACAGTATTAAAATAAACTTGTATTTTATTTTATTTTTTTTAGTTTGGACTTTGAAGGTTTATGATCACAAATCTATTGTGATTTACACTTACTATAGTCTTGCTTTAGCCCACTAACAGTTCACCCCATCTATAGTTATAATGTAAATTGCCATAGATTTTATGCCTAGAATCTGCATTACTGATCTGTGACAATTCTGCCATGTTTGAACTTTCCCTAATGACTTAGAAGATCTGGATGATTATTGATTTTTGGAATTATCAGGTATTGCCCATAGGTATCAGAATCCAGAGTATGGAAACATTTTTTCCAAACTCCATTGCTTCACTTCCACCAGTCTGAGCTTATAGACACCTGAAAGGCAGTATTCGTCGATTTCAGGCTGCAATTCTGACCTTTCCATTAGCATTCCAGGACTCTGTGATACAATTTTTGCACTTTTTTTTGCCTGCAGGAGTTTAGCCTTTCGATTTCCCTTAGAAAGAAATTGTACTGAAACCATGCATCTGCTGATATTGCCAACTTGCGCTAAAGAACCAATGGGGCAATTTATCATGTTTTATATACCTGTTTTCTGGCATACAAAACATACAGAAAAAAGTCCCAATTTTTTGCAACAATTGTTGTTTTGCTACCAAAAATTGTGACTCTTCTCTTTTATGCCACAGTTTGCCACTTTTATTGAAGGGTACATAACGTGGGCAGGGCCACCAGCCCTATTAGATTTATTATAATTTATGCCAGGTGCATGGCGCAGATTTCAGTGCAGGCGCATGGTCCCAGCCAAAGGTGCGCCTAATTTGAGGTGTGCACTGCCTCATGTATCAGATCTCTTTTACAGTGGCAATTCAATGCATATGTTTTATGGGCTTCGAGTATCACTAAGTGAAACAATTGTATTGAGTATTGTAAATTATTAAATGGTATGATGTATGCAATAATCCTGTCCTATCATCTCTCCTAGACTCCACAGCAGGTAATGGTGTTCTCACAAAAGCTACGGTCCCCATCTATGCTACAGGAGTGCTAACATGCTACAATCAGGTGGGTAAATAACCACAGAGAAAGTGAATAACTTTCATTACCTAATAGATCAGATAGTATGGTGCACCTGTTGGTTGTCTCTCCCCCACTACCGATCTGCTTCGTGTTCTCTGCCATCTGTATCTGGGTCCTTCATCACCTTTTCTTCAGTCCTTTCTACTTTTCATCTTTTAGGAAGAAGATCGCAAGCTGCTTGTTGGTTTTCTTGAAGATGTGATGACTATGCTTTCATTATCTCATGCTCCTCTAGACAGCCTGAAAGCCTCTTTTGTGGAACTTGGGTAGGTAAAAGTTTCATGGCCAATGCAACATAGTATATAGCCAATTCTTCATTTGCCAAATGATTGATCTATGGCCGTATTCACGTCTGTGTTAAGTATTCCATTCAGGGAGTGTGCATGGGGACCCTGAGCGGAATACCAAATGCATTAAAAAGTACTGAGCAATGAAACTACACGGACATCATATACTATAATGGGGTCCGTTTTGTTTTTCATGCTGTGTCTGCACGAATCATGCCAAGAGAGAAAAATGCTTCAAGAAGTACTTTTCTCTCTCCATGATTCGTGCGGAAAACACACGGACCCCATTACAGCTATGGGGTCCATGTGGTTTCATTGCTTACCGCTTTTTAATTCGTTCAGTATTCCATTTTGGGGGGGTACCCAAGCGGACTTTCCGAACAGAACCCAGATGTGAACCAGGCCTAAGAAAAAACTAATCTGAATGTAGAGTGAACAGATTGCCTGGTTTACAAAATGTATTTCTAAAAAAAAAAAAAAAAAAAAATCCAGCCCAGCACAAGAATCGATGTTAAAATGAAGTTCATTCTGTTTAAAAACAGGACATCCGTGAAAGAACATCACACCTATCCATTTTGAGGCCCTAAATGCACTACTTACTTATTTGCTCATTAGAAATGTAAAATTATATCCATAACACTATATAATATGTGAAAACATCCATATCTTGTAACTGTATCCCTTGTAAACGCTTCTGTGTCAACACCGGAAAATGGCGACCCGGACAAATGCTCAGAAAGTAACATCATGTCCTTTGGTCACATGATCTTGTTGCAGCTCAGTCCTATTCCAATGAATGGGTCTGACCATGGCCATATGACCAATGGGTGTGATGTCATTTCCTGAGAAGTGAAGGTGGAGCTCAGTTTCATTGTCATGGAAAAACCCTTTAATTTGTCTTTGACATAATAGATACATGTTCTTGTTTGTGTGTGCTTATTATACCATTAATAGACTTTCTTCTTTCTATAGGACTAATCCAGCATACCATGAGCTGCTGTTAACTGTGCTTTGGTATGGGGTTGTCCACACATCAGCACTAGTACGGTGTACCGCAGCAAGAATGTTTGAGGTTAGTCCTGGGTTGGAATTCCTTGGGTGTTTTACAGTGTTTTCTGTACTGTGAGATGGAGCAGAAAGAATATGTAAACGATCTGCTTGAAACTTTAGCTCAAGGCAACCTTTGTGATTTTATGCTGTATCTTTACTGTATTCAAATGATTTTTGCAGAGTCTGGTCTCTTTATATAGTCTAATATCAGTAACAAAGCAATCCTTTAGGCAATGTAGGCCTTCTGGATTTTAAAGGAGAACTCCCACAAAAATCTTTTTTTGCCATCCTTGTCTTATCACTCCAAGTTTTTTTTCCAAGTATACTGCCCACATATCTCTAGAATCCAGCTTCTCTCAATCCTGATCAGACACGGCTTTCAATCCCATGATGCCTCAGGACAGCATGACATGTGCAGCTGTAGACTGTACTACATCTACCAGTAATGGGGCTGTGTAATTCTCCTTCTCTCTATATATTCTCCTAAATAATCTAAGAGACTAGAAGTGTGTAGTTAGGGAGGCTATGCTGTGAGCTCATTTTCCTTGGCTGTGAACTCTCCACTCTTCGGTAGTTAGTGACTGAAGTTTCTGTCTCCCCTATGGAGAGTCTCTGTGGTACAGTCCATTATACAGGAAGTCTTTCTCTCACATATCATTTCATGTACTTTTTTTTAGGTCTGAGTGAGGGTCACATGACTTGGCAGATTATAAGAGTTAAGGAAAGGAATAACTAAAAAAGATAATACTGACTGAATTGTATATACTGGTGGGATAGGTACATAATGATCTTGGGGGGAAAAAAATAATGGGAGTTCTTCTTTAAAATTTTTCTTCATTTTATAACCAGACTAACACTATTACCTCTTCTTACTTTCTTTCCGTCTACAACGCTATACATCTTCTATAGTAAGGAACGTTATTTCTGTACTGGTATATATTACTCTGTATGGTTGTGTATCTAGAAGGGAATCTTATTATGTTACAGAAGGAGTTTAGGTATAGGCAGATATGGTAGAGAGAAAAAATCCACGTGCACTGGAATTATAGGACCAGTGCCTATTAAAGGAGGCAACAAATTGGAGTTGGTGGAAATGGTGAAAGATCTCTCTTGATGACATGTGCCTTAATAGTTGGCACAGCCACAAAGGAGATTGCACCACTACTACGGAGTGAACATGGTGTCTGCTCCGATGCTAAGTGAGCACCTTGGAGAGTGGGTGTTAACTGAAATACAGCTGATACCTTGCTATAGCACCCACGATGGGAGATAACCTCTGATTGTGGGCGTTCACTCCTTAGGTGTCACGGTCATGATTGACAGCAGCATTTAAGAGGCTGTAGAAACTCACACCATACCCTGCCCCAAAAATTTGCCTTTTGAGATAGGCTAACAGCCGATATACCCTGCAATACATGAATATTGCCGTGTATAATACTGAACAAACAATCAGATGTTCCCTGGTTCATATTCTCTAGTCGTGCAATAAAAATGTAAAAATAAAGATTAAAAAATATTTTTAAAAATAAACAAACCCCCAAAAAGGCTCATTGTCATATAAAATGCCTTGTGTAACAAAAAAAAAAAAAAAATAATAATACATATTCAGTATTGCCACATCCATTAACTGTACACCAGTAGTAATGGGAGAAATATATAAACTATTGCTAAAGATGTGCCACATCCCCCATTATGCATCTTGCCTGCCATTTTCTGGGAATGTGGTGTAACTCATGTCAGAAAACTGTTTTGAGTTATGTAGGAAATTTATGCAAGCTCTTGATGGAAATATAAAGCATGGCTTATCCCGCAAAGGATAGAATCCAGCCAAGGACAACATATACAAGGAGCTTCTATGTTGTGTTTTGTGTAGGTTTCCTTCAAATTCTGCTGTTTCCTCCCACACTCCGAAGTTATCCTGATGTCTTTCCATTGTAAGCCGTGTATGGGACAGTATTGACACTATCTGTAAAGTGACGCTAAATATGATGGTGCTATATATGTAAACTAAATAAATGAATTTAACTATGTTTTTAGGGAAAACTGCATCATTTCATATTATTGGGTGCAGTTTCTCCACATGTGAAAATAGCAATATTATATTTAAAATAAATAAAAAATTGATGGCCCACTGTTAATAAATTCTGTAAATATGGTCAGTATCTTTACTTTTGGAGTTCTGGTATTTTTAGGGGTTCTGCAGATTTGCGCCATTCTGCGCCCCTCTGCCATGTACCCAAGCAGGTTACATCCACATGTGGGGTATTTCCATGCTCAAAGAACTTGCCAGACAAATTTCCTTTACATTTTTGTTATCTTTACCATGACAATATCACCTAGAGATAAACAGCCATTTATACGCACTCAGTCAACTAGTTATAATAGAGATCTGTTTACACCATCAGTCCTATTTAGTTTCCCATAGATGTGTCCAGTGTGGCAACCAAACACATTTATGTAACCCAGTTGCTTACTAAATACTAGAGGTCTCGTGACTGACACATGTCCATAGATGCATTACACAGAACTGATCCATGGGTTATACAATTCTATTGTGCAGAAAGGGATCTGTACTGATAAAATACTTTTTAAGGCTCCATTCGTATTTGTGCCGGATGGGAATCTGTCGCATTGTCCAGTAGAAAATCGGCAAGTAAGAAGTCCTGCACAGAGGACTTTTTCTTCTGCTGGTTTCAGTTCTAAAATGACATACCACATTATAGTCAGTGGGGTCCATTGGATTCCATGTGTAACCGCTACTTTAGGGGTCTGCCTCTTCATAACACAAAAAGCAATGGCATACATGTACTTTATTGTTTGGCTGTAGTATCCACAAGATGTCATACACGAATGACAGTCACCCTCCTGCATTAACTGGTAGGATCAGAGGATCTTCAACTCCTGAATTACGGCCAACAGTACTTAGTGGGAGAGAGGAAAAATGGAGTTGAGTTTTGTTGTCCTGGTGGTATGAATTGTAGCACTGCCCTCATTAGGGCTGTCTGCAAAATCTGCAAGGCCCCAGGACTGACTCCAAGTGCTTGTTCAACCAAAGTTTACGTGCACAGGCACTAATTTATGATCATTTAGATGTTGCCATTTATGTATGGGGATTTGTCATTAGCTAGCTGTAGGGTGATTTCACATATAGTATTCTTTAGAAAAATGACACCATTTTTACAATATTTTTGACCATTCCCTCCGCCTCAAGAGTACTCCAAATCTAAAATTGACTGAAAAAAACAAACAAAACTGTTTTCTTGTTTTGGTGCATTTTTGGACCAGTGGTATATTTTCCAAACAGAGGATTCTTTAGATGTGACTTTTTTTTTTTTTTTTTTCATGTGTTTTCACATCTATTTACCTGCAGAAATTAAAGCAATAAAAAAGATTCTAAATAAATAAGACTTCTTTCACATCTGCGTCAGAGTCTCTGTAAGAGAGGACTTTTCTCTCCACTGGTTTCAGTATAAATTCAGCTTAAACCCAAACAACAACAAAACTCAGCTCCATTATAGTCTAAGCCACTATTTTTTATTTTATTTTTAAATGTAGATTGTGAGCCCCATATAGGGATCACAATGTACTTTTTTTTTTTCTCCATTTAAGTTTTTGTTTTGTTTTGCTTTTTGTACAATGGGAGGAAATCCACGCAAACACAGGGAGAACATAAAAACTCCTTGCAGATGTCATTCCTGGCAGGATTCGAACACCCAGGACTTCAGCTCCGCAAAGCTGCAGTGCTAACCACTGAGCCACCGTGTTGCCCCTGTCTAAGCCACTATTTTAGCGGACAGGCTCTCTGTTGTTTGGGTCCCAAGGCAGATACAAATGATGGAGAGCACGGCACAAGTGTGAACCTAGAGAAAGTTACCCCAAAAAGTTCATGATAAAACATGAAAATGAAGAAAGCCACAAATAAAGCTTATGGAGGATTCCTTGGTGTGAGTAAGGCTAAGGCCCAACGTTGCGGAAAAGCAGCTTATTTTTTTGTTGTTGTTGCAGATTTTGTTGCAGTTTTTTGAGATATAGCCAGTAGTGGATTGAGGAGAAGGGTAGGAGTGTAAGACTTTAACCACTTCCGGACCGCCCATAGACTATATACGTCCGGGAAGTGGTTGCCTAGTTCTGCCAGGACATACCTGTACGTCCACCAGAACACAGCAGCTGCACGGAGATCATGTAGCTGCTTTCAATAGGAGCCGGCTGTAACTTCAGCCGGAGCTCCTAGAGAGAAGACGGGGCAGATTTATTACCTCCCCTGCCTTCTCGATCGCTGTGTATACAACACTCAATGAGCGCTGTATACACAGCTATGGACGCAGCCATAAATCAGCTGCCCTCTGACCCGGCAGACACGTGATCCACTGGGCTCAGTGTCCTGCCAGAGCTGCTGGGTCCTACAGGACCCAGATCAGCTCTGAATACTGTGTATACAGTGTGCAGGAGTCTGTATTCCTCCTGTAACTGAGGTTAAATGTAGCAGCCCCAGTTATAGGAGAAATCAGCCTCAAGTACAAAAAAAAAAGTGATCAGATGTCCCCAAAGGTCTCTTATCACCTTATGGGGACGCAATCTGGGAAAAAAAAAAAAATATAATAAAAAAGTTTAAAAAAAATGTAAATAATAATAAAAAATAATACGATAATAAAACGCCATTATTAAAGGTTATAGCCCCACCCCCGACGACACCATACAAAATAAAAATTACCGTAACGGAGAGGAAAAACTATTTTATAAAGTTTTTCAGTGACACTTTGTGTTATTAAATTAAAAAAAAATTATAAATTGAAAACCAGACACAATTTCCCTCCTATTTTGTTTATATTTTCCTGGATATAAAAAAAATTAACACATTTGAAAATAAAAATAACAAAAATAAAGCCCTATGTGCCCCCGAAAAAAGACGCAAAAATTAGTTGACTAAGACATACGAGAAAAATTTTACAGACCTCAAAACCGCACATACATAATAAACCTAAAATGTGTCTGGTCCTGGACCACAAATTGGCCCGGTACTGAAGTCTCATACCTTTTGTATCCTCAGCCTTTTAACAGTAAAACAGCACATTAAGGTTTGGGACTATTTTAAATTTAGAAAGACCCATTCAAACAGATATATGAAAAGGTCTTAGAAAAAAGGTCTTGTTTGTCCCAAGCGACCAATCACAGCACAGCTTTCTTCTTTCAAGAGCACAATTAGTAATGAAAGCTGAGCAGTGATTGGTTACTATGGGCAGCAAATATAGTTTTTCTAATAGTTTCATCTCTCCGTAGTGCCTCATGATTTGTTTTTTCTCTTTGACCACTAACTTTACTTTTAGATGATACAGATCTACCAGATGAGATGACTGGTACCTGTGAATTACTGAAAATAAATTTCATGAAATATTGTGCATTCAGTATAGTTAGATTGGAGCAGGGAATTCCTTTTGTAGCTTTGTGTACTGGGACACAGCTGCTGCAGGTGCTACTGGTAGCTATATGACATACAAGTATTGATTTTACATGGCTAAGCAAGCTTTGTACTTTGTACATGGCGTGAGATTTCTTATGGAGGCGCAATCGGGACTTTCCAAAGAACCTGTAAGACAAGTTGGCTTTGTGCCTGGTGTGAGAGTATTTTAATAGCAAAGTATTGGACAGGGATGTTATGGTTGTTTCTGCACATCTCTGATTTAGTTAGTGATTAAGACAGATAAGATAATCATATATTTTTATGGCCGTTTTTAGCACAGAACAGGACCAAAGACTTGGTACAGTGATCTTTGGTACAATACAGTGTTTGTGAATCGTCTCAGCTTCTATCTCAGTGGGTATAGCCACAAATCTTACAAATAAAAAAAAAAATATGGGAACTACCAAAGGCCCCTTTAAAATGATCAGACAGCTCAGCCTTTGGCATAACCAAGCAGAAGTTCTGTTGCATCCTGCTATTCAAGTACATGTAATGAACTTAGCATTTTCTGTATCCTGAATCTAGTAATGGCTGCTCATACAAAATGTTAATGTTCACTTGTACACTACTGTTCAAAAGTTTGGGGTCACCCAGACAATTTTGTGTTTTCCACACTTTTATTTATTGAATGAGTTGCAAAATGGATAGAAAATATAGTCAAGACATTGACAAGGTTAGAAATAATGATTTTTATTTTAAATAATAATTTCTCCATCAAACTTTGCTTTCGTCACAGAATGCTGCATTTGCAGCAATTACAGCCTAGCAGACCTTGGGCATTCTATCTGTTAATTTGCCGAGGTAATCAGGAGAAATTTCACCCCATGCTTCCAGAAGCCCCTCCCACAAGTTGGGTTGGCTTGATGGGCACTTTTTGCGTACCATACGGTCAAGCTGATCCCACAACAGCTCAATGGGGTTGATATCTGCTGACTACACTGGCCACTCCATTACAGATAGAATACCAGCTGCCTGCTTCTTCCCTAAATAGTTCTTGGATAATATGGAGGTGTGCTTTAGGTCATTGTCCTATTGTAGGATGAAATTGGCTCCAATCAAGCGCTGTCCACAGGGTATGGCATGGCATTGCAAAATGGAGTCATAGCCTTCCTTATTCAAAATCCCTTTTACCTTGTACAAATCTCCAGACCATCACATTACCTCCATCAAGCTTGACAGATGGTGTCAGGCACTCTTCCAGCATCTTTTCTGTTGCTCTACGTCTCACAAATGTTCTTCTGTGTGATCTAAACACCTCAAACTTTGATTCGTCTGTCCATAACACTTTTATCCAATCTTCCTTTGTCCAATGTCTGTGTTCTTTTGCCCATATTAATCTTTTACTTTTATTAGCCAGTCTCAGATATGGCTTTTTCTTTGTCACTCTGCCCTGAAGGCCAGCATCCCAGAGTCGCCTCTTCACTGTAGAGGTTGACACTGGCGTTTTGCGGGTACTATTTAATGAAGCTGCCAGTTGAGGACCTGTGAGACATCGATTTCTCAAACTAGAGACTCTAATGTACTTGTCTTGTTGCTCAGTTGTACAGCGGGGCCTCCCACTTCTCTTTCTACTCTGGTTAGAGCCTGTTTGTGCTGTCCTCTAAAGGGAGCAGTACACACCGTTGTAGGAATTCTTCAGCTTCTTGGCAATTTCTCGCATGGACTAGCCTTCATTTCTAAGAACAAGAATAGACTGTTGAGTTTCACATGAAAGTTCTCTCTTTCTGGACATTTTGAGTTTAATCAAACCAAAATATGTAATGCTCCAGATTCTCAACTAACTCAGGGTCAGTTTTATAGCTTCTCTAACCAGTAAAACTGTTTTCAGTTGTGCTAACATACTTGCACAAGGGTTTTCAAGGGTTTTTTAAACATCCATTAGCCTTCTTACACAGTTAGTAAACACAATGTACTATTAAAACACTGGAGTGATGGTTGCTGGAAATGGGCCTCTATACACCTATGCAGATATTGCATTAAAAAGCAGACGTTTGCCGCTAGAATAGTCATTTACCACATTAACACTGTATAGAGTTTATTTCTGATTGATTTAATGCTATCTTCATTGAAAAAAACTGCTTTTCTTTCAAAAATAAATCAATTTCTTAGTGACCCTAAACTTTTGAATGGTAGTGTATAGTCTAATATTTATGATGTGGTTTATACCATCAGTAACCCATGAGTGTGTGAGAGTCAAAGCATTATGACCCCTGCCCCATGACTTAATAGTTTGAACACTGTATGGTACAGTGACAAAAATAATTATGAAATGGGACTATATATTCTGTAAAGCAGATAGCTCATACATATGATGGAGGGGGCACAGCAAGATGCCACTTTTTTCAGTAGACACTTCACTATCTGGTTATGTCTGGCACGTCTTTATTTTTATGACCGGATGAGTAGTGAGTTGGTGCTTAACTAAAACATCACAGAATGTTGCAAAGGAAATAAACCTTTATCCATCATAGTGAAGTCTTCAGCCAAGTTCTGGAAACCTTTTCCCAAATGATATTTGTTCACAGTTATTCACTCAATTTAAAGCCAAAAAAACCACAAATGGAGTTAGAAGTACAAGGATAAAACAACACAGTTCAGTGCTGCACATGGGGCAAAATTTTGCTCTTCCACAGCAACCATAGACTACACGATTTACCGTTATTGTGTAGCCATTTGCCAACACATCTTGGGCGGCTAGTCTTGTGTTGTCATACAAAGACTGGTTTCACACAAACAATCTATATAGAGAAAAAAAAACGGACTATATAACAGGCTATAAAAAAAAAAAAAGGACATTGTACACACTAGTGTATTTGTTCTGTGCCCAATCTGTTTTTTGTATCAGTAAAACAGATGCTGTCTTCTTTATTTCCCAGCATCACAGAGCCATAAATCTGTGGAAAACAAGAAACACGGACAGCATTTGATTTCTGCATGCCGTCCTTTTTTTTTTTTTTTTTAACCCCCTCAGTTTTGTAGGTCAGTGGGAAAAAAAAGAAAACCATATGCTCCATTTACTATAATGGATCCACATGCTCTCTGTTTTTTTTTTTTTTTTTCACAGACAGCCCTTAGATAAGAAGGTTGTTCATGTGAAATAACCATAAGCCAAAGTTTAGGCAGAGGCCACATATAGCATAAGCACAGCAATTTTGCCACAGTGTAAAAGCTGCGGCAGAAACCGTGGTGTTTTACAGTACCTGCAAAGTGGATGGGATTCTGGATAATCAGATCAATATACATACTCACATAAAAGTTGAAAGTTCAGCTTTCAGCTGGTGAAGGCACATACCCCTGAAGTTTCTCTCTTTTGGCTTTCCTTGAAAACATTTTCCCTGCATCAGTTCTCAGATGGATCATAATGACCACAGTCGTAGGAGACAGAAGTGCCCTGTGAAAAGAATCTCACTGATACCTGGGTTGGCTGAAAATACTGTAGTTTGGTGAAACTTAAGGGACCTCCAATCTATGCAATCCCTAGGCACTCCCATAATGTGAACCCTCCTGTAATTTTTCACAACCAGTCAAGTGTAGATTTTCGGATGGAAAAAAACATTTTGATCTAGGGATCAGTTTGAGTGATGAGAATATACCATAGATTAACTTGTGTTCGAATGTATACAAGCTGTAATTCTGGGACAGCTTATTGTCTATTGGTGGCAGTAATATTTTTGCCCTTGCTCCTATGTAGGTGAAGATTATCGAAAATACTTTGTCAAGGGGAAATCTGTAGGTACTTTCTTGGATTTTCCCCTTTCAAGTGTATAAACTGTGAAATGCCTGGGGCACTTTTTTTTGTTTTGAAGCTTTAAAATATTATTTATAAACCTTCAGTATTTTATGTTTTAAAAACAGAAGTATTTTTTTTTTCTGTGGTTTGGTTTAGAGGAATAGAAGATCTGCTAGCATTTGGTGCACCAGTATGCTTGGTGACTCACACAGCACTAATAAAGATGGGCTTCAGCAGTTTTGACCAAAAAAATATTTTCATGAAATGATAGTAAAATTTAGGTGATAACTATACACTCACTGGTAGTGATAGCCCAATAGAATATAACGTTTAATTAATAATAATGTTAAAATGATGCTAACAACCAGGGCATCAGGAATTGCAGTAAAATCTGCAATTCCTGATGGTGGGCACCAGTACTCAAATGTTAAGCCCAACTGCAACCGGGAGCTTTATATACCCTACCTTAAGCTGTCGCAGCCACCTCATGTGTGTCAATGGAGAGGGCATGTCTAAGACTCCGCACTCTCCATTCTGATTGGCACACCAGACTGAGGCTTCTACTCTAAGTAACATGACTCCCCTGCGTTATGTATGGTGGATCAAGTCGGGGAAGTAATTAGGAAAGGTGATACATAGAAGCACAGCTGCACCTCCATATAGAAATAGAAAGTGTTTGTATGTAATCTCAAATTATTTGACAATTTTGTTCCTAGAAGACCGCTAATAGGCAAAGCCTTTACCACAATTCTCCTTGTGCCCCACATACCAGCGTGTCATTTTGCATGTGCTGGCACCAGGGTTGCGCGATCGTGTTCCGAACACGATCTTTTTAGGTGGGGTCGAGATCGGTACTATTTCCCACAATGCTTTGCTAAGCCTTCACACTGAGTATACGCTCCGCTCATTCTGAGTGGTGTGTATACTCAGTGTGAAGGCTCCACTGCAGTTCCATAGGAATGAATGGAAGCAGCCAGCACACAGCCTTAACCCCCTGCACACCAGCTGCCTCCGTTCATTCTAATGGGAGACTAAACTAACATCTCTAGTAGCTACTTACCTCCAGAGATGGCTGCTCCGGTGCCCGGTGTTCTCCTCCTTCTTCGCCTCGCTGCCACTCCACGCTGCTCTTCTCGCCTCGCTGCCCCCACCTCCCAGGTTAGTGTTTAAAGAGCTAGGAAGGCGGGGCTTGTGGCTTAGGAGAGTGTGGGCGGGTACAGGGTGGGAAAACGTGACGTCTCCTTCCAGTATCCGCCCACACTCTCCTAACCCTCCCACACTCTCCTAATCTGGGGGGCAGCGAGGCGAGAAGAGCAGCATGGAGCGGAAGCGAGCCGAAGAACAACACCGGAGCAGCCATCTCTGCAGGTAATTAAAAATAAATCCTCTAGCTACTTTGTGATTCACTACACAGCGTGGATTCTAACAATTAAAGCGTTCAATTGTTAGATTCCATGCTGTATAGTGAATAGGATTGCTTTTAAAATCCGATCTCCGATTAATAAAAAAAATCCTATTGACTTGCATTGGGATCGAGATCGGGCTCGAATGAAAAATGATCGGAAATCGGATTTTAAAATCGATCCTAAAAAGTCAAGATTGGCTCAACCCTAGTTGGCACTGATTTACAACAATCGTAGCATTTATGCAAGATTAAATAAAAGCTGGTGTATCAGGTGGTCCACTGTCCTGTACAGAATGCAATTATTCCATTGAGGTGTGGTCAGGGTGGTCTCTAAATCTCTCCCGAACTGTCATAAAGTCTAGTTTAAGTGCAGGGGGTGAGACTTTCACTTCACTATATATAAAGGACCCTCTTATCTGTTGCTCTGTAGACATGCATTCTTTCAAGGCTAGTAGCATTACAGGATTATGTGGATAAGTGATCGCAAAAAGTAAAAACCTGATAAGTTCGAAAGGCCTTAGATGGAAAATGAGTATGAGTGAAGCATTCCCTGGGGTGACCTTCTTATTGGAGAGAAAATTGTTTAGAAGTCTAAAAAAAAAAGTCTAGCATGTCTCCACCATGTAAACACCTTAGAGAACAGACTGGAGGGAAAAAAGAGATTAGTGAACAAGGGGATATTGGGTTTTACAGCTGAAAGCGGAAACTAGTTTTATGTTAGAGCTGTAGTATGTAGCTCTCTGCGGCTGCGAATATCGGATAGGAGGTCGATTGTGAGGACCATTAGATAGCCCCGGTTTCTTTGCAGGCTGTCAAAAACTTTGTAGGTTTAAGTACTGCTGGCAGTTTACTTTGTTGTAGATAGAGCATATTTGTGAAAGTCTAGCCGCCATATAATATTTATTAAGGTTGGGAACTAAGAGACCCCCAATCTCTTATGAGCGTGCATAATATGTCCACAAAATTGCAGTCATTTATATGCCCATATAAAACCTAGATTTTCCTTTGTAGACCTGCCAGGGAGGAAGTAGTCACTGGGGGGTCGGTTGGGTACAGACGTAATGAAGAATTTTTGGTAGGGTCACTATTTTAATGGTGTGCACCCAGTAGACCCATTTATTTTTACGAATGCATGCTGTCCCCAGAGATGTGCTCTATTTCAGTCCTTTTAGTGGAGAGCAATGCAGACAGTTTACATGTAAAACATGGTGACAGGTTGTTTTTAAAGATTTTGAACAGCTTGTCATGTGTTTTCTATTGTTTTGCTTATAAATATCTTCTTAAATAGTTAGTTTCAATCACATATCAATATGTTTGATGTTGACTTTGGTTGCCCAGCCGTCTGTCTTACCTTTCTACCTAGATTGTGCTTTAGCATGAAGTAGTAGTAGCTCCTAATCTTTGCATTTTGTTTCTCCCCTTTTTCTCTTGCTCTGCTGCAATTCTGCCTGCTCGCTCTCCTGTGCACCGCACAATGGCTCTCCCTTGCATCCGTCCAATCAGCTTTTGGTGAAGGGGGTGAATGAGACTTTGGTAGCTCAGAGAGTTGTCCCTGCTCTCATCACTCTGTCCAGCGATCCAGAAATGTAAGTTTCTTTGCTGCTTTAAGCATCCTGACTATAGGAAATGCCCCTCAGTGTATATTATATTATCTAAATTAGTCAAATTATTGGTAAAATACATTCTTTAAATTATATAATAAATTATAGTTTAATATGCAATGATAATTATGCAGATTAATACTGATGGTGCATATCTTATTTGTAGCAGGATGCTTAATATTTTGACTAACAGATTTCTGAAAATGAACAAATATTAGTTGTGCACTTTTCCACTACTTCTATGACTACTATGGTGGATCTAAATCAAAGAGGCCAAGTTTACTATCTGCCCATCCACAGTCACAGCTAGCCAAGGTCTATTTTCTTTTTACCAAGCCATTTTTTTATTGCATGTTGACTGGTTACAGCTCATTCTTCGAGGCATGCAAGAATCCTTAATTGACAAGCGAGTTGCTCCGGCTCTTGTTGCCTTGTCCAGTGATCCAGAATTGTGAGTTTCAACAACTGACTAGATAATTCTCCTATTTTGAGTTTTTTCTCTCCCTTCATTAAATAGATCCATTTTATAACAGCTACTCTTCTTATTGTTATTTTTGTGTACTATGTTCAATACAAATAGCAAATTACTGTTTAATCTATTACAGTTCTGTGAGAATTGCTACCATCCCAGCATTTGGTACCATCATGGAGACTGTTACCCAGAGAGAGGTAGGTAATATGGGAAGCACAAACAAATGACTAAGTTCTTTAAATTTATAGCCTTACTTGTCCCTGCTGAAATATTTCTCCACTATTGTAGTTATCGGCTGTGATAGGAGCTAACGTTCAAAACATATGTACAACTGCCAATATATGTTAGAGTGAATCTGACAACTGCGGTGTCGTTTAATGGAAATATCACAACTTTTTTCGTAATGAGAGACTTGAGTTGGGGCCAATTTTGGGTAGAGTCTGAGTCAGAGAAAAGCTTTCAAATCTGGCTTCAAAAATACAATTATTTTTAAATACACTATATAATCATTTGTATTGTATAATTTGATGCATAGTTTTTTGCTTATTTAATTTAATAGGAATTCAGTCACTAGATTTTTCTTGTGTTGGAGTCCAATTCAGTGGTTTGCCTACCAACCAAGTATCTAGCTGCTAGATTTCAATATGCATAAATCATTTTTCTCACAAGGGATAAACTGTTTCTGTCTTTCACTGACTTATTCCCTTCTCTCCACGGAAAAATGGAGTCTGTCAGAATTTGAATGGACTAGCCCTAATACCTTGTAGTGGAGTTTGCTGAGAATAGTCATTATTATTTTATTCTGGTGAATCGATAGTTCATTTGCACAAAAATCTAAACTGCTTTGTGAGTTGAGGAAACTGTTGGAGAAGGAGAGTTGGAAATAAAACAAATCCAGTTTCCTGGTTTCCAGCCTCTTTATCCTGTCATTGTTCCTGGCCTGTTCTGCACTGCTCCTGTATGCCTATAGTCCTCAGAGTGAATGCTGCGCTCAGGGTTTACTGTTTGAGGCAGGCGCGTATGTGCAGCGCAGACCTGGAAATGAATCCCATCCAGGTTCTGCCACTTCTCCCGAGTACTTAATGTTCATTTTCCCATTCCCTTCTGACAGATTCCTTTAGACTATTTTATTAATTTCAGAGTGTCCTGAGAATGAAAAAGTTTCTCTTAATAAATGTAACTCTCTTATTGTTTTTACCTATTCTTATAGCAGACTGTCATAACTGTATTTGTTATATGGCAATGCTACAGCTCAGTCCCATTCACATGAAAGTAGAAAAAAATTTGGCATCCAATTAAAAATTGTGAGATTGCTGGTGAAATTAAATTAGGAACCAGGACCAGTGTGAGTGATCACAATCTATGTAAGGCCCGAAACAATGTGTTGGTGCTATAAAAGCAATCAGAACAATAAATGTAAATAATTTAGAGAAATTGATCTAATGCTAAGTTCACACTAGTGTTCAGCTTTCTATTCTTCAGGTCCACTTAGGGATTCAAAAAAACGGAACGCTAATTTGCTTTTTGGGTTTCTGTCTGAAAAATACGGGGAGAAAAGTCCTGCTTGCGAGACTTTTCTCTCCGCATTTTTCAGGCTGTTTCAGGGACGGAAAGTCCGAACAGTGTTTGAACACTGGCGTGAACCTAGCCTTATTGCTATTTTAGTTGCTGATGTAATGCACGTAATATATTTCTGTAGGTTTGTTTACTGAAATGTATGGGTTTGAGGTTTAAAATGATTATAAAGCCTAAAGGGGTTTTCATATCTTAGGGTTTCACCTGCCCTTCTGTCTCCTCTCCCCTCCAATCCTTGGGTTTATATACAGAGATAACAGATGAACAGATCAGGCACTATTCTACCCCTTATCAGAGTTTAGCATCTGAGCGCACTTTCCAAAGACAGAATGAGAAGCGTATAGCCTGGCTGGAAACTGGGACTAACATCACCAGTCCAACTACATAGGTATTGGTAACCTAGGCAATGAGTTGTAGACACTGAGGAGGCATACTGAGCTGTACCTGGCAAACAGAGCAAGATAGATAAAGCAATGTACTGGGTAAAACGCTTCAGTCAGCTTAAGTTACAAGTTTAAATATGATCCTGAAAATGGGAATATACCTATAAAAAAAAAAAAAACTGACCATTTTATTTTATTGTATTTATTGAGTCCTCTCAGATTTGTGTTCAGGACAGCAGTAAATCGGAGCTACGGACCAAACTGTCCGAATTTACCTGACAAATCTTTTACACTGAACGAGACTCCAGCAATCTATGGGAATGCATGCAGGCTGCAAAAGACAAACAAGCGAGCATTTTTAATAAACCCCAATTACAAAATTATATTTAACCGAAAATACATGCATTTAGGTAAATATAAAAACACTCCAGAGGTGTCCATGGCCTTTAAAATAATTCAGTATTGTGTTTGTGTAATAGGGTTGTAAATGAGTCGCCGATAATCATTAGCCAGTTCAGTTTTCATAGTCTTAAACATAGATGTTGTGTTTCTTGGATGTAGTTTTATAATATTTCTTGCATTGTAGTTATTAGAGAGAGTGAAAATGCAGCTGGCATCCTTCCTGGAAGATCCCCAATATCAAGATCAGCACTCGCTACAGATTGAAATAATCAGGACATTTGGAAGAGTCGGACCCAATGCAGAGCCTAGGTTCAGAGATGAATGTGAGTGACCTTGATCGGTCGTACTTGGCGCTGTCATACAAGGCAATTAACATTCTTGCGTGCACAGACAGTATTTGCAAGCATTTCACTGGGAAATTTCTGTGCTTGTGGTTTACGGGGAAGAGCTAGCTGTGTCCATGTGTTTACATGATAAAAAGAAACAATGCTTAGATCCAGCTGGAAGCCATCATAGAAACACAAAATGCCACACTACTTGTGGTTGAAAGGAACCTATCACCATGAAAATGTCATGCAGTAAGAGTGAAACTTCTCCAAAAGACCACCCCTTTTTGAAGACCACCTCCTTGCCTAGACCACATTTTCTGTGATAGATTTTCATTTTTACATGTTAACTGTCCTTTTCTGAGTAGACCATCCTCCCAGAAGACAACTTTTTTATGCAATTATGGGTCTCACTTGCTGCATATAGATTTGTAGAAAAGAATCAGAGTAATTTGTAATATATTAATTTATATATTCTGCTTTCTATGTTAACAAACTGTACTATACAGCAATCTGCTCAGCTACTTCGAATCTAGAACATGCTGCCTACAAGTTTCATTGCAGTTTTAGGTTCATTTTAAGGGTGAGCACATCTGTATATCCAGTTTAACTGGACGAAAAAAAAACCCTATTGCAACAGTTGATAGTAAGGCTAAAGTTATCCCTTTTGACCAGGGTGTTACTTTACCTGTGTTGCTAACTGCATTTATATGGTGATTGGTTCTTGTTAAAGCATTCTTTTTGCCCTTGAACTGATATGAAGGCTCTACTAAACTGTTAGTTGATTTCTCCAGGCCTGCGATGCTCGTTAGGGCTTGGAATGAGTTATAATTTTATTAATAGTCTTTTAGATTTAAACTTAGATTTGGCTTTATTCAGCTCCTTTTGTTGCCTTGTCCATATCCTGTGTTATAAAACCAGTGTCTCACAGGAATATAAAGTTGCAGGTCTATTCACCCACCTGTCATGTGCCTGACCTGATCAGAAACCAGACTGCAAAACGAGATGAATAAAGCAAAATGTAAGTTTTTAACCACACAAGCAGACCTGCTTTATATAAACATGCACAAGGTCTATAGCTCTATATAAACATACACAAACATACCTGTTCTATATAAACATACACAAGGAAAAATAACATTGAGAGTGCAGTTAGGCCCTGTTCACATGGCGGAAACCTTTTCCGCAGCGCTGTCTTTTTGGCGCAGCTAGCCGTGACAGGATGTTGTTGCATTGCATCAGCATCCCGCTCCTGATTAGACCCGAATGGGCCTAATCCGAAGTGAATCTCGAGCTGCAGACAACGCGGCTGAGTCAGTCGTGTAATCCAAGGGAAGATGGGGCATGTCACTTCTTTTTCTCGTTACCTGAAAAAATCGCTAGCGTGAAAAAAGCAAGGGGCTCCCATTGAAATGAATAGGAGACATTTTTGCAGGCGGATTGCGCCTCAAAATCCGCCTGCAAAAAAAAACTCTGAACGTACCATAAGCAGGCGTTCCTGTGCATGCAAATCTACAGATATCACAGTTTTCTAGTTTACAGGTACAATCTACTAAATTACTGTTTAACTGAATAGTAAATATTTTATATATATTTTTCAGTGTTAGGGTATGTTCTCACAGTCTTTTGCAGGCCAATTTTAAGGCAGAGTCCGCCTCAAAAAACTCCTCCCATTCATTTCAATGGGAGTCAGTAGCAGTTTTTTTTTTCCTCTAGATGATTTTTTTCAGCTAGAGGGAAAAAAAAAGCGACATGACCTATCAGGTGGATTTCCCATTGAAATTAATTGGAGTTGGAAAAAACACCATGCGGTTTTTGACACAATTACTGATGGGTTGTTTTTTTGTTTTGTTTTTGCAAAAACCGCGTCAAGAACTGCAAGCATGCTTTTTACAGGGAAGTTTCCAAGTCCATACAGTGTTGTGGTGGAGCAAAAAAATACAGCAACAATAATAAAGAACATGTAAAAAAAAAAAAAAAAAAAAGCATCATGGAATGTGCTGCTACAGAACTGTTACTTGAATTAAGAGCTAAATCTCCCTATATATGCAGCTTTACAGTAATGCCTCTTACACAGGTGGCGCCATGCTGCTGAATACTAGGCTGTACAAAGTAGTATATGGCTTGGGGTCATTTTAATTTGATTCCTGCTAAGTCACCATTTTGTGGACCATTTTAAGCCTTTTTTTTTTTTTTTGACACCATGATTTCTGTTACAAACATGAGCCATGACCCAGTGGCAGTTCCAACACACTGCAGACAGAAATTGCACCATTTTGTCCCCATTGACTTGGCGTCCATCAGGGTCCTACATGGTTTCAGTCATATTAGTGGAGAAATTAGCGCTGCATACAATTTTTCCTGTATTTGCTAAGCTGTGAATTCAGCCTAATTGATATAATTCACCAATGTTTCACCTTTCATGGGGTATTGCACAGGTTGGCTTGCGTTTGGTGACATGTTCCTTTTCAGTATTATTGTAAATATATACAAAGATCTTAATTCCCATTCATTACTGTGCCATTTGTGTCTTCTAGTTGTTCTTCCACATCTGCATAAACTAGCTTTGGTCAACAATCAACAGTCTGTGGATACTAAAAGACTGGACATCGCCACATATTTGTTTGAAGCTTACAGTGCCCTTTCCTGTTGCTGTATCCTTTTTGATGTATGTTAATTTAGGCCAGGGGGATAGTTATTGGTTGCATATTTTCTAGTTAGTATTTTTTTTTTTTTTTTTTTTAATTTTCAATATAAAACTAGCTTTTGTTGTGAGAGGACAGATTTTAGTAAATACAGCGGCTATGGCACCATAGTACAGTTTTGCCTGTCTCTTAAGAGCTCCTGCTTGGTCCTCTTTACCTATTAGAATTGGATAGGTAGGCAGGATCAACCAGAACTTGACTTGTTCCATTTGTATAGAGGTCAATGCTGCGGCCTGTGATTGACTGCATCGGACGCCACTGCCACATCAGCCAGGGACGTATAAACAGAACCCCACTGGAAACTGAGGAGAGGGGAGTATTATGGTTTGTTTTTTTTGTTTGTTTTTTTGTATTTATACTGGCTGTATATGAAGCTCTATTAAATGTTCACCTTTCACCTTCTCTCAATATGTGCCGCTCCACTGATTTTAGTGCTCTTAGCCTCCATTGTTCCAGAGCAACCACTGCTGTTGGTTTCAGCGTCCAGTATGCTAATTAGGCTTCTTCTGTCAGGTGGGTGGTCCCATGTTTCCTGCGCTTTTCTGGGAATGCTTATCTTCCAGTACAGGCTAATTAGCATATAGAAGATTAATGGCAGAAAAGACTGCATTGTCCATCTAGTCTAACCTGACATAATTTCCGTTTTATCTTAGGATAGACATTTATCTTCGGAATCATTATAGGGGTTGTACCGTTGTGAACACTTATACCCTATCCACAGGACTTGGGGATACGTACCCAATCAGTGAGGGCAGGGCCCAACTCCTGGATCAGGAGGATGGGGGTGGGGGGCTGTAAGTCCTCCTAAAGCCTCCTTGTATATGGACCAGCAGTGCACTTGTGTAACCGGTGGTCCATTCAATTCTTTGGAATTTTGGGTGCTGCCAGAGATTACAGTTCTGGGAGCCCCATAGAAGTGGATGCCCAGTGGATAGGGGATATGTCCATAATGGCACAACCCCTTTAAATTCACTTAAAGCAGATCTCCCAACTATATCTGCTGGATGTTTCTTACAAGCCTCAACTACTCCTCCCTGACATTGCTTCTAATCTTCCCCCAACTACTTTCAGATTATGCCTACTTGTATTTATTTTGATTGGGTTTTTTTTATTATTAAAAACACTTCCCTCCTGTATCTTATTTATATCTTTAACATATTCAAAAGTTTCACTCATGTTCCCCATTTCCCTTCTTTCCTCAGCATACCTGACATGCTTTATGCTTCTACCAATTTGTAACCTGCCTTGGCACCTTTTCTATTTTATCCATGTGTTTTTGTAGGTGGGGTCTCTGGAGCCATGCATAGTATTCCAGTTGCACTTGTAGAGATCTATACAGTGCAGCCTGTAATAGAAGTGCCAGTAATTTCAAATACACTAGTGAATGGACCCCTGGGGTTCAAGATCCCAAAGGAGGTCCAATAAATAAATTTACAAAAACAAATAAAGTAAAAAAAAATTACAGTAATTAAGTATTCAAATTACTCCCCTCCTTTCTCTAGGACACAAATAAAAGTAAAAAAATACAGTGAAACACATTAAATATTCCTGTGTCCAAAAACGCCCAGTCTACAAACTTTTATTTTTTCTAAATTGGAATGCCTTAGCAAAAAAAAAAAAAAAAAAAAACAAGTGCTAAACCGCTGATTTTTCACTGCTTTGCCTCATATATTTTTTATAAAAAGCAAGCAATGCAATAGACATTACCCAAAGTGCTATATCTAAAGAGTACACCTGGGCCCACAAAAAAAAGACACGCTATGTACCCTGTACACACAAATATAAAAAGTTACGGTGTCAAAATATGGCAACTCCAAAAAAAAAAAAAATTTGTGCAAAGTTTGGGAGTAAACTTTACTTCTCATTTTTGTAAATTTGAGCATTGATGAGATTTTTTTGTATGTATGACTGGGTTTCACAGTCACACCATCTACATGGTCAGAGAGCAGCCGTATTCACTTGCACTACTTGTGATTTTGCAGTGTTCCATGTCAGTCTTTGGTTATGTGATTACGGTATTGTGGCCACCAACTTTGTGAAGCTCCAACCTGAAACCTTTTCAGAATGACTTCTCTGTTGCTAACATCACTGACTGGTACTATAACTTTGTTTGATGTCCTCACCTCTAACTAAATGTGTTTTAAATGAAGCCATTTTTCTAGCTATTTGTCTACATTTTCAATCTTTCCTTTGGGCAGAATCTAACAGAACAGTGTATGATGTTAGTAGAAAGTACGTTCTCAACAGCTTGCTGATACTCCAATTTTGCCCACTATGTTTTTTGCCCCTCACCCCGTCAGAAGTACCAGCAGATCATGTAGGAGCATAGAAGAAACATGGTTGTAAAGCTGTCTTCAGGGACACCATATTTATTAGGGCATCTAACTCTTAGCTACTGTCAAATAAGGTACATCATGTTCCACATGGTTGTAGAAAGAGAGTTGCAACGGTTTTTAGCATTTTCTTTGCTTGTATGTTTGTCAGTTCTTCATTTACAATAGCCCTATGCACAAACTTCTCATAGTTATAAGGTACTTGGCTAGTGTTCTAATTCTTTCATCCAAACAACAGTGCTTACATTCAGTCCTGTGCTACAGGAAGCTCATTTTCTGTATGTGAGAAGTGTTGCCGCCATAAAACTTCCTGGAGACTCCATTTAAAATTAGCTCAGTGAGTTTTGCAAGACTTTTGATGATGTCTCTGTTATAAATGGCAGGCTTGTGCCTATAAAGGAGAAGTTCTACTGATGTGTCAATCGATAACTGCTTCCTTCCCAACACCTTCCTCTTTTGTTATCCTTCTCCTTTAGCAGTTTATTTTATTCCATTCACTGCTCTGCAAACATTTTGTTAGTTGTTAGATCTGTATGGTAAATCAGTCTTTATTGCATTTATGAACACTTTATCTGTAAATGGATTATTTAGTCTGTGAATCATTTTGGCTGCTGCTCTTACAATTGGCAGTTGTTTGCAAATAATTTTAATAAGTCAATCCTGCATGGAAGGTTTTTTTACTCCACTGCTTTCAGTTTTGAAGTGATGAACACCTGGCAGACCCCGTTGTAGTACAAAAAAAAAACAAAAAAACATAGTGACAAACAGGGCATCTATATTTGTTTTTTTCATTTCTAGGTTTAGCGTTCCATTAAGAGTCCCTACACCCCAACCCTTCCCACACTCCCTTTATCATGGTTTTTTGATGAAGATAATCCATATGTCTGCCATCTTGATTGTAGCAATCTCTGCCTAATTATAATAAAGTAATACAACAGCTGTCTGCCATTGGATTGTAGAAATCACTGTCTGGTGAGGTCTGATAACTTGTGTGTCTCATGATACTTTGTCCAGAAATCACATAAGGATTTGTGGCATATTATATCTGTTATCTAATGTTCATTCAGTATGTGACAGGAATATGGAATTTAGCATGGATCAAGAATGAATTGTATAAATGTATCTATCCTCTTAATGAAATACTTTTTTTACTTCACGTCAGATGCTCTGCTCCTCCTTATTTTCATTTAATCTATGTTTAAATAGTCTGTATCCCAAACTCTATAGAGAGAGGAAGGGTGAGGAGGATATTAACTGATATATTGCCTTATTCTGAGCGGTGGAAGAGTCGTATCTTCACGATACTGCAGTGTCAGAAGAGTTCAAGAGGGTTAGCAGAGCATAGCGCAGCTATTGGTGGGCTTTTCCTTTAGCCTTCTCCTCCCCACACCCCACTCCGTGGACTAATATGTAAAAACTAACTTGTTTGATAAATATTGAAGGAAACCCATTTTTTAAGGGTTCACCAGGGATGTCCACATGCAAGTAAAAACACTGTTGGATAGACCAGAATGTAATGGACTTTTTTTTTTTTTTTTGTAACTTTCCACAGTTGATTTTCACTAGTGGTGCACGCACAGTACACTTGCTCTGGCCTGAACTGTATTTAATAATAATATAATAATAAATGTTATTTATATAGTGCCAACGTATTCCGCAGTGCTGTACAATTAGTAGGGTTCAAATACAGACAGAGATATACATTACAATTAAAGTAATTTCACACAATGGGTCTGAGGGCCCTGCTCGCAAGAGCTTACAATCTATGAGGTAGAGGGGGCGACACAAGAGGTAGCAGGGGCGGCATTGCTTATACAGTGGTCAGATAATTTTGTAATAGAGGTGACTGTCATTACACAAACATAAAACATTGAGCCGTCACCAGTCATGTCCTTTAACATGTGGATGGTGCTTGGACATATAGCGTTAGCCTGAAATGGCAGCATATCGTGGGGTAATGTGGGAGCTGGAACAGAGGAGGGTTAAATTTTGGGGATTCTAATGACTGTACGGAAGGGTTTACATTAAGATTTGTGATAGGCCTATTTATCAGTTTAGCACATACACTGATGATGCAAATCACGGCACAACCACAACAATACAGGACCAGGCGAGACTTCAGCATCTCGGCCTGGTCCTGTCAATCTCGTATAGCAGCAGCAGTCTAGAGGGTCGGACACCCCCTCAGTGCTCCAGACTGATCATTTGCATAATTGGATTTATAAAGCTATCTTTCAACAGAGGCCCAGATTAGGAAATGAAAAAATCCCATTACATTCAGGTAACCCTTATCTACCTAGCAGTGTATTACTTGCATGTGCTTAGCACAGGTGACCTACTCCCTTTAAATATGATAGCTTAAAAAAGTTTCTTAAATTCACCTGAATTCAATTATGAAAAGTGGTTTTATATTTGAAGGTACACTGTAAGATTTTTTTTCATTACACTTCTCTGGTCACAGATATCTTTTCAATTTTCTTATACCAGATATATATGTAAACCTATTTCTCACAACTTTTTGGAAGACCTTTTGTAAATTTAAGTTTTACCATACACACAAAAAAATGGCCAAAAATGTTGATAGAATTGCTTGTGAGTTTGTATGTGTGCGTTGGGTTTCAACATGTTGAGTCTTTGTTTATTTGGAGATTACCACAATGACAGTAGCTTTGCAACCTTCTTTCCATTGAAATAAAAGCACACACCCAGTCAAGCACGTTTGGAGAGAAGACCACAAAAATGGCTGTCAAGTGAACAAACACACCTCGTGTATGGCCTGCTGAAAGAGTATTTCCATATTAGAAATCTATGAATGCCATATATAACTGAGCTGGAAATATAGCCCTTCAAGTTAAAAGTGTATGGATGCTTGTATATTTGACTACAAAACAACGTGTGTACAGTACCTTAACTAAAATGTCAGTCATATCAGAAGAGTTGATGGTAAATCACTTTCTACCAGGTCTCAGGTGTCTACGTGTTGACATGGAACATCTATCCCCTGAACATGAGGTAAACAAGTAGTCTGCATGCAGTATTCATTTGCTTAAGATTTTTACTCTAATAATTGGGATTATTCAGTGGGTCTTTTTAGAAACTTTAGGAATGACATGCCTATAGTAAGTGTGTCACACAGCCAATAAGTGAACAGGTAGCCGCGCACTCTTCTATCAAATAACAAAAAGCATTAGTAGTGCAATGTTGACGCACAAGGAAATCAAAACACAAAGACACTTAAGGAGCAGGGAAGTCAGTGATTTCCAGACGGTCAACAGTCACTAGGGTCAATTCAGCTCAGTATATTTCTGTAGCATGGGAAGAAAGCGGACTATCCACAGAGGAAACCCTGGCAGATATTGCCTTTGCTCGGTTTCAAGCCCAAGATCCCAGTGCTGCAAGGCAACAGTGCTAAACACTGAGCCACCATTCTGCTCACATTGCAATATGACCATGACCGTTTAGGTTTGCTTGTTTTTTTTTTTAAAGTTTGATATGAGTGAACTTCCTGTAGATAACTTCATGAAATCTGTTTCAGGTCATGTTTGTTTTGTATTGGGTTTGTCCTTTCCCATGCAAATTGTGTTAATAATTAATAGACCATATGGTCTAACTCGTATTGAACTTTTAGCATTCATATTAACATTCAACTGTAGCAAATTTTATTAAAGGGAATCTGTCACTAGGGTGAAGCATGCTAAACCAGCAACATGGTTGGGGAAGTCAGGCTCACCTGAATGTAATGTGCCTTAGTTACCAACATACTCATTTATTTTAGAATGTGCAAACTCGTATGCCCCACATTGAAAAATTTTAAGAAAAAATTGAATTTAAATTGAAATCACCCCCCTTTCCCCAGAATACATATAAAAATAGAAAATTACTGTAAAACACATACACAATAGATATTCCTGTGTCCGAAAACACCCGTCTACAAATTTATAAAAATACTTTTATGAACGCCATAGCAGGTAAATAATAGAGCTAAACTGCCATTTTCACAGTTTCTCCTATGATAAAAATGTAATCAAAAGGGTTCAAAACAATAATCTTTTCCTAAAATGGTATAACTAAAAGGTACATATGGCCCCTCAAAAAAAGGGGTATTCCCATGTACATAACTATTTTTAAATGTGTAGATAATGAAAAGGTAAACATTTTTGCAAACATAAGTAATTAAACATTTTGAAGAGTTTTAAAGATGTTCTCTAAAATATTTTGTGGTTACATGTTGTTGTCTTGAGCAGTTGCCAGTGGATACGACCATAAATACAGGAACTTTCTAAGATCAGAAAATGATCCATGACTTTCTTATTGTAGCCGGGATATCTTCTGATACATGTAGTGTCCCTGCCTGATAACTCTGCTACAAAAACAGAATCTTGGCTGGGTTCCTGACAAGTTCCAGACCATAGAAAGTTTCAGCATTTGTGGTCGTATCCATTGGCAACCGATCAAGACAACAGACTGTCACCACTAAGGTAGTTAGACAAAATCATTAAAACTCTGCAGAATTTTTAACTATTTATATTTTCAAAAATGTTTTACTTTTAATGATCTACAAATATAGATATAATTATGTTCATGGGAATACCCCTTTAAGAAAGGCATGCTGTCCTCTGTCTTCTCCTGGCATGCTTCCTTGCGATGTCTTCTTCCGTCAGCGTCTTCTGGATTTAAAATTCACACATACACAGTCTGCTCTGCCATTGAGCGTACTGTGTAAGCGGCCACAAGAAAATGGCCCCAGACATGCGCAGTCAGCTCTGTCTGATGGCAGTCAACCGTGCATGGGTGATTTTAAATGTAGAAGAAGCCAACAGAAAAAGACATCGTGGGGAGGCGTGCCAGAAGAAAAAAAGAGGCCGGCGCTGGAGAGTTCTCTTGCAGTACTGGGGACGCCCCCGTGCTGTTTGGTCACTGGGGACCGCCCCCAGTGCTGCGAGAACTCACATACCGAAGAAAACCAGGATATCTACGGAATGGTGGTGTGGAGAAGACTTCTAAAGGTAGGAGAAGAATAGACTTTCTTAAGGCTATTCCTATGTGTTAATGAGAAAAAAATGGGATTCAAATGATTGAATCCCTTTAAAATAAAAAGCCCAGTGGTGTATATGGGCAGGTAGAGGGGAGGTACACAGGAAAGCTTGTCTTTAGATGTTACAATGATAAGTATTAACTATGTACAGTACACCCTCAGTACAGGCTCTTTTTTTAGCAATGCTCAGTATTTCTAATGTTAACTTCATATAATAAAGCAGGTTTACTAATGAAAATATTTCAGCATTATGCAATAATTTGCACCATATTTATGTGTTTTTAATGTTTTTCATGACTTGTCTGACATTGTAGTGAGGCGTATCGGGCAAAAGGCATTCTTGTACTGTAACACAACAATATGTGCTAATCAATGCACCATCATTTTATGTAGAAAAGTAAGCCAGCATATAGGCGGTGTAAAGATACACTAGACAATCTAAAGATACACTAGATTTATCATTCAACATTTAATAACTCTGGCACAGTTTAGGATTTTCAAGTCTAAGTTTACAAAGTTTTACTTTTAGGGCTGTAGTGGCACATCTGTATCATTCCGGCTTTTTTGTTTTTTATAACTTGATCCTACACGTAAGATACACATAAAATTTTAGTTAAAAAATGTATGTAATACAAAGCAGATGATAATAGCATAAAATCGGTTGAGTGTTAGTACCATTATGTGTATAACATTAACGTTCAGTATATAAATGTTATCTTATTCTAACACCCATAAATCCTGTGGGCACTGTTCTAAACGTCTGCTGTTATTTTCATATATTAACAATAAAATATAATTCAGTCAAGTAGTGCAATGTATGAGAATTATGAGACGCCACAGATTCTAGGCAAAACGAAAACTAGAAGTGAGCTCTTCACCAAATTCTTAACAATAAGGCACACTTCACGTATGTCACTTCCTCATGGAAATGAACGCTTGCTGAATCTGTGCTTTTCTTGTCCTTCAGAACTTCTTTGAGTTAACCGTCACTTTACAAGGAGTAAAGACTGTGACGGTGGAATAGAGCCACATATTGCAGTTTTGCTCCTATGCAATAATGGAATCATATGCAAATCCCTGCTATCAGGAACAGAATCTATTCTGTTCCGTCCGTTTATTAAAGTAAATGAGGTTCTTTTTACAATTTTTTTTTATATCCTAAGTGCAGTATTAAAGGGATTATCATTAGATTTAGGCAAATTTCCCTAACAACAGAATAGAAAGGCTATTCTATCCCTACCTTTCTTTAGCTTTTATCTGATGCAGTTTTTGAAATGAAGACTTTACTCTTATACTAATTCTGTGCATGGAGCTTCTGGGGCGTTTCCCGTTTAAGGTTTTTTTTTTTTTTTTTTTTTTTTTTTTTTTTTTTTGGGGGGGGGGAGATTGTGAGCCCCATATTGGGATCACAATGTACATTCTTTCCTTATGAGTATGTCTTTGTAGAATGGGAGGAAATTCACACAAACCTGGGGAGAACATTATAAGCTCCCTGCAGATGATGTTCTTGGCAGGATTCGAACCCAGGACTCCAGCAAGGCTGAAGTGCTAACCACTGAGCAACCGTGTTGTTAAGTTGGGTTTTTTTTCAGGATGTCGACATGGATGTCCTGTCCTTAGTGAAGACCATCAATATTAGATTATTGGGAATTCAGTTTCTTGTCACTCCAAGTACTCTGATAGCTATAGTCAGCACAGTTTACTTCATTGGTTTACCAGCGCAGAACCATACGTTTTTTGTAACAGATGTACCTGGTATTGCAGCTTACTCCCATAAACATTGCTCAGCACAAAACAACATTCTCTTATAAACACAGATAATCGAATGTGTACAGCAATGATCTGATCTTTGTGTTTTGTTATTTTTATTTGTGTCAGGTTATTTTAAGTTCGATGATAAAAGAATGTGAGCAGAAGGTGGAAAACAAGACTGTCCAGGAACCTCAAGGGTAGGTGACATGTTTATTTTCAATTGGCTTATCATGGTGATCTTAACAAAATTGGCCATGTGTTTGCCAAGACTGCTTCCAAGTTATTTTATGTATGTCTAAAATTTAAATTGAAGTGTGCCATTTCAGAATGTTTTGTAATATACTTTCACTTAGCTTATTTCCTCTAAGGAGAAAACGGCTCTAAAGTTCTTCTTAGCAATACTCTAAGCATTGTCAATAAGAATTTGCCTTGTACACCCATAATCAATGGGGCAGATTTATTAAAACCATGGCTGTGGCGTCTGAGTCGTACCAATTTGGGGTGGGGAGGGAGGGGGGGGGCGAATACCGATTAACCCATTCAGGACCCTAGTCTTCAGATGCATAAATGCCCAGAGCCAAATTACACCTTTTGGAGTGACACATTCTAAAGGTTAATGGGGTACCGTATTTTTCGGACTATAAGACACACTTTTTTCCCCAAAATTTTGGGGGAAAATAAGGGTGCGCCTTATAGTCTGAATGTGGCGGAATAGCAGCATCGCTCCTGCCGCTGCTGGCTTCCTGCAGGGCAGGAGCGTAGCGATGCCGCAGGCCCCGGCATCTAACCCGTCTAACCCTCCCTGGCATCTGCCTTTCTATTATAGCGGATGCCGAGTCTGCTGCAGAGCGGCTGCCATAGCAACCGGGCTTCCGCTATACACGGAGGCCCGAAACTAATGCCCGCAATCAGAATGCATTCTAATTGCAGGCATTAAAACAGAACCCCCCCTTCCCACCCAAAATGTAAAATACCCGGTCTACTAATAGTTTTCCTGTACAGTGAACGTCAAAATCAAATGTGCCAAACCCCCGGATTTTTTTTCACCGTTTTGCCTCTGATTTAAATAAAAGGTGATCTAAGCAATAGACATTCCCCAAAATGGTATAACTAAAAAGTACATCTGGCCCCACAAAAAAAAAAGCTCTATGCCAGGACCAGACCGTGCTGGGAGACACCAGAGACAGGTTGGTATGGGTATTTCACATCTTTTTTCACCTTCGCTGGCTTCATATTAAAAAAAAAAAAGTGATAATCCAAGACAAGCTATTATCTCTACTGATATGTCTGGTATAGTAAACTCTCCCTTTTGACAAGGGAAATGGTGACACCAAGTTTGAGTTATTCATTAATTTCTAGGAGGAATAATAGAGGAGCAAAACAACAAAGAATCAGTGTTATTTTATAATACAAGTATTTGCTAAAATGGATAGGAGAGCCAAAAGATCCTCTTTCATAATATTGGTTAGTAATATGCTATGAACAGATACACGTAGCTGACTGTAAAGGACCTACTGGGCTGTGACTTTTTTCAGGTCTGTAATAGAGGATGGAATGAATTGCTGAACTTTAGAAAGAAGGTCTTGTATAATTTTGGTAGGATTTGTTCAAAGTTATTGCTCTACTGCCATCCCATTTATGATGGAATGGAGCTTGACTTTCATTATATTTTGTTATATTTCATATATTTTCAATACGTCTTTTATTGAATTATTTCTGAATTGCAGTTTCTCTTTATTAGCAGAAGGTTATTTACTCTTGTAGGCACACAAGTTAGATCGCTACAGTATATAGACATTGTACCCCTTCTGACCCACATCTATGACCTCTCACCCAACCAGTCAGCACCCTGCTTCTTACTGAGGAGGAATAATAACCCTGAAACAACTGTCTGCAGATGAGTCTCTTCCTTTTGGAGGAGATATTCTCACTTGGCTTAAATCCTAGATCATGCCACTAGGTTTCAGGAAAGCAAGGCATTGATTTATAGGGAGCACTACCTGTTCCTTTTTCCACTAAGGACATATTTCCATATTTTTTTCCCAAAATCCCTAGCTGGGAATGTATGATCTATAAGACCTTACAAAACACAAGGTGGTTTGAGAAAGCAGTAGTCTCCGTAAGGAGACATGGTACCCCCACTTGACCAATTATAAACCCAGAAGCATCTTGGAATCAAGCCAGATGATTTAGCTGAATATCATGCAGACTAATGAATATCATGACAAGATCAACTATTATACTAAACTATTATACTATCTTTAATATTTATTTAGTAACAGATTTTATTTTCAAGTCAAACTCAAAGCTTACATTTTTAGCAAAATAGATAAAAATAAAGATAAAACAGTTAATTTTTTTACATGGTTAAATAGTGCATTGTTTTTGTATAGTACATGCTGCACGACATTATTTTTAGTGCAAACAATAGAAATCACTCTGCCAGGATTCAAGGATAGCAGCTTGCCAGAATACAATAGGGAGGGCTCCAAAAATTCATGTTTCCATACAGAATATACTTGATGTCTTTCAAAAACAGAACTTCAAAGGAACTCCAAATATGTTTTTGTGGGATTACTGATATGTGATTTAAAGTAATTGTCAAGCTTTTGTCAGGGTCTGGAGTTGCTAGGTGGGGTGGCATAGCCACACAAGTCCAGTTTCTTTTAGTCCAAAACAAAGGTAGAGTTTATTTTCACTCAAAAAGGAAGTGCAGCAACAAAAGGAAACAATACAAAAATAAATACCTGCCCGTCTAGGCTCCAACTAAACATAGAATAGGTTACCTCACCTAGAAGAACAGAAATCAAACCGCCAGTAGAATCATTCAGGACACAGCTTCAAAAATATGACCTATCTGTCAGCTCTCCATCCAAGCTCTGCCAGTGTTGCTGCTGGAGCTGGCTTCTTAAGCCTCCTTGACGAGGAGACTCTCTGCAGCTGAGTCGCTGCCGGAACATCCCCAAAGTGTGGACTGGAGGGGGGTGGAATGACAGGCCCCACTACCAAACCTACCTGTCATTACTAAAAATCCAGCCCAGTAACCGGAACTTTGAAATAACCCTCAGCAGACAGAATTATCTGCTGAGAAACATTCTTTCTGGAGTTTTCTCATCTCACCCACCTTAGTAGTCTGCGTGAGATGTACACCCCCTCCATTACCTGACCAGCCATCGGCTTAGACTTTTTAATATTGATAGCCTATTCTCAGAATAAGTCATCACTATCAGATCAGTGGAAGTCAGACAGCTGACACTCTACACATAAGCTGTTCACAGCAGCCACTGGCACCAGGAGCAGATAACTCAAGTAAGTCAGACATGTAGTGGCTGTGATGTTATTGCAGCCCAGCTGTCATTTAAGTGATACCAAAAAGCTGAACCAACTCCTCTAAAAGACACAACTTGCTTACATAACATGAAATGTTAGATTTATTCCTTATGCACATGACATTGATGTCTTTTTACGGACCTAACATCCAAGACAAACATCCAAACAAAAAATGGCCATGTCAGTCCATTGAGAGCCTATTGGGGTTATTCTCATGACCATGAATAATCACCTTGTGACGGCCATCACACAGCTGTTTTAAAACCCTTGAACATCTATCGGTCGCTTTCTCCATCAAATTGGACAAAGATAAAACAGGTCGGGTTTGTTTGTTTTTTTGTTGTTTTTTTTTTGTTTTGCTTTGTGTTTTTACGGCCGTGAAAAAAGAGCTTTTAAGAAAACAGACATGTGACTAGACCCATAGACTTTTTTTTAAAAAAAATGGCTATGTGACAACCATTATTCACTTTTCATGGGCATAAGCACTAACTTGGATAATCTGACTTTCATACTAGATTCTAAGACTGGAACATGTAGTAAGACCAAAAGTTGTACATGCAGAAGGAATGGGAAAGGTGTTTTTTTTTTGTTTTGGTTTTTTTTTTTTTTTTTTTTTAATTGTTTGGGTTTTTTTTAACTAAACTTACAGAACAGGTACAGGTTTGATGTTTTGCTAAGTAAATACAAACTTCCAAGCTGGTATTAGATGTGAGATACTGCACTGGAGAGAACATAAGAATTACAGTCCTCTCCTGAAAAGGGAAGTTCCCTTATGTTCCACGTTGCTTCCCTCACTCTAGCTTCCTCTTTTTACATATTCCTTCCAGATTTAATTTGAAATAGTTTCTTACTGAGGTCTGAGGTTTGCAAAAGTTGACTGCTACATTTTTGTATACTAAAGCATCGACGGATATACAGTATATATGATGGAAAACTTATTTGCTATCCATAAACCAGCATGACCTTTTTTTAAAAAATTTCTTTTACTACAGTGAAATCTTTTTGAAATATTACATTTTATATGTGTGAATTTTTATTATTTTTTTTAAATTGTTTTGTTCACACATTATCATAAAAACCACCATATACAAAGAGTGTAAGTACGAAGTACCGAATAATGCTGATATACTTATCTTTCTATTTTAAATGGCCATGGCGAGTATGCATAGTCTTTGGCCTGACGTTGATGTTGCTTATTGGCTACCAGATATATTATAAATGACAAACCATCTCTTTGAAGCCTGAATTATGGCATCATACAATAAAAAATCCATTCGTGTATCTTTCAGTTTGAAATATATATATATATATATATATATATATATATATATATATATATATATATATATATATATATATCTATCATTATTATCATGGTTTGTACACTAATTTGACCTTCATCTGCATGATCTCTGATTTGGTCTCTGCACATGAGCATAATGTTTGTTTCTTTATTTTATTAATATTTTGCATGCACAAAAACAATACAATGAAAGAACCAAATGAAACCCCCCAAACGTTCCAGATTGCTGATGGAGCATGTGGATACAATACTTGAGAGTTAAAAGCTGGCTGAGAACATTCCTTAAATCTGTTGGAAGTGCTGTCATTCCCTGTCTTCTCCATTTCCTTGTTGCCCTTACTGAATTGCACTTTGCATCTTTCTCTCTACTATCAGCTTTTCTTGCTCTCATTCCAGAATGCTCTCAGCTTGTCTTTTTCCGGCCAATCTGTTTTCCATGCCGTCGTGTGCTCGTGCTCCAACCTGGAACGTTTGGTCTCTTTCCAAGTCAGGCGCTGAAAAGAAGGGTTAGAAGTGAGTTTTTTTTTACAGCTTTATGTACCATTCTTATATATGTTCCAGAGGTTTTTCTTTCTGGATAGGATTATTTCCTGATGCTTCTCTTGTACTTCACTCTTTAGTGGTAGTGGTGAGCATTTGCAGAGGAATCAGACTCCTCATGGTTTCTGTTCCTGCACTGGCAGGTGCTGTTAGGACGTCTGTATTCTATCATTGTACGGATCAGAGGAGGCCTTAAAATATTGTCATAGCAAACCTCAAGCTTCATTTTAAGGGGACGTTCACAGTACCGTTGGTGACCGTCAGCAGTGTCCGTTACAAGATGTAAGCAATGGACACTAGCTGAATCTTCAGAAATCCGTTAAAATTTCCATTCATTTCAATGGGATTTTATCTTGTGTCCGTTTACCCCCAATCCGTCAGAAGTCTGTTTTTTTTCCAGCAGACAAAAAAATCCTACATGCAGGACTTTTCTGTCCATTAGAAAAGACAGACAGCAAGCGTTGGTTATTTTTTTTAACATTGAAGTCTATGGGCAACTGATTTATAATGAACAGTAATTGATAGCCATTAGTTACTATCCATTATTTTGTGTCCGGTTTTTTTCTGCACACGCTCAGAAACAAAAATAAAGTATTAAAAAAGACACTAACTTGACAGTAACTGATGCTAGTGTATCCGGGGTTGTTTTTTAAAAAAAATGATCCATTAAATGGATCAGTTAAAAAAAAAAATGGACACCTTAACATCAGTTAGTGTCCATTAATGTCTGTTATGATAGGTGTCTGGGTTTCTTTTTGTTTGTTTTTTTAACGGACACCTTCATAACGTAATTCAACAGTAGTGTGAACCCTGCCTTAGGCTTTGCTTACAACATGCTATACAGTTTTGCCCAATAAAGTACAGAAACCCATAACAGAACTCCAAAGGACCTCATTAAGTCAAAAGGGTTCATCAAGCACCATTGATGTCCACCATGGTATATGCCAGATCCAGGACTTCTGTCATTTTCTTTGTTTTACTTCTGTGACCAAGAAAGATCCTGGAAATCACTAATGGAGATGTGAACAGAGCCTAAAAATGGAGTCAGCGCTGCAAAGGTTTCAAAAAAATTCCACTGCAAGTAAAATTAATCTGAAACCTGCCTTAATTATTTTATAGATCCTGTAATGTTTCATTTCTAGAAATTTTGACCTTGTCTACAAATTTATGACTAAAATGCATTTTCCATCAGTATGTCTCATCTATTGTGTAATTCATTTTTAGTTCAATGTCAATTGCTGCGAGCCTCGTGAGTGAAGATACAAAGACCAAGTTCTTGAACAAAATGGGCCAGCTGACAACATCCGGCGCAATGTTAGCAAATGTTTTCCAGCGAAAGAAGTAAATGGCTTCCTTCTAGCCAATAAAAACACTAAAGATGGACCACTTGCTCCTTGTACTTGAAGTACTTGCCTTTTTATTTTATTTTTCTCCTGTCTTATGTTCTTGTGATATTTTTATTGAAGACTCCAAAGATATTTGCACTTCATTAGTATATCAGCATGTCTGTTGATTTGGGAGTTACTACTGTAGATGACATTTAAGCAGGATCTTTAGTCTATACCATGTCTCTGTTCTGTGTTTTGTCTATTTTTTTTATACATAAGAAAAAATATATATATATAGTGAAAAAAGTATTTTTTTCTGAAAGGAATATTGGCGATTCTGTTATATACTGCACACCTTGCAATGGTACGTAAATAATGTAAATTAAATTCATTGTCATGAAGTAATAAAGTGAGAAATTGATATGTATTTAAATGATGGGTATACCGATCAGTTTATTGTATGTGTAAATGACCATGAGAAGAGCCAGCGTTACCCTGTGCCTTTTTGGATTCCTTCTCAATGAGACCATGGTAGGAGGATAAGCATAACAAACTCGCACTCATTTCTGAGGCTTTTCTAACATTCATCCTCATGTGTGTGTGTTGTTGGATTTTTTTTTTTCCCATGTTTCATTCTTATAGGATTGGAGTGCTATCACAGTGTCATTGTAGTTTAGACGCCTGATGAGTAATAGATTTTAATGGGAACAAAATACTGTAAATACTAATTTAATGTCTTCTTCAAAGGACACTTAATTCAATATTAAAAAACAGTTGATCACTGACTGTTTTGTTATGGTTTTCCTTCACTGATCTGTGCCGGGTAGTCTTCACGTAACCACCATGCATTATTGGATTTCTGCTATTAGTTTGAGTCCCCTTTACCAATTCACTAAATTTTAACATTCCTTCTAGCTATCTATGGACAGTAACAAATAATGGGGAACAGACCTCGGCCCCACTCCCATTCACTGACTGCTAATAGCAGCCTATGCAGCAGGCCCAGGATCATCCTGAAGACATATTGAATATGTTGATATCACTGAGTGGGACAATGGGTGGATATTAAAGATTGAATTACCTGAAAATGCAATTGCTTTTCCACCATAAAAGCAATTCCATATGCTCATCTGTGGAATCCCAGTACCAGGATGCTATATGGTTGTGCTGAAAATTAAGATGATATACAAAAATGAAAAGTACATGTATTTTTGGGGAACTGTGTAATGTATTCTTTTCTAAACTGTAGATGTGACTGGTTACTATTTGTGTCACTGCTATGGTTGTCATATACGGTAGCTGAGCTGAAGGAAAACTGTCAGGACTAGGGTTGAGCGATCGGGATCGGAATTCCGACTCGATCTTTTCCAGCCGATCGAGATCGGAGGTTATCTCAAGATCGGCTCAACCCTAAAAGTGACTTTTCCCATAGAGAAGCATGGGGTTGAGGATCGGGATCGGAAAAGATCGGATTCCGATCGGTGATCAAGCAAATTTCACGATCGAGATCGGCTGGAAAATGATCGGAATTCGGATTTTAAAATCGATCTTGAAATCTCAAGATCGGCTCAACCCTAGTCAGGACATTAATGGGCCAAAAGTCTCTTGGACAGCTGCTATATCTTCTACTCTGAAACGCTGTTTAAAGACCAGCCTGGAATGGGTCTGACTTGGGAGCTACCACAGCCTCTGAGTCCTAATGTGAACAGATCCGAAAATTGGTTTTGTTTTATTTTGCTTAAAAAAAAAAACAACTTATCCCACTGCACTGTTTTTGGTACCTCATATATACTACTTAGCTTCTGATATAAATCTGCACATTGCAAGTTATCTTGAAAGATTGAAATGCTTTTCGTCTCATGATATCATTCTTGTCTGAAGATATTGTAAATCACCATTTGCTTTTCTTTTTATACAATAACACATTGAAAGCTGTGGAAATCTCAACCAGCCACTGTCAGAGACCTAGTTTTAGTCTGCTGAATCACTTGTTCATCCTCTAAATCTATGGCCAGACTTAAAAGGGTTTTCTAGCCAAGAAAGGGGTGTGTGTGTGTATTGATCATTGAAAATAAAAGGCATACCTCTCCAATCCTCCGTTTTCCCATTCCAATCCTTTCCTGTCCCCAGCTACGCTCTGTTCTTTCTGCTGCAGCAGTGATATCCTGTGACCAAGGTCAGACAAGGGAATGGTGGGTTAGATTATATATTGTATGGGCTGGATACTCTCGTGTAATCTCACCATTTCATTTGGGGATGTTTACTGCACTATGTTTACTGTTAAATGTGACTGAAACTACTTTACACCACATCGATTGCATATCCAGGTATGTAAAAGGTTTAAAGTATAGTATTAAAGAACTTTATTGACCATGATGACATTTCATGCATTTTCATAGGCTGGCAATAGACATGTGCCCACACACTTCTGAAATCATAAACTTACAACAATTGCCACTAAGAAATGTATTATGGCATATTATATATATACAAATTACCAATCATTTTTTTACCACGAATTTTGAAAAATCTTAAGAGAATATTTCTGAAAAAATTGTTTTACTTTTCTTATTGAAGCTGAACTGAGGTGCAGTGTGTATATGTGATACAGAACATTTGTCCCTAATAGTTTATGGCTTATAGGGAACACAATGGTCATTTTCACAGAAAATAATTTACCACTACACACTGTGGTTTCATTATACAGTATTTGCAGTCCCTCTGTTTTATATGTTTATTAGAGATGAGCGAACACTGTTCGGATCAGCCGATCCGAACAGCACGCTCCCATAAAAATGAATGGAAGCACCTGGCACATACACTTTGCCGGCGGCCGGTCGCCGTGCCAGGTGCTTCCATTCATTTCTATGGGAGCGTGCTGTTCGGATCGGCTGATCCGAACAGTGTTCGCTCATCTCTAATGTTTATACATTTTGCCCATTACCTTGTTTTCATATATGGATAACAGACACAAACCTTATCTCTTTCAATTAAAGTTGTACGGTTAAGTGGCTTGTCAGTGTCTTATAGATCTAGTTGGTGTTCTATGTGTGTGTCTATTATACAGTTTTACAGTCCTATGAAAAAGTTTGGGCACCCCTATTAATCTTAATCATTTTTTTGTTCTAAATATTTTGGTGTTTGCAACAGCCATTTCAGTTTGATATATCTAATAACTGATGGACACAGTAATATTTCAGGATTGAAATGAGGTTTATTGTACTAACAGAAAATGTGCAATATGCATTAAACCAAAATTTGACCGGTGCAAAAGTATGGCCACCCTTATCATTTTATTGATTTGAATTCCCCTAACTACTTTTTACTGACTTACTGAAGCACAAAATTGGTTTTGTAACCTCAGTGAGCTTTGAACTTCATAGCCAGATGTATCCAATCATAAGAAAAGGTATTTAAGGTGGCCAATTGCAAGTTGATCTTCTATTTGAATCTCCTCTGAAGAGTGGCATCATGGGCTACTCAAAACAACTCTCAAATGATCTGAAAACAAAGATTGTTCAACATAGTTGTTCAGGGGAAGGATACAAAAAGTTGTCTCAGAGATTTAACCTGTCAGTTTCCACTGTGAGGAACATAGTAAGGAAATGGAAGACCACAGGGACAGTTCTTGTTAAGCCCAGAAGTGGCAGGCCAAGAAAAATATCAGAAAGGCAGAGAAGAAGAATGGTGAGAACAGTCAAGGACAATCCACAGACCACCTCCAAAGAGCTGCAGCATCATCTTGCTGCAGATGGTGTCACTGTGCATCGGTCAACTATACAGCGCACTTTGCACAAATAGAAGCTGTATGGGAGAGTGATGAGAAAGAAGCCGTTTCTGCACGTACGCCACAAATAGAGTTGCCTGAGGTATGCAAAAGCACATTTGGACAAGGCAGCTTCATTTTGGAAACAAAAATTGAGTTGTTTGGTTATAAAAAAAAAAAAGGCGTTATGCATGGCGTCCAAAAAGAAACAGCATTCCAAGAAAAACACATGCTACCCACTGTAAAATTTGGTGGAGGTTCCATCATGCTTTGGGGCTGTGTGGCCAATGCCGGCATCAGGAATCTTGTTAAAGTTGAGAGTCGCATGGATTCCACTCAGTATCAGCAGATTCTTGAGAATAATGTTCAAGAATCAGTGACGAAGTTGAAGTTACGCCGGGGATGGATATTTCAGCAAGACAATGATCCAAAACACCGCTCCAAATCCTAAGGCATTCATGCAGAGGAACAATTACAATGTTCTGGAATGGCCATCCCAGTCCCCAGACCTGAATATCATTGAACATCTGTGGGATGATTGGAAGCGGGCTGTCCATGCTCGGCGACCATCTAACTTAACTGAACTTGAATTGTTTGTCCAAAATACCTTTATCCAGGATCCAGGAACTGATTAAAATCTACAGGAAGCGACTAGAGGCTGTTATCTTTGCAAAAGGAGGATCTACTAAATATTAATGTCATTTTTCTGTTGAGGTGCCCATACTTTTGCACCGGTCAAATTTTGGTTTAATGCATATTGCACATTTTCTGTTAGTACAATAAACCTCATTTCAATCCTGAAATATTACTGTGTCCATCAGTTATTAGATATATCAAACTGAAATGGCTGTTATAAACACCAAAATATTTAGAACTAAAAATGATTAAGATTAATAGGGGTGCCCAAACTTTCTCATAGGACTGTATGTAGTATTGTACCACAGCGCCATGGTAAATTTAAATTTTCTCAGAAATGTTACACCATAGTCACTACAGTCACTGAACATTACATTGTACATAGACATGATACAAAGTCTAAAATATATTTTATTTTATACCCTCTATAGATAATTAGCTTTAATGCACAAACAGAAGGGTTGTTACATCCCTCAGTGATTATCATTTTTTACATTCAAAAAACTACCAGTGTGGTCATAATTTTCCTACAGATTTGACATATAGTAATATACACTATGTGATCAAAAGTATCCAGACACCCCCAAAAACATATTTCATATTTCATATTAATATTTCATATTAGGTGCATTCTACTGCCAGGTACTCCATATCAGCGACCTCAGTAGACATTAGACATCGCAAGAGAGCAGAATGGGGCGCTCCGCGGAACTCACGGATTTCGAACGTGGTCAGGTGATTTGGTGCCACACATAACGCAGGTAAATGCCAAACAACGCCTCGCTTGGTGTAAGGAGCGTAAACATTGGACGATTGAACAGTGTAAATAGTTATGTGGAGTGACGACAAATCACGGTACACAATGTGGAGATCCGATGGCAGAGTGTGGGTATGGCAAATGCCCGGTGAACATAATCTGCCAGCGTGTGTAGTGCCAACTGTAAAATTCGGAGGCGGTGGTGTTATGGTGTGGTCGTGTTTTTCATGCAGGGGGCTTGCACCCCTTGTTGTTTTTCGTGGCACTACCACAGCACAGGCCTACATTGATGTTTTAAACACCTTCTTGCTTCCCTCTGTTTAGCAATTTTGGGGATGGCGATTGCATCTTTCATGATGCCATGAGGAAGGGATGATATCCCGAAACGCGTAGCCTTTGTAATAAGCTGGAATGTGACCATTTTTAAACTTTTGGATTAAATAAAGTTTGAGTTTTTTATACCACATTGAATTGGATTTCCGTGATTCGGTTGAAGCTGGAATTTTAATGATTGAAGAATTTGCTATGCTGCCTTGAAGTCCAAAAAGGCTTCCATGCTTCCTGGACACATATTTGTGAAGTAGTCGTTGAATATACGGTGAGCTGGATGTAACTTTTTATTATGGCTATCTGTCACATACAGGCCTTCCTAGCATGAGATGCAGGTGCTATCAGGGATCGACTCAACCGCGCTCACTCACTTACACTCACCATTCACTCAGACCGCCACAAATTGAGTGTAAGTTGCACCCCAACACAGTACACGCATCTCAAGTCCACGCTGCTACCACCACAGCTGATTAAGGTCCAGCAAATACCTTGTGCACATATATACTTCAAAAAGATAATAGGTTTCATAGAGCATACATAAAGTAACCTTAAGGTTAACACTTTAACACCAAGATGTTCCATTGCCTTTCAGTGTCTTTGGTTCCAGGAGTATGCATATCTTCTGTAGTGGAAATAGACACATCCAGCTCTCTTAGCTGACTCCATAGATGTTACTCTAGGTCTTCGCCTCAGTTAAAGCCAGTGTCCAGCCACACCTCTCTTCCTGGTACCCCCCCCTCCTTTTACTCCCCATTGCAGGATCCTGAGAAAGAAGGATGTTAGAAATGTCCACCTAAATCCTATAAAACACTGTTTAGTCTGCTGTCTTCACAATATTTGTATGAATTTCAGGTCTTCTGGGTAATAAATTATTACATAGAAGAGGAATTAGAAGAACTACTACTGAGGAAGTGCATATTCGGAAGTAAAATATTATGTTCATGATCAAGATCTTGCCAGATTATCGTGGTAATATGAAACATGCTTATAAGATGACTTAGTCAATCAGCTTGTCTTGACATGTTTTGTAATGTGATAAAAATAATAGTAAAGGTGGTCCAACTGTTGTCTTGTATATAGCAACAATTAGGGTTAAAATTAGGTAAATTCAGCCTAAGATAAACAACATACAACAGTTTCCACTGCGTCACTATTTAGCTTGTAGAACCATCTATATCAGCATTTACTTGAAGTAATCTTCTTATGTATGACTTTACCAGTCTCTCATTTTGGTTTGTGATAATTCGTTTATACACAGCTCTCTTGAGGTTCCCCCGCAACATGTCAATCAGGTTGTGATATGGACATTGGGTCATTGCAACACCTTGCTTCTTTTCATTTTCAACCATGTTATTGTAGATTTTTCTGGTGTGCTTGGGGTTGTTCTTCTGTTGCATGACCCTTTAAAATTCTGGAATACAGACGAGCTCATGGTCGACTGGAATCACTGAAAAAAAAATAAAAAAATGCCCAGTTCCTGTGACTGCATGTTCACATCATTATCCCTCCACCACCCACTACCATGTTTTACAGTTGGTATGAAGTGTTTGTGCTGATTTGCAGCACTGTGTATTATGGACAGATCTCTCTAATTTAGTCTCAAATGACCAAAAGACGTTTCAGAAGTCCTGTGGTTTGTTCAGTTGCTACTTTACAAACTAAAGCTAGGTTCACCTCTGCGTTCATGTTTCTGTTCAGGAAGGGGGGTATACTTGGGGACCCCTTGAACAGAAAGCTAATTCACTTTAAAAAAAGTGGTTACTTTTGGAAAACCGTGGACTCTGGGTTTCCGGCTTCCAGCGCTTTTCTCTCCACATTTTTCAAACGGAATGGGAAACAAAATCCCCAGGCGGAGACTGAGTGCAGATGTGAGCCTAGCCTTACAGTATACGTAAACTTTCAAACAACTTTTGATTCTCTGGTCACATTTCTGTTCTTTATAATTTTTGTGATATGCTACATTACTGGATTTTGGTTCTTTTCTGTGAAATCCTGCTTTGAAATTAATTTTGCCAAGATCAGAGTCTGTTAGAGCTGATGAGTTCTACAGGACCCAGATCAGCGCTATAGTAACGTGCAGGAGGCTGTATTCCTCCTACAACTGGGGTTAAATGTACCAGCCCCAGTTACAGAGGAAAGCAGCCTCCACCACATAGAAAAAAAAAAAAAAAAAGTGATCAGATGTCCCGAAAGGTTTATTGTGACCTTATGGGGACACAATGTAAAAATAAATAAAAAAAATTTTAAAATAGAATTTATTTTATTTTTTTTTTTAAGTAAAAATATTTCAAAAATAAATAATAGAATATGCCAATAAAACGCCATTATTATGGGTTCTAGCACCACCCCTGACCACATAAAATATAAAAATTACCATAACGGAGAGTAAAAACTATTTCAAAAAGTTTTGTAGTAGCACTGTGCTATTAAATTAAAAAAATAAAGTGAAAAACAGACACGCTTTCCCTCCTCTTTTGTTTATATTTCCCGGATATAAAAAAAAAAAAAATTACAAAAACTTCATCATACAATGAACAAGTTTTACATTACAAGATTTTACGTAACTATGGAATTTCTCTTTGAATGTGTATACATATACCTTACAGAAAATCAGTTTGCTTAGTCATTTTTGTCACCAATTGTAAGCAGAACATATTCTCCATGCCTTACTTTGTTCCCAAGGCTAGGAAAGTAGAGGTATATGAACCAGGACAGTTTCATATCTGCAAAAAGTTTCACCAAAGGTCATACCACATAAGTAAGCTTTAACAAAAAAAAGAGAAGTGAAGTCATTTTATCACCTGTTCAGTTTTCCTGAGAAATTTGTATAAGCTATTATATGTGGGTGCTCTCTGTAATGTTAAATATCTAGTAGAACATGTACTTCTCCAGTGTTTTTATTGGATTCTGTTGAGTATTGATAGCCATCACTGCAAGGTGTTGTAGAATTTATGTGAGCATTCTGGAGAGCCACATCCATTTGAGATCTGCAAAACCATGTTATTGTTGTTACCATGGTTATTATTTGGTATTGTATTGTTAGTGATCGTTAACTGCTGGAAATACAGCTCCAATGCACTCAATGACATTTTTTCCAGATGACAAATTTTGAGAGGGGTTGCATCTTTGGATAGAGAGAAACAAGATGGTTGTTTTGATGAATTGCCTGTCACGTACGCTATTATAACCTAGCTCAGGGGTCCTCAAACTTTTTAAACAGTGGGCCAGTTCACTGTCCGTCCGACCATTGGAGGGCCGAAATATAGTTTAAAGGTATTCTACCATTAAAATCACATTTTTTTCTCGATTAACATGTAGGAATAGCCTTTAAGAAAGGCTATTCTTCTCCTACCTTTAGATGTCTTTCTTAAGGCTATTCCTATGTTATTGAGAAAAAATGGAGATGAATGCAACCGTGGGGTGGAGGAGGACACTCAATTTTCAATCTCAGGGGCGTTCACACTTGTGCTTGGTGTCTGGCCTCTGCATTCCGTCAGGTTTCCATCTTCAGTCCCAGCAAAACGGGACAGGGGACGGAAACCCGGCAGTCGCCTTTAAAACCCATTCGTTTTTTTTTAGCCGGACACAAAGTTAGACATGCAGGACTTTGTGTCCTGCTTAAAAAAAAATAATAATAATTTCCCCGCAGACAGGCAGATACTGGTGGTCACCTTTACAAGCCCATTCAATTGAATGGATTTTAAAGGTGACTACCGGGTTTCTGTCCTCTGTCCAGTTTCGCTGGGACTGAAGATGGAAACCCGACGGAATGCTATACACCAGACACCGAACACAAGTGTGAACGCCCCCTGAGGTGTTATTTATCATACAGTAAGATATTATACTGCTTAATTCAGGGGGCACAGGTAGGGTCCGTCCAGGAAGGCAGCAGGCACTAAACCTGACCAGTGAGACCACTGCTGCACAGCAAAATAGTACAGTAGTGGCTTTGCTTACTGTAATTTGGGCTAGGTCAGGTCACGTTGCTAGGGTGACCTGAATGACGGAGGGGCACAATTGACTATATTGGGCCAAGCCATGGAGACAGCACGCTTTACGTTACCTATTGGAGAGCACCGCTCCTGATGTCTGTGCGACCTGCGCTGCTTCCAGTGTCCGCTTGTGTCCTCCTGCCACATCGCTTGTATGCGATGTAAGGAGGATACAGGAGGCACCACTCCCGATGTATGTGCGACCTACTCTGCCTCCAGTGTCCGCCTGTGTCCTCCTGCCACATTGCTTGTATGCGATGTAAGGAGGATACAGGAGGCACCGCTCCCGATGTCTGTGCGACCTGCTCTGCCTCCAGTGTCCGCCTGTGTCCTCCTGCCACATCGCTTGTATGCGATGTAAGGAGGATACAGGAGGCACCGCTCCCGATGTCTGTGCGACCTGCTCTGCCTCCAATGTCCGCCTGTCACATCGCATGTATGCGATGTAAGGAGGATACCGGAGGCAGATCAGGCCACACAGACATAAGGAGCGGTGCCTCCTGTATCCTACAAGCGATGTGGCAGGAGAACGCAGACGGACACCGGAAGCAGCGTAGGTCGCACAGACATCAGGAGCGGTGCCCTCCAATAGGTAAAGTGAAGTGCGCTCCATGGCCTGGCCCGATCTCCCCAGGAGCTTCATTATAAATGCACGCTTGTCGGCAGGCCGGACAGAAGTGCTTGGTGAGCCGCAGTTTGAGGACCCCTGACCTAGCTGTTTGGAGATGCTGGAAGCATTGGTTATGTGAGAGCACAGTAAACAGGGTTCCACCAGTATAGAGGATTAGGACAAGTAAGAGCAGCTCCCTTCACCTCCAGCCCCAGGTGGCACTTTCATTACTCTCCTCTGTTTCTACCATTTGCAGGCAGGGAAAAAAAAAATCTGTGTCCTGATATTGACAGCCAGACACAGATACCTGTATTTGCACTGTTGTCATCAACAAGAAACCTGGACTGCTATGGACTGAAACGTATCATTATTAGCAATAAATCCATTTTCTGTTTGACGATGGTCATGTAAGAGAATGAGGCCTTATGGTCAGTGTCTCAATACTGACTTTGCTGTAGAGTTACAAACTGGCACAACTCCTGGTGTGAGGATTAGACATACAACAGTCAGTCGACGCTATTAATGATTTGTTATAATTTTGATACATAATAACTGGGTTGAGCGCCTTCTTTTTATCCATGTGCCTTTTTTTTCTTTGTTCATATTAATGATATGTGGGACACTACCAGTTTGGCATTATGTGAAGGGCGTATGCTGCAACCACATGTTGCCTCTCATGGCAGAGCTTCTAACTGGTATTTTTCTGTGGGATAATGCTTGCCCCCACACAGTAAGGGTGCATTCACACGATGTAACATGCCGCGTGATCTGGCACGTATACGGCGTGTGAGTGTTTGCGCGCTGTAAACGCTCCCATCGCAAAATAACGCGGCGTATACGATCCTAACTCCCATTGAAATCAATGGGAGCGTTTACGGCGCGCAAACTCTCACACGCCGTATACGTGCCAGATCATAAGGCACGTTACATCATGTGAATGCACCCTAAGGGTTTCTCAGGAATTTTCCCCCTGCATTGCAATACGTTCTTGGACTGCCCAGTTGCCAGATTTATTACCAGTTGAGCATTTATAGGTCCAAGTGTGTAGGATCCGACAGGCCTAGATGCACCATCAGTGGGGCAAATGTGATAGATACCATATGCAACCTGAATGCCTCCAAATTGTATCTCATCTTGTATTTATGCCAGAAGAGACCCAACAGACCTTTTTCAGTTGTGCAGTTTTTCCTAATAATCCAATCCTTTAGCTCTGTGATCAATTACATATATCATCATTGAATTCATACCTTGCTGTTGGTCAATGAGCGTACTCTAACACCTTCTATAGAATAATAATAAAAAAAATCAATTATCAGTCAAAATAAAAAAGAGAACCTACTTGCCTTTAATTTGACATAGAAATGTTCCAAAGTCATTGTATTTTCTCAAAAATCAATCAATAAATAAAAAACCAGAATCTTTTAGGACACAGCTCCAAAAATATGACCTCTCTGTTGGCTCGCTAGCCAAGCTCTGCCCAAAGTCTGCTGCTGGAGCTGACTTCTTAAGCCTCCCTTGATGAGCAAACTCTCTGCAGCTGAGTTGCTGCCGGAACATCCCCAAAGTGTGGACTGGAGGGGGGTGGAATGACAGGTCCCACTACCAACCTACCTGCCATTCCTAAAATCCAGCCGAGTAACCGTAACTCTGAAATAACCCTCAGCAGACAATAGTTATCTGCTGAGAAACGTTCTTTCTGGAGTTTTCTCATCTCACCCACCTGAGTAGTCTGGCTGAGATGTACACCCCCTCCATTATCTGACCAGCCATCGGCTTACAATAGATATACAGTGTCTTGTAAAAGTGTTCATACTCCTTGAACTTTATCACATTTTGTTACCTTACAACCACCAATTTAAATATATTTTTTTGAGATTATAAGTGATAGACCAACACAAAGTAGCAGATAATTGTGAAGTGGAAAGAAAATGATACATGGCTTTCCAAATTTTTTGGTAATAAAAATCTGAAAAGTATGAAGTGAAAAGTATTCAGCCCCCCTTATATCAATACTATGTAGAGCCATCTTTCATTACAATTACAGCTGCATGTCTTTTGGGGTATGTCTCTACCAGCTTTGCACATCTAGAGACTAGGGTTGAGCGATCGTGTTCGGAAAAGATCGGATTCTGATCGGCGATCGAGAATATTTCACGATCGTCATCAGAATTCCGAACGTGATCTTTTTATGTGGGATTGAGATCGGTGATTTTTCCCACAATGCATTGCTTAGCCTTCACACTGAGTATACGATGTACATTCAGTATGAAGGCTCCGCTGCAGTTCCATAGGAATGAATGGAAGCAGCCGACACACAGCCTTAACCCCCTGCGCCGGCTGCCTTCATTCATTCAAATGGAAGGCTAAACTAAATCTCTAGCAGCTACTTACCTCTAAAGATGGCTGCTCCAGTGCCCTCCTTCTTGCCTCGCTGCCCCGCCTCCCAGGTTAGTGTTTAAAGCGCTAGGTAGGCGGGGTTTGTGTCTTAGTGTGGGCGGGTACAGGGCGGGGAGACAAGACGTCTCCCCACCCTGTACCCGCCCACACTCTCCTAACCCGCCCACACTCTCCTAACCTGGCAGGGAGGGGGCAGAGAAGAGCAGTGTGGAGCAGCAGCGAGGCGAAGAATGAAGGCACGGGGCACAGGACCAGCCATCTCTGGAGGTAAGTGGACACCAGGGGGTAGGATTGCTTTTAAAATCCGATCTCCGATTAATAAAAAAAATCCCATTGACTTGCATTGGGATTGAGATCGGGTTCGAATGAAAAATGATCAGAAATCGGATTTTAAAATCGATCCTGAAAAGTCAAGATCGGCTCAACCCTACTAGAGACTGTGATTTTTGCCCAGTCGTCAATAGCTCAAGCTCAGCCAGACTGGATGGAAAGTGTCTGAACAGCCATTTTCACAGCCTGCCACAGATGCTCAATGAGATTTAGGTGTGGATTGGGCCATTCTAACACATGAATATTCTTTGATCTAATCCATTCCACTGTAGCTCTGGCTGTATGTTTAGGGTCATTGTCTTGCTGGAGGTGAATCTCCTTCCCGGTCTCAAGTCTTTTGCAGACTCCAACAGGTTTTCTTCCAGGATTTCCATTTATTTAGCCCCATCCATCTTCTCATCAACTCTGACTCTTCTGCTGAAAAAAAGCATCCCCATAGCATGATGCTGCCACCACAAGTTTTAAAGTGGGGATGGTGTGTTCAGGATGATGAGCTGTGTTACTTTTCCGCTACACATAGTACTTTGTGCTTAAGACAAAAAGTTCAACTTTGGTCTCATCTGATCAGGGCACCTTCTTACTTCATCCCCTATATGGCTTGTGGCAAACTACAAATGGCACTTCTTTTGTCTTAATTTCAACAATGGTTTTCTTTTCGCCACTCATCCATAAAGGCAAGATTTGTGGAGTGCACGACTTATAGTTGTCCTATGGACAGATTCTTGCACCTGAGCTTTGGATTTCTGTAGCTCTTCCAGAGTGACAATGGGCCTCTTGGCTTCTTCTCTGACCAGTGCTCTCCTTTCTCGATCTGTTAGTTTATGTGGACGGACACGTCTTGGTAGGTTTTCAGTTATAGAATACTTTTTCCATATTTGGATGATGGATTGAACAGTGCATCTTGGGATGCTCAAAGCTTGGGATATCTGGTGACTTCCTTGGTCTTCATGATGCTGTTTGTTCAACTAGTGTTCTCTAACAAACCACTGAGGCCTTCACAGAACAGCTGTATTTATACTGAGACTAAATTACACAAAGCTGGACTCTATTAACTAATTAAGTGACTTCTGAAGGCAATTAATTGCACTGGATTTTATTTAGGGGTATCAGAGTACAGGGGGCTGAATATTTTTGCATGTCACACTTTTCAGACTTGTTTGATTAAAATTTTGAAAACCATGTATAATTTCATTCCATTTAACCATTATGTCCTATTATCTTGGTCTATAACTTAAAATCTCAGTAAAATACATTTGTTTGTGAATTGTTAGGGATTTAGTTAGTTCAAGAGATATCAATACTTTTGCAAGCCACTGCAAACAGATTTATTGATGTATCATTGCACAACTGCCATATTGTTCCAATTCTCAATCCATGGTTTTTGCTGCATACATCAGCTTTATTTTATTTTTTAATGCTATTTACAATCACAAAATATGTGGTGCATACGGTGGTGTGAAAATGTATGTGCCCCCTTACAGATTTGTAAGAAGATTGGGTTTTTGTTTTTTGGGTTCCCAAACAGACCCGAAGAATGGAAACCCGAGGGCAAGTGTTATCCTAAGGTAAACCTTAATATCTTGTGCCACCTTTCACGGCTGCAACAACTGCAATCAAGTCCTTATGATAACTGGCAATGAGTATTTTACATCTCGGGGGAGGAATATTGGCCTACTCTTCTTTGCAGAATAGTTTTAATTCAGCCACATTGATTATCAATATGAACCATGTGTTTAAGGTCATGCCAAAGCATCTCAATTGAATTTTAAGTCTGGACTTTGACTAGGCCACTTCAAAACATCATTTTTTTTTCTTTTAGCCATTCAGAGGTCGACTCGCTGGTGGGCTTGGGATCATTGTCCTGCTGCAGAAACCAATCATGCTTGAGCTTAAGGTCACACATTGATGGTCAGACATTCTCCTTTAGGATTTTCTGGTAGAGAGCAGACATCATGAGTCCATCAATTACAGCAAGTCCTCCATGTCTTGTAAGCAGCACAGCAGCCCCAGTCGATCACAATGCCTCTGCCATGATTTTTCTGAAGTGCTGTGTTAATGTTAATTTTACACCAGATGTAATAGGATGCCCACCTTCCAAAAAGCTCCAATTCTGTTTCGCCAGTCCATGGAATCTTTTCTCAAACATCTTTGGGATTATTAAGATGTCTTTTGGTAAATGTAACTTGAGCCTTTGTGGGGTTTTTTTGGTCAGCAGTGGTTATTCCCATGGAACTCTCCCATGAAGTTAGGTTATAGTCTCCTGAATCAATCTGATGGGTTGGGTTGATATGCTAAGTTTACATTAAACTGGGAAGAATATGCAAATCTGTCTTCCATGATGTAATTAGGAAGACAGAGCCTCAGTCATGCAGCCCAATAGAGGGCGCTCCCTTTAACATCATGCCCAATTTTCCCAGAGGCCTTTGTTGCAATGATATGGGGTTTTACCAAGTACAGTCTCTCAGCCGAGGAAAGCTGTTTCGATGTTATTGCATTTCTTCAGCCCAGCGCAGAGAAAACTGGCTGCGCAGCGCAGAGGTGACAGGCTTCTAGACAGGGTTAGGGGGATATCATCACTCCATAGGGAGAGTCCTCCATTTAGGTGTGTGGAGTCTTATTAAGCCATTTTGTGCTCCACTGTGCATTGACTTCCTAATTACATCATGGAAGACAGATTTGCATATTCAAAATACGCTATTATTGCAATGATATGGGGTTTTACCAAGTACAGTCTCTCAGTCGATTAAAGCTGTTTCGATGTTATTGAATCTCTTCAGCCCAGCGCAGAGAAAACTGACTTGGTAGAGGTGAAAGGCTTCTAGACAGGGTTAGGGGGATATCGTCACTCCATAGGGAGAGACCACCATTTAGGTGTGTGGAGTCTTATTAAGCCATTTTGCGCTCCACTGTGCAAAGAAACATGGGAAGAATATGCAAATCTGTCTTCCATGATGTAATTAGGAAGTCAGTGCCTCAGTCATGCAGCCCAATAGAGGGCGCTCCCTGAGGATTTGCAAATCTGTCTTCCATGATGTAATTAGGAACATAGAGCTTCAGTCATGCAGCCCAATAGAGGGCGCTCCCTTTAACATCTTGTCCGACCTTCCCAGAGGCCTTTGTTGCAATGATGTGGGGTTTTACCAAGTACAGTCTCTCAGCCGAGGACAGCTGTTTCGATGTTATTGCATCTCTTCAGCCTGGCGCAGAGGTGACAGGCTTCTAGACAGGGTTAGGGGGATATCATCACTCCATAGGGAGAGTCCTCCATTTAGGTGTGTGGAGTCTTAAGCCATTTTGTGCTCCACTGTGCACTGACTTCCTAATTACATTATGGAAGACAGATTTGCATATTCAAAATACGCTATTACGCGCCCGTGTGAACTAAGCATTAGAGTTTAAAGATGCTTCAGGCTGAAGGCCAATTGCAACTCTGATCTGTTGGTTACCAGTTAAACAATGAATCTTATATTACGGTATATAAAACTTTGATACTTTCAAACAATTTATTTACATAGAATATTTTTTATTACACCCTTAGTAATGTTATAGCTGTCATTACATTCTCAGCATTTGTCAAAAAGGTTTTTTGGAATTGTAGTATCTGTATGGTGTAATATGTCTTTATACCTCACTAACTTTGTGAAGTGGACCATTTTTTAACCCTGGAATAGAAAGAAAGTATGGGATTATATTTCTCTTGCATAAACGATTGTGTCAAATGATCCATTTGCAAAAAAAAGAGCTCCTAAGCAATAAGGCCATGTATTCTTCTATAACCTTTGTCACTGATAGCAGTGGGGATTTCCACAGGTGTGCTGAACGTATTTGACTTGGATATGAATCTGCAATCATAGTGGGATTAAAGCATATTAGGGTTTGTTTGTTGGTTTTTTTTTTACAAACAAGTCAAAGTACAGTATATTATGAAAGGCAACGCTACACTTTACAAAGGATTCAAACAGTTTTGATATGGCAACGATATTAATTGTAATGATGACAAACATTTGTAATGCGCTTTTCTCACAAAGAGAGAAGAGGGCTTAGTGGTTGTCATATAAGCGCTCATTCCCAACAATTAGATGTTTTATAGGAAGCCAATTTACCTATCAGTATATTTTTGGCATGTGGGAGGAAATCTGAGCACCTGTGGGAAACTATTACACAAACACAGGAAGAACATACAAACTTCATACAGATGGGTTTTTTTTTTCATATTTTCCTCCCCTGCCTTCCAAAATTCATAACTTTTTTTTATTCTTCTGTCAAAATGTCTGTGTAAAAAAAAAAAAAAACACAATTCTATCATTTTTTGCATTTTGTTTTCACAATATTTACATTTTCTTGGGGTCACCATATTCTGACACCTATAACTTTTTTACTGTTTAGTTGACAAATATATGTAAAGGCTTTTATTTGCGGGTCAATTTTTTTATTTGGGACCAATGTTTGGTATGCATGACTTTTTTGTTCATTTTTATTGTAATTTTACAGGTAAAGCTAAGTGACCAAAATACGTTATTTTGCACATTGTGGTATTTTTTTTTTTTACATTGTTTACTGTACAGGATAAATAATGCTATTTTTGGTAATGTGGTTTGGTAATGAGGATAACCAACATGTTTTCTGTTTGTTTTTTTTGCTTAAAGGGGCTCTGTCAGCAAAATCATGCTGCTAGAGCCCCACATATGCATGAATAGCCTTTAAAAAGACTATTCAGGCACCGTAAATGTTATATTAAACTAACCCCCCCCCTTTTTAAAATAATACCCTAAAAAAGAATGTGATCTACTTACCGAACGTGCACGCTGGGCGGGCATTCAGGGTGCGCCGTCTTCTTCATCCACGCCTCCTCTTCCTCCGATGTCCTCGGGTCCCGTCCTCCTCCGGCGCTCGCGAACGGACATTGATAAAAAAAAAAATGGCCTGGGCGCATGTGCAGTAGCCGTAGTAGAAGCCGCATGCTACTGCGCATGCGCCCAGGTCACTTTTTTTAATCAATGTCCGTTCGCAAGCGCCGGAGGAGGACGGGACCCGAGGACATCGGAGGAAGAAGAGGCGTGGATGAAGAAGACACACCCTGAATGCCCGCCCAGCGTGCATGTTCGGTAAGTAGATCACATTCTTTTTTAGGGTATTGTATTAAAGCGGCTATTCACGCATATGTGGGGCTCTATCAGCATGATTTTTCTGATAGAGCCCCTTTAAGGTATGTGGTTTTTAAATGTAAAGTAACTATTTTATTTTTTTTTTTTTTTTACTTGCGCCTGTGCTCGTGGCATTACAGAGCTGTACTAATATGGCACTGAACATTAACAAAATGCTCGGCACAATGTAATAGTACGGTGTGTACTGGAAATTGATTAATGTGATTTAGAAGATATTAGGACATGGTATATTTCAAACTTAACCACCTTTCCTTGTATGAGATTTAGATGCATTCTTAATCGTTTATAACATTGTTACAGGAGTTGTCTACTTATAAGGCACTTATCTGTTTATTAAAACAACCTTATACACAGTCCAGTCATATTAATGTGACCACCGCCTACTTTTGACATCATCGTTAAATAACCAATCACAGAAGGAACGTGTCATCAGCCATCTGGATGGAAGGCATGATAGATCAACACAAGTATGCATCTATCCTTGCATACCATGTTCACCCCTACATATGAATTGTTTTTCCTCAGGATGATGGCATCTACTAGTAGGACAATGTGACGTGTCATAAAGCTCGCAGTGTGCAGCATGCGTGGTTTGAGGAGCACCAGAATGAGTTTACCGTACTCTTTTGACCAGCAAATTCCCCAGACTAAAACCCAATCGAGAATCTGTAGGAACACCGCGATCAGGTTGTTCGCGCCATGGATGCTCAACCGCGTAACCTAGCGCAGCTGGACACGGCACTGGAGTCGGCATGGCTCAACATCCCAGTGAACATCATCACAACATCCCCTCTCTTCCTACACGTCCCGCAGCAGTCCGCTTTGCGAAAGGTGGTTATTCTGGATCTGGGAAGATGTAATCTGTATAAGATTCAATTATGCAAAACACAGATTACAAAATATAGAAATATTGTTTTGCTGAATACAATGGAATGGAGTGTCTGTACACAATGCACACAGTTCATGTATACCTTAATACAGTGCAGTAATCAATTTTTTTTTTTTATTTCCTTTTTGCTCAGTTTATTGAAAGATAAAACCTATATAAAAATTCTACGCTGCAATCTCAATGCAGTCACATTTATAATGTAACATACTGTATCTACAAGACAGTGCATGCCAAATAATAGTAGAACAATAAAACCAGTTTCACAACAAATATAAATTAGCAACACAGATGTTTATAGATCTCAATAACATTTACATAACATAAGGACTTTGCTGTTTTTAACCAGAGCAAAACCAAAAAAATGCATGTCCCTTAAGATAAGTTCACACTAGGGTTTGGCTTTCTGTTCTACAGGTGCGCTTGAGAACCTGAAGAACGGAAACCTAATCCGCTTAAAAAGCAGTTATCCGTGTAAACCTGTGGAACCCATAGACTATAATGAGTATAAAAAAGATGGAATAATAAAGACAAATACATACAAACAATGTGAAATAAAAAGGAGGCACCGAACAGGAGAACAGTTCTGTTTGTTTAAATCTGGCTAGGTGAAGCAATGATATAAAACACCTGCACATATCCACAAGTACTCCACAGACGTATCACCACAGTGTTGGCGCGGTCATAGGGCTACTGGCTTCTACCTTCATTTATGGTGGGAATATTAGAGGATTCAGCCTTACTGGGAGCAGGTCCAACAGCTTCTGAAACTAATCTGGCCTGTGTCGCTATTGCCTCTAGGTATCTTTCTAAACTCCTGGCCTGACTTTCCACCCAAGTCTTCTAAACAGCTACGGCTCCAACAGCCCTTATCCCTCTCTAATTGGCCTCGGACGCCCTTTTCCTGGTTTTGTATTAAAGCCCAGGCATTTCACCTCTACACATCTCTACATCAGTAAACAATCTATAATAATAAAAAGCTGAGAAGTCATGTCATTTGGATATGCTTACTTAGCCCTTGGTTAATGGGGTTCAATTTCTTTCATGACCACACCTCCTTTGTACGGCACCACCACTTTCAGGAGCATGACATGCCCCCTTTATGAGGTAGGCATTAAACATGCCAGCTGCGCACCATTTTTGTAATCTGATCTACACATATAGAGTGACCATGTTCTGGTAGCCCACGCTTGGGACACTAGAGGTCACCCCTTTTAGCAGAAGAGTTGGCAAGTATGGGTTAAACTATAGAGGGGTACCTTTTAATGTTAGTTTTTGATGTGTATCACCTTGTCACTTTAAGGGCCCGTTCACACGGAGTAAAAGCGCATGTATTTTGGCAAAATACACATTTTAAAAAAATACACTTGTAAAAATAAGACTCCCATTGACATCAATGACTTTTTTTTTTTTACACGTGTAAAAAAACACGTCAAAATACACGTGTAAAATGTCATTGAAGTCAATGGGAGTCTTATTTTCACATGTGTATGTTATAAAAAAATACACGCACGTTTACTCCATGTGAATGGGCCTTAGATATATAAACAAAAAATTTTGAAAAAAAGACAAGGACCACACATTGCTTTCTCGATTTTTATTGTTTATGGAGCACTTATGTACTCTGCACTTTACAGATATTGTCAGTCGCTGGATTTAAACAAAGGACTTTACTGCAAGGTAACAGTACTAACCACTGAGCCACCATATTGTCACATTCCAATATTATGCAGTGATTTATGTTCCCTTTTTTTGTGCAAATTGTGCAAAAAAAATTTGTGACTTCTTAATTTCTGCACCGCCTTCACCACTTTCCTAACAAGGGGGTGAGGAGAAGGTGTGCAGGATTTATTATCATTTAAACCTGAAATCTAGCATAAATTATGCTGGAAATCTATGCTAGTTATGAACTGGAGTAGATTTTCTCTGAAGGCGCATGAATTGGTGCAGGGTGCACCACATTTGTCAGGATTTATATTTGTTGCCTATATTGTCAGTTGCCACTCGTATATAGTTTGTGTTTCCATTTACGTTTTCACTTATAGTTAATTGCACTGGGGATGTATGGTAAATCTTGGTCCAGTCGGTTGGCTTGGAAAGGGGACGAGACTCTTAAGTCATCTTGTGGCAGTCTTCACTCAGCCACCAACCACCACATGCAGTTTGCAGTGAAAATACAGAAGCGACATGTGCTGATGTCACACACAGAATATAAGATGCTGTGGGAAAAATAAGCTGACCGACGCAGTTCTAGTTTATACTCAGAAAAGCACTAAGAGAGTGACTTGGTCACTATTTTCTTCAAAAGAAAACAAAAAAGATAAACAGGGTCAGAATTGTTGTCAATCGCTATTATAATTAAGCAGTGTGCAGTAAAATGACTGGAAAACAACACAGGGCAGGGGACAGGCAAAAGGAGGGGGTGGAAGAAACACTTATGCAAGTACTAAATGCAAGAATGTGGCAATTGTGATGTGGACTGGAGGAAGGTCCTATGCTTCATGTATTTTGTTCTTGTGCTGCCCTGGTGGCAGCTGCAATAGTAAGATTTCCATTCCAATGTGAGTACAAAACCAAATGTTTTCCTTATACATAATGTGAAGCCCAACATCCAAAAAAAAACTGCCTGGGGTAGGTCTAAAGTAAGCACAGGTGGTGGTGGCACTGTGATGTTATCAGTGCTGCTGGTTTTGGCAAGAGTAGTCATGTGTAGTCACCTCCCATATGGGAATTTTTTTTTACATGACAAGATGATAAATTAATGGCAAGATGCAAGATATGCAAGTAGAAAATTAGCCATGGGTGTGCAGGCACACATGTAGGAACTAGTTCTCTCTGAAATCTCATCTAAGGGTGCATTCACACTACATATACAGTGACTGCTTCTGAACATGAAAACACGTTCAGAATCAGCGCGTATAAAGCACATCCCATTCATTTCAATGGGAGCCGGCATACGAGCGCTCCCCATTGAAATGAATGGGCTGCTTTTTACTCTACGAGTGCTCTCATTGAAGTGAATGGGAAGCGCTCGCGTGTACGGCTCGCCCTGTGAAGGGGCCCGATGCTCGGCCCAGTCCGAGCCGTACACGCGAGCGCTTCCCATTCACTTCAATGGCAGCGCTCGTAGAGTAAAAAGCAGCCCATTCATTTCAATGGGGAGCGCTCGTATGCCGGCTCCCATTAAAATGAATGGGATCTGCTTTATACGTGCTGATTCTGAACGTGTTTTAACATTCAGAATCAGTCACTGTATCCGTAGTGTGAATGCACCCTAATAGTGTCACCAGCTCATTTGGAAAAATATAATTGGCAGTGGTACCAAGGGCGCAAGACCGTTCTATTCCTTCCCCCCATTTATCTTCTTTGTAGGCAGGCCACATCCAAACCTAGCACATGCTCATTGTCATTATCTTTATAATCACTGTCTGCTTCTCCTCCTACTGCACGCTAACATCAGTCATCATCCATGAAGAAATGTGTGTCAGTAGACACCAATCCGTCTGGTCTACAACTTTAACCTGGAGTGTTTTCAGAACCCGGAGTATGATGATTGGTGGGGAGGTGACAGAAAATATGTCTCGCGACCTGGCTCACATGACGTCCGCTCCAACATTGAAGATGGCCGAAAGTAGCGGGGAGTGCACCAGAGTCAGGAGGAGGTAAATAACAGTGTTTTGGGGTTTTTTTTGTTTTATCCTCCTCTGGATCTCCAATAATTAAACTCTGGATCTAAAAAGACTCCAGACTATAATAATTGTTCATGAGTGGTCCGTAATGGGGCATAAGAAAATGGGTGAATAGGTAAGTAAATAGGGCCTGTTACCTCTTGGTGTTACTCCTGGGTTGGTCCAATTAGCAGCTAAGGAGGCCTAATTAAGACCCCGCCTTCTTGACACAGGCACCCGCTAACTATTGTTCACTCCCTAGTTTGGCACTGTATCCTGATTGTCTTGTTTCATACTAACCCCCGTCTTGTTTTTTTTTAATTCTGTATGGTCTGCTGATTTTGCTTGTGATGTGCCCGTATGGATTTTTGACCTTTGGCCTGTTTCTGGATTTTGCATGTGTTTCCAGATTTGGTCTCTGACATCCTCTTCTAGTTCTGATGCGTGCCTGTGCAACCTTTCTGTTGCCTCCCCTCTGCTGTGTAAGTCAATAGTGGTTTTTGTTTTGGTTCCAGCCAGCAGTCCATTTATTATTGGTAAATCCTTCTGTTTGATGACTATTCAGACTCCCAGATTCAGCAAAAGTCCATCTGGCCTTACGGCATGCTCTGGTGAAAGTGTCTCGGTGTCTGTCATGGCTCGCAGAACTGTGCTGGTTCTAAATAGCTATATCTACTGCTTGCTGTTATCAGCCAACTACTGCTATTGCTTTTGTGAGGACTTGCATCAAAACCAATCATAACCATAACACTTGCAACACTTTTTAAGTCATCAAAATGGGCTAATTTTTCTATAAAGCTGTAGCTTTTTGCAATATAATAGCCATGTGCGTATAAAAACCATGAGTGAGCAAAAAAGCGTAATTTTTGTAGCTGTTAAAATTCAAGTGGCAGCATAGTGTACGGTTAAACTAGTAGTTTGTATCCACTTGTTACATAGAAATACATGTCACATTCATTTTCACTTAACTTCGGTTTTGTCATAACTAGTCCTTAGTAGAGATGAGCGAACACTAAAATGTTCGAAATTCGATTTGAACAGCCGCTCACTGTTCAAGTGTTTGAACGGGTTTCGAACCCCATTATAGTCTATGGGAAACATATACTCGTTAAGGGGGAAACCCAAATCCGTGTCTGGAGGGTCACCAAGTCCACTATGACACCCCAGGAAATGATACCAACACCCTGGAATGACACTGGGACAGCAGGGGAAGCATGTCTGGGGGCATAAAAGTCACTTTATTTCATGGAAATCCCTGTCAGCTTGCGATTTTCGCAAGCTAACTTTTCCCCATAGGAATGCATTGGCCAGCGCTGATTGGCCAGAGTACGGAATTCGACCAATCAGCGCTGGCTCTGCTGGAGGAGGCGGAGTCTAAGATCGCTCCACACCAGTCTCCATTCAGGTCCGACCTTAGACTCCGCCTCCTCTGGCAGAGCCAGCGCTGATTGGCCGAAGGCTGGCCAATGCATTCCTATGGGTATGCAGAGACTTAGCAGTGTTGAGCCAGTTCTGCTCAACTACACCGTGTGCCGGTCAGCCCATCAGATGTAGCAGAGCCGAGGGTGCATAAGGGTTCTAGTGCACCCTCGGCTCTGCTACATCTGATGTGCTGACCGGCACACGGTGTAGTTGAGCAGAACTGGCTCAACACTGCTAAGTCTCTGCATACCCATAGGAATGCATTGGCCGGCCTTCGGCCAATCAGTGCTGGCTCTGCCGGAGGAGGCGGAGTCTAAGGTCGGACCTGAATGGAGACTGGTGTGGAGCGATCTTAGACTCTGCCTCCTCCAGCAGAGCCAGCGCTGATTGGCCAGAGTACGGAATTCGACCAATCAGCGCTGGCCAATGCATTCTATTAGCCCGATGAAGTAGAGCTGAATGTGTGTGCTTAGCTCAACTACGCCGGTGGAGTAGTTGAGCTAAGCACACACATTCAGCTCTACTTCATCGGGCTAATAGAATGCATTGGCCAATCAGCGCTGGCCAATGCATTCTATTAGCGTGAGCTGAGTTTGCACAGGGGTTCCAATGCACCCTCGGCTCTGCTACATCTGATGTAGCAGAGCCGAGTGTGCATAAGGGTTCTAGTGCACCCTCGGCTCTGCTACATCTGATGGGCTGACCGGCACACGGTGTAGTTGAGCAGAACTGGCTGAACACTGCTAAGTCTCTGCATACCCATAGGAATGCATTGGCCAGCCTTCGGCCAATCAGCGCTGGCTCTGCCGGAGGAGGCGGAGTCTAAGGTCGGACCTGAATGGAGACTGGTGTGGAGCGATCTTAGACTCCGCCTCCTCCAGCAGAGCCAGCGTTGATTGGTCGAATTCCGTACTCTGGCCAATCAGCGCTGTCCAATGCATTCCTATGGGAAAAAGTTTATCTCACAAAAATCACAATTACACACCCAATAGAGCCCCAAAAAGTTATTTTTAATAACATTCCTACCTAAATAAAGGTTATCCCTAGCTATCCCTGCCTGTACAGCTATCCCTGTCTCTTAGTCACAAAGTTCACATTCTCATATGACCTGGATTTGAAATCCACTATTCGTCTAAAATGGAGGTCACCTGATTTCAGCAGCCAATGACTTTTTCTGATTTTTTTCAATGCCTCCGGTGTCGTAGTTCCTGTCCCACCTCCCCTGCGCTGTTATTGGTGCAAAAAAAGCGCCAGGGAAGGTGGGAGGGGAATCAAATTTTTTTGGAGTTTGCCACGTGATGTTCGATTCGAATCGAACACATCGAACAGCCTGATATCCAATCGAACATGTGTTCGATAGAACACTGTTCGCTCATCTCTAGTCCTTAGTAGCCCTTAGTGTCATACTCTGTTTTAATCCTATTTAAGCTATGGTTTGTACTGAACTTGTTCGAGATTAGATGAATCCTTGAAACAAACAAAACAAATGTTGAGAAGTTTGCTCATGTCTCAAAGTTTTTTTGATTTTTTTGATTTTGACAAAAATTCATCATCTAAACACTACTTAAGGCTAAGTCCCCATGTAGTGAGTCACAGCCAAAAATTGCTGCAGAAAAGACCGTGGGAAAAAGTATCTTTTTTTTTTTTTTTTTTTTGTCTGCAGTGCTTTTTATAGTCTGCAGAGTTATACCTATATGGAAAATGCCAATTTTTCCAGGATTAGCCAGAATCCCATCCACTTTGTTGATACATGACTTCAAAGTTGGGTTTTCTCCAAGTCTACAAAAGTGAGATACATAACAAAGACATATTATTTATCGCTGTAACATGCTCTGGTGAGAGTTGAATATGCCAGAGGAGCTGATAGATTCCCTTTAACGCTAGATTCTCACCTGCGTACGAGTTTCCATTTGAGGGGTCCGCTTGGGAAAACAGAAATGTAATCCACTTAAAAAAAACCCTGTTACTATAATGGCGTCCGCTGGAAACAGGAGAAAAATTCAGAGGGAAAAGTGTTGCTTGCAGCGCTTTTCTCTCCACATTTTTCAAGTGGAAAGGGGAACATAATCCCAGAACGGAGTTCCAGCACCAATGTAAACTTGGGTTTAGATGCAGAAAGACAAAAGCTAGATGCATTTTTTCATTTTACAGATTTGATTATATTTCCATTTCAGATATTAAAAAATAATTGTGATTGAAGGCAAAGAATAAACTGTTAATTTACAGCTGATTGAATGTTGGGAGTTTATGTACTTGAAGAGAAGGTTGATGTGTTTAAGAGGTGCTTGACCAGAGTCTGTCTACGGTTTGGTCAGGACTTAGTGATTTTTATGTCTATTTAATGTGTTTGATCCCAGGCAGCTGCTTCCATGCTTTGAGAAGCTATGGCCTGCCTGGGACACAATGCTCAGAAAATGTTACATTCTTCTGGGACAGTAGGTACTGTAGTGACACCATTTTTGCATGCAAAAGACAGTCTTCTCTAATAAATTTCACAAGCTTTCGATCGCGGCTGCATCTCTACGGTATAAAGTATGTCAGTCTGTGGCTTACCACTGCTGTCCTACCCACTTCCTGGTGATGTCTTGTCATACAGTATAATACTGTGACTAGAATGAATGTCCATTTACATTCATTGTGGCATTGTTCAGATTTGAACGGTTACCAGTGTTTGTAACAGCAAAATAAAACACAAAAGATGTAACAACACTTTACAAGTGCTCTCTGTGGATTCATTTGAATTGCTTTACTGCTATATTTACTACACTTACAGATATGAGGTTCCTGGCACACATATTGGTCAATTTCTTTAAGGGCAAGTTCATACAGGGTTTTCTGGTCAGGATTTTGAGGCCATATCCGCCTCAAAATCCTGACCAAAAAGACGGCTCCCATTGAAATCAATGGGAGTTGGTCAGTTCTTTTTTCCAGGAGACGTTTCTTCCGGCTCCTGGAAAAAAGAACAGATATGCTCATTCTTCAAGCGGAGTCACCTCGCATAATCCGGAGCGGAGTGCGCGAGCACTCATCCAGTCACAGCTGCTCGTATTTTGGACTGGATCCTGAGGTGGCATCCGCCTCAGATTCCGGACAAAAATACCCCATGTGAACTTACCCTAAGTCTATTAACCTGAGAGAGAGAAACTCTTCAGCAGAAGTTTGAGATCAAACTTTTTGGCCTGAGTGCAACATGTGTACCAGGCCCTCAAACTAAAGTGTATCACTTATATCACTGGTCTCCTCATACTGTGAAAAACTCCTTATTGGTCCCCTATAGCTGCTGGATGTGGGTGCAGCTATAGGGGAGCCTAGAGCAAGGTCTTTTTGTTCTCAATAAGAGTAACAAAATAGCAATCTTACAGTTTTAATGGATGACCAAGATAAATGATGTTACAAAGCAAATTTTCATAATTGCTTAGATCTCTTTACAGACATGGCATAATAAAATGTCAAATACAAATATATACATTAATTAAAGAGCACGAGAAATGTAATAAATAATAGTAAAAAACACAACAGTGAAACAGATGGAGGGTGAGAATACTAGAGTATCTTTGGCAGTGACTTCTAAGCCTCAAGAACTAATCTATCCCATACACAAGGATGACCATATGGCCATTTGAAAACAATATTCACAGACCCTTCCCTGCTTTGTTACAACATTCGTATTAAAAAAAATAAGATCAGGCATTCACTACAAAATACAAGATAAATAAGGACCCTTTCCTTGAGCTGCAAAACCTGTTACCATATAATGACTATATAAAGATTTACATTCATGACATAGAGCATGTGAATGCATCTTATATTTGCTATATATTCAAGATGGCATACCTGATTTGTGCTCTAGATGTCCTGCTTAATTTAGGAGAAACAAGACAAATACTAAAAGTAAGTATGAGGTCTCATGGCCATACAAAAAGGGACATAAAGACACATTTACCTGTTGTTCAACATTGTTCCTGCAATAACCATAATACCAAAGATGTGAACGCATAGACATTAAATGGCAAGTTCAAAGGAGAAGGATTCAGTCTGGGAATACAAGTTTATGGCCATCTTTGAGACAGTGGACAGAATCTATCAAAGGGATTTATGCCATGCTCCAGAGATTCTGGAGTTACCAACGCTCTGAACATCAATTTCCAGACTATGCTGAATGCAGATCTAGCCATGGTCAGTGCTGGGGCCAATAGTGCTTTCACCTCTAAGTTTTGATGTTACCACAGTAGTGAAAAATAGCTGAAATTAATTGCTATATCACTTTCCAAAAAAGCAAAATCTGTTGTGATCCCCAGCATGGCTATAACCGCATTTGGCTGACTGTGCGGTAGAGGCCTCATACTACTTATCTGCATACTAATAAAGGACTCTCCCTCTAAGCACATTCTGTTGCCCTGCTTGTTTTTTGTTTGTTTTTTATTACACTCCTCGCCTGTTCTTTTGTGTATATATTTGTTTCTTTTGACATTTTGTTATACCATGCTTTATGAGAAGACCTAAGTAGTCTCAAAAGTTTGCTTTGTAACATGACTTCTCTCAGATATTAACCCATTCCTGACACAGCCATTTTTATTTTCTTTATAAGGCTTCCAGCTGTCTTTTTTTCCAATATACCAATAATGCAATTTTAAACCCAAATTGTCAGTGTTTGTGTATATATTCTAGTGACCACGGAGTGCTAATACATCTTTAATATTTTGTTTTCTTTTGTATTACAGCCATATCCTCATGTACCTGCACATTTAGTTCTCTTTGTTTTGGTGTGTTCACACTACAAATTTATTTTCCTTTGTATTGATTGTTCGATCAGAGGATCAGAAAAAACCCAGAAACCTTTCCACACAAAACATATTTGTATATGGTTCAATTGTACTGTAACAAAAAAACAAAAATATTGTGCTGCAGTCTGCATTATTTCTTCTTTAAAAAATGGATGATTTAAAGGGGACCTGAGTTTTCATGAAAAGTTGAAATATATGCAGATTCTTGTTGGGCAGTCTGTTCTATGACTGTGTAAGCCTTTATACATGATGTCCTATCATATTTTCTGCAGCTATTAACCAAGGTATTTACACTTGTCTTTCAGGGAGGGAGCATGTACAATAAGGAGCAGTCTGTCCCCCTCTCCCACCCATTGTTAATATTCCCCCATTCTGACGAGTAACTTTACAACTGCAAGCAAATACCCGAGAAAAGCCCAAGTGACCATAATATAGGAGAGCCAGGAATACTGAACGTTAATATAGGGAAAATACATGCAACCAAACAGATAAAACACAAGAAAACAAATCTATGAGCAGTCAATAAAGCTGCTTCCTGTCTGTGAATAATATCCCATAACTACACAAGTCACAGAAGTAGATACAAGAAAAAATATAATAGACTTCTTTTATTGTAAACTGTGAGATTGGCAGGACCCTCACAGAATGAACCCCCCCCCCCCTCACTATTCACTGTGTGAAAAGAGAGAAGACCCGCCTTCTACACTCCCTGAGATAAACAAGACAGAATGGAATGTGTCTAGGGACAGACTTCCATAGCAGCAAAACAGTGAATATATTAGCTAGAAGGGAGGCATCTAGTGGCAGGAACTTAAGGCTCCGTTCCCACGGAGTAACGTGCCGCACATTCTGACACATAAACACGTGTCAGAGTGTGAGCGCTTCAAAACAGATCCCATTGACTTCAATGGGTGCCGTTTTACGTGCGCTTCACATTGAAATCAATGGGCTAAAAAGCCTCCCATTGATTTCAATGTGTAGCGCGCGTAAGACGGCACTCATTGAGTCAATGGGATCTGTTTTGAAGCGCTCACATTCTGACACGTGTTTACGTGTCAGAATGAGCGGCGTGTTACTCTTTGGGAATGGGGCCTTACTGGGGGTTTTTAGGTAGAAATCAGCCACATTTTTTATTAAAGTGAATTACATGCTCTATGAAATGAGACTTATTTGTCTGAAATGTTACTTACCATTTAAAGGGGTTGTCCAAGGTAAATCAATATTGTAATAACAAGTCTCCCCATTCTCCCCTCCAAATTTTTAACGTGCATGTGTTTGTAATGTTTCTTTGTTGTTCTGTAATGTATGTAGTTCATGTGACCTACATATATTATATTTTTTGCTTTTTTACTGACTGTAGTGGGTTCTTGGTCTAATCAATATCCTGACCCGCTACGTCAGTGTAAAGGACCTGCCCCTCCTTCCCATTGTACTTACCATTTCCTCTTGTGATGATGGCACTGATATGTCATCTTCGGAAGGCCATCTCCTCTCCTTTGCGTGTGCTGCCCTCCCATCACAAATACTCAATAGAGCCGGAACGTCGGCATGCACAGTGTGGTGGGAAACCAGTTCACAGCCATCTTTACTAACCAACTTCACCTTTTGCTTCCGGTCTGGAGTGGAGCGATGACGTCACTTTCGGAAGTGACGTTGTACTGGCTACGGGAAGCACCACTTCCTTTAATACGTTTGTCGGCATAGTGGAATGCCGGCATGCAAAAGTGGAGGGGACAATGGCCACCCAGAAGAAGTGACATCCTGTGCGCAAAAGGTCCTGTCCGGAAGACAGTTAAAGGGGTTTTCTGGCCAAAAAATGTTTACTTTTTTTTTTTTTTTTATGTCTGTTAGTGCTATTAATGGGTTAATGCATGCACCAAAATACCCTTTGCAGTGTTTTGAGTGATTTCTAGGTGTCTGGGAGCTCCTGGCATTTTCTGCATTTGTTTACTTATGCAGCTTCCTGCTATATAACTTCTACAGTAACCCCTGTCTTCCCCCCACTTTCCTGTCTCTCTCTCTCCTACATCCCCTGCCTGTCTCTCTAGCTGACCTGCCAACTACTAGTTCTTCCCAACTAACTCCCCCCCCCCCCCCCCACATCATCATACTTACCTCTCTTCCTTCCATGCTTCCTCCTGCAGGATGGCCCATCCTTCTTTTCTGACTGCTGGCACATGATATAGACCCAACACTGCTCTGTAGCCGATGATCCACCTCTACTGCGCAGGTCTCTGATGCTGCACCCATGCCTGCGCAGTAGAGGTGGATTATCGGCTGCACAGAGCAGAGCTGGGTCCATAGCACGCACTGGCAGTCAGAAAACAGGGAGGAGCTATCCCACAGGAAGAAGCCTGGAAGGAAGAGAGGTAAGTATAATGGAATACAGGGGGAAACAGATTGTCACCGGATAACTCGAAAATATGACCAAGGTATATGGATAAATATACATTTTTGGTAAATTATGTTATTTAGAAAGTAGGCTGGGGGAGGGTGTTTAGATTAGTGTAGATATAATTTTATCCTGGACAACCCCTTTAAATATGATGGGGTGGGTGAGGGGTTGAGTTAATTAAGAAGGGCTAATAGTGGCTAGCTAGGGAAACAGGGAGGGGATGTGAGTGAGAAAGGTAGGGGTGTGAGTAAGTACGGAGTGGCCCAAGGTATCACAGTAGTTGTAGGAAAACACAGGACAAAAAGAAACCCATGTAAACAAATGCAGGAGATGCCAGGAGCTCGCAGAGAAAACCAGAAATCACTCATAACACTGCTAAAGGTATTTGGGTGCACTTATTAACCTAATAATAGCACTAACACACCTTTTCTGAAAAATGGCAAACACGGGAGACTTCATGGGAAAAAAAAACAAAACAAAATTGAGCTTCATAGATTTGTTGTTTTCCAAGATCAGGGTAACCAGAAAGACAGAGGTTGTGGAAACATACATAGAAGGAAAGACAGCCTCAGACTGCTAAGGCCAATGTGCATAACATAGTCTGAGAAGAGAGTTGTCGTTGTATAGAAGATGGGACTGGGGACTGGAGGGCACCAGACCTGAAAGAATAAGTAGGAAGCTTCTGTTTTTTTTTTTTTCTTTTAGTCTATATCAGAGGTTCTCAAACTTATTTTGTCTACCGCCCACTTCGAGAATTAATTATTTTCTAGCGCCCCCCCCCCCAAAAAAAAAAATATATTTTTTTTTACTTTACTACTAGAGATGAGCGAACAGTGTTCTATCGAACTCATGTTCGATCGGATATTAGGCTGTTCGGCATGTTCGAATCGAATCGAACACCGCGTGGTAAAGTGCGCCATTACTCGATTCCCCTCCCACCTTCCCTGGCGCCTTTTTTGCTCCAATAACAGCGCAGGGTAGGTGGGACAGGAACTACGACACCGGTGACGTTGAAAAAAGTAGGCAAAACCCATTGGCTGCCGAAAACATGTGACCTCTAATTTAAAAGAACAGCGCCGCCCAGCTTCGCGTCATTCTGAGCTTGCAATTCACCGAGGACGGAGGTTTCCGTCCAGTTAGCTAGGGGTTAGATTCTGGGTAGGCAGGGACAGGCTAGGATAGGAAGGAGAAGACAACCAACAGCTCTTATAAGAGCTAAATTCCAGGGAGAAGCTTGTCAGTGTAACGTGGCACTGACGGGCTCAATCGCCGCAACCCAGCTTTCCCAGGATCCTGAATGGAATACACTGTCAGTGTATTCCCGTATACCCGATATATACCCCCGATACCCGTTCCAACGGTGTGCCCCCCCACCTTCACCCCAGAAATACCCTGCAAGTCCCCTAGCAATAGAATTGGGGCTATATACACCCACTATTTTTGCTACTGCCATATAGTGCCATTGTCTCACTGGGAATTCAAAGAATATATTGGGCTTACATATAACTTCAATTCCAGGGAGAAGCTTGTCAGTGTAACGTGGCACTGACGGGCTCAATCGCCGCAACCCAGCTTTCCCAGGATCCTGAATGGAACACACTGACAGTGTATTCCCGTATACCCCATATATACACCCCAAATCCCCGTTCCAACGGTGTGCCCCCCCACCTTCACCTCAGAAATACCCTGCAAGTCCCCTAGCAATAGAATTGGGGCTATATACACCCACAATTTTTGCTACTGGTATACAGTGCCATTGTCTCACTGGGAATTCAAAGAATATATGGGGGTTATGTGCACCCACAATTTTTAATACTGCTATACAGTGCCATTGTCTGACTGGGAATTCAAAGAATATATGGGGGTTATGTGCACCCACAATTTTTAATACTGGTATATAGTGCCATTGTCTGACTGGGAATTCAAAGAATATATGGGGGTTACGTGCACCCACAATTTTTAATACTGCTATACAGTGCCATTGTCTGACTGGGAATTCAAAGAATATATGGGGGTTATGTGCACCCACAATTTTTACTACTGGTATACAGTGCCATTGTCTGACTGGGAATTCAAAGAATATATTGGGGTGACGTGCACCCACAATTTTTGCTACTGCTATACAGTTCCATTGTCTCACTGGGAATTCAAAGAATATATGGGGGTTATGTGCACCCACAATTTTTAATACTGGTATACAGTGCCATTGTCTGACTGGGAATTCAAAGAATATATGGGGGTTATGTGCACCCACAATTTTTAATACTGGTATACAGTGCCATTGTCTGACTGGGAATTCAAAGAATATATGGGGGTTATGTGCACCCACAATTTTTAATACTGGTATACAGTGCCATTGTCTGACTGGGAATTCAAAGAATATATGGGGGTTACGTGCACCCACAATTTTTAATACTGCTATACAGTGCCATTGTCTGACTGGGAATTCAAAGAATATATGGGGGTTACGTGCACCCACAATTTTTAATACTGGTATACAGTGCCATTGTCTGACTGGGAATTCAAAGAATATATGGGGGTTATGTGCACCCACAATTTTTAATACTGGTATACAGTGCCATTGTCTGACTGGGAATTCAAAGAATATATGGGGGTTATGTGCACCCACAATTTTTAATACTGGTATACAGTGCCATTGTCTGACTGGGAATTCAAAGAATATATGGGGGTTATGTGCACCCACAATTTTTACTACTGGTATACAGTGCCATTGTCTAACTGGGAATTCAAAGAATATATTGGGGTGACGTGCACCCACAATTTTTGCTACTGCTATACAGTTCCATTGTCTCACTGGGAATTCAAAGAATATATGGGGGTTATGTGCACCCACAATTTTTAATACTGGTATACAGTGCCATTGTCTGACTGGGAATTCAAAGAATATATGGGGGTTATGTGCACCCACAATTTTTAATACTGGTATACAGTGCCATTGTCTGACTGGGAATTCAAAGAATATATGGGGGTTATGTGCACCCACAATTTTTACTACTGGTATACAGTGCCATTGTCTAACTGGGAATTCAAAGAATATATTGGGGTGACGTGCACCCACAATTTTTGCTACTGCTATACAGTTCCATTGTCTGACTGGGAATTCAAAGAATATATGGGGGTTATGTGCACCCACAATTTTTACTACTGGTATACAGTGCCATTGTCTGACTGGGAATTCAAAGAATATATGGGGGTTATGTGCACCCACAATTTTTAATACTGGTATACAGTGCCATTGTCTGACTGGGAATTCAAAGAATATATGGGGGTTACGTGCACCCACAATTTTTAATACTGCTATACAGTGCCATTGTCTGACTGGGAATTCAAAGAATATATGGGGGTTACGTGCACCCACAATTTTTAATACTGGTATACAGTGCCATTGTCTGACTGGGAATTCAAAGAATATATGGGGGTTATGTGCACCCACAATTTTTAATACTGGTATACAGTGCCATTGTCTGACTGGGAATTCAAAGAATATATGGGGGTTATGTGCACCCACAATTTTTACTACTGGTATACAGTGCCATTGTCTAACTGGGAATTCAAAGAATATATTGGGGTGACGTGCACCCACAATTTTTGCTACTGCTATACAGTTCCATTGTCTGACTGGGAATTCAAAGAATATATGGGGGTTATGTGCACCCACAATTTTTACTACTGGTATACAGTGCCATTGTCTGACTGGGAATTCAAAGAATATATGGGGGTTATGTGCACCCACAATTTTTAATACTGGTATACAGTGCCATTGTCTGACTGGGAATTCAAAGAATATATGGGGGTTACGTGCACCCACAATTTTTAATACTGCTATACAGTGCCATTGTCTGACTGGGAATTCAAAGAATATATGGGGGTTACGTGCACCCACAATTTTTAATACTGGTATACAGTGCCATTGTCTGACTGGGAATTCAAAGAATATATGGGGGTTATGTGCACCCACAATTTTTAATACTGGTATACAGTGCCATTGTCTGACTGGGAATTCAAAGAATATATGGGGGTTATGTGCACCCACAATTTTTACTACTGGTATACAGTGCCATTGTCTAACTGGGAATTCAAAGAATATATTGGGGTGACGTGCACCCACAATTTTTGCTACTGCTATACAGTTCCATTGTCTGACTGGGAATTCAAAGAATATATGGGGGTTATGTGCACCCACAATTTTTACTACTGGTATACAGTGCCATTGTCTGACTGGGAATTCAAAGAATATATGGGGGTTATGTGCACCCACAATTTTTAATACTGGTATACAGTGCCATTGTCTGACTGGGAATTCAAAGAATATATGGGGGTTACGTGCACCCACAATTTTTAATACTGCTATACAGTGCCATTGTCTGACTGGGAATTCAAAGAATATATGGGGGTTACGTGCACCCACAATTTTTAATACTGGTATACAGTGCCATTGTCTGACTGGGAATTCAAAGAATATATGGGGGTTATGTGCACCCACAATTTTTAATACTGGTATACAGTGCCATTGTCTGACTGGGAATTCAAAGAATATATGGGGGTTATGTGCACCCACAATTTTTACTACTGGTATACAGTGCCATTGTCTAACTGGGAATTCAAAGAATATATTGGGGTGACGTGCACCCACAATTTTTGCTACTGCTATACAGTTCCATTGTCTGACTGGGAATTCAAAGAATATATGGGGGTTATGTGCACCCACAATTTTTACTACTGGTATACAGTGCCATTGTCTGACTGGGAATTCAAAGAATATATGGGGGTTATGTGCACCCACAATTTTTAATACTGGTATACAGTGCCATTGTCTGACTGGGAATTCAAAGAATATATGGGGGTTACGTGCACCCACAATTTTTAATACTGCTATACAGTGCCATTGTCTGACTGGGAATTCAAAGAATATATGGGGGTTACGTGCACCCACAATTTTTAATACTGGTATACAGTGCCATTGTCTGACTGGGAATTCAAAGAATATATGGGGGTTATGTGCACCCACAATTTTTAATACTGGTATACAGTGCCATTGTCTGACTGGGAATTCAAAGAATATATGGGGGTTATGTGCACCCACAATTTTTAATACTGGTATATAGTGCCATTGTCTGACTGGGAATTCAAAGAATATATGGGGGTTACGTGCACCCACAATTTTTAATACTGCTATACAGTGCCATTGTCTGAGTGGGAATTCAAAGAATATATGGGGGTTATGTGCACCCACAATTTTTAATACTGGTATATAGTGCCATTGTCTGACTGGGAATTCAAAGAATATATGGGGGTTATGTGCACCCACAATTTTTAATACTGGTATACAGTGCCATTGTCTCACTGGGAATTCCACAAATAATTTGGGGATTCATTCACCCTACATCTCAGGCTCTTGCCATATTCACCCAGGTTGTCAGTGCTGCACCAGCTCGTTCCCAGACAGCTCGGCCCGAAAAACGCGTTACCTATATAGAGGATTTGGACAATGAAGACAACATGTTCTAAATCTAATGTCTGCACCTTCTCCAGAATTAAAATAAAGGCAGCGTTTAACTTTCAAATAGCACTGCACAAAGGAAGAGCTTATCAGCTTGTCTCATGACATGCTACTGAAAAGTTTCATTTGTGTATCTTAATGTAAATATAGTTGTATAAGCTTTTTGGGTTTTAGGCACTGCCAAGTTATTTATTACCACCCACTCCCTTATAATGATGATGACGCCAAAGTCACTGTGGGTGTTCAGAGCTCACAGCTTTGGGTGACATTTGTCTTGCTCTCTGTCGGTACCAGCTGTCTTTTTGGATACCGTAAAGTTATGTTGACTTTATTAGCAGCTATAGAAGCTTTAGCCAGGTTGTGACGGTGTGTAACCCTAACAACACTAAGTGGGATACACATTAATAGTCAGTCTATGTACGCTAAACGTATCACTGAAGTAATTTTTTTTCCCTCTCCCCTAATATAAGAAAGGAACAGACATTAGACCTAGACCGGGGTTCGAGGCTTGAAAAAATCCAGTATTATTTGTTCTTCATGATGTGAAATATGTGTTGAAAAGCAACCCAAGATGAAGTCAGCCATGTGTGCCAGTGTGTTACTTGGCATGCCTTTGCTGGCCCCAACTGTAAGGGTCACTCTCCATTTCCTCCATTTTCCACTCCCCTTCACACCATTTGTGGTGAAGCAATGGGATGCACTGAAGTGCACCCTCTAGCCTCGTGTGGGATAGGGACATCAGATGCCACTCCAACCCCCTCGTCTTCCTCCGCCAGCCAACGGTGCGAAGATGAGAGGAGTGTGCTCTGAATGTTTTCTGCCTAGCAGAGGCTAGTTCTCACTTACGAAAATGGCCCCACTTTGACCTGTATATCAGGCACAATGGTGTAGGTTTCAAAGAAACATGGCACCAACAAGTTGGAAAACGTGGGCCATGCGTGGACCGTGTTTGAGTCTGGCAAGCTCCAGATCTGCTACCAGGTTCCAGCCATTATCACAGGCGCAAAAATGCCAGGCCCCAGGTGTAGCAGGGAAAAAAAAATGCCATCTCAGCCAGGATGGCATCCCTGACCTCGGAGGCACTGTGCTGTCTGTCCCCCAAGCTGATCAGTTTCAGCACGGCCTACTGACATCTCCCCATGCCAGTGTTACAGTGTTTTCCGCTAGTAGCTGGGGTGGAGGTTGCAGCTTCGTAGGGTTTCAGTCTACTCCTGCCATGAATTTTGGCCTGGGAGAGGAGATAGGCCACCCCAGTTTGCACCCGGGGAACAGACTCCACCACATTCACCCTGCCTGTCATTAAAGATAAGCACTGCAGCATCCCTGACCACAGGCGCTTGTCCATGTGTCGGTGGTCAAGTGGACCTTGCAGCAAAGCGCAGAGCTCTGGGCCCGACTGATGTTATGGGACACATGCAGGCGCAAGGCAGAGACAGCACACCAAGAGAAGTAGTAACGGCTAGGCCCAGCATAGGGAGGTGCCCCAGCTGCCATCTGCTGACGGAAGGCCTGGGTCTCCAGAAGCATAAACAAACACCAACATCTCCAGGGCCAGCAGTTTATCGATGAGGCTGTTACAGGCTTGGGCATGGGGGTGGGTTGTATTGTACTTCTGCCTGCAATGAAAAGCTTGGGAAATGTGGAGTGGCTGGGAAGAGGCGCATGATGGTGCAGGCCAAAAGGGCGCATGAGGGTGAACTCCCCAATGTGTCAGAGATAGGTGTGTAGGTGTCCTTGCATCATATACTTGCACCATATTTGGCTTTGGAAGTTAATTTTGTGCCAAAAAGTGGTTAAGACAGCGATCCCTCAGCTACTCCCGTTACACTGTCTATTGAAGTTACCATCTGTGGAAGTGGACCACCATTTCTAAGATCCCAAAGGAAGCAGGCAAGAGATGTGCAGTTCAGAAAAAAAGATGAGAAAATAAGTTTAGGCTGTAGAGCACAGAGGGATCGGAGAGGACAGAGCTGGTGTCGGCCAGGTATTCCCACAACATGCGCCTATACTTGTCCCTCCTGGTGACACTAGGCCCCTGAGTGGCAGTAATTTGTCCAGGGGGGCCATTAACGTGTTCCAGACCTAGGAATAAGTCTTCCAACAGGGTAGAGTTTTGCATGCCTTTGCTTCTACCCACTGTTTTTGCTGCTTAGCTTCCCTCCACATCTACTCTGCTTTCACCCCTAAACATCACCCCAGTTTATGCCTTTGCTTCTACCCAGGTTTTTTGTTGATTTAGCTTCCCTCTACATCTACACTGCTTTAGCCCCTAGACATCACCCCTGTCCATGTGGGGTCGGTGGCCTCGTCATCCACCAACTCCTCTTCCAATTGCGCACTGCCCCCTTACTGCAAACCGCACATGACCACAGCTTGCCTTGATGGCAACTGTGTCTCATGATCCCCACTTAGGTCCAGACAAGTCGGTGGCGGGTCCAAAACCCCAAAATTGGAAGGAAATGGCAGATGCTGCAGTATTTCTAACACCTGTTCCTGGTGCTCGGGCCTGGTCTGTGTTGTACCCTGCACCCTGCTTAACGCATCTGCCATATCCGAAGTTGTGCTGAGCGCATGCTAATGTTTCGTGTCCAGTGCAATGGATGGGATGGGATTTCACATAAGTCTGCCACCCATGGCCACTCATGGTTGAGCAACTGAGGGAGTTGACTTTGACGAACCCGAGGGTTTTGGAGTTGGAACTACATCAAAGGTCTGTGCTGCTCACACACTCTGCTCAACACATGATATGTTTAGTGCCAGCAGTGTGGAGACGTCGCACAACAGCCGTTGTTCCAGCAGGTACAGGCGTTGTAGGAGTGCATAGAGGCTAGCAGCGGCAACTATACACTTTAAAAACTATCCGCACAAGCGCCACACTTTCACCAGTAGCTCAGGAACATTGGGGTACCTTTTTCAAAAGATTAGCAGCAATGAGTTAAAAACGTGGCCCAGGCATGGAATATGTTGCAGGCTGCCAAGCTACAGAGCCAATCCCAGGTTACGGCCATTATCACACATGACAACATGCCTGGGCCCAGGTGCAGTGGCAAAAACCACATTGCCGTCTCATCGAGGATGGCATGACTCACTTTGTAGGCAGTGTGCTGTCTGGCCCCCAAGCTGATGAGCTTCAGCACGGCCCGCTGACGTCTCCCCACACCAGTGTTGCAGCGTTTCCAGCTCGTAGCTGGGGTCAATTTAACAGCGGAGGAGGGTGGTGTTTCAGCCCTCCTCCCAGGAATGTTGTGTGGGGAGACAAGTCAGGCCACCACATTTTGCGACCCGGTCCACGCCTCAACTACATTCAACCACTGTGCCCAAATTGAAAGGTAGCGTCCCTGTCCGCATGCACTTGTCCATTCGTAACTGGTCACATGGAACTTTAGGGCTAAGCGCTGAATTTAGGGACCGCCTCATGTTTGGGGGAAAGTGCTGGTGTGGACGGCACAGTGCGGTGGCGCAGTAGACACTCTGCCCAAAAAGGGCAGAGTGTCCCCCAGCCGGGATTCCAACATCTCCTGGGCCAGATTTCTTGAGATGAGGCCGTTGAAGCCTTGGGCATGTGGGTGGGTTGCGCTGTACTTTAGCATGAAATGAAAGGCTTGGGAGATGGGGAGTTGATGGGAAGAGGCGCATGATGGCGCGGGCAAAAGGAGAAATGGCAGGAAAAGGTGAGGATAAGGGTGAACTCCCCAAAGTGTCAGAGGCAGATGTGGAGGTGTCCTGGCTCCTGGTCTGGACTGCAGCGCCAGCCCTGTCAACAGTGGAAGAGGCAGTGGCCGCCAGGCCAAACGACGATTATCCTGCGCTTGCTCTCACCCACTGAGCCCAGGGCTTGCCTTCCAAATGATGGCACCCGCAAGAGGTGGTGAGATTCCTCTCCGCAGATCTCCAAACCATCTTGGACTTGCAAATTGCACTAAATTTGTCATGTAACTGACATGTATATGATGAGTCTATCCATTGTCTGTTCATTTTGGTGAAAGTCAGCCTGTCAGCTGACAGACAGCTGTGCTTGTCAGTGATGATGTCACCGGCTGCTTGTACCCCCAGTTTTTGCTGCTTAGCTTGCCTCCACATCCACACTGCTTTTGCCCCTACACATCACCCCTATCCATGCCTGTGCCTCTAGCCATAAGTCTGCCACCCATGGAAACTCATGGTGCAGAAAGTGAGGGAGCTGACTCTGAGGAACCCTTGGGTTTTGTAGCTGGTACTCCATCAAAGGTCTCTGCTGCTCACACACCCTGCTGAACATACGGTATCTAGGGTTAGAGCGTGTGGTGACCTCGCACAACAGTAGGTGCTTCAGGCAGATGTAGGCCTTGCTGGAGTGTATTGCGGCTAGCTCCAGGTACTGTAGACTTGGGAAAGTGGGTGTCCAAGTGCCGCACTTTCACCCTTAGCTCAGCTAATTTGGGGTATGTTTTTAAAGATCATTGCACCACTACATTGAACATGTGGGCCAGGCATGGAACGTGTTGGAGGCTGGCAAGCTCCAGAGCCCTCCAACAAGCTAAAAAACCTGGCCCCAGGGGCAGCGGGGATAAACAAATTGCCATCTCATCCAGGATGGCATCCCTGACCTCAGAGGCAGTGTGCTGTCCGTCTCCCAAGCTGATGAGCTTCAGCCCAGCCTGCTGACGTCTCCCCACACCAGTGTTGCAGCGTTTTCAGCTCGTAGCTGGGGTAAATCTAACAGCGGAGGAGGAGGAGGGTGGTGTTTCAGCCCTCCTCCCAGGAATGTTTTGTGGGGAAACAAGTCAGGAAAATTCTTGAAACGGGAGAGTTTTGCATCTTTGCCCTTGCTGCCTATGGACATCCCTTTGCCTCTAGCCACCATTTTCCCTGCTTTGCTTGCCTCCAAATCCACACTGCTTTTGCCCCTAGACATCACCCCAGTCCATGCCTTAGCTTGTACCCCCAGTTTTTCCTGCTTAGCTTGCCTCCACATCCACACTGCTTTTGCCCCTAGACATCACCCCAGTCCATGCCTTAGCTTGTATCCCCAGTTTTTCCTGCTTAGCTTGCCTCCACATCCACACTGCTTTTGCCCCTAGACATCACCCCAGTCCATGCCTTAGCTTGTACCCCCAGTTTTTCCTGCTTAGCTTGCCTCCACATCCACACTGCTTTTGCCCCTAGACATCATCCCTATCCATGCCTCTTCCCCTAGCCATAACTCTGCCACCCCTGGAAACTCATGGTGCAGAAACTTTGGTTGCTGACTTTGAGGAACCCTTGGGTTTTGTAGATGGAACTCCATCAAAGGTCTGTGCAGCTCACACACCCTGCTCAAGATATGGTATTGTAGGGTTTCAGCGTGTGTGAATGACGGACAACAGCCTGTGTTTGGACAGATGTAGGCCTTGCTAGAGTGTTTTTAGGCTAGCAGCGACTCCTGTGCACTTGCAAAAGTGGGCGCACAAGCGCCGCATTTTCAACAGTAGCTTCGGTACATTTGGGTATGTTTTTAAAAAACTTTGCACCACTAGGTTAGACGTGGGCCAAACATGGAACGTGTTGGAGGCTGGCAAGCTCCAGAGCCGCTACCAGGTTCCAGCCATTATCACAGGCGTAAAAATGCCAGGCCCCAGGTGTAGCAGGGAAAAAAAAATGCCATCTCAGCCAGGATGGCATCCCTGACCTCGGAGGCACTGTGCTGTCTGTCCCCCAAGCTGATGAGCTTCAGCACCGCCTGCTGACGTCTCCCCACACCAGTGTTTTAGCGTTTGCCGCTAGTAGCTGTGGTGGAGGTTGCAGCGTCGTAGGGTTTCAGTCTACTCCTGCCATGAATTTTGGCCTGGGAGAGGAGATAGGCCACCCCAGTTTGCACCCGGGGAACAGACTCCACCACATTCACCCTGCCTGTCATTAAAGATAAGCACTGCAGCATCCCTGACCACAGGCGCTTGTCCAAGTGTCGGTGGTCAAGTGGACCTTGCAGCAAAGCGCGGAACTAAGGGCCCACCTGATGTTGAGTGACACGTGCTGGTGCAAGGCGGGGACGCCACACCGGGAGAAGTTGAGACGGCTAGGGACGGCATAGTGAGGTGCCACAGTTGCCATCAGGTCCGGGAAGGCGGGAGTTTCAACAAGCCGGAACGCCAACCTCTCCTGGGCCAGCAGTTTAGCGATGTTGGCGTTCTAGGCTTGCGTGGGTGGGTGGTTAGCGGTGTATTTCTGCCGGCGCTCCAATGTATGAGAGATGGTGGGTTGTTGTAAAGAAGCGCCTGATGGTGCCTTTGATGGTGCAGGAGAAGGAGATAAGACAGAAACAGGGGAGGATGAGGGAGAAGTCAACAAAGTGGCGGAGGCAGATGAAGTGATGTCCTGGCTCGTCCTCTGGAGTGCATCGCCAGCACTGTGAGCAGAGGCAGTGGCATGAACGGCGGGCGACGTTTGTCCTGCCGTTGCTGCCTGCCACTGATTCCATTGCTTGGATTCCAAATGACGGTGCATTGAAGTGGTGGACAGGTTGCTCTTCTCAGGGCCCCTACTCGATTTCGAGAGGCAAATTGTGTAGACGACACTATATCTGTCCTCGGCGCATTCCTTGAAAAAACTCTACACCTTCAAGAAACGTGCCCTCGATGGGGGAGTTTTTCTGGGCTGGGTACAAAAGGGAACATCTTCGGACATTCCGGGTCTGGCCTGGCTTCGGCAAAGCAGCTGACCTCTGCCTCTGGACATGTCTCTGCCTCTAGCTACCCTTTTTGGTGCTGCACCTGCCTCAACATCCACACTACTTTCCCAGCTTGACATCTGCCTTGTCCAGGTGGGGTCGGTGTCCTCGTCGTCCACCACCTCCTCTTCCAACTCCTGTCTCGCCTCCTCCTCCTGCACAATGCGCATGTCAACTGGCTGCCCTGACAGCAACTGCGTCTCATCGTCGTCGATGAGGGTGGGTTGCTGGTCATCCGCCACCAAATCGACCGGAGATGGAATGGAGGAGACTCTAGTGTTTGAGCATCTGGACACAGATACTCGTCTGTTAGGTCCGTGGAATCGCGAAATGGAGGGGCAGGTTGCGGTACAGTCAAAGGAAGGGAGAACAGCTCTGGGGAGCAGGGACAGTTGGGGTTATTGTTCTGAGAAGATTGGGAATTTTGGGTGGAAGGAGGACAAGACTGTTGGGTAAGAGGAGGTAGAGGCTGACTGGCTGGTGGACAATGTGCTTTAAGCGTTATCCGACAGCCATTGCAAGACCTGTTCCTGGTTCTCGGGCCTACTAATCTTTGTACCATTCAGCCTAGTTAATGTGGAACTTTTGTGCAAAGCGCAGAACTTAGGGCCCGCCTGATGTTAAGGGACACACGCTGGTACAAGGCTCAACTCACCCTAAGTGCCAAAAACACTGCTGGTGCAAGGCTCTACTCATGCCAAGGGCCTCAATCTCTGCTGGTAGCTCAGCTTAAGGTCATGTAACTTTGTTTGGAAGGGCTCATGTTAAGGGCTAGAAAAGTGAATTTTGGAAGGTCTTACCACATCACACACACACACACACACACACACACACACACACACACACACACACTCAAAATGACAGTTAAGGGTGAGGGCTTTTGGAATTCCCATTGCCTATTCCATTTGTGGTTGTCATGGGGAACGTGATTTAAAGGGGTGGTTGTTACTGTTTGTTGAGCTTAAATTGGGGTTTGTGTCCATCCATTTGGGGAGTAAAGAAGGTTTCCAGGTATTTTCCCACTTTGATAGAGGTTTTTTTGAATGTGGAAAGTGTGTAGTTGTTAGGCAGTGATGTTGGGGTAATAGAGGGTCTTTGGTGTGTTAGATGCCCCCAGGCATGCTTCCCCTGCTGTCCCAGTGTCATTCCAGAGGTGTTGGCATCATTTCCTGGGGTGTCATAGTGGACTTGGTGACCCTCCAGACACGGATTTGGGTTTCCCCCTTAACGAGTATCTGTTCCCCATAGACTATAATGGGGTTCGAAACCCGTTCGAACACACGAACATTGAGCGGCTGTTCGAATCGAATTTCGAACCTCGAACATTTTAGTGTTCGCTCATCTCTATTTACTACATCTTAAGAATCACAATCGCAGTCATTATGTTAATAATTAAATTATGTGTGTCATGTGAAAATAAGACTTTCTGATGAGGGTAATGTAAAACACCATTTTGTAATATTAGGAAAACTTTTATTCATGTTATTTAAAACAAACATTTAAATTTTAAAACTAATCTAATGTAAAGGATGAATTTGATGATTTTTAACAAGTTTGTTAATATCAGGCTCGAATTTACTCAAAAACAGCCGTAAGTCACCGCGTTCGGTAATCTGCAACCGATTTCTCGATACCACCGCACGTACAGCACTTTACCTAGTCGCTAAATTCACTTGTTTTCGTAATATCGTCGAATGACATGACTGGCTGTGACATGATGGCGCGTGCGCTTTTATATGAGGCAGCGGACGGGCCTAGTACTTTCGAGAATGGACTAGAAACTTCTCGCTTTGCATTGGAGCTTACCGCCATCTATGGTACAGTTTGACAACTTTTGGACAGCAAATAGTTACTGTCTAGTCCCCTAGATGGCGTTACACGAGGATATGCGCATTAAGCGTAAAGGAGCGGTAAAGTTTGTGTTAAAAGCAAAAAAACAATTTTAAAAGGGTAGTCTCATGAAGCTTGATCTGCCTTCTAAGCTGCCTAAAAATCTTCTTTCTTCCTGTTTGCTCGTGTCAATTAGCCCCACCCCCAAATTAGCGTGTAGCTCTGCCCACCACATAGCGCGATCCTATGGGATGACTGAAGGGCCTGTGATGTCATCAAAAGGTCCTGTAGACTTGGATTTACCTTGTACGGAGTTTCCTAAAGGACCTGGCTCCTCTGCCCACTAGCAGCCTGCTCTATATAATAAAGCTTTATCCTAGTGAACAGAGAGACCAGGTCCTTTAGCCCAGTAGGATTTAGACTGCTTTATATAAGAAAGCAGCACTTATTCCACACCCCCCCTCTATCTCACAGCAGGGCGCTAGGTGATGTGTATGTGTGGTGCAGACACAGGCTGGCTCCGTACACTCAGCCCCCCCCCTCTCTCCCCCCACACAGCAGGGAGCTATGTCATGTGGCTCCCTCAGCAATGAGCAGGGGGCCAGGTGCTAGTGTCCATAATGAAGTGAATAAAGTAAGATAGTGGACAAACAAAGCAGTTTTGCTGAAGCAGTGTATTTAGGAAAAGTCTTAAATCCACATTAACAAGCAGTATAGATAGAATTATTGTTATGATACCACCCCTTTAAATTAGCCATCGCCCCCCCTAAACTGCTTCAACGACCCCCAATCTTCTCTGTGCCCTTTACTGCCCCCCTATAAGCCTCCAGCGCCCACAAGGGGGCGTTATCGCCCACTTTGAGAAAGACTGGTCTATATGATGTGAGTTTTCCACCTTTTCATTACAGTGCTGATAGTATGTAAGGCAGGATCATGACACACTAGGGTCCAGTTCACATCTGTGTTGGCTCTCCATACTCGGATTCCGTTCCCCTCTCTGCATGAAAAGTGATGAGAGAAAAGCATCGCAAGCAGCACTTTTTTCTCTGCATTTTTTGCCTCTTTTGGGCAGAAACCAAGCGGATTCCATTACAGTCTATGGTTTTCCTAAGGTAACTGCTTTTTTTATGTGGAGTAGGTTTCTGTTCGGGGAAGTCCTCAAGTAGATTCCCCCCCCCCCCCCCCCCACCGAAAGGAACCCTATGCACAGATGGGAACCAAGGCTTAGTAGCTGCAATATAAGGGCCACTGTGGGCATACCACATGGGAGTAGCAGGGGAGCCCATCATGTGCCAACCATAGCTAGCTTCCTTCTATATGCAGCCAGTCTTCATGGTGGACTTACTCTACCTATGTATGTGCAGTAGTGATTCCATAGACTTATACATAGGCAGATCACACAGAACATGTAGTCTGCTTGTTTTCCTTCTCCTAAATGGCTCGGTGAGGCGGAGACGGGGGCAGGGAGCACATCTGGGAGCGGACAGTGAGGGGGAGCCGGAGAAGGAAGTGACTGGAGTCTGAGCACACTCCATACAACTACACTATCACATCGAAACCCGAGTGTCCTCCGCAGACAGCAGTGACATCTGCCGTGACGGTCAGTCCGGGGGAGTCAGGACACTACGACGGCTGAATTAGACAAGTGAGAGGCCGGCATGTAATGGGAGAGGAGCGGGACGCTGAGGGGGCACTGCAGGGATTGTACCGGAGACAGCGGCGCTCACCATGAAGAGCTCGGCGGGGCTCACTGCTGCACTGTGGGTTATGGGGACCTTCTGCATGGCGCTACCTGTGAGCCAGGTAAGATGGCTGTGCCCCTGTACCCCTCACACCTGCGCACCCCCATGTTCTCAGCTATGGCCACCCAGCAGTACCACAGGTACGGGAATGCGGGAAACGCTTCACATGCTGCTTATTGAGCGGCCACAAAGTTACTAAAAATAGGCAACACGGACCTCCATAATGCGGCGCCAGTCACACGTACCCTGCTCAGCCTTTCCTCTCACATTGGCTGGGGGCACAGACTGGTAAGTGGGCATCTATGTCTGATGTGTGGACATTAAGTATCACACATCTGGTAGTATTTGGCAAGGCAGCTCCTCCAGAGCAGAGGGACTGACAACCATTATCACAAAATGGTTCCCATTAGGTTGTCAAGTTTAGTTTCTGTGTCCTCCTGCATGGGTTCCTGTGATGGTGAAGAGTTACAAAGCAGGCCACCTTGTGTGGACCCCTCAGTGTAGTCCCCCTGCTTTGGTCTCTTGGGTCTCCTGTGCAGGCCACCTTGTGTGGACCCCTCAGTGTAGTCCCCCTGCTTTGGTCTCTTGGGTCTCCTGTGCAGGCCACCTTGTGTGGACCCCTCAGTGTAGTCCCCCTGCTTTGGTCTCTTGGGTCTCCTGTGCAGGCCACCTTGTGTGGACCCCTCAGTGTAGTCCCCCTGCTTTGTTCTCCTGGGTCTCCTGTGCAGGCCACCTTGTGTGGACCCCTCAGTGTAGTCCCCCTGCTTTGTTCTCCTGGGTCTCCTGTGCAGGCTACCTTGTGTGGACCCCTCAGTGTAGTCCCCCTGCTCTGTCTCTTGGGTCTCCTGTGCAGGCACCTTGTGTGGACCCCTCAGTGTAGTCCCCCTGCTTTGTTCTCCTGGGTCTCCTGTGCAGGCTACCTTGTGTGGACCCCTCAGTGTAGTCCCCCTGCTCTGTCTCTTGGGTCTCCTGTGCAGGCACCTTGTGTGGACCCCTCAGTGTAGTCCCCCTGCTTTGGTCTCTTGGGTCTCCTGTGCAGGCCACCTTGTGTGGACCCCTCAGTGTAGTCCCCCTGCTTTGTTCTCCTGGGTCTCCTGTGCAGGCTACCTTGTGTGGACCCCTCAGTGTAGTCCCCCTGCTCTGTCTCTTGGGTGTCCTGTGCAGGCTACCTTTGCGGAGGCCCTCTTAATGCTAGCTAATAGGGGATTTCTGAGCAGGGCAGCTACATTATCTCAGTATGGCCTAATAGGACTTTTCATAAAATGAAGTCAATTTATATTAAGTGGAACTCAGAATTATTTTGCAAATTATATGACGATATTACCTAGGGCAGAGTTCACACCTGCTCTCGGCATCTGCCCATGGATTACGTTACTTCTCTCTCCGCATTTTTCTGCCCTTTTTGGGCGGAAACCCAGTGGACCCCATTATAATCTATGGTGTCCATGGATTTCTGAGGGAAACCGCTTTTTTAAGCAGATTAGGTTTGCATTCGGGGAGTCCCCAAGAACCCCCCCCCAAACGGAAACCTAAACACTAGTATGAAGCTAGCACAACTAATAACTCCATTATATAGTGATAATTTTAAGAACATCTTCTACAGCAGACTGTACTCTTATGTATTGTGGATGAGGTTCACTTCTCAGCTGTCTGTCACTAGTCACACTGTAAGATACCCGCAAAGTCAGGGAAAGGGTGGGCAGTTGAATTTCTCACAGCCCCCTCATGCTATCTGATTCTGGGTAGTGCTACCTATCATTGAAGTGCAATTCCAGATGAGCTTGTCTGTATACTGGGAGACTGGAGGTAGCATTCATGAGTAAAAGACACATGCTTTACAAGAAAGCTCAGACTGCGGAAACTCCCTACATCCTACCATTGTGCCAGGAACAGGAGCTGGCTGTACACACTTCACATGTATCACTGCAGACTCACGCATGCTACTTCTCTATGTACCTGCCTCCACAATATTCCAAGAAATGGGAGCCTCAGTTTTTATGGTTCCTCTTTTTGACCAAGTTATGTTGTATTATGACGTAAAACATGAAAAATACAGCGGAATGTTAAAATCTGTGATGGAATAAAAAGTACCCAAATTATAGTCTGACAAGTTTCTTTTTAATTTATTAGTCACTGTAAGACTTGACCTTGGGTAGTTTCCTTTTATGAGCTTGTCCACGTCTGGTCCTCTTGTGGCTTCTTATGTGTTTATGCTGCTATATATAGAGGGGTAATCTAGAACGGTACAGACAGAATTTAGTGCTAGTGCATGGATATAATACAGTCCTATGAAAAGTTTGGGCACCCCTATTAATCTTAATCATTTTTAGTTCTAAATATTTTGGTGTTTGCAGCAGCCATTTCAGTTTGATATATCTAATAACTGATGGACACAGTAATATTTCAGGATTGAAATGAGGTTTATTGTACTAACAGAAAATGTGCACTATGCATTAAACCAAAATTTGACGGGTGCAAAAGTATGGGCACCTCAACAGAAAAGTGACATTAATATTTAGTAGATCCTCCTTTTGCAAAGATAACAGCCTCTAGTCGCTTCCTGTAGCTTTTAATCAGTTCCTGGATCCTGGATTAAGGGATTTTGGACCACTCCTCTTTACAAAACAATTCAAGTTCAGTTAAGTTTGATGGTCGCTGAGCATGGACAGCCCCCTTCAAATCATCCCACAGATGTTCAATGATATTCAGGTCTGGGGACTGGGATGGCCATTCCAGAACATTGTAATTGTTCCTCTGCATGAATGCCTGAGTCGATTTGGAGCGGTGTTTTGGATCATTGTCTTGCTGAAATATCCATCCCCGGCGTAACTTCAACTTTGTCACTGATTCTTGAACATTATTCTCAAAAATCTGCTGATATTGAGTGGAATCCATGCGACCCTCAACTTTAACAAGATTCCCGGTGCCGGCATTGGCCACACAGCCACAAAGCATGAAGGAACCTCCACCAAATTTTACAGTGGGTAGCAAGTGTTTTTCTTGGAATGCTGTTTTTTTTTGGACGCCATGCATAACACCTTTTTGTATGACCAAACAACTCAATCTTTCTTTCATCAGTCCACAGGACCTTCTTCCAAAAGGAAGCTGGCTTGTCCAAATGTGCTTTTGCATACCTCAGGCGACTCTGATTGTGGCGTACTTGCAGAAACGGCTTCTTTCTCATCACTCTCCCATACAGCTTCTCCTTGTGCAAAGTGTGCTGTATTGTTGACCGATGCACAGGGACACCATCTGCAGCAAGATGATGCTGCAGCTCTTTGGAGGTGGTCTGTGGATTGTCCTTGACTGTTCTCACCATTCTTCTTCTCTGCCTTTCTGATATTTTTCTTGGCCTGCCACTTCTGGGCTTAACAAGAACTGTCCCTGTGGTCTTCCATTTCCTTATTATGTTCCTCACAGTGGAAACTGACAGGTTAAATCTCTGAGACAACTTTTTGTATCCTTCCCCTGAACAACTATGTTGAACAATCTTTGTTTTCAGATCATTTGAGAGCGGGCTGTCCATTCTCGGCGACCATCAAACTTAACTGAACTTGAATTGTTTTGTAAAGAGGAATGGTCCAAAATACCTTCATCCAGGATCCAGGAACTGATTAAAAGCTACAGGAAGCGACTAGAGGCTGTTATCTTTGCAAAAGGAGGATCTGCTAAATATTAATGTCACTTTTCTGTTGAGGTGCCCATACTTTTGCACCGGTCAAATTTTGGTTTAATGCATATTGCACATTTTCTGTTAGTACAATAAACCTCATTTCAATCCTGAAATATTACTGTGTCCATCAGTTATTAGATATATCAAACTGAAATGGCTGTTACAAACACCAAAATATTTAGAACTAAAAATGATTAAGATTAATAGGGGTGCCCAAACTTTTTCATAGGACTGTATATGGTTGTCCTCATTCCTGTCTTTCACTTGTCTGTGAATTATCTATTATTGTTTGTGGGCATGCCTGAAAATGACAGATATACAGCTGGAAGGAAGATAGAATTTTTAACAAATGGTTTTTACTGAATTTTCATTAATAAACAAATAGAGACAATAAACAATTAGGTCTAATCAATTTTATTAAATTTTCAAAATAAAACAGGATAAAGGCACAGTACCAGATGCAAAAAAGGAGTAGTAATATTTGCGCAAATGAACATACAATTAAAAAAGGAGACAATAAACAATTATGTATAGTCACATCTAGGGTTGAGCAATTGGGATCGGAAAAGATCGGATCCCGATCGGTGATCGAGTAAATTTCACGATCGCAATCGGTTTTTGGTCCCGCCTAAAAAAGATCGGGAACAGAATTCCGATGCCGATCACTCAACCTTACCTTCATAGAACCGCTGCCGCTCCCCGGAGCTCCCGGCCGTTGTTCTCCGTCTTCTCCTCTGTCATTCACATGCCAGCACAGTGCCGTACATGCCACCATTTCCCTAGGCTAGTGTTACAGATGCTGGGAGAAGGCGGGGCTTGTTGTGGCTTAGGAGAGTGTGAACGGGTACTGGGAGGGGAGACGTGAGCAATGAACGAAGGCCGGGCGCTCCGGAGAGGCGGCAGCGGTTCTGTGCAGGTAAGCGGACAGCAAGGGGGGACTAAGTAGCTGTTGGATTTTTTAATCACTACACAGCGTGGAGTCCAAAAATTGAAGCCTTCAATTTTTGGACTCCACGATGTGTAGTGAATAGGATCGTTTTAAAATCCGATTTTAAATCATTAAAAAATCCCATTGACTTGCATTAGGATCGGGTTTAGCTGGAAAATGTTCAGAAATCGGATTTTAAAAATGATCCTGAAATCTCAAGATCTTCTCAACCCTAGTCACATCATGTATTCGGCCATCAAATTTCACAGTGTATATCAGCACCATCAAGAGATCTCTTGTTCAAAGTGAAGGATGAAGAGTCAGTCTTAGTATTAGTGTTACAAAAAAAAGAATTAAACTCAGATTTGCCAATGGCGCTTTCACAAAGGCGGTGTTACCCAGGATCAGTATAGCTGATGATTTATGCCCGCTGATCTAAGTGGTAGGCACCTATAGAATTTAGATTCTTAGAGTATGTGACCTGGCATGGGACAGCCCATTGTTTCATGGTACCATTATGTTGGAATCCTGTGAGATGCCAAATAAAGGGCTTGTCTGGACTAAAAACATTAAAAAACTTTTTGTTCAGTGTGTGTCAATATACTCCAATCATCTATAAGATTTAAATGTAAATTGCATCAATTATAACTTATGAAGAAGAGGGATATATTAGGCAGCAAGTGAATAGTCAGTTCTTGAAATTGATTTGTTGGAAACAGGAAATATTTGCCCATCGGGATCTGAGTGATTTTGAGTTGGGTCAGATTGTGATGGCTGGATCAGGACTGGTTCAACTGTAATGCAAGTGTTGCATCTGCAAAGTGCTCTATGGCAGTGGTGCCCCCCCCCCCCCCCGTCAGCCATCCTGGATCCAGTGCAAGATTCCCAAATTTCAGGCACTGTCACATGACCTACATATATTACAGTAAACCTAAAAATAATTAGTAATAAATGTTATTTAGAAAGTTGGAGGGGGGGGGGAGCATGGCGGCTTATAGGTAAAATAGTAATTTATCCTAGAAAACCCCTTTAAGTTTAGTTTTTTATACAGTATGCTGTGCAATCTTTAAAAAGTTAGATTTTGGTATCACAGTCACAGTGTGACACAGTTTGCTAGCTGCAGTATTGATTTTTAACATATTAGTGAATAACAGGAAAATATTGCTTGTCTTCTGCATCAGTGTTTCTGAGAGTACGAGCTCTTGATGTAGTTGATGTTTGCAGATATATAAATTGAAATACACCTTGATCTGTTATTTTATGTGTTGTGTGTGTGAAAGCACGATTGAATAGGTGTTTTAGATGCATTTTTTCAAAACTTGTGTTTTTCGCAAAGTTACATGAAGGTGGACATAGCTATTTATAGCCCATTGAGACACATATAATCTTCATGTTGTCTACTTTCAAGAAATATGTAGAGTTTAGGGGTGCCCTTTTCATGGTGTGTAACCCTATATTTTATAGGATTATATTTTTTTACATTTCCAGCTTCAAAGCAGATTTTTGTTCCTTCCAGTTCTGCTGATTCTTTGAAGATATGTGCACACAGGTTTAGGCCTTAGTGTTATGAATGAAGTTTGCAGATGTTGAGCTCTTATTTTTAGGAAATTTCATGCATGTAACTTTTTGTTTGGTTTCCACTTTTAGCAACTAATATAAATGTATTTGCATTTTTTTAATAAAACATAATAATAATAATTTATTTTATTTAAATAGCGCCAACATATTCTGCAGCACTGTATAGTTTGTAGGGTTCAAGTACAGACAAAAAGATACATTACAAAGAAATAGTCGCTTCACACAATGGGACTGAGGGCCCTGCACGCAAGAGCTTACAATCTATGAGGTAGAGGGGGTGACAGAAGAGGTAACAGGTATAGATGAGCCAACGGTAAAATGTTTGATATTCGTTTCGAGTAGCCTCTCAATATTCAACTACTCGAATCGAATATCGAATCCTATTATACTCTATGGGGGAAAAATGCTCGTTTTAGGGGTAGGCAATATTCGATCAAATTGAACTTACCAAGTCCACGAGTGAGGATCGGGCTGGATTCTCCGAGAAGTCTTCTCCGTGCAGCGTCCCCACGGCGTCTTCCGGCTCTGAATTCATTCTGCCAGGCATCGGGAGCCGACTGCGCATGCCCACACTACAAGAAAATGGCCGCTTACAGTCAAAGCGGCCATTTTCTTGTAGCGCAGGCATGCGCATTCGTCTCTGCCCAGGCCCGATGCCTGGCAGAGTGAATTCAGAGCCGGAAAACGTCACGGGGACGCTGCACGGAGAAGACTTCTAAAGGTAGGAGAAGAACCAGCGTCGATTGGCCGACTGCATAGCATTCGGCCAATCAACGCTGGTTCTGCATCAAATTTTTCCATTCGAATAGCGACTAGTATTCGATCAAGTATGAGTATTTCAAATACCGTAGTATTCGATCGAATACTACTCGCTCATCTCTAGTAGCAGGTGTTGCATCAGAGGTAGCTGTTAGGAACCTGATGCAACAATAACGGACAGTTAGTCCTGGGCAACCAAAATCCCCAAACACCGAGGCCAAAAACAGTCCTGAGTGTACAATGCCTTCCTAACCAGAGCGGAACCAGGAGTCTATCAAGCCAGGGTCGGTACACAGGAGGTCACGGAGTAGCCAAGCAGAGGTCAAGCAGGAAACAAGCTGAGGTCATCCACAACTACATTGTTTTGCCTGAATCTCTAGTACTCTGCACTGGCATCTCTCTGGCCTTTGGCCAGCTGCTACCAGATCCTCATATAGAGGTTAAAGGGGGAAGACTGGGAAGGCCATTTAGATAACACGATGGGAGTTGGCCAAAGTCAAACCAGTGAGGTGGTAACAGGTCCACATCTACTGTCCTAAGGGAGCATGATTGTGCATGGTGGCATTAAGGGGAATTATACTTTGTGGAAATCACCAAGGGAATATTGTAGTGTGTGGTGTCACTTATTAGTCATCACCCAGGGGCATTATACTGTGTGAGGGCACTAAGAGGAGTTATGTCATGTGGGAGTGCTAAGGGATCATTATACTGTATATACGATTGAGTGTTACACAAATAAAGGTGTTATGACTGTGTGTGTATTCATAAAGGAGTAATTGGCAGAGTATTTGTTTTCTGGAAATTGGAAGATATGCCCAAGTAGTCAGAGAGTCCACTTAGCACTCAAGTTTGAGCAGTTCCAAAACAGAAGGTCTTGTGGGTTGTGCCATTGTTAGTACTTCCAAAAGTAGAAGGAAACTAGTCCAACTGATGCTCTGGGTCACGGACTCCCAATGCTCATTGTTGCATGTCTGGTTTGATCTTACAGAAAACTACTGTAGCAAAAATTGCAGAAAAGGTTATTACTGTGATAGAAATATGTGAAAAGCTGCAGTCCATCGTTTGCTTAGATGCTGGATGTATTTTCATCCCTTACTGTTGATAGAAATTGAACCTCTATGAGAAGGAAACATGATGCTGGATACAGTGTTTTCCATGGCGTGTCTTGGCTGGTACCACTTACCTAAACATTGTTTCAGAACAAGACCACCACTTCATTACAATGATATGACTAATGGCAGTCGACTTTCACAGCAGAATAATTTGTCCTTCACCATTATGAATATATTCTGAATAATTTGCCATATGTGGTTGGTGTGTGAACTTTGCCATTTTAGACAATAATGCTGTAAACTAAAACAACAGTTTATAGACAGATCTCTGCCATGATGTGTGGCCTAATCTGAGTTTTCAGTAATGTGGAAGATGTATCATTAGGCACGAACAACTTTTGAACTATAGTACCGGACAATGAATGGAATAGTCAATCTTGACACGACAACTTTTTCACAGATATCACTGATAGCATTTGTGAAGCTTATTTTTGTCATGATAAGATGATAATGGACAACAGGAGATTGTTAAAATTGCTTAAAGCTGCTCTCCAGAGTGGCAAGGCTTATGACTTCAGCTTCCTATTGATTTCTAATCATGAAATACTGAGGGGTTAATTTTAGTTGCACCTAATTTTTCCAGTTTTTGAGCTGACTTGGGCTTATTTCTTACAGGTCGTGAACTGAATATAAGGGGCAATGTGCCAGCTACTCAGTCCGTTTCCATTGTTTGCAAAAGGAGGGAAATTGCAGTTGGGCACATCCGGAAGACTAAGATTTTAGGATTATACTATTTAGTCAATTGAGAATTGTGATTCTTTATTCCATGTAAGAATATTAAACAAATTTTTTGCCAGTAGCTATTTGGAAGAGAACCATATGTTTGAATAGCTGTGTTGTACATTATATATATTGACGCTGTCTTCAGGGTGCACAATCTGAAATTAGTTTAGGGAAGATCAAAGGGAAGATGTAAGGTGTCAGGGTCTGGGATTGCTAGGTGGGGGTGGCGTAGACACAAAAGTCCAGATTCTTTAGTCCAAAAAACAAAGGTAGAGTTTATTTTCACTCAAAAAGGTAGTGCAGTAACAAAAGGAACCAATAAAAAAATAAATACCTGCCCGGCTAGGCTCTAGCTAAACATAGAATAGGTTACCTCACCTAGAATAACAGAAATCAAAAGCCAGTAGAATCATTCAGGACGCAGCTCCAAAAATATGACCTCTCTCTTTCACTCTCCAGCCAAGCTCTGCCAAAGTGTTGCTGCTGGAGTTGACTTCTTAAGCTTCCTTGACGAGGAGACTTTCTGCAGCTGAGTCGCTGCCTGAACATCCCCAAAGTGTGGACTGGAGGGGGGTGGAATGACAGGTCCCACTACCAAACCTACCTGCCATTCCTAAAAATCCAGCCCAGTACTGAGGTTTTACCAAAATGTTCAGCAGACGAAAGTTGTCTGCTTAGAACAAACATTCCTGGAGTTTTCTCATCTCACCCACCTGAGTAGTCTGGGTGAGATGTACACTCCCTCCATTACCTGACCAGCCATTGGCTTACAAAGGACATATATTTTTTTCAATGAAAGGGTAGTTAAGGCTTGGAAAAAACCTGACACCCCCTTTCCAATCTGACCGATGCTTTGACTGCTTTAAATAGAGTGGTGGCCCAAAGGTGGGACCTGTATTAACTGGACATTCATGGCATATGTGGGAATTGTATGTCATAAATGTCTGTGATGAGAATCCTCATATGGGAATCCTTATAAAGTAAGAGTTAGAAAACATTTAACACATAATTTGTGTACAATTTGTGCACGTCTTTAGTTTTGGAATATTAGGACATATCATAAAGTCGGGTTCCCTGCCATGTAGTTTCCCTTGTAGTGGTTGCCATGTATTACTATCCACTACGGTGCCAGTAGCACAAAATAATAATAATAATTAATAATAAAGTAAATTTTATTTATATAGCGCCAATATATTCTGCAGCACTGTACAATTTGTAGGGTTCAAATACAGTTAAAGAGGACCTTTCACCACTTTTGGGCACATGCAGTGTTATATACTGCTGGAAAGCTGACAGTGCGCTGAATTCAGCGCACTGTCGGCTTTCCCGATCCGTGCCCGGTGTAAAGAGCTTACGGTGCCGGTACCGTAGTGCTCTATTGTCAGAAGGGCGTTTCTGACCATTAGCCAGAGACGTCCTTCTGCCTCGCGGCGCCAATCGCGCTGTACTGTGGAGCGGGGAGGAACGCCCCCTCCCTCTGCTCACAGCGCTCGTCCATAGACGAGTATTATCAGGAGCGGGAGGGGGGAGTTCCTCCCGGCTCCACAGTACAGCGCGATTGGCGCCGCGAGGCAGAAGGACGTTCCTGGCTAATGGTCAGAAACGCCCTTCTGACCATAGAGCACTACGGTACCGGCACCGTAAGCTCTTTACACCGGGCACAGATCGGGAAAGCCGACAGTGCACGGAATTCAGCGCACTGTCAGCTTTCCAGCAGTATATAACACTGCATGTGCCCAAAAGTGGTGAAAGGTCCTCTTTAAAAAAGATACATTAAAAAGAAATAGTCAATTCACACATTGTGATTGAGGACCCTGCTCACAAGAGCTTACAATCTATGACAGCAGGCGACAGAGACTGGAAAAGTGTGAAGGGAAAGAGTCACTATTGCAGCTCTCATTATTTACTTCTGTAAAACAGACAGAACTTAAACACTTCTGGAAGAAAATATTTCCTGTGGTCCGATTGTTATAGACATGATGTGAATAGCAGTGCAGTTTATTTGCTTACGGATTGCTTCATTGCTGATTTATCAGCTACTCTTAATTTCCAAGTGCACCACAAGACCCTGCAATCTTAGGGAGCCTTCACACGATGTAACGCTGCGCTCATTCTGATCGTAAAAACACGTTCAGAATGAGCGCGTAAAAAGCAGCTCCCATTGACTTGAATGGGAGCCGGCATACGTGCGCTCCCCATTGAAATCAATGGTAGGCTTTTTCCCCTATACTTTCAATGTATTACGCGCGTATCACATTGAAAGCAATAGGGACAAAAGCCTCCAATTGATTTCAATGGGGAGCGCACGTATGCCGGCTCCCATTCAAGTCAATGGGAGCTGCTTTTTACGCGTTCATTCTGAACGTGTTTTTACGATCAGAATGAGCGCAGCGTTACATCGTGTGAAGGCTCCCTTAAGTTGTCTCTCTCTGCACAGGCTACGGGAAAATGGTCGCTAACAATACTGTGCAAGTGGCCATTTTCTGCTATGCCCAGGGCCTAGAAGTTACGAGCCTGCGCCAGAAGAAGACATTGAAGATGACGCTGCGGACGAAGAAGGAGGCGACGCTTGGAGGCACTTCTCTGGCAGCGGTGGGGATGCCCCCATCGCTGCGAGAGAACTCATTTGCTGCACTGCTATTTACGTAAAGTCCATTCCAATTGGATGATAGCAAGGATAATATTTTTGTTGGAGTGCTGTTATGTATGTGATGCATTGTATGTCACACTTTGTATGTCATGTATTGTATGGCATTTTTTGCTGTTAGTTTAAATTAATAACAATGAGAAATAGTTTTCAACACTGGTAGATGCCTCTTAGCTACCGATCGTAGTGATCAACAGCCAAAAAGTGCTGCAGGAAAAAGCGCAGCAGAAACACATTGTGGTTTTTCCCGCAGCTTTTTTCACAGAAAATCTACAGTTTTCCTCTGCTGACATTTTGCTTCAGTTATACCTAAGCAGAAAATGTCAGCATTTACGTAGTTTTAATTGACATGCTTCCATATTCAAAAACGCAACGATTTAGTCAGAATCCCATCCAATTTGCAGGTACTGTAAAACACCGCAGTTTTTGCTGTGGCAAAATCGCTGTTTGATTGGATGTGCCGCAGCTCATGTCACATGATGGGTGTATCAGTCATGCGGCAGCTGTTGAGCAAGGGGAGGGCTATTCCTTTATGGATCAGGCTCGGGCGGTATCTCAGACATAGCAGGTTTTCTATAACGTCACCATGCTGACAGGCCAAATATGGATTTAAATCAGAACCCTGGCAGCCTCTCTAGGCCCTAATGATGTTTTCCTAGAATTATAATTGCAGAAATGTGTAGGGAATTAGCTTATTTAGCTGATAGTACACATTGAGTCTGTAATCTGGCCATATGTTTTCTGTATTGTAGACAGATAGTGAAATTGTATTTTAAATTACCTAATAAATTTTCATTAGTTTTCTAGTTTAGAAGCTTCCAGCTGGTTGCACTGTATATAGGTGGTATTTAGAGATGAGCGAACAGTGTTCTATCGAACACATGTTCGATCGGATATCAGGGTGTTCGCCATGTTCGAATCAAATCGAACACCGCGTGGTAAAGTGCGCCAAAATTCTATTCCCCTCCCACCTTCCCTGGCGCCTTTTTTGCACCAATAACAGCGCAGGGGAGGTGGGACAGGAACTACGACACCAGGGGCATTGAAAAAAATTGGAAAAAGTCATTGGCTGCCGAAATCAGGTGACCTCCATTTTAGACGAATAGTGGATTTCAAATCCGGGTCATATGAGAATGTGAACTTTGTGACTATGAGACAGGGATAGCTGTACAGGCAGGGATAGCTAGGGATAACCTTTATTTAGGGGAGAATGTTATTAAAAATAACTTTTTGGGGCTCTATCGGGTGTGTAATTGTGATTTTTGTGAGATAAACTTTTTCCCATAGGGATGCATTGGCCAGCGCTGATTGGCTGAATTCCGTACTCTGGCCAATCAGTGCTGGCCAATGCATTCTATTAGCTTGATGAAGCAGAGTGTGCACAAGGGTTCAAGCGCACCCTCGGCTCTGATGTAGGAGAGCCGAGGGTGCACTTGAACCCTTGTGCACCCTCGGCTCTGCTACATCAGAGCCGAGGGTGCGCTTGAACCCTTGTGCACACACTGCTTCATCAAGCTAATAGAATGCATTGGCCAGCGCTGATTGGCCAATGCATTCTATTAGCCCGATGAAGTAGAGCTGAATGTGTGTGCTAAGCACACACATTCAGCTCTACTTCATCGGGCTAATAGAATGCATTGGCCAGCGCTGATTGGCCAGAGTACGGAATTCGGCCAATCAGCGCTGGCTCTGCTGGAGGAGGCGGAGTCTAAGATCGCTCCACACCAGTCTCCATTCAGGTCCGACCTTAGACTCCGCCTCCTCCAGCAGAGCCAGCGCTGATTGGCCGAATTCCGTACTCTGGCCAATCAGCGCTGGCCAATGCATTCTATTAGCGTGAACTGAGTTTGCACAGGGGTTATAGTGCACCCTCGGCTCTGCTACATCAGATTGCTACATCTGATGTAGCAGTGCCGAGTGTGCATCAGATGTGTAGTTGAGCAAAACTGACTCAGCACTGCTAAGTCTCTGCATTCGCATAGGAATGCATTGGCCAGCCTTCGGCCAATCAGCGCTGGCTCTGCCGGAGGAGGCGGAGTCTAAGGTCGGACCTGAATGGAGACTGGTGTGGAGCGATCTTAGACTCCGCCTCCTCCAGCAGAGCCAGCGCTGATTGGTCGAGTTCCGTACTCTGGCCAATCAGCACTGGCCAATGCATTTCTATGGGGAAAAGTTAGCTTGCGAAAATCGCAAACTGACAGGGATTTCCATGAAATAAAGTGACTTTTATGCCCCCAGACATGCTTCCCCTGCTGTCCCAGTGTCATTCCAGGGTGTTGGCATCATTTCCTGGGGTGTCATAGTGGACTTGGTGACCCTCCAGACACGAATTTGGGTTTCCCCCTTAACGAGTATATGTTCCCCATAGACTATAATGGGGTTCGAAACCCATTCGAACACTCGAACAGTGAGCGGCTGTTCGAATCGAATTTCGAACCGCGAACATTTTAGTGTTCGCTCATCTCTAGTGGTATTCCTTGGTCCAGATGACCAAAGAATATCACCTAAATCAGTTTTCTTATGTAATGACCTACCTGTTATGTGGTTTAATAAAGTCATGCACTGGTTGTTTGTACATCATTTTGTTTCTTTGGAGTACAGCAGAGCCGTTTGGCAGTGCAAAGAGACTGCCATACAGACTCCATGCATGGGCTTTGTATATCCATTTACCGTAAGGGTCGATTTTATATGGAACTTCTGTAAGATGTAGCATACTGAAAGGTGAACTTGACAAAGGTTTTGACAAAACCTAGGGAGAAGGAAGTAGAAAGTGGAAAAAACAAATATAGTCAAACTTTATTTTTTCTTTTAAAAAAGCTCCTCATTAGGCCCTAGTGTGTTAGTGAGATGGGAGCATTCATCTATGATCAAATTGTTAGTAAATTGAGTAACTCATTTGCTATTACCAAATGTCCCCTCTTTTTTTCCTCCCCATTTTAATGGTGTAAAATTGAATAATTTCTCATTTCTTGGGAAACATATTCTTTCTCATATCTACAAAAACTGCATGTTTAAATGATGAAAGAATAGATGCTTAATCCCCTGTGTGCCTAGCGCTGCTATTTTTGTTACATTGCACTGGGAAAAAATTTTCAAGGATTGGGTATTTAGTTAAAGAGCAAGCAGACAGTTTTATGGTATTTAGTCATTGGCTTGTTCGGGCCTTAAAATGTTGGTATAGTATAGTAGATTTAATTCATAACTCGAACACTAAATTGTTGATTTAAATGGTCACTAACTTTTCAGGTAACTTAGTTTCTGACAAAAATGTAATGCTTTTTAATTTAAAAATGTGTCTACTTTCTTCCCAAAATATCTTTGTAAAGTCCCTACCACTTGGTGTCTCCCTTCTACCTACAGTAATTTGCAGTTGACTGCTTGTTACCAGGGAAGTATGTCCATAGATATTTTAGATAAACAAGATGGGCTCACAATGAGGGGAAGGGGGGTCATTCTTTTTCTCTCATCACACAGTGAATGAGGGAGTTGATTCTCCTTACAGACTACACACAGCACATCTCCAGCTGTTGCTTTGTGTAAAGGACTGAACATTCTTTAAATCTCACAGCTTTCAATGTAAGAAAAAAGTCTTCTATGTACTTGTATCTACCTATTGCTGCTTGTGTGATTAGATTGGATATTATTCACAGACAGCCTGGAGCTTTCCCGACTCTGCTCATAGATTGCTCTTTTCCTGTGTCATGCCTGCATATATTTATCCTGTATTTGTAGTCCAGTGTTCCTGGATGTCCTATATTATGGTCACTTGGGCTGTTCTGACCTATCTGTTTGCTATTATACAGTTCCTCCTGGAAGAATGGCAAAACGGTATCAATAATGGATTGGGAAGGGAGACTGACATCTTCTTATTGTACGTGCCCACAGCCTGAGAGAAAAATGTAAAATATGCTGCAGCCATAATGTGATTATTAGCAGCAAAAAATAATAGTACATTATATATGAACACTTAAACAATTATACAGTGGCGGCCAAAAAAATGCACCATTTCACAAAATGTAATAATTGAAGCGAAAATGATTTCTTGTCTTTTTCAATTTCTATCCTCTTCTCTCTTAGATGATGAGTATTTGGCAATTTTGTACATGTCATGTGACATTTATCAGTCGATTTCGTAGTAGGAGGTATACATATCATCTGCATGGACTCAATTTACATACATTTGACAAAATACACTGGTGGTGCATTTTTTTTGGCCGCCACTGTAGACCAGACTACCCAGGAAGACCCTTCACATATTTAAATTTTTCATGAAAACTTGAAGGTTGCTTGGACTGTCGCTCAAACTGGGGGTATGATGGGAATGAAATACAGGATATGGGTCACAATCAGTTGTGATGCCCCAGCTATATACCAGACTGTTATAGGACTAAAATCCATTTGTCACAATGATTTCCTTGACTGAAAGTATTTAGCTATCATGGCAGCTTCCCTAAAACACATTTGTAACATTACAGCATATTACCTAAGTTATTACACAAGCTCCTTGGGATGCTCAAAGTTTGGGATATGTTTTTATAACCCTTTCTTTAAACTTCTCCACAACTTTTTCTCTGAGCTGTCTGGTGACTTCCTTGGTCTTCATGATGCTGTTTGTTCACTAGTGTTCTCTAACAAACCACTGAGGCCTTCACAGGACAGGTGTATTTATACTGAGACTACCATATATACTCGAGTATAAGTTGACCCCAATATAAGTCAAGGCCCCTAATTTTACCACAAAAAACTGGGAAAACTTATTGACTCGAGTATAAGCTGAGGGGGGGAAATGCAGCAGCTACTGGAAAATTTCAAAAAATTAAAATGGTCGAAGTTTATGGGTGCAGTAGTTGCTGGGTGGTGGAGAAGGGGAGGGGGTGTTTTGGTTGTCTATCTGCCCCTTCCCTGAGCTTGAGGACCGGGTTTTTTTCCACTACTTGGAATTCAGTCTGGCTGATTATAGGATACCCTATATTCAGTAGACTGGGCATGTACAGACACAGGGATACCTAATGTGTTTGTGTTTCACAGTAATTTTCTACTTTTATATGTATTCTAGGGAAAGGAGTGATTCAGAACTTTTATGTATTCTAATTTTTTTTATTATAAGCTACTTTTCTCCCACTATTTTTTGGGAGATTATAAACATTACTATTGCGGCTGGCCATACACAACCCCCCCTTTAAAAAAAAAAAAAAGAATTTTTTTTTTTTTGCTTGACTTGAGTATAAGCCGAGGGGGGCTCTTTTCAGCACAAAAACTGTGCTGAGAAACTCGGCTTATACTTGAGTATATACGGTAAATTACACACAGCTGGACTCTATTAACTAAGTGACTTCTGAAGACAATTGTGCACACTGGATTTTATTTAGGGGTATCAGAGTACATGGAGCTGGAATCTTTTGCACGTTAAACTTTTAAAATTTTTATTTTAGGAAAATTTTGAAAACCATGTATCATTTTCATTCCACTACTGCTTTGTGTCAGTCTATCACTTAAAATCTCAACAAAATACATTTAAGATTGTGGTTGCAAGGTGACAAAATATGAAAAAGTTCAAGGAGTATGAATATTTTTGCAAGGCACTGAAACTTCTGAAATCGTAGTAGAAGATGCCAACAATGAGGTCACACGGACATGAATATATAGGCTCCATGATTTTCAACTACTAAATTGATGACAGTGTAGTACTTACTGTATACCACCTCATACCTAGCTCTCCACAAAAATATTTTTGTGCCTGCTCCTGAGCAGCTACATAGGTTACATGTTCATGGCCATCCTGGCAGCAGATACTATCTCTCTAATCACATGCTTGGCACATGTTTTCAAAACTACATTCTGATACTTCTCATGTAGTCATGTTTATTTCTTTAAAAGGTAACATGGCTGTGTGTGGGAGTGTGAGTCTGACGAGTGCATAGTTCTTAGGAAAACATACTTTGTTGAATTTGGGAAGCAATCAAGTAAGCGAGACAGATGTTGTTTTCCTGCCCAGGGAGCACATTTTCCTGTTTCCCTGCCACCTATGAACTTAATTCAGCATTACTGAGGGTGGAGTACAGCTGTATTGTACGATACTACTAAACAGATAACATAGGAACATGGAAGGAAGGAGCACAGTAGAACATGGGGCCGAAATTATCACGAGAAGACTTTTTTAACCACTTTTCTCACTTGATATCACTGAGGGAGTAACTATTAAAAAGTTACATTTTAATAGTTACTCCCTCAGTGATATTTAGTATTTTGAGTGACATCCCTTCAGTGATATATATTTTATTGGTGTGGGTTCCTGCCCGTTTATCAATTTATCACATGGCAGGGTTTTCGAATAACGAGCTAGACCCTAGCAAATGGCTGGAAGAAGCAACAAATGTTTTTTCTGAAAATGAACTGTCAACATCTGAACAAACTATGTCCATTAAAACTACATTTAAAGAGGACCTTTCAACAGATCGGGCACATGCAGTTTTATATACTGCTGGAAAGCTAACTGTATGCTGAATTCAGCGCACTGTCGGTTTTACCGATCTGTGCCCGGTGTAAAGCGCTATTGGTCCCAGTACCGTAGGGCTTTACAGTCAGAAGGGCGTTTCTGACACTTAGCCAGGGACGCCCTTCTGCCCAGCAGCGCTTCCTGGAGACATGTGGCAGTAAATATTCCCAACATAGCCAATTTGTGTTGGACTTGCTACAATTTATCTTAAAACACAATTTTTTCAGGTATGAAGGCCGCTCCTTCCTCAAGACGATCGGCCTCTTTGGCATCCCGCCTATACCTGGGAGCCCTCCGCCGCCCGGTCCTTGCCAGAGCGGATCTCCGCATGTGCAGCGCCTCCTTCTCTACTCCCGTCAACGTTACTTTAAGCGGGGCAATAAACCCCACACGCTATTGGCCAAGACTCTCAGGGGTCATCCTCTACCCCCCATTCTGTGTTTGATTCCTCACGTGTACTCCAGCATCATCCTGACGCTGTGGCCCAGGCTTTCCACTCATACTATTCTAAACTGTATAATTTGCCCACTCCGAAGGCGCTTGCCCAGGTGGATGGTCCCGCCAGTCTAGCTGATTACCTCGTGGACTGCCATCTGCCGCACCTTTGTTCCTCTGCTTTAGCCTCTCTAAACTCCCCTATCACGGCCAAAGAGATGGCAGACGTTTTGAAGGAGCTCCCTAATGGGAAATCTCCGGGCCTGGATGGGTTCACTTATTATTACTACAAGGCCTTTCAAAACGAACTCTCTGCGCACCTCTTGACTCTTTTCAACTCTTTCCTTTTGGGCTCTCCGATTCCCCCCTCGATGTCCTGTTCCCTTCTTACACTGATTCCTAAACCAGGCAAGGACCCTCAACAGTGCGCTAATTATCGCCCGATAGCTCTATTAAACACTGACTTGAAGCTCTTGACTAAACTTCTGGCTAATAGATTGAATGCTTGGCTCCCTCTCCTTGTTCACAAAGACCAGGTTGGTTTTGTCCTTTGCCGTCAGGGTTGCGACTAGAAGAGCTGTGGACTTAGTAGGCATAGCCAATCATCATTCTATCCCGGCTCTACTCTTGAGCCTGGACGCCGAAAAGGCCTTTGACCGCCTTAACTGGTCATTTATGCAGGAAACCTTGAAGGCCTTCGGGTTTTCGGGCCCTTCCTGGCGGCTATCCAGGCTCTCTATTCTCACCCCTCAGCGGCGATTAGTCTCCCCCACGCCTCCTCCCCTTCTTTCTCTATTTGTAATGGCACTCGCCAGGGTTGCCCCCTTTCACCCTTAATTTTTGCCTTATGCATCGAACCCTTGGCGGCTAAGATCCGCCGTGATCCCGATATCAAGGGAATCTCTGTCCGGGACAGGGTATTTAAGGTATCTCTCTTTGCCGATGATGTTCTTCTCACTCTCTCTTCTCCCCACACTACTCTCCCTGACCTCCTTCGGCTTCTTACAGCATATGGTGACTTTTCGGAATACAAGGTGAACCCTTCCAAAATAGTACGGCGCATGTCGGGTCTGTAACTATGGCGACCGCCCGGGAGCTTTAAGCAGTAGACAACCGGCTCTAATGCCTCCGATCGGTCCCCGGACCGATCGGAGGCATTAACCCCTCCGGCGCCGCGGTCAAAGGCGCCGGAGTCGCCATTTTCCCGACGGCGCATGGGCGCCGCCATTTTGGCCGGGATCGCCGGCTTCTGGAGCATGCTCCAGGGCTGACGTCCCGTTGCCATGACAGTCGGGAGCCTTGTACAGGCTCCCAGGCTTGTCTGCAAATCCTCTCTTTTGCAGGCTGGTCTATGCAGCCTGCAAAAGAAAGGATGCTTTTTTGCAATGCATTGCAATGCATTAGCATTGTAATGCATTGCATTAGTGATCAGACCCCCTGGGGTTCAACACCCCTAGGGGGTCTAATAAATGCAAAAAATAAATAAAAAAAAAGTTAAAAAAAATATAAAAAAATATAAAAAGAATTAAAAGTTCAAATCACCCCCCTTTCCCTAGAACACATATAAAAGTAGTTAAAAACTGTGAAACATATACATGTTAGGTATCCCCGCGTCCGAAATCGCCCGCTCTACAAATCTATAAAAATATTTTTCCTGTTCGGTAAACGCCGTAGCAGGAAAAATAGTCGAAAGTGCCAAACCGCCGTTTTTTCACTGTTTTGATTCTGATAAAAATTTGAATAAAAAGTGATCAAAGCAATAACATCGGCCCCGCAAAAAAAGACGCCCTATGCATCCCCGTACACTTACGTATAAAAAAGTTACGGCCGTCGGAATATGACGACTTTTAGAAAAAAATTTTTTTAACACAGTTTTGGAATTTTTTTTAGGGGTCAAAATGTAAATAAAACAATATAAATTTGGTATCCCTGAAACCGTACCGAAACACAGAATATAGGGGACATGTCATTTTGGCTGCACGGTGAACGCCGTAAAACCAAAGCCCGTAAGAATGTCGCAGAAATGCATTTTTTCTTCAAATCCACCCCATTCTGAATTTTTTTCCTGCTTCCCAGTACATTATATAGAATAATTAATGGTAGCATCATGAAGAAAAATTTGTCCCACAAAAATTAAGACCTCAAATGGCTCTGGGATCAGAGAAATAAAAAAGTTATGGGGTTTAGAAGGAGGGGAGTCAAAAACGAAAATCAAAAAATGCCATCGGCGGGAAGGGGTTAAGAACATAAGGGGGATCATTTATATTAGGGGACATGAATACAAGGGAGGTCATTAGGGGTATTATGAATAATTGGGGGGGAGACCTTTATATAAGTGGCATCATTTACATAAGGTGGGATTAGGGGAAAATATGAATAGAATAGGGGAATCATTTATATAAGGAAGCTATATGAATAGAAGCAATATCATTTACATAGGGCTATTAGGGGGCTTTATATATAGAAGAGGGTATCATTTATATAAGGAGTCAATATTTATATCAGGGGCCTAATATAAGGAACAATTAATTTAACCTATTCATGCTCTTGACCATACTATTATATTACACTAAGTGTTTAGTTAATGCAGCAGGCACTTGGCTGTGTAACACAGTCTTGGGACTAACCCCTGGAGTCAAAAAATACCCCATCTCCAGTGGATTAAACCCTGGATGCCATCATCAATAATGTCACCCCTCTTCCCCTCTTATTCCCCACATATGTATTGCAGTACATTGTACTGAGCATCACAGATCACAGGCTCAAGTCCCGTTGTGGGATAGGAAAAAAATTAAAAAGAAAAAAAAAAGTATAAAACACCCCGCTTTTACATTTAAAAAACACATATATAAAAAAGAACTAAAAAAACCCCATATATACCAAACATTGGTACCAGTAAAAATTACAACTTGCCCCACAAATAAAGAGCCCTTACTTTATCTATTTGATAAAAAGTGAACTTTTATTTGTAAAAGTAGTAAAACATAATATAACCAATATAGATATGAAATCGCCATAATTGTAGTGACCTGTTGGAAAAAGCTGCCATGTCCTTTTAAATGCACAGTGAACAAAGTAAAAACAGAATGCAAAAAATTATGAATAGTGGGTTTTTCAACACAGACTCTTAAAAAATGTTAACAAAAGCTGATCAAAACATTATATGTACCCCAAGATTCTGCGAAATGAAAGTAAAATTTGTTACGCAAAGAATAAACCCTCAAATAGCTATGTCAACAGAAAAGTAAAATAGTTATGAATTTTAGAGGAGGGGGGCAGGAAAATATGAAAAAATTGCCTAGGATTAACGTGTAAATTACCCTGCGTCCTTAAAGAGTTAATTAAGCTGGAACTTGAGTTTTATTGAAGGGCCTTTCTAGCTCATTTTTTGATGGTCATCAATAAGAGATTACTGGATGCTCACTCATCAGCTATTTGAAGGGACGCCAAAATAATTCTCCAGAAAGTCCACTTTCCAGAAAAGTTACAACACAGCCAACTAAGGGTCAGTTCAAACAAAGGAATTTGCCATAGATTTGGGGGCGCCCCCGAATCTGGAGCAGATTCCTCCCGAATCCGCCTGCCACTGTTTTCAATGGGAGACAGAGATCACAACAGTGACAAAGAAAATAATACCGAGCAACCACAGAAAATACACTCAAATTAATCGTGTACAAAATACAAGGGAGATTTACAGCAGCAGTGATTTCATCCAAAAACCCCTTGGGGAACGACAGATGCAGAAGAATGACCGATGGATGTGAAGAAAACTGCGCTACTCTCTTGTGTTTTTAAGAAAGCGGAATAAAGTGCATGTGTTGTTTATCCCAAGAGAGTAGCGCAGTTTTCTTCACATCCATCGGTCATTCTTCAGAGATCACAATAGGACACTGAAAAAAGAAGCGGAATCCGTGGCTCGAGGCTCCCTCTTGATTAGGCCCATGCCCGTGCGAATCCTCTTCATTTTACGCCATGTCAACAAACCCTAATACTCCCTGTAATATTTTGGTAAGAGAGAAAAAATGCAAAACGTAGTGGATACATTTGAAGCAAAGCAAGAGATGCTAGTAATATACTACACAAATACCTATTTTTCTGTTTTACATCAGATGTGCCATCACATTTACCAGTCTTAAGAATTGTTCTGCATGATTTATTAATGTACATTTACTGGTCATGACGGAATTCACATCACTATGATACAATGAATTTCGTTTAGCTGAGTGGGCAGTCTTAAAAATGCTGGTAGCATATAGACTGTGTTTACTGGATAAACATGGCTGTCAATAAAGATCTCTATAGATGCTGTTAGTTTGGACAGAATTTTTTTATTTTTTTTTTAAATGTAGATTGTGAGCCCCATATAGGGATCACAATGTACATTTTTTTTTCCTATCAGAATGTCTTTGTAGAATGGGAGGAAATCCACGTAAACACGGGGAGAACATACAAACTCCTTGCAGATGTTGTTCTTGGTGGGATTCAAACCCTGGACTCCAGCGCTGCAAGGCTGCAGTGCTAACCACTGAGCCACCGTGTTTCCCCTAGTTTGGACAGAATTTGCAGCCAAAATATATGTGATAAAAAATTTACCAAGTCTATGCTTCTATAAAAGAGACCTTAGTGCTAAGAGGATGAGATAATATTATCTTACCTTGCTGGACCTGTTGTTATGGGATTTGCAGAATCACAGTTCTCCCCCACATTGTTTTATTTTTAAGTAATATAATTGCCAAAGTACCATGATTTTATAACTTCCTTAAACGCTTGGAATTATAAACAGTATAACACGTGGTCAGAAAACATCTAACACTGCTGTGAACAATTCTCTGTGGTGGTCTACCTTGCAAAACAGTCTAAACCTGACTGATGAAGGAAATTGGCAGTGACTTTTTTTTCTAAACTACTGTCTTGTGAAGGACTCTGTAACAGAGAGTATTGGATATAGAGTTATACTGAAAACTGACTTGCAGTGAGATATAAACAGTGGGGCAGATTTTTTTTTTAATTGAAAGCTGGTCACGTGCATTAGATTTTACTTTGTCATAGTTTATCTGGAACGGACTTTCGGACTAATGTTTATCTACCCCAAGCGCATGTTCATTACCAGATTAAACTAACAGTATAGAGGAATTGCCATGAATGCAAGTCAACTGTATAAAAGTTCCAGTGTCAACAAATAAACAAATTCTCATATATAAAAATTTACTTTTAATCCATGCAATATAAAGAAAAGGTTCCGTACAACATACTTACTTACGTACATACGCTTTTTTTGTGAGTTTTTTTCTTGGAAAAAATTCAACACCAATTTTGGTTGTGATCAATTTTAGTTGATGGTCAACTGTATGGAATGGTATGGACTGTGTTTTAGACACTTTTTGCTATTCTCATTAATGAGACATAACTTAACCTGAAAGGAGGCATGGCCTAAAACGTACTCCAGAAGTTTGGCGCAAAATTGTGCCACAAAGAAAACCAACTAATACTTTGTGTATGCTTAGATTAGATGCATCAGATTTATCATCCAACATAATTTGGTGTCAAAAATCAGGTCTATGTTTGGCTGATCTCTAACTTTCTAAATCTTAGACATTAGTAAAGCATTAGTAAGGCCTCATTCACATCTGCATTGGTAATCCATTTGGGGAGTCTGCATGGGGACCCTCCCAACAGACTACTGAACGCACTGGTAAGCGGTGTGCAATGAAAGCACACAAACCCCATAGACTATAATGGGGTCTGTGTACGCTTCCCGCACAAATCATGTGGACATGAAAGTAGATCACGTCCACATGATTCATGCGGAGAGCACATGGACCCCATTATAGTTTATGGGGTCCATGTGCTTTCACTGCACACCAGTTGCCAATGCGTTTGGTATTCCATTCGGGGGGGGGTTTCCCCATGCAGACTCCCCCGAATGGATTACCAACGCAAATGTGAACAAGGCCTAACTGTTCCCAAATGGCATGCATTTAACCCTTATTCAGTTGTCCGTGTTGATCAGGGATATTATGTGATCTTTTGGAATCTTTGATCCATTTTACACATGAAAAACAGATCAAATTTATATTTCAAAGTAAATATTTTATTTTTTAAAATGTCTTTGGGTCTATGGAAAGCAGATGGCATTTGTATTCTTCCATTGATTTCTACACACCTGGAGACTTGAATGGCGATCTTTGGTTTGCAAAACTTATCAAAATAGAGCATGACTCTGGAAACTGGCCATACATGTTTAGAGAACCTGGGGAAAGCACCAACAGTCTTTCTAGGAACGTTCTACTCACGGAAAGATTGTTGGACTAGTCAGTATTGATTAAAAAAAAATTTCATTTATAATTTTTATTACATTATAGACAGAAAAACATAAATACAAAGCAGCAAAGTATCCACAGGATATATAAGCCCACAACAAATAAGCCAAAGGAAAAACGCATGAGAAGAATATACATAGCAATGATATAAAGCTATATAAGGGGAGGGACAGGACACAAACCACGAGGTACGGGGGAATGTAATGCCACACTATCGTCATTCCAGAAAAAGAGAGAATTTAAAAAATTCTGACTCCAGCACCTACAGATCATGTCCACAAATTATTTTAGGGTCCCCAAACAGTGTAAAACATTTCCTCCTCATTGTTTAGGGCAAGACCTCCTTAGCCTTCCACAGGTCATCATTATTAGCCTAAAAAGCCTACCGTATGTCTTCTTCCAGCTCAGACAAACTGAAAGCTGTGCTGTGATTGGTTGCTGTGGTCAACTAAGACAGTTTTTCCTTTAGGTTACTTTAATAAATCTGACCCATTATGTTTTTTCCATATTGTGTATGCAGATTATTTCCTGCAGATTTGTTAATATGATTATTAGGTTCATTTAGAATTTGGTCAAAATGATCAAATTTACTTATATTCAGACAGCTCTATTTGTGACACGTGGCAAAAATACTCTGTTGTTTGAGTTTATATCTCACTGCCAGTTAAAAAGAATTGTGACACTATATATATATATATATATATATATATATATATATATACACTCACCGGCCACTTTATTAGGTACACCATGGTAGTAACGGGTTGGACCCCTTTTGCCTTCAGAACTGCCTCAATTCTTCGTGGCATAGATTCAACAAGGTGCTGGAAGCATTCCTCAGAGATTTTGGTCCATATTGACATGATGGCATCACACAGTTGCCGCAGATTTGTCGGCTGCACATCCATGATGCGAATCTCCCGTTCCACCACATCCCAAAGATGCTCTATTGGATTGAGATCTGGTGACTGTGGAGGCCATTGGAGTACAGTGAACTCATTGTCATGTTCAAGAAACCAGTCTGAGATGATTCCAGCTTTATGACATGGCGCATTATCCTGCTGAAAGTAGCCATCAGATGTTGGGTACATTGTGGTCATAAAGGAATGGACATGGTCAGCAACAATACTCAGGTAGGCTTTGGCGTTGCAACAATGCTCAATTGGTACCAAGGGGCCCAAAGAGTGCCAAGAAAATATTCCCCACACCATGACACCACCACCACCAGCCTGAACCGTTGATACAAGGCAGGATGGATCCATGCTTTCATGTTGTTGACACCAAATTCTGACCCTACCATCCGAATGTCGCAGCAGAAATCGAGACTCATCAGACCAGGCAACGTTTTTCCAATCTTCAATTGTCCAATTTCGATGAGCTTGTGCAAATTGTAGCCTCAGTTTCCTGTTCTTAGCTGAAAGGAGTGGCACCCGGTGTGGTCTTCTGCTGCTGTAGCCCATCTGCCTCAAAGTTTGACGTACTGTGCGTTCAGAGATGCTCTTCTGGCTACCTTGGTTGTAACGGGTGGCTATTTGAGTCACTGTTGCCTTTCTATCAGCTCGAACCAGTCTGGCCATTCTCCTCTGACCTCTGGCATCAACAACGCATTTCCGCCCACAGAACTGCCGCTCACTGGATGTTTTTTCTTTTTCGGTCCATTCTCTGTAAACCCTAGAGATGGTTGTGCGTGAAAATCCCAGTAGATCAGCAGTTTCTGAAATACTCAGACCAGCCCTTCTGGCACCAACAACCATGCCACGTTCAAAGGCACTCAAATCACCTTTCTTCCCCATACTGATGCTCGGTTTGAACTGCAGGAGATTGTCTTGACCATGTCTACATGCCTAAATGCACTGAGTTGCCGCCATGTGATTGGCTGATTAGAAATTAAGTGTTAACGAGCAGTTGGACAGGTGTACCTAATAAAGTGGCCGGTGAGTGTATATATATATATATATATATATATATATATATATATATATCCGTATTTTTCAGACTATAAGACGCACTTTTTTTCCCCAAAATTTTGGGGGAAAAGAAGGGTGCGTCTTATAGTCTGAATGTAGCGCCTGGCACCCGCCGTAATAGAGAGGCGAATGCCGGCAGGGGATAGACGCCGGCACAGGTGCCGGGGCCTGAGACATCGCTGCGTTCCTCTGCCCTGCATGAAGCCAGCAGCGGCGATGCTATTCCGCTCCTCCGTCCCCCCGCCGCTGGCTTCATGCAGGGCAGAGGAGCGCAGCGATGTCTCAGGCCCCGGCGTCTATCCCGTGCCGGCATCCGCCTCTCTAGTACAGCGGATGCCGGGTCAGTATTGGCGGCGCCTTCTCCCCCGGGGCCGGTCCCACCCGGCCCCGTACCTGTAAAGTTGCAGGCCGGCTCCCGATATCGCAGGAGCCGACCTGTTCGGGTGACAGCCGGGAGCCTAATGAGGCTCCCAGGCCTGTCACAGCTATATTAGTATTGCGGCTGGGTCTATGACCAGCCGTAATACTAATAGACAGAATGTCCCATAGACGGCAATACAGTTGTATTGCCGTCTATGGGACTTGCAATCAAGTGACCGCAGGTTCAAGCCCCCGGGGGGGAATAAAATAGTAAAAAAAAAAAAAAAGCTTTATAAATATATAATAAAAATATAAAATAAATAAAAGTTCTAAATCACCTCCTGTCCCTAGAATATATATATATAAAAGTAGAAAGTCATATATCATAAACCACCGGGTTTTTTTTCAATACAAGGTGATCTAAGCAATAGATATTCCCCAAAATGGTATAACTAAAAAGTACTTCTGGCCCCGCAAAAAAAAACACTCTATGCGTCCCCGTACAGCTGCAGGGTCACCTGTCAATGTGGCCTTGTAGCTGTTGCAAAACTACAACTCCCATATATTAAATATTTTACCATTTTTTGCTTCACAATTTTTTTTTCCCTATTTTCCTCCTCTAAAACCTAGGTGCGTCTTATAGTCCGAAAAATACGGTATATATAAATATATATATATATATATATATATATATATATATATATATATATATATATATATATATATATATATATTATATGTAAACTCCAGGGAAACTGGACTGGGGGTGGCTTACCGGCGGTCAGCTTTAAAACCCATTTTTTTTCAATGGGTATTTAAAGGTGACTGCCAGTGTCTGTATGTGGCCTCTCCACCTGGAAACTGTTTTTTTGTTTTTTTTTTGCACAGACACAAAGTCGTACATGCAGTGATTTATGATAGAAACCCCAGGGCGGACAGCGGTGGTAGTGTGAACCTAACCTATATGTGTTACAATATGGGCAAAACTTTTCACACTGCTGTAAAGAAATCACTTGGTACCATGAATTGGATACAGGCTGTTAATCATGATTCTGCTGATTTAGTTGTTAAAATTACAACCAGATCACAGTACCAGGGAGAAGTGGAGTCCAACCCAGTTCCGCTACTGGTAAAGCATGAAGTCACATACTATTTGCTGTACCATTCCCTGATTTGTAGACTGCAGGCCACATTAGGCCAGTGGCCTACCAGCTGTTCCTTCATGCTACAGGTGCACATGATATCAGAGCAGTGCACCCAGAGTAGAGAGACAGTGGGACTAGGAGCAGACAGATATGTAATGAGCTATCGTACTTTATGAGGGTAGTAATGGGGGCCAATATCCAGTATCCTTTTTTATCTCTTGTGAAAAAAATAATTATATGAGGATGAAGATGTGAAAAAGCTTATCTCTGTTTTTTTATGCTTATTAATATTTGATGACTAAAACATAATAAATGTTGTTCTAAATGTAAAAATTACAGCCTTTACTAAACTTGTACACCAGTACTACATTGACTTGTGAAAGTCCTTTATTTAGTAGCGGATGTGGGAGGAAAAATTGTAGTTGGCAAGCGAGCAGATAACATAGTGGACATCTGTTTTGCAGCTGGGAAATATAGGACAATTACAGGCATTTTGTAGGAAATCTGTTCTTGAAATTTGCTTCTTTGACTAAGTGAATGCATTATTGTATAAACACAAACATGTATTTCTAAATTTTGGATGAGAAAAAGTGATTTTGGATGAGAAAAAAAAGTACAAATTTTATTAGTTGTACACTTTTACAAGTGAAAGCAATACTTTTTACTGTTTATAGAAACATTTGATACATAAGATTTTTCAAGCCCATGCTACACAACTGGCAGTCCTGGAGTAAAGGATAAGCTCCCTGTTTTTGTAGGCCCTCATTCTTCTTTGTAGTATACAGTGGCGGCCCAAAAAAATGCACTGCCAGTGGATTTTGTCAAATGTATGTGATGCGTATAAATTGAGCCCCTGCAGATGATATGTATACCTCCTACTACGAAATCGACTGAGAAATGTCACGTGACATGTACAAAATTGCCAAATACTCATCATCTAGGAGAGAAGAGGATAGAAATGGAAAAAGACAAGAAATCATTTTCGCTTCAATCATTCCATTTTGTGAAATGGTGCGGGTTTTTTGGCTGCCACTGTATATGCTATCAAGCTGAACTGTTAACTAGCACATAATAAGGACATATAGACATCACAGAGGCTGCTCTATCGAAGAAAATCAATCTTCCCATGATGCCGCTTAAAAAAATAAATAGCCAGCAGTGAATTCACCTGCCAATAACAGCTGTTTAATTGGGGGTTAACATACCAATCTGCTAATCACCTTTTTGTAATAGTCACTAACTTCTCAATACATATTGCATAAATCAATAGCACAGGCAGAGAAAAACACTTGTTTTCTGCAAGGAGGATGGGGAAGGTGAAAAAAACCCAAACTCATACTCACCTGTCCCCGATGCTGCAGTGTCTTTTTCCGGTGGAAGACCTCACCACCAATCAGCAGCCTATTGAAAGGACACGGGACGTCAGAGATGACGTTTCTGAATGAATCTCCATGGTGTCTTCAGGGCTTGCCATTTACAAGTCATATAATGGCCAGACGTAGTGTTATTCCTCATACACATGGCGGTTTATCTTGACAAGTCAATTGAAAAGCATGCATAACCCTTAGTGATGTGTGCTGTATATGTATGCTGCACAGTTAAGGGTCTTAACACTACGCTTTCCATATGTCTTTAAGGTGGAAAAGCAGCTTTTTTTGTTTCAGATTTTGTTGCAGTTTTTTGAACCTACCCCTGGAGAAGATTGAGCAGAAGGTAAAAGTATAAGAACTTCTATTATATTTCCCATTCCTTTTGTAGCCATTATTAGCTTTGCTTCAAAAAACCACAACAAATTCTGCAACAAAAAAGCTGCATTTCCACAATGTGGGGCCTTAGCCTAAAAGGTATTTTAAAAGGCTTGTCTGTAATCTTCTTCCTTACTTAACGTAAACTATGGGAGGATTTAGGGCTGATGATTAATCTAATTAAATTGATTAATTTGCTCTTAAAGAGTCTTGACTATTGTGTTTTTTAACAGATTCATCAAATTGAATTTTGCCTCACCTCCTCTGACTGATCTTTCCGTATGACTCACTCACAGAGTGTCAGAAATGACAGTTCTCCGCATTATTTTTGATCATGGGCTGCCAATCCCACTTTCTGCGCCCATCACCCCACCATGATATTCCCTGCTCACTTGTTGCTGTTTTGGTTCCCGTGCGACAATACTGCAGAAGCTATTCATGTAGTATGGGAGCTGGGAGGTATACAACTATTGAGGCCTGTATTTGAGGCCTGTATTTGAGGACTCAGTAGTTATATAAGACTGCATAGACTGTAATATAGTTGTATTGGAGTCCATGGTACAAGCAATCTCATGATGCAGGCTCAAGCCCCCTGGAGTGGATGGGAACTAAAAAAAAATAAAAAAAAAAATATATATATATATATATATATATATAGATAGATAGATAGATAGATAGATAGATAGATAGAGAGAAAAAATAGTTTTAAAAAGTATTTAAGAGATTTCACGTTTTCAAATAATTAAAAAATATTTATCCTCTATCCTATTTATTCTCTATGCTGATAAGTGAGACTCACACTGATCCTGGGAACTGAGGATGTTTTATCTCCACTGTACAGGTAGTTCCGGTGAACTCAGACGCACCCCTACTGCCATTCATTTCAGTGGGAGCACTGGATGTAGCTGAAGTCCAGCACTTCTCCAGCGTTTCCATCAAATGGGGTTGCATCTGTGTTCACAACAGGGGTAAAATAACCTCTGTTCTCAGCATCAGTGAGGAGGGCTCAGTAGTTGGGCCCCCACTAATCAGCAATTTATCCTCCTGTGGAAACAAACACACTCGGGACCTCACATACCAAAAGGCCCAATTTTTAAAAATGCTTATGTCATATGATTAACACTGTAGTGATAAAAAAAAGAAAAAAAAGCCAAATCAAAATAAAAATTAAACGATCTAATCAACGACCATTCCCAGAAATGGTTTGAATTGAAACCATATCTTATGCCACAGAAAAGACACCCTTTAAAAAATAAGAAAATTGAGATTTTATTTTTCGGCAAAATTACCCACCTCTAAGGGGATTTATAAAATATGTCTGTCTTTATACCTACTGTTTCAGCAGAGGGTGGGCTTACTTCATGATGAGACCTTGTCATGAGTTGAGTGGATTTCCTGGGAGTTATTTATACTACAAAACAGCAGTGCAAAAACATCACTTGTGACTGGTGTAAAAGATTAATGAATTCCCTCCATTTTATTTAAAGAGGACCTTTCATGTCTTGGGCACATGCAGTTTTATATACTGCTAGAAATCCGACAGTGCACTGAATTCAGCGCCCTTCCTGACAGTACTTGTCCATAGCTCCGTTCCTTACCGCCCATCGATGACGCTAAGCTGTGAAGAACACCCCCCAGTACTAGTCTATGGACGAGCACTGTTAGGGGAGGCGTTCCTCAAAGCTTAGCTAGATTGTCAGGAACGCCCTTCGGACAGTGGGCAGAGATTGATAACAGCACTGATATCTTCAGCCTGTGGCCTGAATTCAGCACACTGTCAGCTTTCTAGCAGTATGCATGTACCACATGTGCACTAGGACATGAAAGGTCCTCTTTAAATTGTAAACACTGTTAGTTCTGTCCAGGTTTTCGGCCTCTAGATGTACATAAGAATAAAAGACAGTGGAAATTTTGTAAACGGTGAACAAATGTAAATAGTGAATTCCTTTAGGCGTAAACAGTGAATAGTGAATCCCATCCACACATTGCAGAAAAATATGTGCATGGATATGCTGCGATTTCCAAAACCACACTTTTCCTATGGGTGTAATGGCAGCAGAAACTCCACAGTGGAAACATCTGCAGACTTTTTGTGAAAAGCGCTGTGGGAAAAACCGCAATGTGTTACCACTGCAGTTTTTCCCGCAGCCCTTTTTTTGTTGCGGCCCGCTACGTGGGCCATTAGCCTTAAGTACAACTTTTTTTTTTTTTTTTTAATGTAGATTTTGTTGGAGTTTTTTTTTTCTGTAAATGAATATATATCACCAAATAGCTTCTTGAAAAAAGTCCAGAGCTGAAATTATTTTATCTAGCAAAGCAGAATTTACTGAGAACAACTCATTGTACTGTTACATTTTGTAATATGTATAGGCTTTCAAAGGACTGCATGTAAACTGACAGCCATGTCTTAATTCTCACTAATTCTGCAGTTTACATTAACGACTATAGAAGAAAAGAACTGTACTGTATTGTAGGTTTTGTCTAGGTTGTTTATTTTCTTATGTATGTAAGAAAGTTTAAAGGGATTTTTCCACCTTTATAAAGTAGAGATTGATCTTCCTTCTTGACAGTAACTACAGCATAGATTAAAAAAAAGTTATTAGATGCAGCAAACATTGATATCATATAACATTTGATTTATTTGTTGTGTGTATTTGTGCAATTTTCAGTCCATTATTTTTCCCTTAGGTTTTAGTCTACTTTTCTCATAATTATGCTACTGCAAAACAGAAAGAAAGTATTCACCCATAGATGGAAGCTGATCTAAAATAAGACTTGTCATTTCATTAGGTACACATTCTTGTCATATCTAACTCCGTGTGTTCTGTGTGATACACCTTGGGTCAGTGTTGCATGGAAATACCCTGTTATATTGTTCTCTACACCTAACAAAACATCTGTCACATTTACAGAGTCAGCATACCACTGTCAAGGTAAGGAAGAGTAATAAAGGGAATTCCCAAGTTCCTTAGTAGTGCAGGGAAAATATGCATTTCTGTGAAAATGATACTCACACCTAGAAATGAGCACATTTTCTTTTCAACACTAGTTTATTTTGTCCTCTCTGTGATATTACTATAAAAATTAAATTCACAGTTAGTCCAAAAAACTTTTTATGCTCTGTGCAGTGTCTAGCAGAAACCAACTAGAAGGTGATAATAGACCTCAACACAGCCATCACAAAAAGAAAATTCCAGATGGAAATGGTGAGATGTGTGATTTCAATCCTTTAACCCTTTCATTGCCAGGCACGTAGCTATACGTGTTCCCAAGGTGGCACTTCAGTAGCGGAGGACGTAGTTACTACGTCCTCCCTACTAATGCCGATATCTCTGGACTGCATCAACATATATTGATGCTTTAAAATGCATTTTAAAGAAGAGACTCTCATCTTTAAAATGATACCAGGAACTTGATGATTTTACTTACAGTTTTGGAGTGATTCACTGTTGAAAACACTATTTGGCATTGAGATCCAACTGCAGATCTCAATTCCCGACAGCGTTTCAACAGTGAATCGCTCCAAAACTGTATATCCAATTATTGAGTTCTTGATATCATTTTAAAGATGAGATTCTCCTCTTTAAAATGCAATTGAAAGCATCAAGATATGTTGATGCAGTCCAAAGATATAGAGCTCCAAAGTGTCCCCCCCTCCTGTCTAAGCAAGCAATTTGCGATCTTTAACAAGAAAGGAAGAGGGACACAGAGCAACAAACAAATCTGACTCTCTGCATAACTTGTATGTGACAGCAGGAGGGTGGTGGCAGGGACCCTATTGTCCCTATTAACTCTGTCTCTGATTGTCACATACAGTTATAATGTAATTCCCCCCTGAGCTTTACTAGTGGGGTATTCTTATGTTATACCTCCTGAACATAACCAGGAAGTTTATTGGCGCTGTGACCCAGACGTTTACCATTGTCCAGGTCGCAGCGCCAAAAAAAAAGTCGCACCAAACACACAACATATACATAAAGTCGCAAATAAAGTTTACATTTCACCCAATCCCTGTCCTGTCTATACCTGAGCTTTCTACAGTAAAATACGTCTAGTGATATCCATTACACACTAAAATAATAGTAATAACGATTATCACTAGAGATGAACGTATAGATTGCTAAAATTTTTATAGGAGGATGTAAAATAACATTTTAATGTAAAGTCCTATTTAATTTGCATGCACAAAATGGGATGGCGCATTTCTGCAATTTTGGCGATTCTTTAACACCCGCCCCTGTAAATATATACATGTGTGGTATGTATGAACTCCTCACATATTGCAGTTTTATGGACAGTACATTATGTTTGCAGAAAGGGATTTCTTGAGCCGCACTTTAGTGGCAAATTTTAATTTTTGCGCAATTTTTGCTAGCAATCTCTGTTTGCCGCAAAGTTGAATGAAGGTGCTTGTATATATAAACTATTAAATTGTGTTTTTATATACGGTATGCTGTGCACTCTGAAAAAAGTTAGATTTTGGTATCACAGTCACAGTTTGGTAGGTGCAGTATAGCTTTTTAACATATTAGTGAACAAAAGGAAAATCCTGCTTGTCTTCTGTATTCGTGTTTTTGGGAGTCCGAGCTCTTGTTGTAGTTGATGTTTGCGGTACATATAGTATATTTACACATTGTATACACCATAAGCTATTATTTTAAAAGTATTTTGTATATGAATGTGAGATTGAACATGAGTTTTAGGTGCAAATATGTGTTTTAGCGTATTTTTTCAAAAAATTATTTGTGTTTGCCACAAAGTTGCATGAAGGTGGATGTGGCTATCGATGACCCATTAAGACATTTGTAATCTTCAGGTTGTCTACTTTCAAAAAATATATAGGGTTTAGGGGGTTCACTTACTTTTCATGGTGTGTAATCCCTACATTTTATAGGATGATACTTTTTTTAACATTTCCAGCTTCAAAGCAGATTTTTGTTCCTTCCAGTTCTAGCGATTTTCTGAAGACATGTGCATGCGGGTTCAGGCCATAGTGATATGTATGAACTCTGCACATGTTGAACTCTTATTTTTAGGAGGTTTGGTGCAATTAATTTTTTGTTTGGTTTCCGCTTTTAACAACTAATATACATTTATTTGCATTTTTTCATAAAACATTCACTTTAAATCAAAATTGCATGAAGGTGCCTGTTCGTATAAAGTACCAAGTGGCATTCTGACAATGCTGCAGGTGTCTACTTTAAGAAAATATATAGGTATGGGGGGGTTGGATGCTTTTTTAATGTTGCAATTTAGGTTTGATTTGTCCATCTCAAAACTGTGAAAATTGCTCTGGCTACTGGAGGTGCAAAATTTCCAGAGACCCTTGGCAGCGAAAAGGTTAACAATGAGATTTTATGGCCACTCTGGACCTGAAGGATGCCTACCATCAATTCCCCATTCTTCCTGCTAATAGGAAGTATTTAAGAATATCACTACTCTTAGAAGGTCGACTTAGCCACCTTTAATTCACCTTCCTTCCATTCGGAATAACCTGAACACCATACATATTTATCAAGGTGTTATCTCCAGTAGCTGCATCTGTCAGAGTCCAAGGGATCTTGATTGTCCCATATCTGGATGACTGGCTGATAAAAGTCTCCTCAAGAAAAGGTCTTCAACAGCATTTATCCACTACTGTAAATTTCCTTCAACAATTGGGTTGGATATTAAATTGGGGAAAAATCCAGATATCCATCAACCAAGAAAAATTTTTTAGGGTTCACCATCAATTAAGTCCTAATGAAGATCTCTCTCCCTCCTTAAGGGAAAGAATTATTGCAGCCGCAAACTTCCTATCAGTTCCTCCGACATTCACTATAAGGACAGGCATGAAGGTGTTGAGATTAATGTTGGATGTTAGAACCTGCTGTCTCAGAAGCCCAGGCTCTCCCAGGATCTGAAATCCTTTAATCTGACAGCCTGGAGGTTGACCAGTCCCTACTACGATCAAAGGGACTATCTGTTGCCTTCCTAAATACTCTTTCTAGAGCAGAGTCCATGAACAAAACTATGCCTGGATATGTAACAGCTTTATCTCCTGGGCATCAAGGGATGGGATTGAGGATTCTAATACCTCTATTCCAGATAACCTGGAAATTCTTCAGGGCTGCTTGGACAAGGGCATTAGTCCTTCTATCTTGAAGGTTCAAGTGGCAGCCTTGTCAGCCTGCTTAGGTAAGCAATAGAGATGAGCGAGTACTGTTCGAATCAGCCGATCCGAACAGCACGCTCGCATAGAAATGATAGAAATGAATGGATGTAGCCGGCACGCGTGTGGTTAAGCGGCCGGCCGATGTCAAAGCGGAAGTACCAGGTGCATCCATTCATTTCTATGGAGCGTGCTGTTCGGATCGGCTGATCCGAACAGTACTCGCTCATCTCTAGTAAGCAGTTATCCCCAGAACTACTGCTAAAAAGACTTCTAAGGGGTACATCCAGGCTAAAACCACCTGTTACTCACCTGATTTCCCAGTGGGGTTTATAAACAGTTCTAAAAGGGTTGTGTGAGCCTACCTTTTAACCTCTTGAGGAAGTTGCCATCAATTTCCTTACACTCAAGACTGTGTTTCTTTTAGCAGTAACCTTAGATAAAAGAGTTGGGGAACGGCAAGCATCTGTGGATCCTTACGTCTCTTTCCATGTGGAAAGAGCACATTTAAGGTTTATGCTGGGTTGGGTTTAATTATTTAACCATTTATTATGTATTAAAAATTCCATTCTGTCCTACCAGCAAACAGGGGCAGAAATATCCCACTAGTGTGCTGCTGTTGGGACTAAAGGAAAACAGATTAACATCATAATCTACACTTGTAAAGAAATGTTCATCTGATTCATTGAGCAAATTTTTAATCCCTCATTGGTCATCAAAGCAGTACAGAAATATCCATACAAGCAAATAATTATTACATTGCATTGCATTGTTAAATAGGTAAACAATATTTTATGGTTGAGGTGAACGTTGTCCTCCGTGATGATCCAAGCTCAATAACCACCACAGATATCTATTACATGTCAATAGGTTTCTAAAGTTGAACCTTGCTAGGATGTCCTGCTTTGGCCATAGTCAGTTGCGTGAATCTGAAAGCACGCATTTTAGTAGAATGTGTAGTATGGACAATACATTTGTGGTTGAAAATGTGGTATGTGAAAGTTACTTCACAGAACCTGAAAGATGATTCTGTGATCGATGAAACTGTTATGAATATGCAGGATATGACTGATGGATTCATAAATAAATCTTTTTCTGATGCTAGAAGTAGGTTGCACGCAGTAGGTTTTATATGCTATGTATCATTTTATTTCCAACTTTAAAGAGAAGGTGTTGTTACATTTTACACTTGTGAAATAAACACAGACATAAATGCTGGTACTCTAGACATTGCTTCCTAAACAGTCTTTACAAGTAGGATGTCACCCCCAGTTGTTATAAAAATGTTATATATAATATACTAACGTTTTCTCATGTGTTCTTTCAGACATGCAATAAAGATAAGCAATATATGCATCAGGGACGATGCTGTGATAAGTGTCCACCCGGTAAGTGTGATTGCTAGAACATTTCTTTTTAGTATAGGGCTCAATTTTATCCACTAAAATACAATGGGGCAGATTTATTAATTTTGTCTATTTTTTATACAGTGTAGACTTAGATTAGATAGTCTTTAAATGCAGCAGGTTATTACATTAATAGATGCTGGATGATACATTTGGATTATCTTTGAACTGTCTTGTGTAAGTTTATACCATAGTGACTTACTTTGCCTCAGAATTTTGTGTAAACATATTGGCATATTTTTGCAGCACATTGTCACATCTTATGTTCCATATTTAAATCACCCCCTTTCCCAATACCATAGCAGTTAAAAAAAAGTAGCAAAATCCCCAATTATCGAAAAAGGATATGGTGTGAATTCTACACATTACCTGCAAAAAACCACGCTATCATACAGCTCCATAGATGGAAATATAAATATAGTTATGGGTGTCCAAATATGGAAGCACAAAGCAAATTGGTTTCAAAGTTGTTTTTTAATGTATAAAGCATAAGAAAAGTTATAAAAATTTGGTATTTTTGTAATCATACTGGCCACAGAATAAAGAAAACATTTTAGGACCCAGTGAATGCCATAAAAAATAAAATCCAAAAAACAATAGCAGAATCTCCTTTTTAAGAATTTTGCCCTACACTTTTTTTCATTTTTAAACACGAGATGGTAAATGTATGTGTTCCATTAAAAAGCACACCTAAGTACAGCAAAAACAAGCCATGTTAGAAAGGGGTTAATGATAAACACTACAGACCTGTCCAGACCCCCATAGATTCCCCTGTAGTCATTTACTCTGGAACTCTCAGAAGAAAATGTCATAATAGGTCACTTTTTCTGTGGGACAGTTTTGAAACATATTTCTTTTGGCACGTTTCCTTACTATTCATTCTCATGAGCTTTAATATAGAAAAGATTCTTTGGAACGTTGCCTCCATTATGTGGTTGATTATAGAAGGAAGTTTGAAGATACAATGATTCCTTTTATTTAGCTAAATAGATCAGTACCTGTAGATGAAACCTAACATGTTTAGACAGTTTGTATTTCCAACCAGTGTACCATGCCTATTAAAAAAACGTATGCTGCTTTTATTGATAGTTCAACACATTGCTGTTACAAAATGGGTCTATCACTCTGGAAGAGCCACCATGAGTATTACATGCACAACCATTTGACTTTAATGTCCACTGTGTAGTACTTGGTTTCCTTCCTTTATTTGTGCATCAGATTACTTAGCCTGAGGCCGATGTTTTTTTTGAGCCAAAGCCAGGACTGAATTGAGGAGTAGGTAAAAGTATAAGAGCTCCCTGTATATTGTCCATTCCATTTTTAGCCATTTTTGACTTTGGCTAAAAAGAAAATACAGCAAACACTATAGCATAAAAAGCTGTGTTTTTGCAACATGGGGCCTCAACCTTAGGCTAGACTGACACGACCTAGTTTCACCCATGAAACTCCATCTGTGCATGCTGAATTTACCAGCTGAACATCTATAATACCAGGAGACCTGCCTCTTATCAACATACTCTCCCATAATATAATCATCACAAGACAGTATGTCACCAGCAGGCAGCCTTAAAGAGGACCTTTCACCACTTCAAGCCTGTGCAGCTTTCTGCCCCATGTTATAGGCGCTGCTACACAGACTCTGGTGCACTTTGAATTATCTCCCTAGCCCCCCTCGTTTTGGAGCTCTGAGCCCCGTTAATTCTGGCGCCCTGTATGTTAATTAGCCGTTCAGTGTCAAGGGCGTTTCTGACTATAAAGACAAGAGCTACGTCAGTCTGACACTGTCCAATTAGCATTGGACAGTGTCGGAGCTGCTTCTGCTGTGTGCTCTCATGAGTTCTCATGAGATCAGGCAGTCGTCTCTTCCAAGGGCTGCACAGAAGACCCGGAGAAGCGATCCAGGCCGTGTATTGAAGTGGATGAAGGGGAACTTCACTGACATTGCTACAGGTAAGTAAAGAAAACCCTAAGCAATGAGCATAAGTGCCCAGTACACCCTGTGGACCTAGGTCTAGCCCCTATACAATGAGGATTAACCCCTACAGCCCCTAGGCAATGAGCATTAACCCCTATAGCCCCTAGGCAATGAGCATTGCCTAGGGGCTATAGGGGTTAATGCTGGTTGTATAGGGGCTAGACCTAGGTCCACAGGGTGTACAGGGCACTTATGCTCATTGCTTAGTGGTTTCTTTACTTACCTGTAGCAATGTCAGTGAAGTTCCCCTTCATCCACTTTAACCCCTCCGGTGCCACGGTCAAAGGCGCCGGCGCCGGCGGCGCACGGGCGCCGCCATTTTGCCGGTGATCACCGGCTTCTGGAGCATGCTCCAGGGCCGACGTCACGTTGGCATGACAGCCGGGAACCTTTACAAGGCTCCTAGGCTAGTCTGCTTTCTCTTTCTTTTGCAGGCTGGTCTATGCAGCCTGCAAAAGAAATGATGATTTTTTGCAATGCATTAGCATTGTAATGCATTGCATTAGTGATCAGACCCCCTGGGATTCAACACCCCTAGGGGGTCTAATAAATGCAAAAAAAAAAAAAAAAAAAAAAAAAAAAAAGTAAATAAAATATAAAAAGTATTAAAAATTCAAATCACTCCCCTTTCCCTAGAACACATATAAAAGTAGTTAAAAACTGAGAAACACATACATATTAGGGATCCCTGTGTCCGAAATCGCCCGCTCTACAAATCTATAAAAATATTTTTCCTGTTCGGTAAACGCAGTAGCGGGAAAAATAGTCAAAAGTGCCAAACCGCCGTTTTTTCACTGTTTTGATTCTGATAAAAATTTGAATAAAAAGTGATCAAAGTAATAACATTTCCCGAAAATGGTAGAACTAAAAAGTACACCCGGCCCCACAAAAAAAGACGCCCTATGCATCCCCGTACACTTACGTATAAAAAAGTTACAGGTGTTGGAATATGGCGACTTTTAGAAAAAATTTTTTTTAACAGTTTTGGATTTTTTTAAGGGGTCAAAATGTAAATAAACCATATAAATTTGGTATCCCTGGAACCGTACCGAAACACAGAATACAGGGGACTTGTAATTTTGGCTGCACAGTGAACGCCGTAAAACCAAAGCCCGTAGGAAAGTCGCAGAAATGCATTTTTTCTTCAGATCCACCCCATTCTGAATTTTTTTCCTGCTTCCCAGTACATTATATAGAATAATTAATGGTGGCATCATGAAGAAAAATTTGTCCCACAAAAATTAAGACCTCATATGGCCCTCGGAGCAGAGAAATAAAAAAGTTATGGGGTTTAGAAGGAGGGGAGTCAAAAACGAAAATCAAAAAATGCCATCGGCGGGAAAGGGTTAAGACTCACATTTAACCAAGGGTTTTTTTGTGTGAAACACCTCAGACCCCTATCTGCACTTCAAGCACCACATTCTGTATACTATACGCCAGTCTTAATAATATACTTCAGTTCAAAATTCAGTTTTAATGATTGAATCCCTTTAAATCAAGTTTCATGTTAAAGAGGACCTCTCATCTCTTGGGGCACCACATTCGGTTTTATATACGCTGTACTGTGAGAGCAGTGAGGAACGCTTCCCTCCTCTCCTGATAGTACTTGTCCATAGATGAGAACTGGGGGGGCGTTCCTCAGCAATGAAGCTGAGCTGTAAGCTACCCCCCTCTCACAGTAAAGCACTATAGATGCTACTGTGAGGAAGGGCGTTCCTGACTGACTGTCAGAAACGCCCTTCTGACAGTGAAGAGCTACGGTACCGGCACTGATAGCTCTTCACCGGTGGCACACAACGGGAAAGCAGAATGTGAATTCAGCGCACTGTTGATTTTTTTTTTTTTTTTTAAATCAAGCAGTGAAATCATCTCTTGTGACTGTTGGGCATTGGATTTGCTACAATCCCATCCACTTTGCACTTACTGTAAAATGCCCCAGCCTAATGCAGGGTTTTAGAGTCTTTCAAATATAAATCACATGAAAAATTTAAAAATCTCACCATAAATTCTTTAAAAATTTGCTTAACATAAAAGCTTGATTTCCAAAAATAGGTAATTTATCGTGACACTTTCACCTTTCAAGACTTGTTACAGGTTTCATGTGATAAAAAAGTATGGTCACTGCACTGTGTAGTGCAGAAGTTCTTATATAGCTTCTATGGAGACATAGTGATATTATATTATGTGGTATTTATGTTGTAGTTTATATGTGCACGTATTTATTCAACCTAGGAACACACATGAAATCCCGATGCACTGCCACTGCAAACACTACTTGTATTCCCTGTGGCCCTAATGAATACATGAGCTTTTGGAATGAAGATCTAACATGCACACTTTTTATGGTTTGTGATTCAGGTAAGTGATGGTTGCCACAGCTAATATACTGTAGCTATTGCTATTGTGATCAGTAACATCAGTATGAGTGCAACTGTGTGATGCTTTCTCAATTTTCTTGTTTTTGTTAAAAGAACATAAAAAAAGATCAGTAAACTGGTACCAGAAAAGGATTTGGCTATATCTAATGCAGACATTCTCATCCCATTACCAACTATGATTAAGTCTAGCTGAGAAACTGCCACCATACCTGCTGACAGGAGAAAAAAGTATACATTAAACTAGCCTCTGCCCGCAATTTCGCCTGCGTGTTGTTGGCGCGGATTATCCGCCTATATTCAGCAAATTGCTGCTGTCGATGGTTCGCCTGCTCCGGCGTTTCAGCAGTTCTCAAGTTGTCCTGCTGCTGAACTTGTTCCTCGTGCTGTGCCTATGATTGTTCCGGCATTTCAGCAGCTCGCTGGGACACCATATAATAAGCGTGTTGTTGGCATCGATGAGCCGCCTATATTCAGCAAATTGCTTCTGTCGATGGTTCGCCTGCTCCGGCGTTTCAGCAGTTCTCAAACTGACCTGCCGCTAAACTTGTTCCTCACACTGTGCCTGCGATTGTTCCGGCATTTCAGCAGCTTGTAGTGAAGCCGTATAATGAGCGTGTTGTTGGCGTCGATAATCCGCCTGCTTGCGACAAATTAGATTTTCTTTTTCCCAGCATGTTTAAAATTGGCAAAATGCCAATTTGGGTTAAAGGGGTTGCCTGGAGCAGATCAGATAATATGCAAATACTTGGACTCAGAGTTATCTGTGTGTTTACATATAAAGATAACAGAGCAGCTTTATCAGCAATCTCCAATTAGCTGAGAGAGTCCTGCTGGCAGCAGCAGTTTAATATTGCATACGAACATAAATTCATAGCAGTCGTGAAGCCATGTCATTTACCAGGATAAAAAGTAGCCTATGTTTTAATCGAGGTTACAAACTATGTGCCAAATTTTATCCAAATTGGTTCAGCCGTTTTTGCGTGATTGAGTAACAAACATCCAAACACATTATATATACAGTATATCTTATATTAGTAGGAAAGGATACAATATACCTGACTCCTTCTCCTATACCAGTTCACTAAACTTTACATGGATCATAGGATACTAATGCAGCCCTAGTATGTAGCTGCACATATAGAGTGAAAAATATCTGGCTTCTTTGAGAGATAGTGTGGACAGTATATGGCCATTTTATTAGTATTTATTAGTATAATTGTTCACTGTAAAGTCTGATATATTACATGTCAATTTTAGAGTAATTCTAATACGCTCTGAATAGATGCTGAAATAACTTACAGGGTGCAGGCAGTAGCAGTCTCAACATCCTGCTGTGTATGTGAGGCTAATAGAGTTATACATGAGGTACCGAGGCCTTTGCTATATTCACTGCAGCACCTTTCTTCCTTAGGCTCCGTTCCCATGGAGTAATGTGCCGCTCATTTAGACATGTAAACACGTGTCAGAGCGAGGCACTTCAAAACAAATCCCATTGACTTCAATGGGTGCCGGCTTACGCGTGCTACACATTGAAATCAATGGGTTACAAAGCCTCCCATCGATTTCAATCTGTAGCGTGCGTAAGGCTGATGACACATTGTAGAAAAGCTACATTTTTGTTGCAGATATTTCTGCTGTTTTTTCAGCCAAAGCCAAAAGTGGCTTAGAAAAGATTGGGAAATATAAAGGAACCACTTAAGCCACATGATGTGACAAATGGCTGTTTTATGTCCGTTTTTTTAATATACGTCAATGAACTGTATGGGGGATCCAAGAAAAAAGGCGCTCTTTGTGTGCAAGATGGCAGATGTTTTTCATGGCCATTTTGCACTTTGGTCATCTGAATGTAGCCTTATCTGCACCATAAAAAGCAGCTTTACCATACACAATGATAAGGGCCCCCAGGGGCAGTATTGCGCTCATGGTGGCACAGTATACACAAGGTTTCTTGTACATGTTGCTGTTACATCCTCCTTGTGTTACCCTGCACATTTTCCCCTATCTCCTTTTCTTCCTGCCTTTTTATCTCAGCCGATTGTCAGCTGGAAGGGGTCACTTAGAAGTCAAATGTGCACAATCTAATTTTAGATGTTTCTGGAAGGTGAGTCATTCATTCAGCTGCTTGGTGGATTGAAAATTTACCTTTAAATAGCCATTAATCATGTGTGTCTTGGTCAGTCCATGAGGATTTTCAAGCAAGCCCAGGAGACATCAAAGAACTGCTGCATCAACTTCTGTGAAAGGTGGAGGTGGGCAGTGGTATGGAATGGCTACAGCAGTGCTTGGAAGAACCCATAGCATCAGCAGTGGTGGCGGAGAGCAGTGGGACCAGGGCACCAGAAGAAGCGAGAACAGCATCCCAGAATGGGAACCTTACAGGTGGCACAATGCCAGCGGCTGATCAGCTGAGGGAAGAGAGCTAGGAGAAACCATTGGAGGAGCAGGGAGTGATGTGGTCCCTATGGTTCATCAGGCGAAGCCCCACGCATTGATACCTGGAGCCCAGAGTTGGCAGCAAGCACAACCAGGACCCTCTTTAGCTCCACTGCCCATTTCCCAGGATTTCACAGCGCCAGGCGAGTGATACCTTTCAGGAAACCCACAGCAGCAGCATTGTGGCTTCTGGATGCACATAAAGAGGAGCAGATGTAGCGCTGCCCATCTTCTGAAGGCAAAACGGTGAAAAAATGGCAGTTTGGCTCTTTTTATTTTTTTTTTCACAACAGTGTTCACCATATGGGAAAAAGAAGCAGGGATGTATAATATTTTATGTTTGTTTTTGTTCATTTACTTTTATTACAAATCTAAGGCAAGGAGGGCGATTCAAATTTTTAGTTTCTTTGTTTTTTTCCGATTTAAAAACTTTTTTTATTTTTTAACTATTGTATTTAATTTTTGTCTCATCTGACCAATCTGGTTAATTCTGAGAATGATTGGGAGAATGTACTGTGGTCAGATGAGACAAAAATTGAGCTCTTTCACATTAACTTAACTCACCGTGTTTGGAGGAAGAGAAATGCTGCCTATGACCCAAAGAACCTGGGAACTGTGAATTGTTTATATTTATATGTATATAGTAATAAGCCTCTTCCCCCTCTCTCGTGAAATTCTATCCCTATGTGTGCAGTTGTACATAAATATGCAGCCTTTAGAAAGCGTTTTTAGATATATCTGAAGAAGAAGCCGAGAGCTTTGAAACTTTATATTCTGTCATCATTATGAGTTAGCCAGTAAAAAAAGTATCACCTACTGAAGACTCGCAAGTTTTTTGTTTTTTAGATTTCATACCCACTGGCTAACACGGTACAAAAACAAACATTTTCCTATTACCCAAAGAACACCGTCCCCACTGCCAAGCATGCAGGTGGAAACATTATGTTTTGGGGGTGTTTCTCTGCTAAGGGCACAGGACTACTTCACCGCATCAGTGGGAGAATGAATGGTCCATATATCCATATACCATAAAATCCTGAGTGACAACCTCCTTCCCTCTACCAGGACATTAAAAACGGGTCGTGACTGGGTCTTCCAGTAGGATAATGACTAGAGATGAGCGAACACTATTCGGAACAGCCGTTCCAAATAGCATGCTCCCATAGAAATGAATGGAAGTGGCCGGCACGCAGACTTTGCCGGCGGCCGGTCGCTTAACCCCCCCGTATGTCGGCTACGTCCATTCATTTTTATGGGAGCGTGCTATTCCAAACGGCTGTTTCGAATAGTGTTCACTCATCTCTAATAATGACCCAAAACATAAAGCCAAGGCAACAAAGGAGTGGCTCAAAGGAAGCACATTAAGGTCATGGAGTGGCCTAACCAGTCTCCAGACCTTAGTCCCATAGAAAACTTATGGAGGGAGCTGAAGCTCCATGTTGCCAAGTGACAGCCTCAAATTCTTAATGATTTAGAGATGATCTGCAAAGAGGAGTGGATAGAGATGAGCGAACACTAAAATGTTCGAGGTTCGAAATTCGATTCGAACAGCCGCTCAATGTTCGTGTGTTCGAACGGGTTTCGAACCCCATTATAGTCTATGGGGAACAGATACTCGTTAAGGGGGAAACCCAAATCCGTGTCTGGAGGGTCACCAAGTCCACTATGACACCCCAGGAAATGATGCCAACACCTCTGGAATGACACTGGGACAGCAGGGGAAGCATGTCTGGGGGCATCTAACACACCAAAGACCCTCTATTACCCCAACATCACAGCCTAACAACTACACACTTTACACACTCAATACCACCTCTCTGACAGTAGGAAAACACCTTGAAACATGTGTATTTGGCACTTGCAGTGAGGAGAGCTTGTCACCAGCAGTGAATTTGGCCCTTGTAGTAAGTTGAGGTTGGCACCAACATTTGTTTTGAAAATCAGGGTGGATTGAGCCTCTAACCAGCAGAGTTTGGGCAAATTCATGGTGGAGGGAGCCTCTAAAAACCCCAGTTTGGACCAATTCATGGTGGAGGGAGACTCTAAAAACCCCAGTTTGGACCAATTCATGGTGGAGGGAGACTCTAAAAACCCCAGTTTGGACCAATTCATGGTGGAGGGAGCCTCTAAAAACCCCAGTTTGGACCAATTCATGGTGGAGGGAGCCTCTAACCAGCCCAGTTTGGACCAATTAATGGTGGAGGGAGCCTCTAAACAGCCAAGTTTTGGGAAATTCATGGTGGAGGGAGCCTGTAACCAGCCCAGTTTGGACCAATTCATGGTGGAGGGAGCCTCTAAACAGCCCAGTTTGGGCAAATTCATGGTGGAGGGAGCCTCTAAAAAACCCAGTTTGGACCAATTCATGGTGGAGGGAGCCTCTAATTAGCCCAGTTTGGACCAATTAATTGTGGAGGGAGCCTCTAACCAGCCCAGTTTGGACCAATTAATGGTGGAGGGAGCCTCTAACCACCCCAGTTTGGGCAAATTCATGGTGGAGGGAGCCTCTAACCAGCCCAGTTTGGACCAATTAATGGTGGAGGGAGCCTCTAAACAGCCAAGTTTTGGGAAATTCATGGTGGAGGGAGCCTCTAACCAGCCCAGTTTGGACCAATTCATGGTGGAGGGAGCCTCTAAACAGCCCAGTTTGGGCAAATTCATGGTGGAGGGAGCCTCTAAACAGCCCAGTTTGGGCAAATTCATGGTGGAGGGAGCCTCTAACCAGCCCAGTTTGGACCAATTAATGGTGGAGGGAGCCTCTAAACAGCCAAGTTTTGGGAAATTCATGGTGGAGGGAGCCTCTAACCAGCCCAGTTTGGACCAATTCATGGTGGAGGGAGCCTCTAAACAGCCCAGTTTGGGCAAATTCATGGTTGAGGGAGCCTCTAAACAGCCCAGTTTGGGCAAATTCATGGTGGAGGGAGCCTCTAACCAGCCCAGTTTGGACCAATTAATGGTGGAGGGAGCCTCTAAACAGCCAAGTTTTGGGAAATTCATGGTGGAGGGAGCCTCTAAAAAACCCAGTTTGGACCAATTCATGGTGGAGGGAGCCTCTAATTAGCCCAGTTTGGACCAATTAATTGTGGAGGGAGCCTCTAACCAGCCCAGTTTGGACCAATTAATGGTGGAGGGAGCCTCTAACCACCCCAGTTTGGGCAAATTCATGGTGGAGGGAGCCTCTAACCAGCCCAGTTTGGACCAATTAATGGTGGAGGGAGCCTCTAAACAGCCAAGTTTTGGGAAATTCATGGTGGAGGGAGCCTCTAACCAGCCCAGTTTGGGCAAATTCATGGTGGAGGGAGCCTCTAAACAGCCCAGTTTGGGCAAATTCATGGTGGAGGGAGCCTCTAACCAGCCCAGTTTGGACCAATTAATGGTGGAGGGAGCCTCTAAACAGCCAAGTTTTGGGAAATTCATGGTGGAGGGAGCCTCTAACCAGCCCAGTTTGGACCAATTAATGGTGGAGGGAGCCTCTAACCAGCCCAGTTTGGACCAATTAATGGTGGAGGGAGCCTCTAAACAGCCAAGTTTTGGGAAATTCATGGTGGAGGGAGCCTCTAACCAGCCCAGTTTGGACCAATTCATGGTGGAGGGAGCCTCTAAACAGCCCAGTTTGGGCAAATTCATGGTGGAGGGAGCCTCTAACCAGCCCAGTTTGGACCAATTAATGGTGGAGGGAGCCTCTAACCACCCCAGTTTGGACCAATTCATGGTGGAGGGAGCCTCTAACCACCCCAGTTTGGACCAATTCATGGTGGAGGGAGCCTCTAAACAGCCCAGTTTGGGCAAATTCATGGTGGAGGGAGCCTCTAACCAGCCCAGTTTGGACCAATTAATGGTGGAGGGAGCCTCTAAACAGCCAAGTTTTGGGAAATTCATGGTGGAGGGAGCCTCTAACCAGCCCAGTTTGGACCAATTCATGGTGGAGGGAGCCTCTAAACAGCCCAGTTTGGGCAAATTCATGGTGGAGGGAGCCTCTAAACAGCCCAGTTTGGGCAAATTCATGGTGGAGGGAGCCTCTAACCAGCCCAGTTTGGACCAATTAATGGTGGAGGGAGCCTCTAAACAGCCAAGTTTTGGGAAATTCATGGTGGAGGGAGCCTCTAAAAAACCCAGTTTGGACCAATTCATGGTGGAGGGAGCCTCTAATTAGCCCAGTTTGGACCAATTAATTGTGGAGGGAGCCTCTAACCAGCCCAGTTTGGACCAATTAATGGTGGAGGGAGCCTCTAACCACCCCAGTTTGGGCAAATTCATGGTGGAGGGAGCCTCTAACCAGCCCAGTTTGGACCAATTAATGGTGGAGGGAGCCTCTAAACAGCCAAGTTTTGGGAAATTCATGGTGGAGGGAGCCTCTAACCAGCCCAGTTTGGACCAATTCATGGTGGAGGGAGCCTCTAAACAGCCCAGTTTGGGCAAATTCATGGTGGAGGGAGCCTCTAAACAGCCCAGTTTGGGCAAATTCATGGTGGAGGGAGCCTCTAACCAGCCCAGTTTAGACCAATTAATGGTGGAGGGAGCCTCTAAACAGCCAAGTTTTGGGAAATTCATGGTGGAGGGAGCCTCTAACCAGCCCAGTTTGGACCAATTAATGGTGGAGGGAGCCTCTAACCACCCCAGTTTGGGCAAATTCATGGTGGAGGGAGCCTCTAACCAGCCCAGTTTGGACCAATTAATGGTGGAGGGAGCCTCTAAACAGCCAAGTTTTGGGAAATTCATGGTGGAGGGAGCCTCTAACCAGCCCAGTTTGGACCAATTCATGGTGGAGGGAGCCTCTAAACAGCCCAGTTTGGGCAAATTCATGGTGGAGGGAGCCTCTAAACAGCCAAGTTTTGGGAAATTCATGGTGGAGGGAGCCTCTAACCAGCCCAGTTTGGACCAATTCATGGTGGAGGGAGCCTCTAAAAACCCCAGTTTGGACCAATTCATGGTGGAGGGAGCCTCTAAACAGCCCAGTTTGGGCAAATTCATGGTGGAGGGAGCCTCTAACCAGCAGAGTTGGTGGAAATCAGGGTGGAGGGAGCCTCTAACCAGCAGAGTTGGGGGAAATCAGGGTGGAGGGAGCCTAGTATTAGCAGAATTGTGCAACGCTTATGGTGGATGAGTATGAGGATGCGGAGGAATTGGAGAGGTTGAGTACAGACATGGAGTTTCATGTTGGGGTGCTTTACACAGGTGGGCACAAAAATGACGGCTCTACCCAGTGGTGGTTCATTTTTATCAAAGTGAGCCGGTCGGCACTCTCAGCTGACAGACGGGTGCGCTTGTCAGTGATGATGCCACCGGCTGCACTGAACACCCTCTCAGATAGGACGCTGGCGGCAGGACAGGACAGCACCTCCAAGGCATATAGGGCAAGTTCAAGCCACAGGTCCAACTTCGACACCCAATACGTGTAGGGCGCAGAGGGGTCGGAGAGGACAGGGCTGTGGTCGGAAAGGTATTCCCGCAACATGCGCCTATACTTCTCACGCCTGGTGACACTAGGACCCTCCGTGGCGGCACTTTGGCGAGGGGGTGCCATCAAGGTGTCCCAGACCTTAGACAGTGTGCCCCTCGTTTGTGTGGACCGGTGAGAACTTGGTTGCCTACTGGAGGAACTGCCCTCCCTGCCGCCAACGTCACATGCTGGAAACATCTCCATCATATTCTGCACCAATTGCCTGTGGCAAGCATTGATGCGATTGGCCCTCCCCTCTACCGGAATAAAAGACGAGATGTTGTTTTTATACCGGGGGTCAAGGATAGCAAAGATCCAGTACTGGTTGTCCTCCATGATTTTGACAATACGCTTGTCGGTTGTAAAGCACCCCAACATGAACTCAGCCATGTCTGCCACAGTGTTAGTTGGCATGACTCCTCTGGCCCCACCGGAAAGTTCAATCTCCATTTCCTCCTCATCCTCCATGTCTACCCATCCGCGCTGCAACAATGGGACGATTCGAAGTTGCCCGGAAGCCTCCTGTATCACCATCACATCATCGGACAACTCTTCTTCCTCCTCCTCCTCCTCCTCCTCCTCCATTAAACGCAGTGAAGCGGACAGATGTGTGGACCTACTCTCCAGCTGTGACGGATCGGATGCTATCCCTAACTCCTCTGTGTGATCTGAGTTATCCCTGATGTCAATCAGGGATTCTCTCAGAACACACAAGAGCGGGATTGTAAGGCTCACCATCGCATCCTCAGAGCTCACCCTCCTTGTGGACTCCTCAAAGACCCGTAGGATGTCACAAAGGTCTCTCATCCATGGCCACTCATGGATGTGAAACTGAGGCAGCTGACTTTGTGGCACCCTAGGGTTTTGTAGCTGGTATTCCATCAAAGGTCTCTGCTGCTCAACCACTCTATTCAACATCTGAAACGTTGAGTTCCAGCGTGTGGGGACGTCGCACAAAAGCCGGTGTTGTGGCACATGCAGGCGTTGCTGGAGAGATTTTAAGCTAGCAGCGGCTACTGTCGACTTGCGAAAGTGGGCGCACATGCGCCGCACTTTCACCAGTAGCTCTGGAACATTGGGGTAGCTCTTTAGGAAACGTTGCACCACTAGGTTGAAGACGTGGGCCAGGCATGGAACATGTTGGAGTCCGGCAAGCTCCAGAGCTGCTACCAGGTTCCGGCCGTTATCACAAACGACCATGCCTGGGCCCAGGTGCAGCGGCTCAAACCATATTGCCGTCTCATCGAGGAAGGGCATCCCTCACCTCGGAGGCAGTGTGCTGTCTGTCCCCCAAGCTGATCAGCTTCAGCACAGCCTGCTGACGTCTACCAACGCCAGTGCTGCAACGTTTCCAACTCGTAGCTGGGGTCAATCTAACAGCGGAGGAGGAGGCGGTGGCGGAGGAGGAGGCGGTGGCGGAGGAGGAGGCGGTAGAGGAGGAGGAGGAGGGGGGTGTTCTTCTCGTGTCCCTGCCAGGAATGTTAGGCGGGGAGACGAGGTACACCGGGCCAGTTTGGGAAGCAGTCCCAGCCTCAACTACATTCACCCAGTGTGCCGTCAGTGAAATGTAGCGTCCCTGTCCGCATGCACTTGTCCACGCGTCGGTGGTCAAGTGGACCTTTGTGCAAAGCGCGGAACTAAGGGCCCGCCTGATGTTGAGTGACACGTGCTGGTGCAAGGCGGGGACGGCACACCGGGAGAAGTAGTGACGGCTAGGGACGGCATAGCGAGGTGCCGCAGTTGCCATCAGGTCCAGGAAGGCGGGAGTTTCAACAAGCCGGAACGCCAACATCTCCTGGGCCAGCAGTTTAGCGATGTTGGCGTTCAAGGCTTGCGCGTGTGGGTGGTTAGCAGTGTATTTCTGCCGCCGCTCCAATGTCTGAGAGATGGTGGGTTGTTGTAAAGAAACGCCTGATGGTGCCTTTGATGGTGCAGGAGAAGGAGATAAGACAGGACCAGGGGAGGATGAGGTAGAAGTCAACAAAGTGGCGGAGGCAGATGAAGTGGTGTCCTGGCTCGTCCTCTGGAGTGCATCGCCAGCACAGTCAGCAGTGGCAGTGGCAGAGGCAGAGGCAGTGGCAGTGGCGTGTACGGCAGGCGGCCTTTGTCCTGCCGTTGCTGCCTGCCACTGATTCCAGTGCTTGGATTCCAAATGACGGCGCATTGAAGTGGTGGACAGGTTGCTCTTCTCAGAGCCCCTAATCAATTTCGAGAGGCAAATTGTGCAGACAACACTATATCTGTCCTCGGCGCATTCCTTGAAAAAACTCCACACCTTCGAGAAACGTGCCCTCGAGGTGGGAGTTTTTCGGGGCTGGGTACGAACTGGAACATCTTGGGAGATTCCGGGTGTGGCCTGGCTTCGCCTAAGCTGCTGACCTCTGCCTCTGCCTCTAGCTACCCTTTTTGGTGCTGCACCTGCCTCAACATCCACACTACTTTCCCCGCTTGACATCCCCCCTGTCCAGGTCGGGTCAGTGTCCTCATCATCCACCACTTCCTCTTCCAACTCCTGTCTCATCTCCTCCTCCCGCACAATGCGCCGGTCAACTGGATGCCCTGACGGCAACTGCGTCACATCATCGTCGATGAGGGTGGGTTGCTGGTCATCCACCACCAAATCGAACGGAGATGGAGGAGACTCTAGTGTTTGAGCATCTGGATACAGATGCTCCTCTGTTAGGTTCGTGGAATCGTGACGTGGAGAGGCAGGTTGAGGGACAATGAAAGGAGCGGAGAACAGCTCTGGGGAGCAGGGACAGTTTGGGTTATTGTTCTGTAAAGCTTCGGAATTTTGGGAGGAAGGAAGACAAGACTGTTGGGTAATAGGAGGAGAGGAGGCAGAGTCTGACTGGCTGCTGGACAATGTGCTGTAAGCGTTCTCTGACAGCCATTGCAAGACCTGTTCCTGGTTCTCGGGCCTACTAAGGTTTGTACCCTGCAGTTTAGTTAATGTGGCAAGCAACCCTGGCACTGTGGAGTGGCGCAATGCTTGCTGCCCCACAGGAGTAGGCACGGGACGCCCTGTGGCTTCACTGCTACCTTGCTCCCCAGAACCATTCCCCCGACCTCGCCCACGGCCTCGTCCACGTCCCTTTCCGGGAGCCTTGCGCATTTTGAATTCCTAGTTAGAAATTGGCACTGTATACCAGTAGTAAAAATTGTGGGTGCACGTAACCCCAATATATTCTTTGAATTACCAGTCAGAAACTGGCACTATATGGCAGTAGCAAGAAATGAGGGTATTTGTATTCCCAATATACTCTTTGAATTCCCAGTCAGACAATGGCACTGTATACCAGTAGTAAAAATTGTGGGTGCACGTAACCCCAATATATTCTTTGAATTCCCAGTCAGAAACTGGCACTATATGGCAGTAGCAAGAAATGAGGGTATTTATAACCCCAATATATTCTTTGAATTCCCAGTCAGACAATGGCACTGTATACCAGTAGTAAAAATTGTGGGTGCACGTAACCCCAATATATTCTTTGAATTCCCAGTCAGAAACTGGCACTATATGGCAGTAGCAAGAAATGAGGGTATTTGTATTCCCAATATACTCTTTGAATTCCCAGTCAGACAATGGCACTGTATACCAGTAGTAAAAATTGTGGGTGCACGTAACCCCAATATATTCTTTGAATTCCCAGTCAGAAACTGGCACTATATGGCAGTAGCAAGAAATGAGGGTATTTATAACCCCAATATATTCTTTGAATTCCCAGTCAGACAATGGCACTGTATACCAGTAGTAAAAATTGTGGGTGCACGTAACCCCAATATATTCTTTGAATTCCCAGTCAGAAACTGGCACTATATGGCAGTAGCAAGAAATGAGGGTATTTGTATTCCCAATATACTCTTTGAATTCCCAGTCAGACAATGGCACTGTATACCAGTAGTAAAAATTGTGGGTGCACGTAACCCCAATATATTCTTTGAATTACCAGTCAGAAACTGGCACTATATGGCAGTAGCAAGAAATGAGGGTATTTATAACCCCAATATATTCTTTGAATTCCCAGTCAGACAATGGCACTGTATACCAGTAGTAAAAATTGTGGGTGCACGTAACCCCAATATATTCTTTGAATTCCCAGTCAGAAACTGGCACTATATGGCAGTAGCAAGAAATGAGGGTATTTGTATTCCCAATATACTCTTTGAATTCCCAGTCAGACAATGGCACTGTATACCAGTAGTAAAAATTGTGGGTGCACGTAACCCCAATATATTCTTTGAATTCCCAGTCAGAAACTGGCACTATATGGCAGTAGCAAGAAATGAGGGTATTTATAACCCCAATATATTCTTTGAATTCCCAGTCAGACAATGGCACTGTATACCAGTAGTAAAAATTGTGGGTGCACGTAACCCCAATATATTCTTTGAATTCCCAGTCAGAAACTGGCACTATATGGCAGTAGCAAGAAATGAGGGTATTTGTATTCCCAATATACTCTTTGAATTCCCAGTCAGACAATGGCACTGTATACCAGTAGTAAAAATTGTGGGTGCACGTAACCCCAATATATTCTTTGAATTCCCAGTCAGAAACTGGCACTATATGGCAGTAGCAAGAAATGAGGGTATTTATAACCCCAATATATTCTTTGAATTCCCAGTCAGACAATGGCACTGTATACCAGTAGTAAAAATTGTGGGTGCACGTAACCCCAATATATTCTTTGAATTTCCAGTCAGAAACTGGCACTATATGGCAGTAGCAAGAAATGAGGGTATTTGTATTCCCAATATACTCTTTGAATTCCCAGTCAGACAATGGCACTGTATACCAGTAGTAAAAATTGTGGGTGCACGTAACCCCAATATATTCTTTGAATTCCCAGTCAGAAACTGGCACTATATGGCAGTAGCAAGAAATGAGGGTATTTATAACCCCAATATATTCTTTGAATTCCCAGTCAGACAATGGCACTGTATACCAGTAGTAAAAATTGTGGGTGCACGTAACCCCAATATATTCTTTGAATTCCCAGTCAGAAACTGGCACTATATGGCAGTAGCAAGAAATGAGGGTATTTGTATTCCCAATATACTCTTTGAATTCCCAGTCAGACAATGGCACTGTATACCAGTAGTAAAAATTGTGAGTGCACGTAACCCCAATATATTCTTTGAATTCCCAGTCAGAAACTGGCACTATATGGCAGTAGCAAGAAATGAGGGTATTTATAACCCCAATATATTCTTTGAATTCCCAGTCAGACAATGGCACTGTATACCAGTAGTAAAAATTGTGGGTGCACGTAACCCCAATATATTCTTTGAATTACCAGTCAGAAACTGGCACTATATGGCAGTAGCAAGAAATGAGGGTATTTATAACCCCAATATATTCTTTGAATTCCCAGTCAGACAATGGCACTGTATACCAGTAGTAAAAATTGTGGGTGCACGTAACCCCAATATATTCTTTGAATTACCAGTCAGAAACTGGCACTATATGGCAGTAGCAAGAAATGAGGGTATTTATAACCCCAATATATTCTTTGAATTCCCAGTCAGACAATGGCACTGTATACCAGTAGTAAAAATTGTGGGTGCACGTAACCCCAATATATTCTTTGAATTCCCAGTCAGAAACTGGCACTATATGGCAGTAGCAAGAAATGAGGGTATTTGTATTCCCAATATACTCTTTGAATTCCCAGTCAGACAATGGCACTGTATACCAGTAGTAAAAATTGTGGGTGCACGTAACCCCAATATATTCTTTGAATTACCAGTCAGAAACTGGCACTATATGGCAGTAGCAAGAAATGAGGGTATTTATAACCCCAATATATTCTTTGAATTCCCAGTCAGACAATGGCACTGTATACCAGTAGTAAAAATTGTGGGTGCACGTAACCCCAATATATTCTTTGAATTACCAGTCAGAAACTGGCACTATATGGCAGTAGCAAGAAATGAGGGTATTTATAACCCCAATATATTCTTTGAATTCCCAGTCAGACAATGGCACTGTATACCAGTAGTAAAAATTGTGGGTGCACGTAACCCCAATATATTCTTTGAATTCCCAGTCAGAAACTGGCACTATATGGCAGTAGCAAGAAATGAGGGTATTTGTATTCCCAATATACTCTTTGAATTCCCAGTCAGACAATGGCACTGTATACCAGTAGTAAAAATTGTGGGTGCACGTAACCCCAATATATTCTTTGAATTCCCAGTCAGAAACTGGCACTATATGGCAGTAGCAAGAAATGAGGGTATTTATAACCCCAATATATTCTTTGAATTCCCAGTCAGACAATGGCACTGTATACCAGTAGTAAAAATTGTGGGTGCACGTAACCCCAATATATTCTTTGAATTCCCAGTCAGAAACTGGCACTATATGGCAGTAGCAAGAAATGAGGGTATTTGTATTCCCAATATACTCTTTGAATTCCCAGTCAGACAATGGCACTGTATACCAGTAGTAAAAATTGTGGGTGCACGTAACCCCAATATATTCTTTGAATTACCAGTCAGAAACTGGCACTATATGGCAGTAGCAAGAAATGAGGGTATTTATAACCCCAATATATTCTTTGAATTCCCAGTCAGACAATGGCACTGTATACCAGTAGTAAAAATTGTGGGTGCACGTAACCCCAATATATTCTTTGAATTCCCAGTCAGAAACTGGCACTATATGGCAGTAGCAAGAAATGAGGGTATTTGTATTCCCAATATACTCTTTGAATTCCCAGTCAGACAATGGCACTGTATACCAGTAGTAAAAATTGTGGGTGCACGTAACCCCAATATATTCTTTGAATTCCCAGTCAGACACTGGCACTATATGGCAGTAGCAAGAAATGAGGGTATTTGTATTCCCAATATATTCTTTGAATTCCCAGTCAGACAATGGCACTGTATACCAGTAGTAAAAATTGTGGGTGCACGTAACCCCAATATATTCTTTGAATTACCAGTCAGAAACTGGCACTATATGGCAGTAGCAAGAAATGAGGGTATTTGTATTCCCAATATATTCTTTGAATTCCCAGTCAGACAATGGCACTGTATACCAGTAGTAAAAATTGTGGGTGTATATAGCCCCAATTCTATTGCTAGGGGACTTGCAGGGTATTTCTGGGGTGAAGGTGGGGGGGCACGCCGTTGGAACGGGTATCGGGGTATATATCGGGTATACGGGAATACACTGACAGTGTATTCCATTCAGGATCCTGGGAAAGCTGGGTTGCGGCGATTGAGCCCGTCAGTGCCACGTTACACTGACAAGCTTCTCCCTGGAATTTAGCTCTTACAAGAGCTGTTGGTTGTCTTCTCCTTCCTATCCTAGCCTGTCCCTGCCTACCCAGAATCTAAGCCCTAGCTAGCTGGACGGAAACCTCCGTCCTCGGTGAATTGCAAGCTCAGAATGACGCGAAGCTGGGCGTCGCTGTTCTTTTAAATTAGAGGTCACATGTTTTCGGCAGCCAATGGGTTTTGCCTACTTTTTTCAACGTCACCGGTGTCGTAGTTCCTGTCCCACCTACCCAGCGCTGTTATTGGAGCAAAAAAGGCGCCAGGGAAGGTGGGAGGGGAATCGAGTAATGGCGCACTTTACCACGCGGTGTTCGATTCGATTCGAACATGCCGAACAGCCTAATATCCGATCGAACATGAGTTCGATAGAACACTGTTCGCTCATCTCTAGGAGTGGACCAAAATTCCTCCTGACATGTGCACAAGCCTCATCATCAACTACAAAAAACGTCTGACCTCTGTGCGCGCCAACAAGAATTTTACCACCAAGTATTAAGTCTTGTTTGCCAGAAGGATCAAATACTTACTTCTCTATGCAAAATGCAAATACATTTTTAACATTTATACAATGTGATTTTCTGGATTTATTTTTGATATTCTATTGCTCACTGTTAAAATTACCCTACCCTTAAAATTATAGACTGTTCATGTCTTTGTCAGTGGGAAAACTTACAAAATCAGCAAGGGGTCAAATAATTATTCCCTTCAATGTATCTAAATTTAATATTAGACATTTGTAACTTCATTTTTGCAAACAATTTTCCAACTTTAAGCATCATTTTTATATTTGTGTTATTGAATTGTATGACAGGTTAAGCCCATGTTCAGTGCAAGTTTACATATGGAACTTCCCTTTTGACAGGAAAAGCTTTGCGTATGTCCTATCCAGGGAACAGTACATACCCTCGGGAATGTGAATGCACTGAAGGATACCACTTTGAGCCAAAACAAGAATTATGTGTGGAGAATACTAAGTGCCTTGCTGGATTTGGGGTACAGTCTCCAGGTGACTATCATGGGACAGGGAGGCCTGTTCTCCTGTACAAACTAATTGTTAGAAGGCTTTCTATATACTTATTATATGTACTGCAAAGTAAGAATGATTTAAAAAAAAAATAGAAGTGTTAATTCATTTTTGTCAAGTTACAAAATTAAGTGATTGAACAAATGAGAAATCTAAATCAATTTTTGATATGACTTCCCTTTTATTTGAAATGAGCATCAGCATTTTGGTACATTTGCAGTTTTTGAAGAAATTCATCAGGAAGCTTGTTCCAAACATTTTGCAGAACTAATCACTGATCTTCTGTAGAAGTAGGCTTGCTCATATCCTTTTGTCTCTTAAGCCCCTTTTACATGACCATGTGCTAAGTCAGTATGCTATCCAGGTTCATTCATGGCCTACGAATAGCACACAGTTGTGTGCAACCTGCCATAGGTTAAAGACCCATGTTGTGGACTGCAGTGAAAAAGTGGTTTTTACCACATTGCTTTTCACACGTGACAGTTTTGGAAATCGTAGCATTTCCATTGCACATATTTATCTGTAATGTGTGGATGGGAGTCGCTAGGACTAAATGTAATCCTAGAAAGACTCAATAACAATGAGATCAGGACCCAGTATTATCTCTTCCAGAACTCCTTTTCCAAAGGGTGGTCACACTAAATATTGATGTAATTTAGGCTAAGGCTCCAGGAGCCTAAAGCCTAGAGCCACGGTTAAAAAAAAAAATGCTCGCGTTTCCGCAGTTAAATTGACATTCAACTTTTGAAAACGCAGCTTTTACGCAGTGCTCTTTTTTTTTTTTTGAGCCAAAGCCACAAGTCGATTGAGCAGAAGGGAGAAGTACAAGTGTTCTCTTTATATTTGCATTCCTTATGAGCCACTACTTGGTTTGGCTCAAAAAAACCTCAGCAAAAAAAATGCTCAGCTGCTTTTCCACAATGTGCGACCTTAGCCTTAGATTTCTCTTTTTCAATCATTTAATTTTTTGAATTGACAAATATAAACTACTAGCAGAAGGACGCGGCTTTGCATGGGTATATAAAAACCTGGTTTAAAGCTGTTTGTATGTCAAGACTGAAGAAACTTCCATTGGTCCATAAGCATGATGTGATCATGTGTATCTCAGTTTGGATATCAGTGAAACACCTGTGAAAAATGGCTGGGTTGTTATGGACACCTGGAGTAAAACTGTGTGTATGTGGCCTTGTGTAACAGTGTCATCCACAGCGCCCTGTGCCTTTCAAGCTGACCTACTGTAGTGAAGAATAATGGCTGGGTTGTTATGGAAACCTGGAGTAAAGCTGTGTGCATGTGGAGACTAAGCACTTGAGAGCTTCTGTTGGCTGATAAATGACATGTGACCGTGTGTATGGCAGTTGGAATATGAGTGAAAGACTTGTAGGCTTCTATTGGCTAATGCAGGTCAGTTTTTTTTGGAAATACTGTATCTCAGGAATGGTAAGTCCAAGAGAGCTGAGACCCAGTCTAAAACTTTCCCGGACACCTGATGTACCTGTTGCCAAATTTGGTGAAGATAAGTCCAGTCGTTTGGTCGCGCATAAAGACCAGACAGACAAATAGACAGATCGACAGACAGACAGAAACTCATTTTTATATATATAAGAGATTAACACTTCTTCTTTTGAAAGCATTCTTACATTACAGCATGTTTTCCAAACCTGTATAAAGCGTTTTCACAATATATGTGTAGTGTATATTTATGTAAGCATTTACACTTTGATTTCTTTTTCATAGTCCAACCAAATAAAAATACTGTCTGCATACCATGTCCTGCAGGATATTATTCCAACTCCTCATCTAAAACAGATGCATGTACTCCCTGGACAAAGTAAGTCATTCACATTGTAGCTGAGCATATTGTATCCAGAAAGTGTATCTTAAAAGGATTGACCACTTATCTAAGCCCACCAGTACTTATCCTCTCACCTACTACACAGGGGTGATATGGCCTAGGATATGTGAAAACAAAAAATAGCACCGCACTGTATATGGTGTAGTAAGCTTGGTATATTAGTAGCTAATTTAAGTAGAGTGGTTGCCCTCACCTTGTTTGGTTGTGAGAGATCACAACCATCAATAGGCAGTAGAACCGTTTCCTCCCTGGGGGATGTCCAGCAGAGGAGTCAGAACTTTGAACCTACAGACAAGTTCTTATGCACTTGAGAAAGGGTCTTTTGACTTGAAACGCGTTGTGTGTGAACTATAATATAATAAATTTGTATATCTAACCAAATCTAACAGGTGAAGCACAGTCCTTGTTCCTCGGTCCCCTACGTTTATGGCCTAGGATATGGATACTACATTAGTTTTCAGATAGGTGAATAATAACTCAGTAATTGTGGTTCTCTTTGTCTAATATTATAATGTGGATTTGACACATTCAAGGGGAACAACATAATAATAAGCATCCAAATAAAGAACTTCAGCACTCCATAAATATTGATGTTCTTTATCTAGATGTACTAAGGGTTGGGAGCCTACTTAAAGAGAACTTTTCACCTCCTCCAACAAGCCCAGCTTTTTTCATAAATTAATAGTTGCTGCTACACTGTTTCGGGCACAGCTGGAATTTTTTCTCAAGCCCCCACTGTTCCCAAGCAATCACTGCTATTATTTTTTTCTATTTAATATACTATTTAGGCTCTGTACTATCAGTAGGGCAGGGTCAGGAAGGAGCGGGCAAGGGGTGTGATTCTCAGCTCTGAGACTGGATGTTTCTGTTTGGAGCTCTGAATGACACTCCCCTGCCTGACACCGCTTTTCTGACAGTTCAGAGCTTTAATAGCATATCAGGTACAAAAACTACCTGTGTTACTTGGGAATGCTGGAGACTAGAGAGAAAATTCCAACTGCGCTGGAGTCAGTAGAACAGCGCCTATTGAACGAAGCTGAGAACTTGAATTGGCGGAGGTGGTGAAAGGTCCTCTTTAGCACCCTATTTTATACCATCCAGAGTGTGGCACACAAGTTTACTTATAATAATGGTAGGGACACTGCAATGGCTAATATAGTATTTCGTAAATAGACAATTATAGTTTAAAATTGGGAAGGTTTTCATTGTTGTGCTGTGCTTAGGTTTGAGACCATGCACGAATAAAGATCTCACACAGTGGCCCTGCCAAAATTTACATGGTGCTTTCAGATAGCGTTGTTTGTATATGACAAATCTGCAACAGATCTGCAAGAAGTACTCTTTCATATCATGGCACAATGTTTGCTTAGTACATTCCTGTTCTGGCATTTGTGCTTTTCCTCTCCATTTTGCGATCTTTATTTGCTATTCACTTGACTTGTGATCCTGTTATAGAGGTTTATGACTTTTAACTAAATTACTTCTCAATTTTCATAGGTAAATAAGCTTTCTGAGGACTTTATTTGCTCCATGCTTCTTAGTGACAGAACTGAATACTTTTATTTTTTATGTCAACGATGGCTAGGATTTGTAAAATAAATTTAAAAAGTAGCCGTGGTCAAAAAAAACCAAAATATTTTCATGTAAATTTGCAGCAGTGCAATAATGGTGCTCAATGCCTTGTGTGAATGTCTGCTTAGAGATGGCCTGCAAGCTGAACTTATACTGTATAAAGCAGAATCAAAGAGTGACACGTACGAATGGTTTTTATATGGAATGTACACTGTTTGTTCATAAATGTAATGAAGTTATGCGCTAATATTTTTTTTTTTAACATTAAGAATTTTAATTGAAATTTAGTTAAATCACAAACAAAGTATTGATAGTAAAGGGTAGACGAGGGGGTGCTGAGGAACAGAGGGAAGGGTAGGGTGAACAAGAAATAGCAGGTGGGCAGCAGGGAGGATCATAGGGATGGGGGAAACAATAGCTCTGTCGCAGCAGAATCAAATACAGGAACAAGAACAAAGGTAAACAGACATCATGTCAAATACAGAGGGGGGGAGGGGATAATCAGGAGGACACAGAAGGGAAGGCAGACTGAAATCAGCAGAATAGTAAAAAGGATTCAACAAGAGCCACGTTTGCTGGTGGTCTCTATCATCTGGTTTCAATTCCGCTAGCAAATTTTCCTTGCTGCGTATGCATAAAACCTCCTAAAGACAAGACAGCAGAGTGGTGGGAGTCAGGGATTTCCACAGTCTTGGGATACCGGACCTCACTGTTACTAATAGGAAGCTCAACAGCTTACGGCTACACTTCTTAAACTTACGCAGGAAGATAGAGAGAAGCAATGCCATTAACCTAAATAATACAAGGGACAGATGACAAAAATTGGTGAAGAAGCTTACATCCTCACCAGACATGTGTCATCATACTCTGGCCGGCGTTGTATCTCCAACAGTGGTCAGAGGAGGAAGGGTAGATCTCATGAAGGACAGAAGGCACTCTGTACCAGCGGGAGAAGATCTTACAGTTCACTTCTAGCGTCTTGAAAGATATAGAGAACTTATGGCGATCATGGAATGCCGAGGACCACGCATCTGGCGAGAATGAGACCCCCAGTTCCCTTCCCAACTACTTGTGAATGCTGGTAGACTGTTGGTGGAATCCTCCATGAGTATGCCATAGATAAGCGAGACAGTATGAGTGGCAGCACTAGTTGAATGCGCTAATATTTTTACGCCTTTTGATTGTACAGGATATGGTGACTTAGTGTCTATATTTAGTATATGACTTGTGACTTCTTAGTGTTTTCTATGTCTTTTACAGTTGTACAGGTATTGGATTAGAAGAGATCGCTCCTGGCACTAACATCTCTGATGCTGTCTGCAATCAAGACATTGTCCTACAGGATTGTATGTGTCTGATTTTAGCAAATAAACATATTCTGATGTAATAAAGCAATAGTGACGATGTGTTTAACCTGAACAGATGTTAAAGGGGTTTTCCTAGCTAAAAAATCTTTCAGACCTATCCTAAGGTTTAGGATTAGCAGGGGTTCAACACCCAGCACTTCCATCGATTAGCTGTTCTAGACAACTCATATATACAGAAAGAAGAGCAGGAACCAGTCAGCTCTGATCCCATCTCATATTAGTGTTATATTTTTAGCCTGAAAAACCCAATTAAAAAATGATCTCATTGTTGTCAAAACATTGGGGTTCTGCCAGCTGGGTTCTCAGCTGCTATTGCAACCATTTTGGTACATGTTCATTTAAATCAGGCTCTCAGAGGTTTTTCTTAAGAACTCCGTATATCAATTCAGTCCTGAAAATTTTTATGTTAGGGTCAACTTAATCAAACAGTGTTTTCGTCTTGAGAATCGGTGTCTCTGTTGTCACGATATCACCATTTTTGTTAATATGCAAATAAACTCTTGAGGTCAATGGCAATGCTGTCATTGCTCCAAAGAGCTCAGTTGCATATTGACAAAAATGACAATGGAGGCACAAGGGAAAAAGCTAGGGGAGAGGGGGTTTATTTTTTCTTTTTCAACCCCTTTAATATAAGAGACTTTGTGTATATCTTCTCAATCCCCCTACAGTTTTGGACGAGCAGGACTCAGGCCTTGAGCTAAGTGCATTACAGTTCACCCCAAATACAGTATGTTCAGAGGCACTGTAACTTTCAATGGCTCTAAAGCTTTGTTCACATCTGCGTCGGTAATCCATTCGGGCGAGTCTGCATTGGGACCACCCTAACGGACTACCGAACATATTTGCCAATGGTGTGCAGTGAAAGCACACGGATCCAGGGTCGGACTGGGATGTCTAGGGCCCACCAGTGGAATTGTTTCTAGGGGCCCACCGCCAGGACCCTGCAGATCAGCGGTACCGAGACAGGGCGGTTAACGGTAATAACATGTTGGGAGCCATGTTACTCACGCACTATACCATGTGCAGTACATATACCTACTGCTACAGCCTGTATGGCAAGTGAACAGCATGGCTCCTAGAAATGTTACCATTACCTGTAGCTGAAGTGTCCTGGAAAAGCTGATCTGCAGAGGTCCTGGCTGTTGTATCATCGCAGATGTAATATTGATGGCCTATCCTAAGGACAGACCATCAATATTAGAAAGATGGATACATCCTTTAAAGTGGTTGTCCAGGAATTGGAGCAACTCATGTGGTGGGAGGGAGGTGTAAAATAAAAAAACAAATAAATAAAAAAAGAATACTCATCTGTCCTTAGCGGTTAAACGGTTTTGCGGCGGAGAGCATAAAACGCTCACCGCCGCACCCGGTCTGACAGCTTTCTGTCTTCTACATGCAGAAGACGGAAAGCTGAGAACGGACTGCCGAACGCTAGTGTGAACCTAGCGTAAGCCTAAAGCCCCATGTAGCAAGACAAAGCAAAAAGCGCTGCGGGAAAAACCCCGGCGGTAACACATCAGTTTTTCCTGCAGCGCTTATTGCAGAAACTCCGCAGAGGTTTCCTCTGAGGACTTTGTTTCCTTTAGGGTAAGTTCACGAGGGGATTTTTGGTCAGGATTTTGAGGCCGTATCTGCCTCAAAATCCTGACCAAAAAGATGGCTCCCATTGAAATCAATGGGAGCCGGTCAGTTCTTTTTTTTCCGGGAGCCGGTTTGTTCCAACTCCCAGAAAAAGAAGCGAGGTGCTCATTCTTCAGGTCGTTTCGCCTCGCGATTCAGCCTGAAGACACTCCCTCCTCCCATCTAGGCCCATTTATTGGGCCTAATCTGGAGCAGAGTGCATGACTGGATGCCGGTGCATCCAGTCGCGGCTACCCGATTTTTGGTCCGGAACCTGAGGCGGCCTCTGCCTCAGGTTCCGGACCAAAAAACCCCGTGTGAACTTAGCCTTATACCTATAGTGAAACTGCAGGTGTTTCTGTAGATATAAGTGACATGCTGCAATTTCCAAAACCGCAACAGTTTTGGAAATTGCAGTGTGTCCGCCATGTGTGTTTTTCTGCAATGTGTGGATGGGATTGCACTCACTATATACCTACACACTCAGGCCTGGTTCACATCTGCGTTCAGTAATCCATTCGGGGAGTCCACATGGGGACCCTCCCAAACAGACTACCGAACGCATTAGCAAGTGGTATGCAGTGAAAGCACACATAGACTATAATGGGGTCCATGTGCTTTCCGTGCGGTGTCTGCATACAACATGCGGACAGAAAAGTACTTTACAATCTACTTTCCTGTCCACATGACTCATGCGGACACCGCGCGGAAAGCACACGGACCCCATTATAGTCTATGCGGTCCGCGTACTTTCACTGCACACCGCTTGCTAATGCGTTTGGTAATCCGTTCGTGGGGAAGGGGGAGGGGGTTCCCATGCAGACTCCCCAAACAGATCACCGAACGCAGATGTGAACCAGGCCTTAAACATATACCATATATACTCACACATATACAATACAATATACACATACAATACTATAGCACAAATACATTTATATACATTCATATACCATATAAGTCATATATATACTTGTATGAATACTATATATACACACACACACACACATATATACATATACATTATTATAGCATACAGTATATACTCACACATACCTGTATACAAACATACAGTACTCACACAGTATACAAGACACATACTTTACACAAATGTACATATATACATATTAAACATACAGACTTTACAAAGAGTTTACTCACCTATTCCAGCAGCAGTCGGCTCCCTGTCCTCCCCACACGCTGCGATGTAAGAGGACTCAGTGTGAGGAGGAGGGGGGAGGGGGAGGAAGTGCGTGCGTGCAGCAGGGGAGATCTCACAGGACAGCAGCTGCAGGTAAGTGAAGGGAGAAGCCATTAGCTGAGGCTGAAGAAAGACACGTTGTCCTCCGATGTGTACTTCTTCAGCATCAGCTAATGGGGGCCCCTGTGTGTGGAGGCAGATGCATTGGCCAGGTGCCCGGTTGGGGCCCCTGGCCATCCCGATCGGGCCCCGACCAATGCATCTGCATTGGTAAAAATCAAAACTTTAAGTCAGGGCTCGGGGGCCCACCGGGAGATTCCCCGGTACACCGGTGGGCCAGTCCGAGCCTGCACGGATCCCCATAGACTGTAATGGGGTCTGTGTGCTTGTCGCGAGATCTCCACAGGGAACATGTGGACAGGAAAGTACTTCACAATCTACTTTTCTGTCCGCATGACTTGTGTGGATATCTCGCTGCAAGTACACAGACCCCATTATAGTCTAGGCTCAAGGGGTATTCTAAAAAACATTTATTCTCTATCCACAGAAAAAGGGATACATTCAGACCCCAGCAGTCCTAAGAATGGGGCCCAAAAGTTGAATGGCACCATTATTTCTACAGGGGGAAGACTCTCTGAGGCTTAGGCCCCATATTGCCAAAATGCCATGATTTGGCCTTTGCTTTTAACATTACCTGTAAAGTGGATGAAATTCTGGCTAATCCTATCCACACATTGCAGAAAAATATCCACAGTAGAAATGCTGCGATTTCAAACACAGTCATGTCTTTTCAAATTGCAGCCTGTCAATTATAACTACGAAAAACCTGGCATTTTCTATGTAGGTATAATAAGGACAGAAAGTGTGCTGTGGAAATAAACGTGTGTTTCTGCCACGGTCTTCTCTGCAGTGCCCTTTGGCTGAAGCTCACTACAAGGGGCCTTATTCTTAGTTTAGTTAATATAACTGGAACCATGATGTGCATTACGGATACTGATGGATCTTATCAGCTTGAAAACTGGAATTGTATATAGTAATACAGCAGAATGGCCATCAAAAAGCGATGATAGAAGAGAAACTTGTAATGTGAATGGAACATTATTGGATAAAATAATTCACTTGCTTGAATTGTGATGTTTATATTTGCCTTTTATGTCTGTTCTCATGTATGTGTTATTTGTTTTCTATATGCAGTGACAAAGGTGGAAATTCTAATTATTTTCCCTATTGTGGCATCAGGGATTGTGATATGCATCATCTACGCTGTGTGCTATAGGAAGAAGTTCAGCGCATTCAAAGGTATTACTCATCCCAATTTTATTAGCATGAGGGCCTGTGGAAATGAGCTTATTTCCATATAATATACATTCACCACTAATTAACTCTTAACTGCATGTGATGCACAAAACTGCTTCTGCTGTGGAAGTGATCAATGAAAATAACAATGGTTTACTAGTAAATACAATATAAGGAAAATGTTTGTTTTTGTACCATGTTAGCCAGTGGTTATGAATTATAAAAAAAACAACAAAAAAAACTTGCAAGTCTTCAGTCTTGAAGTCACTACTGAAGACTTACAAGTTTTTTTGTGTTTTTTTTATATATAGTAAATACAATAAACTAATGTAAGAATTTAAAAGGAATCTGTCAAGGGAATACGTGGTACTAAACGACCAACAGGTCCTTATTGACCGGTGGAGTCTAGTCCCAGATACTTAAATGTCTTTATACTTACCTGGAGGTGAGTCCAGTGAGGCTGTTTTCACATCATTTTATGTTTCAGACAAGGAATCCTTTTTTTTTTTTTTTTTTTTTTTGCTGAAAAACAATCTGTTAGTGAAGTTTAAATGGAATGAAACAATATGGTTGAATTTTGTGGTAAAAATTTGTAGTGAATTGGTGAGGCAGTCCACCATATCGCTCCGCTGCACGTGTGCTTCAGGTTTGTTGTGCAGCCAGTGAAAGAGATATATAACTTTGGTTTCAATGAAGATCAATGAAAGTACAAGCAGCACTTTTCTCTCCGCATTTTTTGTGCAGAAACCACACGGACCTATTAGTCTATGGGGTCCACGGGTTTCCTAAAGTAACTGCTATTTTATGCGGATTAGGTTTCTGTTCGTGGGGGTCCCCAAATGGTCACCCGAGTGCAGATGTGAAACAAGCCTTAGATACTGAATTACTGAGCCTGTGATTAACCTATTCCATTTACATTTTTAGCGCAAGTTCAGGATTGGGTACAGCAAAGTTGTGGCCAAAAACATGGATCTCAGGTATGATATACTATGTATAAGCATGGGAAGAATATGCAAATCTGTCTCCCAAGATGTAAACAGGGAGACAGTGCCTCTGTTATGCTGCCCTCTATAGCAAGCACCCTGAACAACATGCCCGACTTCCCAGAAGCCTTTGCTGCATGATGCGAGGTTATAACCAAATCAATTTCTCAGCTACGGACGGCACCGTTTCTGTCTCTTTGGACTTCATCAGCGCAGCCTAGAGAGAATTGATTTGGTTTAAGTGAGAGGCTGAGAGACCAGATTGTGGGGATAACGTCTATCCTTAGGGAGAGACCACCTTCTCTGGTGTGTGGAGACTTATACAGCCATAGTTGCTCCACTGCAAAGGAACATGGGAAGAATATGCAAATCTGTCTCCCAAGATGTAAACAGGGAGACAGTGCCTCTGTTATGCTGCCCTCTATAGTATAAGCAGTAAGTATGACCTGAAGTTGGTTCTAGTGCATGACCAAAATATACTGTTACCTTATCTGTGTACCCTATTGTTTATAGGGAGCAGTGATACTGATTCTTTTTTACCTGACCTGCCATATAAGAGACCTTAGTTGGAAAGGGGTTGCAACTTAAGAGGAAGAGACGTGGCTTGGAATGTGACATTCTAACACCAAAATTGTGGTGTGAAATTTTGGTAAAATTCAGTCCAGCCAATAGATGATGTAAACGTTTAGATAGGCACTTTATGAGTCAGATTTATCATACAACCAGAAACACTGATAAATCTGGTGCATTTTCAGATTGCCTGTCTAAACTGCCTTAGTGTTACTCAACATGGGCCACTATTTCCATTTATAATAATACTAGTTGAAGCTAAAAGGGTTATCCAGTATCAAAAAATGATCTACAAATACATCCACTGCAGTGTTAAAGGGGTTCTTCCATCTCAGTCTTTCTCCAGGCTGCATGCAGTGTCTGCTTCTCACTTAGTTTCTCCTCCTTCCCCCTCCTTCTTGGTAAACAGGCTGGAGAAGTCTCACAACACTTATATGGATGAGATAATATGCAGATTATCATACAGAGTGGACTCCATGGTATCTGTGTGTTTACATAGAGAGATAACAGACTCTGCTTTATCAGCAAACTGCAATTAGCAGAATGGATTGTCCTGCTGGCACTGAGCACTTGTCCTATCTCCCAGGTCCATGGTTATAGAAACACAGTGTAAACAATGGGAGGAATAAGGTCACATAGCAGGAAAACAGCAATTTCTAATGCAATATATTTAGGAAAAAGTCTTCAATTTACATAAGTTAATAGTATAGATAGGATCCTTGAGATGGGACAACCCCTTTAAATACTCACTTTTCCTTGTGCAGCCATTTCTTGACTTTAACTTACTTGAGACTCCTTTATAACTGTTATTTGCGAGCAGTAAATCTGAAGAAACTACATTTACGATAATGCATCTCTCTGCTCTCACGCTGTATGTTTGTTACTCACGGTTGGAGAGAGTGAGCTTGAACGAAACATCACAAGAGCATGTGACTCAGATGTGGGACTAATATACTACCTGTGATGGCATTGCAGGGGAGAGTAGAGAAGGGAGGGGTAAACAGAGAGTGATGCATCATGGTAAATGTAGTTTGTTCACAGATTCACATGTAAATAACAGTGATACAAGAAGTCTCCAGTAAAATAAAGCCAAGAAAAGGGTGCACAAGGAAACAGTATATAGCACTGATGTGGATGGTTGGTTTTGAAGATGATTTTTGGAACCTGGAAAACCCCTTTAAGTTGTATTTCTTATACACTTGAATACATATCCTTCTACTCAAGTCATGCTTATGTACAATTTTTGTATTTTAGGGTAAAACACCATTCAAAGAACAGAGTAAGAGTGTGTCAAAGGATTGCATACACAAAGTCGATTTATTTTCGGAGGAATGCAATCCTCTAAAAGAAACGTTGGTTTACCAGGGCAGAATGATTCCAATTGAGGATGAATATATAGACCAGAGAAGGTCATCTGAACCAGAGATCGGGAGTATGGTTGCAGGCATGGACTCAACATCAGATCTGGAAATTGGCTCTCTAGGAACATTCCCTGGCTTTTCAGATACTAGTTCAGATAGATTGCTGCCTCCCTCACAAGAAGAAGGCGTCAGTATTCCTCTCTATTCCCAACACCATTGTGGTCAGTCGGCAAAAGAAATTCAGGATCCTGCTGATAATGTGTGCGGCCATTGTGCCTCTCAGCACACGTTTCATGTATTCTCACAGGCAGCACATCCTACATCAGAGGGACATGATGGAGAGGATCCATGTTCTTGCTTCAATAACAGGCAGTATTCAAGAAGTGGGAGTAGTACCAGCAGCATCCCTACTACAGATACACCAACAACTCCATCAGGTTAGTCACTTGTATAATTCATCGTTCAAGTCATTATAATCCATCAGAATCCTTTAGACATGCTGCTGACTTTTAAGCACACAGTGCCTAATACAGTATGTATAAAGAGAAATCTACATGTAAAAACAAATTCTGCCATATCTTGACAAGGCTTCTTGAATAATATGTTGGCACTATATAAATAAAATGTATTATATATTGTTAATAATAATAATAATAGATTTCATACACACCAGCCAAACTGCAGACCTTAGACCTACAGTAGTCATGGCTATTTAATGATAGTTAAAATTAACTGATGGAGGAGAGTTAGGTAGTAGTTGGGTGCATCAGGATTGGTCAATTCGCCAATCCAAGAGCGGGAAGGAGTGCCACAGCGTACTTAGCCTAGCATGTATAGGATAGTTTGAAGTATTCACATTTATAGATTCATGCTAGGATATATGTGTTTTACTAGGAATAATCAAATCATTCAGTCTCATGATTTGTCCTGACATATAAGTAAGTTATCAGGAAAGAACTAATGAAATCTCACTCGCTGCATACGATATGTGAATTATTAGTTGTCATTTTCTCATCACAGGAAATGTGTCAGGAAATCACAACACCACAGTTATTTCAACTGCTCCAGTAATGAACATTAAAACAGATCTGGTTGTTGTGTACTATAACTCGAGCTCCCAGGACACACACACAGCGACTGAAAATGAGGACACCATGAGACGGCCAATGCAGGAGGAGAACCAGAGCCATTGTGACAGCTTTGTGGCCAACACTCAGTCTCCAAGATATACAGATATCCCCTGTTCTTCAGTGTTGGATACGGACAGCAAAACATTTTCAGAGGATTCGAGAAGTCCAGACTTTCCAGACATGTTTAGTCAAGAACAACCCAATATTTTTTTCTCTCCACATACAAACGTTTTACCTATACAAGAAGAAGGAAAGCCAGAATTTTATCTGTGAAGAATGAGGTTACTTATCCCCAGCTAATATTGTTTATTAGGATCATATGTAATGACAGAGAGCGGTCGTGGAATGACTTTCTGCTATTCTATATGACTGACACCTGTTGTCTGGTGCTCATTTTCCAGTATGTCATATATTTATCTATTTGTGTTGTGAGTCTGACCTCAGAACAGGGATTTGTACGGTATATTCATTTTATCAAGCAACAGCTTTTTAATGTTGGGTAAAGTAAGCGTTATAGTTTGTTATGGCTATTAGCTAATTGGTATTTAAAGGGTTTATCCAGGACTTTAATATTAAAGACCTTTGTGTAGGCCATAAGTATCAGATTGGTGGGGGCCCACTTCTTGGCTAATTGAAGGGGCTGCGACACCTGGGCAGTGGTGCAGCTTCTTTGTGGCGTTACATCCATTAGGCACATTAGCTTTCTTCAGTTCCAGTAAAGGGAACGGGATTGGGTTGCAGAACTAGATAAGGTTACTCAGGGCTGCAGAGTCGGCGTCAGGACTAATTTTGGGTGGAGTCAAGTGGGAGAAATAAAATTCTGAATTATTTTTAATTATAGCATACAATTAATGTTATTGTATAATTAATGACATAGTTTGTTGCGTATTTACTTTCATAGGAATTCCTGCAATAGTTTTTTGTGATTTGGAGGAGCTTTACTGGTTCTGAATGACCATTCCTTTACTGGTTCTGAGCCTTTTATGAAGGAGCCAGAATTGTGATATGGAAAAATACAGGATTCAAGTCAGTGTAGCTACTACATCATGTGTGGCCCCGTGCCTATTACCCCAGAAAATCTGTTTAAGGCCGGGGCCCCACGTGGCATAAACGCCGCGAATTGCCCGCTGCAGAAACACGGCAGAAAAAAATTGCAGCATTTTACAATCAGAGCAAAGTGGATGGGATTCTAGCAAATCTCATGAACACTTTGCGGTAAAAACCACGCTGCAGATATTCTGCGATTTCCAAAACCAGCAAATCGCAGCATGTAAATTAATACCTACAGAAACACTGGCGGTTTCCCCATAGGTGTAATTGAAACAGAAAGTCTGCAGAGGAAACCTCTGCGAACTTTCTGTCTAAGGCACTGCGGGAAGAACCGCAATGTGTTGCCACCACGGTTTTTCAGGTTTTGCAGCGTCTTTTTGTTGCGGGGCACCACGTGGGGCCTTAGCCTAATGATCAGGACCTGCTCGGCAAATTGTAACATTTTAGAATATATATTCTATTCTGTGGGCTGTCACAAGTTTGTGTTATATATCAAAAATGTATACAACTATACTGTGATCTACCTACAGGCCATTTTTCAGACCTTGCATAATTGGTGCAGATCCATTGCCATTTATAGTATAGTAAATATGGGTGAGATTTTCAGATACACGGCATGCATATTATTTTGTTCTATTGTCTGAAATTTTCACTCCACTTTGCATTGCAAAATTCATGGTGAAAATCTGTGACGATTCTGCCTAATAAGCATGCATAAGAATACACTATTGAATAATCCTATGGTGGTGCTCTCAGTATACAACATAGTCCATATAAAATATAAAGAAGAAGAAAAAAACTGGGTACTCACCATCAAGAGGATACAGTAAAACTTTACAACTTTATTTTCAAAAATCCATTAAAAGTATACACGGGAGGAGGCACGCCTGAGAAGAGGGAGCTTAATTGAGCTTGAAAAAGTGCTAAAACAGCACGAAACGGCTGTCGCTCCCTCTTCTCAGGCGTGCCTCCTCCCGTGTATACTTTTCATGGCTTTTTGAAAATAAAGTTGTAAAGTTTTACTGTATCCTCTTGATGGTGAGTGCCCAGTTTTTTTCTTCTTCTTTATATTTTATATCTACAATTCTGAACGTCCGCAGCTCACCACCAAAAATTGACAAAATTAGCATGTGTAGAGTTTCATTTAGACCTGAAGAAATATATCTGGGTTTAGTCATAGCTTGCTATTGACAAAATGTATATCAAAAGAGAATGCTTTTAACATACATTTGATAGGATAAAGGGGTATGGTAACTTATTTTTATCCTTCGAAATTGCCAACAGCACTAGATAGTTCATGTGCATGTGGGTCAGAAATAAGGTGATGCTGTCTGCATGACCGAGAGAAACAAACTTTAGTCCCTCACACTCTAGTATCATTACTGTGGTCCTCATCTGTGCAATTTCCAAATGCTCCTTGATCCTTAACCTAGGTCTCTACTTTCTTAGTCTCCTGATTGGACACTTGGCTCGTTCCCACGATGTAACGCTCCGCGCATTCAGACACGTATACACGTGTCAGAGTGTGAGTGCTCAAAACAGATCCCATTAATTTCAATGTGTGCCGGCTCACGCGCACTACACATTGAAATCAATGGGAGGCTTTTTAACCAATTGATTTCAATGTGTAGCGCACGTGAGCCGGCACACATTGAAATGAATGGCATCTATTTTGAGCGCTCACACTCTGACACGTGTATACGTGTCTGAATTCACGGCGCGTTACATCGTGGGAACGAGCACTAAAGCTGTCGCTAAAGAGGGGAGGGGTTGAGGAGAGTTCAGTATAAAGAGCCTAGAGCACTGCTTATGAAGGGACTGACCCTGTGACATAGTTGCGGAGAGAAGAATAAAACTTGTTTCCTTAAGTCGTGTAGGTAGCATGACCATCAAATGTAGGATGTCTATAACCTGCTTTACCTTCACTAGTTAGCATTGTCCAAAGATATGTGTGGTCAAAACTGCCAACAGATTTCCTTCAATATCTTAAAGAGTTTGTTCTTTAAGCTGTTACTGTGCATTATAGCGACTGCTAAAAAAAAAGGAAAAGCCAGAGAGCAGACATAATCCAACTGCATACCATACCATAGTTGTATCTGGTATTGTCATACATGAGAAGTATATGTATTACCAAAAATGAATATGTATAACTCGATTGTGGTGTGAACTTAGCTTGAGGCTCTGCATAAGTGTATGAATATTACCTATGATGGGATTGGATCCTGCTTGTGACATTAAGAAAAAAAACAAACATTTCCCATAGCATTCCCTAATCTTATAGAGTAGGTTGAATCAAGACATTGGTTCTAAATATACAGCTCATGTACAAGGCTTGATACTTTGTTAGTTTTTGGGTGATGGGATCACTTTCTTCTTTTTTGTATAGTGCTTTGAATAACAATTGCTGATCCGTATGTTGAGATATATGTACCAATCAGAAGAACAAACAAAATCTAATGCTCCCTCTCAAATATATTTTTATATGATCTTTTACAATATATATGTATGTTCTATTCCTATGAATGATGTGCAAAACATTTTGCATTTGTGGGATGCCCGTTTTAAAGATTTGAGTCTATTCAGGGATCCATGAAAATGATCAAAAATAGAACATATCCTATTTTTTGACAGTCCGTTAAAACACATTGTCAAAAAATCGGTCATGTATGTGGGTGGCACTGTTAGTGCAGTAGTCCTAGGTTCGAATCCTGCCAGGAACAACATCTGCAAGGAGTTTGTATGTTCTCTGCGTGTTTGTGTGGATTTCCTCCCATTCTTCTCTATATGGGTCTCACAATCTACATTTAAAAAAAATAAATAAATAAATAAAAATCGGTCATGTGAATAGACCCCCTCATTCATATGTATTGATTTTAACTCTGTAATCTGAGGGCCATTAAAAAAATAAATTAAAAAATGGCCGTTACATGGCTGTGAACAATGTTGATGTGAATAGAGGCTAAGTATGCGTAATTCCGTCACCTTCAACAAGGTCATGCATTCCGTAGCACCCAACTAGGTACAGAAGCAGGGCATTACATTTAGGGACACTGTACTATGAAGAAACACATTGCTAGAATGGGGCTGTGACTGGTTCATCGGCAGTTTCTGATCAGCTTACATATCATCAGTTTTATTATGGTCAGACCTGAAACCTGTAGAACTGTCCTGTGAGCTAAAATCTATAGTAAGTATATTCACAGGATCATTAACCTTATTAGCAGCTGCTTCAATTTCATTGCCTTTATCGGATCTAGCAAATACACGTACACTGGGTTTCTCTTGGCATGTTGAGATTGGAAATATGATTTTTAACAGTGAATTTTTTTGTTTTTTTTACAATTTACCCATAATTGAAAAAAAATAAGGAAAAATATATGTATGTGTGTAAAAATGTGTAAGAAAACATTCCTGACATGAAAGAAAGTCCAGGAAATAAGAAAGCTCAATTAAACTACCATATGCTCAAAATTACTAAACCGTTTCTGGTCATTTAGGGGGTTAATAGACTGAGTTACCACTAACTAATACAATACTTGGCAAGATAAATATTCCACATTCAGATGATGTCCACAAAAATTATCTGTTGCCTGGACTTTTAAGAAACTGTTCCCCAAACGGTGGGTAATGTCCTCTGCGGGGGCCTGAGTCACTCTCCGATATTTGTGCAGTGTAACACTGCACTCCACATACTGTATAACCACTGATGGAATACTGAGGTTTCTTGACCCTTCAAAATGAACCTCCATTCCATATTCCAAATAATGATAGTAACATAAATGAAAGCTGCTCACACACATTATATAGCTGTTGGCTGAACCTTTAAATCAAATTCCAAATCAACTACATTATCTATTCCCTGCTCTTCTGTATAGACGGATCTAAAGAACCCACTTAGTAGTTCTTCTTTTTCTTGATTCCCTGTGACAAACTCTCCATTACTATTTAGGGGACCTACTTGTTCTGTCCTTGACTTTTTTGCATTTATATCTTTAATTTTTCAATTTTTGTTTTTCGTTTTTGACCCCCCCCCCCTCCAAACCCCATAATCTTTTTATTTTTCTGCTCTCAGAGCCATATGAGGTCTTAATGTTTGTGTGACAAATTGTTCTTTGTGATGCTACTATTAATTACTCTGTACAATGTACTGGATAGCTGGAAAAAAAATCAGAGTGGGGTGGATTTGAAAAAAAAGTGCATGTGTGCAACTTTATTATAGGTTTAATTTTTATGGAGTTCACTGTGCAGTCACCTGTATTCTATGTTTTGGTACGATTCCAAGGATACCAAATTTATATTGTTTTATTTACATTTTAACACTAAGGCCCCACGTGCCGTAATCACAGCGCTAAAGCGCTGAGGCAAGAACCACTGCGTGATCGCATTGCGGTTCTTTCTGCAGCGCTTTTAAGAGAAAGTTCACAGAGTTTTCCTCTGTGGACTTTCTCTTCCCATTATATCTACGGGAAAGCCGCCAGCGTTTCCGTAGATATAATTGACATGCTGCGATTTACAAAGCCGCAATGGCTTTGCAAATCGCGGTGTGTCAGCACTGCGTTTTTTTCCGCAAAGTGGGCACAGGATTTGCATGACACCGCCTCAGGTTCCGGACCAAAAAACCCTGTGTGAACTTACCCTAACCCCTTAACAAAAATCCAAAACAGTGCCAAATTTTTTTTTTCTAAAAAGTCGTTTTTTTTTAAATACTTCCTTGTACGGGGATGCATAAGTCGTACTTTTTAGTTATAGCATTTTGGGGAATTGCTATTGCTTGAATCACTTATTCAAATTTTTATCAGAGGCAAAACAGTGAAACAGCGGTTTGGCATTTTTGACTTTTTTTTTCACGCTATGGCGTCTACCGTAGACCGGGCGTTTTTGGACACAGGGATACCTAATGTGTATGTGTTTCACAGTATTTAAGTACTTCTAGATGTGTTCTAGGGAAAGGGGGGGGTGATTTGAATTTTTAATACTTTTTAATTTTTTTAAAATATTCATTACTTTTTTTTTTTTTAATTATTTTTGCATTTATTAGACCCCCTAGGGGTCTTAAACCTCAGGGGGACTAATTACTAATTCAATGCATTGCAAAAAATCGTCATTTCTTTTGCAAGCTACATAGAGTAGCCTTCAAAAGAAAATGATTGCAGACAGGCCTGGGAACCTTCACAAAGCTCCTGGCAGTCATGCCAATGGGAGGCCGGTTCCACAGCTTGCCACTGGTAAAATGGTGCCTTGGTCAGCCAGAGGGGTTGATGCCTACGATTGGTATAAAACAGCAGACAGACGGCTATGGCAGCCATCTGGTTTCCGAGCGGCCACATCTGCTGTACTACTATGGCCGATGTCGGGAAGGGGTTAAAGAATGAACATACACTTTAAATAGCCATCCAAGTTTACACATCCATTACTAGAAATGTGCATTCTTGAAGATTTGTAGCCAAATTTGTCTATACTATTTGGTTGTGATAAATGGATGTCCCTCTCAACTATTCTAATGCCACCGCCACAATTCCCTTCCCCACCCACCATGGTAACCTGTCCCCTCTCTGACCTATCTACCCCTATATCTGCATGTCCTTTCCCCCACATCCCTAGTTTAAATGCTCTGCCGCCCCCATTAGAATTCTCTCCCCCAGCACAGCCATACCCCCTTCGATTCAGGTACAAGTAAACAGCTTGTACCCCAGTAAAAAAATAAGCCGAGTGCTCTAAGAAACCAAACTCTTCTTCCCTGCACCAGAATTTGAACCCTGCATTTAACTCCCTAAACTCCCACTGCCTTTCCTATGTTTGGGTCCATGCACACGGAGGAAAACGGCACTTTATTCGGCGCTGAATTTCAGTTCTACATTGCATTTCGCCAACTCATGGCATGTGCTCAACTTCAATAAAAGATACATAGTTGCCTCTATTGTATTACTATTGATATGTCATTTTGGGGAAAGGTGTATGCCACCTTAAAGGGGTTCTATCAGCAAAATCATGCTGCTAGAGCCCCACATATGCGTGAATAGCCTTTAAAAAGGCTATTCAGGCACCGTAAATGTTATATTAAACTACCCTCCCGTTTTAAAATAAAAGCCAAAAAAAGAATCTGATCTACTTATCGAACGTGCACGCTGGGCGGGCATTCAGGGCCTGGGCGCCTGCGCAGTAGCCGTAGTAGAAGCCGCATGCTACTGCGCATGTGTACAGGCCATTTTTTATATCAGTGTCAGTTCGCGAGCGCCGGAGGAAGACGGGACCGGAGGACATCGGAGGAAGAAGAGGCGTGGATGAAGAAGAAGACACACCCTGAATGTCCGCCCACAGTGCACGATTCGTAAGTAGATAACATTCTTTTTTAGGGTTTTATTTTAAAACGGGGGGGTAGTTTAATATAACATTTACGGTGCCTTAATAGCCTTTTTAAAGGCTATTCACGCATATGTGGGGCTCTATCAGCATGATTTTGCTGATAGAGCCCCTTTAAGCAGCATTTATGGTCAAAGATAATACATGGCTCTCATGGCCCACTGGGTCAATGTTTTGAGCGGCAGTTATCACAGTCCAGAAATGCGACAAGGCCAGGTGATAGTTCCACCCCGTTTGTGCGGGCCCTGTTCCAAAACCATACATCCTCCTCTACGCTGAACCATCTTCTGTCACCATCTTCACCAGGGCAAGGCATGGCTTCCACTCCTCGACCTTTGTTTCATAGGTGTAATCTGAAAGCGCTGCCATGGTGTTTCACAATTAATGAGTCTGGATCAGAGAAGCCACGCAGCAGAGGAGCTGCTTAGCTGTATCCTGCAGCAAGTACCTTCCAACTGGGCAGCACTGTCAGCAACAATGGCACCAATATTGTTGCTGTTCTGCAGTTAGGTTGAATAACACATTATCCCTGTACGGCGCATGTACATACTGTGGTGATTCACTGCTTTATTAACCTACATAATAGCTGAAAAGTTGGGCTCCTCATGGCCAGAAAAGTTAGTCTTGAAAAAAAAAAACACCCTACTCGATTTACAGTCTGCCCTTGCACTACCTTAATGGCAATGTTCTAACCCCACCCTAAACATGATGGAGTGTCTGTATGACCAGCAGAAGCCGATTCTATGGACCCCATAGATTATAATGGGGTCCGTGTGCTTGCCACGCGCTGCCTGCAAAAATCACGCGGACAGGAAAGTAGATTGTGAACTACTTTCCTGTCCGCATGTTCAGTGTGGAGATCTGGCGGCAAGCACACGGACCCCATTATAGTCTATGGGGATCCGTGTTCTTCCATTGGCACACCGCTTGCAAATGCGTTCGGTATTCCGTTTGGGGAGGTCCCCGTGTAGACTCCCCCGAATGAAATACCAACGCAGATGTGAACAGGGCCTTAGAAAATTTCATAGTTATCTGGAATCATAGGGTCCTTGTTTTGGAAATCTTCTTAGCAGTACCCACTTTCCTCTCTGCAGTGGTAAGTGTGAAATTACTAGCAATAGTTGCCAATGCAAGAAGTCAAAAGTCTTATCTAATATGATCTGTATGGAAGACTCAAAATGAATTGTTATTATGCTTCCCCATAATATACTGTATCTCCACTTCATCATGGACAATAACAAATTGACCCTTTAACCTCTTTCTACTAGAATTATCACAAATTCCACAAAATTTTATTTATAAGGCATACTCCCTATCTACCTCCACCTCTTTACACATAAACATTTGTCAATGTGACAGTGATGGACCAACCATAGGAAAATGGACAAAGTTCTCAGATTTTTACAAGCCATTTATGAACATTCAGACATCTGTCTGTCCTGTGACCTTTCTACTTTACCTTAGTCACCTCCCACGTGTGGTACTGTGTGCAGACGCATGTATCTAACTCTCCAGTGTGTGGTACTGTGTGCAGACACGTGTATCTAATCCTTTGACGTGTGGTACTGTGTGCAGACGCATGTATATAACCCTCCCCATGTGGTATTGTGTGCAGTAGTGTGTATCTAATTCTTCGGCATGTAGTATTGTGTGCAGTGGCACCTATCTAATCCTCCATCGTGTGGTATTGTGTAAAGACGTACGTATCTAATTCTCCGGTGTGTGGAAGTGTGTATAGATGTGCGTATCTAATCCTTTGGCATGTGTAACTGAGTATAGATGCACATATCTAATCCTCTGGTGTGTGGTACTGTGTGCTGACATGTGTATCTAATCATCTGGCATGTGGTACTCTGTGCAGACATGTGTATCTAACCCTCCCCGTGTTGTATTGTGTGCAGTAGTGCGTATCTAATCCTCCGCCGTGTGGTATTGTTTACGGGGGCGCATATCTAATCTTCCATTGTGTGGTATTGTGTAAAGACGTGTGTATCTAATTCTCCGGCGTGTGGAACTGTGTGTATCTAATCCTGCAGCATGTAGTATTGTGTAAAGACGTGTGTATCTAATCCCGCGGCATGTGTAATTGTGTATAGATGCACATATCTAATCCTCTGGCGTGTAAAACTGTGTGAAGACGTGCGTATCTAATCCTCCGACATGTGAAATTGTGTGTAGATGCGCGTATCTAATCCAGTGGCGTGTGTAACTGTACATTGGTGCATATCCAATCCTCCGGCGTGTGGTATTGTGTGAAGTTGCGCATTGCTAAATCTTTGGTGCGTGGAACTGTGTGAAGACGTGCGTATCTAATCCTCCAGCATGTGGTACTTTGTGCAAACCTACATATCTAATATTCCAGCTGGCATGTGATACTATGTGCTGACTTGTGTATTTAATCCTCTGACGTGTAATACTTTGTGCAGACGCAAGTATCTAATCCTCTGGCATGTGGTACTGTGTGCTGACGTGTGCATCTAATCCTCCAGCGTGTGGTGCTGTGTGTAAATGCGTGTATCTAATCGTCTGGCATGTGGAACTGTGTGCAGACGCACATATCTAATCTTCCGGCATGAGTTATTGTGTGCTGACTTGTGTATCTAATCCTTCAGCGTGTGGTACTGTGTACAAACATGCGTATCTAATCCTCCCACGTGTGGAACTGTGTGCTGACATGTGTATCTAATCCTCTGACATGTGGTACTGTGTGCAGACGCGTGTATGTAACTCTCCCCGTGTGGTATTGTGTGCAGACGTGCGTATCTAATCCTCCATTGTGCAGTATTGTGTGCAGATGCGCGTATCTAATCTTCTAGCATGTGGTATTGTGTACAGTGGTGCGTATCTAATCCTCTGGCATGTAGTATTGTGTGCAGTGGCGCATATCTAATCCTCCAGCTGGTGTGTGGTACTGTGTGAAGACGTGCATATCTAATCCTCTGGTGTGTGATACTATGTGCTGACATGTGTATCTAATCCTCTGGCATGTGGTTCTTTGTGCAGACGCGTGTATCTAATCCCCTGGCATGTGGAACTGTGTGCAGATGTGCGTATCTAATCCTTTGCCATGTGGAACTGTGGGCAGACGTGTTTATCTAATCCTCTGGCATGTGATACTGTCTGCTGACCTGTGTATTTAATACTCCAGCATGTACTTTGTGCAGAAACGCATATCTAATCCTCTGGCATGTGGAACTGTGTGCAGACGCATGTATCTAATCTTTCGCCGTGTTTGTGCTTTGTGCAGATGTGCGTATCTAATCCTCCATAGTGTGGTACTTTGTACAGACGCGAGTATCTAATCCTCTGGTGTGTGATAATGTGTTGACCTGTGTATCTAATCCTCTGGCATGTGGAACAGTGTGCAGACGCGCGTATCTAATCCTTTGCCTTGTGGAAATGTGTGCAGACGCACATATCTAATCTTTCGGCTTGTGGAACTGGGTGCAGACACGCGTATCTAATCCAGGACATGTGATACTGTGTGCTGACCTGTGTATCTAATCCTCTGATGCGTGTATCTCAGCTTGGATATCAGTGTTGGATAGTACATGTGGAGTGACCGTGTCTATAGCAGTTGGAATATGAGTGAAAGACTTGCAGGTTTATTTTGGCTAATGGGGGGGTCAGGGTTTTGGGAAAGCTGTATCTCCGGAACGGTACGTCCGAATGAGTTGGGTTCTCATATTAAACCTTCACGGACACCTGAAGTATCTGTGTACCAAATTTGGTGAAGATCGGTCCAGTCATTTGGTCGCGCATGGAGAACAGACAGACAGACAGACAGAGACAGAAATTCATTTTTATAAGATAGAGATATCTATCGCAGTAAAACTTTTTATCACTAGGTGGCAATGCAGAGCCAAGTCAAATTCTTTTTATATGCTCTCATGTATGGAAACAGTCCCAGAGAAGGAGTCCTTACAACCAATGCTTGTAGCGTGCTGTTATTTTCTGAACTTCAGTAAAACTTCTGTCAAAGATCTTAAAAGTATTGTCAGATTTAGAGAAGGAAACCCTCTCTTTTAGCTAAGTATTCCATGTACTAAACTAAACAATGATGAAACATAACACAAAGACCCAGAATTTGTGTAAAATAAATTCAGCACAGAGATTAAAACTAAGCCAGAAATGTTTTAAGTATTGAAAGGCAGGTATGTTCTTCTATTACCCAAACAGTACAAAAGAATTAATAGATAATATATGTAACTATGTACGAGTCCACTGTGTGGGTAAAGCCCCACATAAAACCCCTCATAAATACAGCAGTCTTCTAACTATCTGTTGTGTTTTTTCATGGCTATTTTTAGACAAACTGTAGTATTACAGCAAAGACCCGCTAATCATTAAGGCTCCTAGTACCTCGGTCAAAGCTGACCGAAGCACTATTTTTCATGTGCCACCATTTTTATGACGATCATCAGCCCCCCGGAACAACATGAAGTCTATTGAAGGCTCCCAGGCTTGTCTAAGCATTCCTTCTATTACAGGCTGTTCTATGCAGCTTGTAATACAAGTGCCGGTATTTTGCAATGCATTAGCATTGTAATGCATTGCATTAGTGATCAGACCCCCTGGGGTTCAAGACCCCCTAGTTGGTCTAATAAATACAATATGAAGAAAAGCAAAATATATATATATGTATAATTTTTTAAATTAAACATTTTAACCCCTTAACGCTCTGGTCAGTAATAGTACGTCCTGGCAAGTAGCACGTTCGCGCTCAGGTCAGTACTGTTACTGACCAGTACTGGCGCCGGCACAGAAGCTGTGCCTGCGCCATTACACCCGGCACTCGGCTGCATTACACAGCCGAGGGCCAGGACGAGCTGCCCATGTGAATTGCCGGTCGGAGCTCCGCTCCGATCGGCGGTATTAACCCTTCCGATGCCGCGGACACATGTCCGCAACATCGAGAGCGTTTTCAGTCACATCACCCCCCCCCCTGGGCGAGATCGGGGGGTGCCCTGATGAATTTTATGTAGCCCGGGGTCTGGTTAGTGACCCCGGGCTGCTAGGACCCCTGCTTACCTGCTTGGATCCTTGCTGTCCTGCCGTGATGCCCGGAAGTGTGTCTCTGCGTCTGCAGAGACACACTTCCTATATAGCCTGCAATACACGTGTATTGCAGGCTATAGTACTGGACCAGCAATCAGAGTATTGCTGGTTCAAGTACACTAATAGGACAAATAAAAAATGTGAAAAAAGTGTAAAAAATAAAGTGTGTGAAATAAATTAATTAATAAAGCCCCAAAATTCCCTTTTTCTATAGCAAATGAGTTATTTAAAAAAAACAAAACATAAAAATAATAAAAACAATGCATATTTGGTATCGCCGCGTCCGTAACAACCTGTACCATAAAATTAAAACATTATTTCACCTATATGGTAAATGTCGGGAAAAAAAACGGAAAAAAAACGCCGGAAATAATGTTTTTTTGCCATCTCACCTTAAAAAATATACTATAAAAAGTGATCAAAAAGTCGTATGTACACCAAAATAGTACCAATGAAAAGCACAGGTTGTCTCGCAAAAAATAAGCCCTCAAGCAACTCTGTCAATCAAAAAATAAAAATGTTACGCATCTCAGAAGATGGCAATGCAAAAAACATTGATTTATGTCCCCAAATGGGTTTTTGTTCGGCAAAATTACTAATGCATAAAAAAACCTATAAATGAGATATCGCCGTAACCGTACTGACCCGTAGAATAAAGTTCACATGATACTTATGCTGTACACCATGTGGAAAAACATTTAAAAAGTAAAATGCAATGCTAGAATTGATTGATTTCTTTTTATCCAGCAAAAAAAGAGTTAATAAAAAATAGCCAATAAGCTATAGGCACCCAAAAATGGTGTCATTACAAAATGCATCATATCCCAGAAAAATAAAAGCACTCATATGGCCACATCAACATAAAAATAAAAAAAATATATACAGTCCTATGAAAAAGTTTGGGCACCCCTATTAATCTTAATCATTTTTAGTTCTAAATATTTTGGTGTTTGCAACAGCCATTTCAGTTTGATATATCTAATAACTGATGGACACAGTAATATTTCAGGATTGAAATGAGGTTTATTGTACTAACAGAAAATGTGCAATATGCATTAAACCAAAATTTGACCGGTGCAAAAGTATGGGCACCCTTATCATTTTATTGATTTGAATTCCCCTAACTACTTTTTACTGACTTACTGAAGCACAAAATTGGTTTTGTAACCTCAGTGAGCTTTGAACTTCATAGCCAGATGTATCCAATCATAAGAAAAGGTATTTAAGGTGGCCAATTGCAAGTTGATCTCCTATTTGAATCTCCTCTGAAGAGTGGCATCATGGGCTACTCAAAACAACTCTCAAATGATCTGAAAACAAAGATTGTTCAACATAGTTGTTCAGGGGAAGGATACAAAAAGTTGTCTCAGAGATTTAACCTGTCAGTTTCCACTGTGAGGAACATAGTAAGGAAATGGAAGAGCACAGGGACAGTTCTTGTTAAGCCCAGAAGTGGCAGGCCAAGAAAAATATCAGAAAGACAGAGAAGAAGAATGGTGAGAACAGTCAAGGACAATCCACAGACCACCTCCAAAGAGCTGCAGCATCATCTTGCTGCAGATGGTGTCACTGTGCATCGGTCAACTATACAGCGCACTTTGCACAAATAGAAGCTGTATGGGAGAGTGATGAGAAAGAAGCCGTTTCTGCACGTACGCCACAAATAGAGTTGCCTGAGGTATGAAAAAGCACATTTGGACAAGGCAGCTTAATTTTGGAAACAAAAATTGAGTTGTTTGGTTATAAAAAAAGGTGTTATGCATGGCGTCCAAAAAGAAACAGCATTCCAAGAAAAACACATGCTACCCACTGTAAAATTTGGTGGAGGTTCCATCATGCTTTGGGGCTGTGTGGCCAATGCCGGCATCGGGAATCTTGTTAAAGTTGAGAGTCGCATGGATTCCACTCAGTATCAGCAGATTCTTGAGAATAATGTTCAAGAATCAGTGACGAAGTTGAAGTTACACCGGGGATGGATATTTCAGCAAGACAATGATCCAAAACACCGCTCCAAATCCTCAGGCATTCATGCAGAGGAACAATTACAATGTTCTGGAATGGCCATCCCAGTCCCCAGACCTGAATATCATTGAACATCTGTGGGATGATTGGAAGCAGGCTGTCCATGTTCGGCGACCATCTAACTTAACTGAACTTGAATTGTTTGTCCAAAATACCTTCATCCAGGATCCAGGAACTGATTAAAAGCTACAGGAAGCGACTAGAGGCTGTTATCTTTGCAAAAGGAGGATCTACTAAATATTAATGTCACTTTTCTGTTGAGGTGCCCATACTTTTGCACCGGTCAAATTTTGGTTTAATGCATATTGCACATTTTCTGTTAGTACAATAAACCTCATTTCAATCCTGAAATATTACTGTGTCCATCAGTTATTAGATATATCAAACTGAAATGGCTGTTGCAAACACCAAAATATTTAGAACTAAAAATGATTAAGATTAATAGGGGTGCCCAAACTTTTTCATAGGACTGTAGCTTGAATAATGTGAAGACAAAAAAAAACCAAAATCGCCAAATGCGTCAGAAGGGGAATATATAAGCGGTGCGAGCGTATGTCAGGGTACAGACCAGTTTTGCAGCTTACAAGAAAAAAAAACAATAGAAGAGACTCCTAAAGTGACCCCCCAATCATAGGAGCTACTGAGACATAGTAGGGAATTTGGTGCTCCCAATGTCCTCCGCACCGCTTACATATTACCTCTTCACCATCCGCTGTGCAGTCAAGTCTGGGATACTAATACTCACTACACCCCCTGATAAATTCTTTGAGGGGTGCAGTTTCCAAAATGGGGTCACTTTTGGAGGTTTCCCACTATTGTGGTACTTCTAGGGCTCTGTAAATGCAACATGGTATCTAAAAACCATCCTAATGAAATTGCTGCCCGAAATCCTTAACGGTGCTCCTTTGATTTCTGAGGACACGTATTGAGTCACGTTGCACAGAAGGGCCACATATGGGATATTTCTACAAACTGCAGAATAACAGAAATAAATATTATGGTATGTTTTGCTGTTAACCCCTTCTTTGTTATAGAAAAATGTGGTTTGAAATGGAAAATGTGCATAAAAAAGTGACTTTTGGAAATTTCACCTTCATTTTGAATTAATTCCTGTGGAACACCTAAAGGGTTAATAAAGTTCCTATATACAATTTTGAATAGTTTGAAGACTACCGTTTCAAAAATGGGGTCATTTATGGGTCTTTTCTGTTATATAGGCCCCTCAAAGTCACTTCACAACTAAATAGGTCCCTAGAATACAAAATCTTGAAATTTTCTTGAAAATCTGACAATTTGCTACTAAAGTTACAAGCCTTCTAACTTCCTAGAAAAGTAAAAAGACATTGAAGAAACAATGCCAATATAAAGTAGACATATGGGAAATGTTAATTAGGGAGAATTTTGTGTGATAGGACTGTCTGTGTTTTCACGAGAATAACAGAAACTTTCAAAATTGATAATTTTATGAAATTTTCAGTACATTGTCCGTTTTTTAACAAACGCAAAGTATAATGACCAAAATTTACCACCAACATAAACTACAATGTGTCACGAAAAAACAATCTTGGAATCACCTGGATAGGTAAATGCATTATGAAGCTATCCTCACATAAAGTAAAATACGTCATATTTGAAAAATAGGGTCTGAGCCTTAAGGCCCAAAGTACCCTGCGTCCTTAAGGGGTTAAACACTCCTTTCCCTAGAATACATAAAAAAAAAATTACTGTGAAACATATACACATTAGGTATCCCTGAGTCCAAAAATGCCTGGTCTACAAACTTATAAAAATATTTTTCCTGTAGGGTGATAGTGGGCAAATCAAAATTGCAGAACCGCTGTTTTAGCACTGCAAAGAAACATAACAAATGTTTTTGATTTCAAACATCCTCAGAACCAACGCGGGCAGTTACAGCAACTTTTTGCAACAGCAACAAGTTTTGAAGAAGTAGATGAGACCCAGAGATTTTAGAAGGGACACAGGGAAGAAGCTAAATATTAACAGAGTAGGCGGTTGGTGGAGTTTGTGGGGAAAAAAAGGGTTAACCTGTATTAAAATCTTTAACCCCTTCCCGACATGCGCCGTAATAGTACGGCGCGTGTCGGGTCTGTAACTATGGCGACCGCCCGGGAGCCGGGCGGCCGTCATAGCCGCCGGGTGTCTACTGCTTTAAGCAGTAGACAACTGGCTCTGATGCCTCCGATCGGTCCCCGGACCGATCGGAGGCATTAACCCCTCCGGCGCTGCTGTCAAAGGCGCCGGAGGCGCCATTTTCCCGGCGGCGCATGGGCGCCGCCATTTTGGCAGGGATCGCCGGCTCCTGGGCCGACCCCCCGTTGCCATGACAGCCGGGAGCCTTGTTAAAGTCTCCCAGCCGGTCTGCAAATTCTCTCTTTTGCAGGCTGGTGTATACAGCCTGCAAAAGAGATGATGATTTTTTGCAATGCATTAGCATTGTAATGCATTGCATTAGTGATCAGACCCCCTGGGGTTCAACACCCCTAGGGGGTCTAATAAATGCAAAAAAAAAAGTTAAAAAAAATATTAAAAAATATAAAAAGAATTAAAAGTTCAAATCACCCCCCTTTCCCTAGAACACATATAAAAGTAGTTAAAAACTGTGAAACATATACATGTTAGGTATCCCCGCGTCCGAAATCGCCCGCTCTACAAATCTATAAAAATATTTTTCCTGTTCGGTAAACGCCGTAGCAGGAAAAATAGTCAAAAGTGCCAAACCGCCGTTTTTTCACTGTTTTAATTCTGATAAAAATTTGAATAAAAAGTGATCAAAGCAATAACATTTCCCGAAAATGGTAGAACTAAAAAGTACACCCGGCCCCGCAAAAAAAGACGCCCTATACATCCCCGTACACCTATGTATAAAAAAGTTACGGCCGTCGGAATATGGCGACTTTTAGAAAAAAAAATTTTTAACACCGTTTTGGAATTTTTTTTAGGGGTCAAAATGTAAATAAAACCATATAAATTTGGTATCCCTGGAACCGTACCGAAACACAGAATATAGGGGACAGGTCATTTTGGCTGCACAGTAAACGCTGTAAAACCAAAGCCCGTAAGAAAGTCGCAGAAATGAATTTTTTCTTCAAATACACCCCATTCTGAATTTTTTTCCTGCTTCCCAGTACATTATATAGAATAATTAATGGTGGCATCATGAAGAAAAAATTGTCCCGCAAAAATTAAGACCTCATATGACTCTGGGAGCGGAGAAATAAAAAAGTTATGGGGTTTAGAAGGAGGGGAGTCAAAAACGAAAAACGAAAATCAAAAAATGCCATCGGCGGGAAGGGGTTAATGAAGCAAATTTATAAGAAGGTACCTTCATATAGATATACTAAGAGGACAACTAGACTTTGTCTCAGGAGGATAAGAGTGGAGGTAACCTATGCCTTCAGTCAGCACTTTTCAGTGCAGTTTGTATGGTATATAAACAATGTATATACAGTGCCTACAAGTAGTATTCAACCCCCTGCAGATTTAGCAGGTTTGATAAGATGCAAATAAGTTAGAGACTTCAAACAAGAGCAGGATTTATTAACAGATGCATAAATCTTACAAACCAAAAAGTTATGTTGCTCAGTTAAATTTTAATAAATTTTAAACATAAAAGTGTGGGTCAATTATTATTCAACCCCAAGGTTTAATATTTTGTGGAATAACCCTTGTTTGCAATTACAGCTAATAATCGTCTTTTATAAGACCTGATCAGGCCGGCACAGGTCTCTGGAGTTATCTTGGCCCACTCCTCCATGCAGATCTTCTCCAAGTTACCTAGGTTCTTTGGGTGTCTCATGTGGACTTTAATCTTGAGCTCCTTCCACAAGTTTTCAATTGGGTTAAGGTCAGGAGACTGACTAGGCCACTGCAACACCTTGATTTTTTCTTTCTTGAACCAGGCCTTGGTTTTCTTGGCTGTGTGCTTTGGGTCGTCTTGTTGGAAGATGAAATGACGACCCATCTTAAGATCCTTGATGGAGGAGCGGAGGTTCTTGGCCAAAATCTCCAGGTAGGCCGTGCTATCCATCTTCCCATGGATGCGGACCAGATGGTCAGGCCCCTTGGCTGAGAAGCAGCCCCACAGCATGATGCTGCCACCACCATGCTTGACTGTAGGGATGGTATTCTTGGGGTCGTATGCAGTGCCATCCAGTCTCCAAACATCACGTGTGTGGTTGGCACCAAAGATCTCGATCTTGGTCTCATCAGACCAGAGAACCTTGAACCAGTCTGTCTCAGAGTCCTCCAAGTGATCATGAGCAAACTGTAGACGAGCCTTGACATGACGCTTTGAAAGTAAAGGTACCTTACGGGCTCGTCTGGAATGGAGACCATTGCGGTGGAGTACGTTACTTATGGTATTGACTGAAACCAATGTCACCACTGCCATGAGACCTTCCCGGAGCTCCTTCCTTGTTGTCCTTGGGTTAGCCTTGACTCTAAGGACAAGCCTGGCCTCGGCACGGGAGGAAACTTTCAAAGGCTGTCCAGGCCGTGGAAGGCTAACAGTAGTTCCATAAGCCTTCCACTTCCGGATGATGCTCCCAACAGTGGAGACAGGTAGGCCCAACTCCTTGGAAAGGGTTTTGTACTCCTTGCCAGCCTTGTGACCCTCCACGGTCTTGTCTCTGATGGCCTTGGAATGCTCCTTTGTCTTTCCCATGTTGACCATGTATGAGTACTGTTCACAAGTTTGGGGAGGGTCTTAAATAGTCAGAAAAGGCTGGAAAAAGAGATAATTAATCCAAACATGTGAAGCTCATTGTTCTTTGTGCCTGAACTACTTCTTAATACTTTAGGGGAACCAAACAGAATTCTGGTGGTTTGAGGGGTTGAATAATAAATGACCCTCTGAATAAACTTTTCACAATTTTAAAAAAAAATTAAACAAAGAAATAACATTCTTTTTTGCTGCAGTGCATTTCACACTTCCAGGCTGATCTACAGTCCAAATGTCACAATGCCAAGTTAATTCAGAATGTGTAAACCTGCTAAATCTGCAGGGGGTTGAATACTACTTGTAGGCACTGTAATCCTGCACAGGTTGGTCACAATCATGAGCTACTCAAAATGTTGCAATGGTTCTTGAAGGAATTTGTCTTGTCTAGGCATCACCCCATTGAAACATAATGTTTAATTAAAGTTTATTGAAGAATTTTTCAAATTAACAGAGGAGAAACATCAAATACACAGGCTTACAAGCAACAAAAACACAAAAGAGGGAATACTGCAGATACAAATATAGACCATTTTCAGGTCATCAGGTGCTAGGGAGAGTTGTAGAAACAACTACATCAAAGTATCAAGGCATAATAGTATGCAGGGGGTAGAGCCCAAACAGATGGCAATATAAACAATGCCAGTATCAACAACATGGAAAGGTGAACAGTATAACAAGGAAAAGGGAAAGGATATAAAGACAGGTAAGGAAGATGACATGGCATCTTCTGGGGGAGGACAATGACCCCAAAATCAAGAGAAAAGGTTAGAGAACTGACCAGACTCCTGAAACAGTACCCATTGTCACCAGAGAATCTCAAACTTGGAGGAATAGAGGGAGTCCTCTGTGACCAGGTTCTCCATTCTCCAGATACAGAGTAGCTCCTGCAGAAACTCCACAAAGGTAGGAGCAAAATACAGCGCCAGTGCCTGAGGATAACTGTTCTGGCAGCCATGAGGAAGTACAGTTAGGGCCAGAAATATTTGGACAGTGACACAAGTTTTGTTATTTTAGCTGTTTACTAAAACATGTTCAGAAATACAATTATATATATAATATGGGCTGAAAGTGCACACTCCAGGGTGCAATATGAGAGTTTCCACATCCAAATCGGAGAAAGGGTTTAGGAATCATAGCTCTGTAATGCATAGCCTCCTCTTTTTCAAGGGACCAAAAGTAATTGGACAATGGACTCTAAGGGCTGCAATTAACTCTGAAGGCGTCTCCCTCGTAAACCTGTAATCAATGAAGTAGTTAAAAGGTCTGGGGTTGATTCCAGGTGTGTGGTTTTGCATTTGGAAGCTGTTGCTGTGACCAGACAACATGTGGTCAAAGGAACTCTCAATTGAGGTGAAGCAGAACGTCCTGAGACTGAAAAAAAAGAAAAAATCCATCAGAGATAGCAGACATGCTTGGAGTAGCAAAATCAACAGTCGGGTACATTCTAAGAAAAAAGGAATTGACTGGTGAGCTTGGGAACTCAAAAAGGCCTAGGCGTCCACAGATGACAACAGTTGTGGATGATCGCCGCATACTTTCTTTGGTCAAGAAGAACATCAACTGAAGTCCAGAACACTCTCAGTGAAGTAGGTGTATCTGTCTCTAAGTCAACAGTAAAGAGAAGACTCCATGAAAGTAAATACAAAGGGTTCACATCTAGGTGTAAACCATTCATCAATTCCAAAAATAGACAGGCCAGAGTTAAATTTGCCTGAAAAACACCTCAAGAAGCCAGCTCAGTTCCGGAAAAGTATTCTATGGACAGATGAGACAAAGATCAACCTGTACCAGAATGATGGGAAGAAAAAAGTTTGGAGAAGAAAGGGAACGGCACATGATCCAAGGCACACCACATCCTCTGTAAAACATGGTGGAGGCAACGTGATGGCATGGGCATGCATGGCTTTCAATGGCACTGGGTCACTTGTGTTTATTGATGACATAACAGCAGACAAGAGTAGCCGGATGAATTCTGAAGTGTACCGGGATATACTTTCAGCCCAGACTCAGCCAAATGCTGCCAAGTTGATCGGACGGCGCTTCATAGTACAGATGGACAATGACCCCAAGCATACAGCCAAAGCTACCCAGGAGTTCATGAGTGCAAAAAAGTGGAACATTCTGCAATGGCCAAGTCAATCACCAGATCTTAACCCAATTGAGCATGCATTTCACTTGCTCAAATCCAGACTTAAGGCAGAAAGACCCACAAACAAGCAAGACCTGAAGGCTGCGGCTGTAAAGGTCTGGCAAAGCATTAAGGAGGAAACCCAGCGTTTGGTGATGTCCATGGGTTCCAGACTTAAGGCAGTGATTGCCTCCAAAGGATTCGCAACAAAATATTGAAAAAAAAATATTTTGTTTGGGTTATGTTTATTTGTCCAATTACTTTTGAGCTCCTAAAATGTGGAGTGTTTGTAAAGAAATGTGTACAATTCCTACATTTTCTATCAGATATTTTTGTTCAACCCTTCAAATTAAACGTTACAATCTGCACTTGAATTCTGTTGTAGAGGTTTCATTTCAAAACCAATGTGGTGGCATGCAGAGTCCAACTCGCGAAAATTGTGTCACTGTCCAAATATTTCTGGCCCTAACTGTACCACAGGAGGTCCTTCTTCACAGGGGAGATTTTGCTGGGGATGACTGAAAGGAAGGGGTGAGGGGTAGGCTACTCACCTTAGCATAGGTCAAACACTAAATCCAAAAAGTTTGCCACATTCCCTCCAGATATGCAAGAGGGTGCTCCTCTCTGAACCACAACGCCAACACTGATCAGAAACACCAAGATAGAACCTATGGAGAAGCTCTGGGCAATGGTACCATTGAGTCAGAATCTTGAAGTTCTTCTGCACATTGTATGGTTTGGCCTATTGTGGACAAATAGGAATTACTTATCCCAATCAGCAGAGGAGAAGTTTAACTGTAGGTCTTTCTACCCAGGAACAGGTGTAAGGAGGCCACGTGGATTGCTGCCCAAATAAGGATGCTATAGAGTGCACTTGCCTGAGTCTCAAGGTGCGAGAAGGTGCCTTCCAATTGTGTAGGACTGGCGGAAAGCAACAAAAGTAAGAATTTGTGAAGAAATTCCAGCAGTAGGCTATACTCCAACCAAAACAGAGGAATGTTGGGGCAGGAGGTACGCAGCTGCTCAAGGGAAGGATGAGGTGGGTTCCCAGTAACCCATTCCAGCCTCACGCCATCCCGAACAGACCAGCAAAAGAATCTGGTAACAGAATAACCCAGAGGGAAAAAAGGGTTCTGTATAACAAGGTTCAGGGCGTCTGGGAGCCTAGCAATGAGGTCACGGTGGCTCATCACATCCTTAACCCCGAGGAAGGGCGCTAATAGGAATATGTGTTTGATAAGTTTTGCATGGAAGCAAGCTGGGACCCAAGGCAGGGAGGGGAGGTGAGCATGGAGCAACTCAGACTCTATTGGTTTTTAATGCCAGAATATCTGTGGAAAACATTGTGGGGTACTAGTCCCAAATAAACCCAACCCGATGGACTTCAACGGCTACTGACCTGTAGCACTGACATTTCACCTGATGAAGGTCCTAGAGAGATTGGACCTGACACATCTACGCCCTCTAGTGTGTTCTGCTCTGGACCCTCTCCAGTTTGCCTTTCGGCCGGGCATTGGGGTGGATGATGCGATCATCCACCTTCTTCATAGAGCTCTCTCTCACCTGGAGAAACCCAGGGACACTGTGAGAATAATGTTCTTTTATTTTTTTTTAATGTAGATTGTGAGCCCCATATAGGGCTCACAATGTACATTTTTTATCCTTTTTTTCCAATTAGTATGTCTTTGTAGTATGGCAGGAAATCCACGCAAACATGGGGAGAACATACAAACTCCTTGCAGATGTTGTTCCTGGTGAGATTTGAACCCAGGACTTCAGCACTGCAAAGCTAACCACTGAGTTGCCCCTATGTTCTTTGATTTCTCCAGTGCGTTCATCACCATTCAGCCAGGGCTATTGAGAGACAAGCCACCTTGTTGGAGTGGACCACCACCTCTCCAACTGGATCCTAGACTACCTCACAAACCGACCTCAGTAGGTGAGAGCCAGGGACCGTGTGTCGGACACTATGATGTGTAGTACGGGGGCACCACAAGGTACAGCTCTTGCCCCTTTTCTCTTCACACTGTACACTGCTGACTTTAAGCACAACTCATCCAGCTGTTACTTACAGAAGTACTCCGATGACTCTGCAATAGTAGGCCTCATCACTGATGGTGACGACAGGGAATACAGAGACTTAGGGTGCATTCACATGGAGTAACGTGCTGCGTGACCTGGCACATATACAGTACGCCATGTGAGATTTTGAGCGCCGTATACGCTCCCATTGATTTCAATGGGCGCCTGGATAACGCAGCGTATACGAGACTAACTCCCATTAAAATGAATGGGAGCATATACGGCGCTCAAAATCTCACACAGCGTATACGTGCCCGGTCACGCGGCACGTTACTCCGTGTGAATGCACCCTTAAACTGGGATTTTGTAGAATGGTGCCAGTGGAACCACCTCAGGATTAATGCTGGGAAGACCAAGGAGATGGTGGTGGACTTTAGTAAATGGAGAAGTGCTCCAATCCCGGTGGAGATCCAAGGGTCATGCATTGAGATAGTCAAGACCTGTAAGTATCTGGGTGTGCTCCTCAATAATAAACTGGACTGGGCTGATCACCTGGATGCGCTGCACAAAAAGGGTCACAGCAGACTCTACCTGCTCAGGAGGCTGAGGTCCATTGGAGTCCAGGGGACACTTCTTAAGGCCTTTTTCAACTCTGTGGTTGCTTCTGCCATCTTTTTCGGTGTGGCCTGCTGGGGGAGCAGTATATCAACCAGGGACAGAAATAGGCTTAACAGGCTGATCAGAAGGGTCAGCTCTCTTCTGGGGAGCCACCTGGACCCAGTACAGGTGGTGGGTGACAGAAGGATACTGTCCGTGGTGAGCTCCATGCAGGAGAATAAATCCCACCCCATGTATGAGACCTTGACGGCACTTGGCAGCACTGTAAGTAACCGGCTGCTTCACCCCAAGTGTGAGAAGGAGCGCTATCGGAGGTCCTTCCTCCCAACCAAAGTCAGGCTGTATAATCTACATCAGGCCAAGCGAAGAGAGAGAGCTAAATGATCCTGAAGTCTTATTTCTTTGTTTTCCTCCTTAGCTGCTATGGATTCCTAGTATTTTTCTCCTTCTGTAATATATTACTGTTTATTATCCTGTATCTGTATTATCTATGCTGCTGAAACACACTGAAATTTCCCCACGTGGGACTATTAAAGGATTGTCTTGTCTTATCTAACGCCAATTAAATAGACAAAGCAGACCAAGGACTTGCAGAATTATTTGGGATCTGTTAGCACTACACCCCCATCACATTTATGTCATGTCAGAGTCCTGAATCGAAGCTTGCTACAAGCTGAACTCCACTGAAATTTCCCAAATGCGTCTTGTAAGCAAAAAAAAAAAAAAAAGAGTTGTATGACGTAGATGGGTGGGGCCTGAAATACATAGAGGAGTCAGGGAATGACATCCATGTTTAAGGCATTGATGCAGCCAAAATAAGATAGGCGCAGAGTGCCATATTTCCACAAGTCAGCTGACATCCTCTCTAACATTGGGAGGTAGTTGAGGTGAAAAAGGCTGAGTCGGATGACATCTGAATCCCTAGGTAGTTTATAAATGTGGGCTGCCATTTGAAAGCAAAGCTGCAAGATGAGAGGGCTTTGATGGGGGTAAAGTAATATTAACCCTTAGGACAGACCTGGGCATTGTATGACCCGCGAGCCACATCCGCCCTCTAACTTTCTCTGACCAGCTCGCATAGGGTGTAGGATAAAGGTATATGCCGAATGGCAAGTCGGCTAAAGAACCTTTGATGACGCTCCCCTTTGCAAAGGCTGAAACCACTGGTAAATATCATCTTTAGCCATACTCAAATACTGAACTTTGATAACCTGCAGTGTTGCTGCTTTTTTGGTTTTTATTTTACTGCTGCTGTACAGTTCTACAGGTTAGCCTCCAGCAAGTATGAACTGGCTAACCTTTGAAGCACATCCAGTGTGATACTAGCTTTATTTTTTTAATAGACCAAACAGGAACAAATCTCAGAGGCAGGTAACGGAAGTTTCCAAAATCAAAGCTTTATCCTTCAGACTTCAAAATGCAGCAAATGAGCCTTAGCTGTAGACAAAATCATTCTCTGTGACTTTCTGCTGTTCTGCTAGTTGCATTGAACGTGCAGAACATTTCATTATAGCTGCATTCTTTGCCAGGACAATGAGGGGGGTGAAGTTCTGGATGACAGATACAGCTTTTAGTCTTGTTTACAGAGAAATGTCTCAATCTGCCACTGGCACTGACAGCAGCATCTTCAGTAATACTGGGAGCTCTGTTTCAGTTTCGTTTCTTTGTAACTGAGGCTTTTGTTCTAGTCTAAGGGAGCGTTCACACTACCGTCGGTGTCCGACATGTAGTGTCCGCTCCTAGTGTCCGCTCAAAATCTGTCACGGACACTAGGAGCGGACACTAGATGTGTCCGTGACACCTGTCATTCAAATGAATGGGCATCGGGTGCGTTCTTTTGCACTCCGTGCCCGTCCTTCCCTGTCCGCAAGAGAAGATGTCCGACTTCTCAAGCGGACAGAGGAACCCTGCATGCAGGGCTTTTCTGTCCGCTTGAGAAGTCGGACATCTTCTCTTGCGGACAGGGAAGGACGGGCACGGAGTGCAAAAGAACGCACCCGATGCCCATTCATTTGAATGACAGGTGTCACGGACACATCTAGTGTCCGCTCCTAGTGTCCGTGACAGATTTTGAGCGGACACTAGGAGCAGACACTACATGTCGGATACCGACGGTAGTGTGAATGACCCCTAAGCAATGGTTTTATTTTTCTTCCTGTAAATACCATTAGTCTTGACTCCACATACAAGCACAAATCAGTGGTAAAAATTGTGTAACTACAGCAGATAATCTGGTGATATCCATGGGCGTCACTCATGTGGCCCGATGAGATAATTTCTATTCCCTCTGAGTGTGGGAAGAGCCCACTTACAGTTTACTCACAGCAGATGATTTTGACGTTCTTGTCAGAATCAAGATTAGATGTTTCCTAACTGATGCCCACTAACTGAAAAAAAATTCAGAATGGGATGGAATTGGAGAAAAACTGTGTTTGTATGACTTTTCTTAAGGGCTTTGTTTTTACGGCGTTCACTGTGCAGCCAAAACAACATGTTACCTGTATTCTATGGGTCAGTACGATTTTTTTTTTACATTTTAACGTCTTAGAAACAGGGGCGGATACAGGGCCGGGCGAGCCGGGCAACCGCCCGGGGCCCCGCGCTTAGCTGTGTGAGATCAGCTTAGCTGTGAGATCAGCTCCTGCTTTAAAGCTCCGGCCCGGCTTGTGTGTGTAGGTGTGATGACGTCATCACATCACGCTTACACACGCAAGCCGGGCCGCAGCTAAGCAGGAGCTGGGATCACAGCTCCTGCATCGCGTATGTGACTGGAGTGAGAGAGGAGCGTCGGGGGAACGATGGAAGGTGAGTGATAGAAGGTGAGTGTAAGTGTTTGTTTTGTATTAAATATTAAGGTGGAACATAATGAAGGGGGCCCATGAAACTGGGGGGCAAATGAAGGGGAGGGGGGGAACGGCATGACACTGGAGAAGATGAAGGGGGTGGGGAGAGAACGGCATGAAACTGGGGACAAAGATGGAGGGGGCCCAAAGAAACTGGGGGGCAAATGAATGGGAGGGGGGGAACAGCATGACACTGGGGAAGATGGAGGGGGGGAGAACAGCATGACACTGGGGCAGATGGAGGGGGGGAGAACAGCATGACACTGGGGCAGATGGAGGGGGGGAGAACAGCATGACACTGGGGCAGATGGAGGGGGGGAGAACAGCATGACACTGGGGCAGATGAAGGGGGGAGAACGGCATGACACTGGGGCAGATGGAGGGGGAGAGAACAGCATGACACTGTGGCAGATGAAGGGGGGAGAACGGCATGACACTGGGGCAGATGGAGGGGGGAGAACGGCATGGCACTGAGGCAGATGAAGGGGGGAGAATAGCATGACACTGGGGTGGATGGAGGGGGGAGAACAGCATGACACTGGGGCAGATGAAGGGGCGTGAACGGCATGACACTGGGGCAAATGAAGGGGGGGAGAACGGCATGATACTGGGGCAGATGAAGGGGGGATGGCATGACACTGGGGCAAATGAAGGGGGAGAACGGCATGACACTGAGGCAGATGAAGGGGGGAGAATAGCATGATACTGGGGCAGATGAAGGGGGGATGGCATGACACTGGGGCAAATGAAGGGGGGAGAACGGCATGACACTGAGGCAGATGAAGGGGGGAGAATGGCATGATACTGGGGCAGATGAAGGGGGGGATGGCATGACACTGGGGCAGATGAAGGGGGGCAGAATGGCATGACACTGGGGCAGATGAAGGGGGGGAGAATGGCATGACATTGGGGCAGATGAAGGGGGGAGAACGGCATGACACTGGGGCAGAGACGGGGGGGACATGAAACTGTGGGCAGATAAAGGGGGAGAATGGCATGAAACTGGGGACAGAGATAGAGGGGGGGACATGAAACTAGGGGTAGATGAAGGGTGTATATGAAAATGGGGAGAGATGGAGGGGGGACATATAATTTACGGGTGACTGTAGGAGGATTATACTGTGTGGAATCACATGAAAAATGAATGAGAATGGGCGGAGTCAACATAAAAGTGGGCGGGGCCTAATTTGCTGCTGCGCGTAGGGCCCCGCCAAAGTCAATTGCCCAGGGCCCCGCAAACCCTGGATCCGCCACTGCTTAGAAAAATCGAAAACAAAAATTTCTTGGAGTTGCCATATTCTAACACTTGTAACTTATTATTATTTATATATATATTATATAATATATATTATATATTATTATGATTTATTGTATTTACATTATTTATTATACCTCCTACGTGTCTGATCAGTAATGCAAAGCATTATAATGTTAATGCATTGCAATACATTGCAAATTACCGTCATTTGTATTACAGGCCGCATAGAGAGACAGGCCTGCAAGCCTGCAATTGCCTCCTGACTGTCATAGCAACTGATCATAGGCCCCAGATCCTGAGCGATGTTGATATACAGAAAAATGTTGGCACCCATGTGCGTCCACAAAAATAGCACCTTGGTCAGCTGTAACTGATGCACTAGAGGCCTTAATGTATGGGCATTAGCGCCAAGTCTTTGCTGTATAATACAGCAGAGACCCAGCAGCTATGGCAGCCACACATAACCGACATCTGCCATAATAGTACAGCAAATGTTGGGAAGGGGTTAAAGGTAGTTTCTTAGTGGATAAAGGACTACCAAAATTAGAATTATACTGAATGGGTACCCTCAAAATAAACAATAAAATATAACTTTTATTTCTAGTAATTAAAAACAGCAGGGTGTTAACCCTCACAATAAACAATGCACTAAAACAGTGATTATGTCTGCGATTCAATAAAAGCAAGAGAGGAAAAAGGCAGACAGTTATAACAATCGGGTGTCAGCTGCCCAGTGTCTATATAATAATGCAACCGAGACACTATAATATAATCAGGCTGAACCCCTTAAAGGTAGTCTATCATCTCCCCAAGTATATTCAACTGTCACCACCATGTTTAAGGGCACATTACAGTGGTAAACAACATATTTTTATCATGTATGTCACTTTTGTAGATTTGACTAAACAAACAACCAAGATAGGCCGCGCTCCTTGGAACCAAAAGGAATTGGTGGGTGACCACCATGGGTGCTTATCTGGTTTAAAACTGGGTACATGCTTCTTATGGAGAAGGTACTTGGAAATCCGAGTATGGAATTAGGCAGGGACCACTGGCTAGCGTCTGCCAGAGTGACCCCATAGTTTATAAACGTAATGCTGGCAGCTAAGTGGTCAAAACTTAAAGTGGTTGTAGATTTGGAGAACAACTTTGAAGCGTTATACAAATGAGGCAAGTTGGTGCACTGTTGGTGGGCCTTTAGCTCTTGGAGCACTGCTGTTGCTGCTCAAGTAGATGGGGTAATGTCATAGCAGTGGGGAGATTACCGTAATTGACATTGCATAGCGTGGTGCAGGCATGAGACGATAGGAGTCTGAGCGGAAACAACAATGCTTCAGAGAGCTTAAAGGGATTGTCCAGGACAAAATGATACTTCTACACTGAGCTAAACACCCTACCCCTTCCTAACTTCCAACTTATTTAGTTTACAAAAAATAGGGCACATTTTCTGATTTTTCAGTGATGTTCTGTTTCCGAGTTTCCGGAAATGGACCATCACCAGTACTAACCCCCATGCCATCATACTACCTGACTTCCTGTCCGCATCTGATGGGCACAGGAGATCACTTCCTTCTGGTGTCCGGCTCCTCCTCTTCATGATGTCTGCTGGCCTCCCATGCCTGCACAATAGAGCCAGCAAACGTCAAGAGGAGGAAGAGCCAGCACCACAGAAGGAAGTGATCTTCTGTGCCCAGAAGATCTGAACAGGAAGACAGGTAAGAATGATGGGGTGGGGGATGGGCTGAGTTAGTTAGGAAGGGCTAGTAGTGGGCAGGCTAGCTTGGAAAAAAGGGAGGAGGAGTGAGGGAGTGTGAGTGAGTCCTGAGTGAAGAGCAATGCATCCAGGTAGTTGTAGGATAAAAGAATAGGAATCTACAAACAAATGCAGAAGATGCCAGAGAAACCCAGTCACAAGGTCTATGCGGAGGTAAACTGTCAGCAGATTTTTGATCAAATATGTAAAAAAAAATCAGAAAGGAAGTCAGGTATGAGCGTCTCCTCAGTGACACAATCTGATATATGCAAGGCTATACAAAGGGAAAAACACTGATCTCAGCATTTCACCAACTCACTCCTAGACCAATCAAAAATCGGGTTATGGAGGACTAACCAGGGAAGGCCCAAAATCATATCTGAAACGAGACCCTCCATAACCAGAAAACTTATGACCTCTGAATGAATACTTGAAGACTGATTAGCGGGGTCCTGTATCAGACTCCACTCCTGGCCATTGGGGTAGAATCTGCTCCAGTAACTGACAATGGAGTGTCAAACAATAACAGATCTAAACCCAAGGCAGAAATAAATGACAAATTAACAAAATTAGCTCCAGCTCCCTAATCTTCAAGAGCCTGGCCAGATACAGACTTATCCTCATAAGGAAGAGATACTGGTAGCATCAAGTTATGATAATTTTCAGAAGGTACCTGATTGCCTGAGTGGGTCTTTCGAATTCCACTCAGGCACTGAAGTTTTTCCGCTGGTGTGCGGGGTTTAATGGAGCAATCTTGGATGAAATTACCCAGTTTACCACAACACAGGCAGAGGTTATTCTGAAGACAGTATTCTCATCCAGCGCTCCCAGCTGCATAGGTTCATCATCGGTGGTGGCAGAAGGGGAGACAGACTTCATATGAGAGAGAGAAGGACAGACAGAGAAATGAGAGAAACCAGGCCCTATTTTCTCCTTGCGTCTGTCCCGAAGTCTCCGGTCAATGCAAACGGCCACGGCTATGGCCTGCTCTAAGTTAGGAGGATCTGGGTGACTTGCCCAAAAACCCTTAAAGGAATCATCAAGACCCTGTTTAAAAGAGCCCTCAAAGCTGACTTGCACCAACCTGCCATAATACTATGTTTTCAAAATTAGGAACAATACCATTCAGTGTAGCACCTGCCCTGTCAAATGGTGAGAAGCGGCAACTCTGCCAGTCCAGTTTGGTCTGGCTCAACATAAATAACACCCAGGCACCTAAATAAATGATATAAATCGGTCCACTCCACTCCTCTGCCTCAGGGGAAAGTTTAAGGGCCCGAGCCTGTGGATCCTGCTGCAGGAGAAAAACAACCACCCCTACTATTTGAGATTGTGACTAGAGATGAGCGAACACTAAAATGTTCGAGGTTCGAAATTCGATTCGAACAGCCGCTCACTGTTCGAGTGTTCGAACGGGTTTCGAACCCCATTATAGTCTATGGGGAACATATACTCGTTAAGGGGGAAACCCAAATCCGTGTCTGGAGGGTCACCAAGTCCACTATGACACCCCAGGAAATGATACCAACACCCTGGAATGACACTGGGACAGCAGGGGAAGCATGTCTGGGGGCATAAAAGTCACTTTATTTCATGGAAATCCCTGTCAGCTTGCGATTTTCGCAAGCTAACTTTTCCCCATAGGAATGCATTGGCCAGCGCTGATTGGCCAGAGTACGGAATTCGACCAATCAGCGCTGGCTCTGCTGGAGAAGGCGGAGTCTAAGATCGCTCCACACCAGTCTCCATTCAGGTCCGACCTTAGACTCCGCCTCCTCCGGCAGAGCCAGCGCTGATTGGCCGAAGGCTGGCCAATGCATTCCTATGGGAATGAAGAGACTTAGCAGTGCTGAGCCAGTTCTGCTCAACTACACCGTGTGCCGGTCAGCCCATCTGATATAGCAGAGCCGAGTGTGCACACTCGGCTCTGCTATATCAGATCGGCTGACCGGCACACTCGGCTCTGCTACATCTGATGTAGCACACTCGGCTCTGCTACATCTGATGTGCCGGTCAGCCCATCTGATGTAGCAGAGCCGAGTGTGCACACTCGGCTCTGCTATATCAGATGGGCTGACCGGCACATCAGATGTAGCAGAGCCGAGTGTGCACACTCGGCTCTGCTACATCAGATGTGCACACTCGGCTCTGCTATATCAGATGGGCTGACCGGCACATCAGATGTAGCAGAGCCGAGTGTGCACACTCGGCTCTGCTACATCAGATGTGCACACTCGGCTCTGCTATATCAGATGGGCTGACCGACACATCAGATGTAGCAGAGCCGAGTGTGGATATAGGAATCCATAGGAATGCATTGGCCAGCGCTGATTGGCCAGAGTACGGAATTCGACCAATCAGCGCTGGCTCTGCTGGAGGAGGCGGAGTCTAAGATCGCTCCACACCACCTTAGACTCCGCCTCCACCGGCAGAGCCAGTGCTGATTGGCCGAAGGCTGGTCAAGGCAGAGCCATCTGATGTAGCAGAGCCGAGTGTGCACACTCAGCTCTGCTACATCAGATGTGCACACTCGGCTCTGCTATATCAGATGGGCTGACCGGCACATCAGATGTAGCAGAGCCGAGTGTGCACACTCGGCTCTGCTATATCAGATGGGCTGACCGGCACATCAGATGTAACAGAGCCGAGTGTGCACACTCGGCTCTGCTACATCTGATGTAGCAGAGCCGAGTGTGGATATAGGAATCCATTGGCCAGCGCTGATTGGCCAGAGTACAGAATTCGACCAATCAGCGCTGGCTCTGCTGGAGGAGGCGGAGTCTAAGATCGCTCCACACCAGTCTCCATTCAGGTCCGACCTTAGACTCCGCCTCCTCCAGCAGAGCCAGCACTGATTGGTCGAATTCCGTACTCTGGCCAATCAGTGCTGGCCAATGCATTCCTGTGGGAAAAAGTTTATGTCACAAAAATCACAATTACACACCCGATAGAGCCCCAAAAAGTTATTTTTAATAACATTCCTACCTAAATAAAGGTTATCCCTAGCTATCCCTGCCTATACAGCTATCCCTGTCTCATAGTCACAAAGTTCACATTCTCATATGACCCGGATTTGAAATCCACTATTCGTCTAAAATGGAGGTCACCTGATTTCGGCAGCCAATGACTTTTTCCGATTTTTTTCGATGCCTCCGGTGTCGTAGTTCCTGTCCCACCTCCCCTGCGCTGTTATTGGTACAAAAAAAGCACCAGGGAAGGTGGGAGGGGAATCAAATTTTTTTGGAGTTTGCCACGTGATGTTCGATTCGAATCGAACACATCGAACAGCCTGATATCCGATCGAACATGTGTTCGATAGAACACTGTTCGCTCATCTCTAATTGTGACATATAAGGGTTAACCCAAAAATATAATAAACATGACTCCCGGAAAGTTGAAAATTTTCCTTGATCCCCTGAAAAACGATGCGGGAGTAACATTTTAACCCTGAGAATGAACTAAGCAGAAGAAGATGGTGCTGCAACCTCAACTTGATTCTGGGAAAGGGTATGAACTTGGTTAGCGACACCAGGCCTGCCAAACCTCCATGCAACCCATAAAATCCTGAGTAGAATCCATGTAAACAAAAATTGGCAGAATTTTTTTGGCTGGCTATTCTGTTAGGGAATTGCCTGTTGAGCAATTGCCCTGTGGCTGCTCAACTTGACCCAGCCCCTTTCCCTACCTATTTGCCTCAACTCCCCTAGGCGGTAGAGGACAACTGTGCTTTCTCTAGATAGGTGTACACAGAACAGAGCAAGACAAAGCAACACAGAAGTGGAATCAGCCTAAAATCTCTTCACAGTACGATGATCATGCTTAAGTTTTTGTGAAATATCTAAAGTTTTCATACCTTATTCAAGGCATTACTTTACTTGACACTTTTCAGCAGTGTACAGATCTCCTTTAGGAACATTAAAGAAAATGGCACAATGCAATTTTTCTCAATTTGGTCAGCCAAAAATAAGCCCTCTGCACAAGACCTCAGGGCAGTCTGGTAGAAATGGAATGTAAATACAGCTAAAATGTACGAATGAGACACTGCTGTTGGTTGCGAAGACAAGCAGCGCACACCGCCCAAGCTGAACTTTTGCACCACAGCCCGTGAACCTTTAGTTATGCCCCTGGTTGACACATGTATTTTTTCATCTGCATATGTTTTCAAAATGCAGTAATGAGTAGCACATTTTATTATGCATTTTACTTGTAAGGCTGCTGTCACACAGCATTGAGGGCTATAACATTTTTTTTTCTTTTGGGTATTCAAATCATTTTCACGGCTTTTTTTTGGCTTTATTTGCCAGTTGTTTTTATTTTTGCATGTTTTTCCTTTATTTTAATATCTGAGAAAATATAAAGAAGAAAGGGAAATGTGTCTGTTTTTCATTTATTTTTTATAGCACAAAGTGCTACTTAAAAGTGTTTTAATTAGTTCTCCGTCTCCCTTACGGTAATTTTTAGGAAGTGGACAACCTGTGATGTGGACATGGCCATTTTATTTATTTTTATACTTTTTGTCCCCCCATAACGTTATAGTAGGTCTTTGGGGAGCATTTTAACATAACTTTTTTTTTTATTTCCCCTGTAATTGGGGTTGATGCATTAACCCCAGTTACAGGAGAAATGCGGCCCCCTGTGCTACTAATGTAGCATGTTTTGTGCAGCATGTGGATTTAGCCTAAAGAAGGCCATAGGTCAATGCCTGAAAAAAAACAAACCCTGTTAGCCAGGGTGAAAAAAAAAGCTTAACGTTTAATACAATGGCAAAAATATGACAACGCATCAATCACTATTATGCACTATAAAAATAATTACTAAAAGCCATACAAGACAACCAAGTTCACTTAAAATTGGTCCCATGTCCTATGGAGCATAAACTGGGTAGAGCTACTGGGTTATCCAGATTCAAGTTGTCTGGGATCAGAGGGGTACAATGTTGGGCTCTTGTATCCAATCTACACCCAGTAAATTCAGGGTGACTAGCATGATACTTAGGCCCGGTCACATCTGCACATGGGTCTCCGTTCGGGAAATCTGCTTGGGGCCCCCCCCCCTAACGGAAACCTAATCCACATAAAAAAGTGGTTACCTTAGGAAACCCGCGGACCCCATAGACTATAATGGAGTCCGTGTGGTTTTTGCTCAGTTTCCGTATGAAAAATGCAGAGAGAAAAGTGCTGCTTGCAAGGGTTATTCTGCCTTGATACAGTAATCCTTAAGGGCTGAACAAACAGCTTAACTTTGTTTGCTTTATCTAATTTTAACTTACGTATACCTGTGTCCTAAAAACACCTGGTCTACAAATGTATTAAAAAATGTGTATTTTACATATGGTGAACACCATAGCTGAACAGCAATTTTTTGTTGTTTCCCCTTTCAGAAAAATTTGAAGAAAAAGTGAAGAAAGCAATAGACATTCCCCAAAATTCTATAACGTACCCCTGGCCCCTAAAAAAAGACACCTTATGCAGCTCCGTACATGGAAATATAAGAAAGTTATGGGTGTCAAAGTATGGTAACTTTTATTGCAAACTTTTGGATTTTTAAATGGGTTAAAACCTAATAAAAAAAAAAATCACATACATTCCTGGACTGACCTATAGAATACGGGTGACCAGACTTTTTTGTAATGTCAGCATTCAACATGGGGGTGACTTAAAGAGATTGTCCAGGCTAAAACATAATTTTTAAAAAAAATTTAGGCTGGGGTAAAAAAAACAAACCAAAAAAACACTCAACTGTCCCCTGTGTCCCCTCCTGGAGCTCCATTGCTGTCTTCCGGCGGAAGTACCCGCTGCACGTGACCCCTGAGGCTAATTAGCGGCCTCAGGAAGGGAACCGGGGAGTTCCACAGCAAGAAGACAGGCGAGCAGCAGGACTGGACCTCCATGGGAGGATATCAAGGCACTGGGAAATGGTATCTTTTATTTATTTTTTCACCTCCTTTGGCCTAATTAGAAAATTATGTTTTAGCCTGGATAACCTCATTAAGGATGGGATCCCATAGGACGGAAATGCCACAATTTGCCCACTGTGTAAACGATGTGAAAAAAAATCACGGCGTTTTACAATAACTGCAAAGTGGATGGGATTCTTCCGAATCCCATGCCCACCTTGCGGTAAAACCGCAGCACGGACATGCTGCAATTTCCAAAAAACGCGCTGGTTTTGGAAATTTCAGCATGTCAATTACCGTATATACTCGAGTATAAGCCGAGTTTTTCAGCACAGTTTGCCTCGGCTTATACTCGCGTCAGTACGGTAATTGAAAATGTCACATGACTGGTCCGCAGTGAAAGATATCTGTGGGAGGCCACTGGAACAGCGTTGCTGCCGATAGGCGAGTGGTGAGGCAGCGCTGTCTCCAGTACCACCCCAAGATGTTTCCAGAGCATCTTCTCTGACTTGGAAACATCTTAAGGCGGCCCTGGAGACAGCGCTGCCTCACCATCTATCGGCAGCAGTGCTGTTCCAGCGGTCTCCCACAAATGTCTTTTACTGCGGACCAGTTAAATTACCACTCGAGTCAATACGGTAATTGACTCGACCGCATTGACTTGGCTGCAGCGGGCCTCTGCTCCAGTCTGGCCCCCTCCCCCAGCTACATCACACGCCGGGAGACGTGGCCACGTTAGCTCAGGCCCGCACCTGGCGTGTGTCGATGACATCTTACTGCGTCTCAGCACAGGCGGCGTCATCACGCCCCCTACGCTGAGACGCAGAAGCAGCCGCGGGAGAAAATGAGCAGTGGCGGTAGCGGGAGCAACAGCGCGACGTTGGTATGTATGAGAACTTAATCTTTGTTTTATAATAGGCCGCTTTTCAGACCCCCAAGTATAATAATCGGAGCCCCAGGGGAGGTGAGAGAAAATAATAAACAGTTTTACTCACCTCTCTGGGATTCGATGTTAATCCTAGCCTGCTTCGGGCCTATATGGCCCAGACTGGGGAATTATCATACAGACCCACCCAAAGCCTTATGGTAGCAGTAGCAGCCTGTTGCCATACAGGCCCAAAGATTGTGCTAGCAGTAACAGGCTATTACTACTACCACAGGCTTTGGGCCTATATGGTAATATGCCAGACCACATGACATCTAGGATATTACTATATAGGCCTGAAGCCGGCTAGGATTAACGTGAGCACAAACAGAATGTCATGCATTTTCCCCCGTTGGCTTAAACTCAAGTCAATAAGTTTTGCTTGTTTTTTGTGGTAAAATTAGGGGGGTTGGTTTATATTCGGGTCGATTTATACTCGGGTATATACGGTATATCTATGGAAATGCCGGTGGCTTCCCCATAGATATAATTGTATCAGAAAGTCCGCAGAGGAAAATTCTGCAAACTTTCTGTTTAAAGTGCTGCGGAAAGAACCCCGATGCGTTCCTGAAGAAGTTTTTCTCCCACAGTACTTTATAGCTGCAGGTTGTCCCGTGGGGCCTTAGCCTAAATCACCCCCATGTTGAATACTGACATGTTTTACCATTAGAGTCTCCCTCTTGTTGTTAATGTCTCCCACATAACATATTTTATAGGTTTTGCCCTGTTACATTTGTCCTTCCAAGTCATAATATATCTATAAAGTCACACATCCACTACTTCTGTAGCATCCAACACATCTCTAGCCAATCATGTTGTTCTTTTTGGCGTTGCTATAAACCAATCAATTTCGTAGTGGATCCAGTGTTGGTGTACCCCAGTGTAAAAAAATCTTTTAGCCTCCAGTGCTCTGCTATGAAAGGTTGCAGTAAATGGGCTGGCCACTTTCAGATCAATATTGAGAATTGTTTGTATAAATGTTATTGTTTGTATCATAAAAAGATATACAGTTTTGTAATATATTTCTGTATCAATTCCTCATGGTTTTCTAGATCTATGCTTGCTGTCATTCATTCTTTTACTTCTAGTGATATAAATTTGAATAAAAAGTGATCAAAAGATTAGACATTCCCCAAAATGGTATAACTAAAAAGTCTACCTGGCCCTGCAAAAAAGACGCCCCATGCATCCATATACACGGAAAAATAAAAAAGGTTTTCCACAGTTTTGGATTTTTGTTAAGGGGTTAAAATCTAAATAAAACCATATAAATTTGGTATTCTCGGAATCATACCGAAACATAGAATATAGGTGACATGTCATTTTCACTGCACAGTGAACTCGGTAAATACAAAGCCCATAGGAAAGTTGCACAAATGCACTTTTTCTTCAAATCCACCCCATTTTAACTTATTCCAGCTCCCCAGTACATTGTACAGAGTAATCAATAGTACTATCACGAAGAACAATTTTCCCTGCAAATATTAAGACCTCGTATGGTTCTAAGAGCGGAAAAATAAAAAAAGTTATGGCGTTTGGAAGGGGAGTCAAAAACAGAAAACGAAAATCAAAAAATGCCCACAGTGCAAAGGGGTTAATGAAGGCAATCTTATAGGTATGAACTAGGCCCGCCATCAAGGGGGTTAGCCAGTCATTTAGTAAAAAAATTGATGTCGACATTTATGAGGGAGATTGGTCTTTAACTGGTGCAACTAGTAAAATCTTTACCAGGTTTCAGAAGGACACTGACGAGGGCTGAGACCAACTGGCATGAAAAAGGAGTGTCATCATCTTTACTATTAAAAACCCATGTGAGAGTGGGTACAAGAAGATGCCAGGTGTGTTTGTAAAGTTGGGAGCGGGGTTAATGCATTGAAGCCAAGAGATTTACCTGATGGGGATGACTGAATAATCGTGCATAACTCCTCTACAGAGAATGGATCATCCAGGGAAGCTTTATCTGAATCAGAAATGATGGGAAGGGCCATTTCAGAGACATATTCCCAAATGTTGTCCTATTAGGACCCAGGGTCAAGGTCTGCATATACTGTATGTTATATAAATCCTGATAGTAAGCACAGAAAGCCTCAGAAAAGACTGTGGACATCTCGACCAGCCTTGTCCTTCACCTTGCATTTGGGGGATAAAAGCTGTTTGGTTTTTTTTTGTTGTACATTTTGCTGCGGTTTCTTTGGAGCTGGTACCACAACTGTGGAAAACATCTCGTGTGGTACCAGTTTCAAAGGAACCTAATCTGATGGATCTCAACGGATACAGACCTGTAGCATTTACATCCCACTTGATGAATATCTTAGAGCAGGGGTAGGGAACGTACGGCTCTCCAGCTGTTGCAAAACTACAAGTCCCAGCATGCATACTTGCACTGCTGTTCTTGGAACTCCTATGGAAGTGAATGGAGCATGATGGGAGTTGTAGTTTCACAGCAGCTGGAGAGCCGAAGGTTCCCTACCCCTGTCTTAGAGAGACTGGTCCTGACACATCTACACCCCAAGGTAAGTTCTGCTATGGACCACCTATCGGCCGGGCAATGGGGTGGATTATGCCATTATCCATCTTCTCATGCACCTTCTTCACAGAACTCTCTTTCACCTGGAGAGACCAGGGGACACAGAGAATAATGTTCTTTGATTTCTCCATTGCTTTCAACACCATTCAGCCTGGGCTGGTTACATTGATGCACTGTACAGAAAGGGTCACAGCAGACTCTACCTGCTCAGGAGGCTGAGGGCTTATGGAGTTCAGGGGCCACTTCTTAGGGCATTTTTCAACTCTGTGGTTGCTATTCTGAGCTTATGTGTGTCTCCTTCTGTAATAAATACTGTTATTATCCGGTATCCATATTATCATGTTGCTGTAAAACACTGAAATCTCCCTATGGTGGGACTAGTAAAGGATTACTTTATTTCTTATCTTAAACCAAATCCAGGACTGGATTGAGCAGAAAGGAGACGTGCTTTCTAGATTTTCCCATACCTTCTGTAGCCACTACTAGGTTTGACAAAAAAAAAAAACGCAGCAAAATCTGCAACTAAAAAGAGTAGCATTTCCACAACATGGGGCCTTAGCCTAAAAGGGTTTTCTAAGATTTTCAGAAAACTGCCTTTAGGCTGAGGACTCCCGTTGCAGAAACACAGATTTTTTTTGTTGCAGATTTTGCTGTATTTTTTTTTTAACCAGAGCCCTAAGTGGATTGAGCAGAAGGTAGAAGTATAAGTGTTTCCTGTATAGTTCCCACTTCTTTTGTAGCTATTCTTGGCTGCTCAGCTTACGCTGGGTTCACACCAGCGCCTGAACTCCGTTATCAGGTTTCCGTCTTCTGCAGACAGTGAGCTTTTTATGCTCTCCGCGGCAAAACCGTTTTTTTTTTATAAAACCAGACACAGAGTACTGCATGACCGACTCTGTGTCCGGTTTAAAAAAAACAGTTTCGCCGCGGAGAGCATAAAACGCTCACCAGCGCACATGGCCGGACACTTTTCAAACCCATTTAAATGAATGGTTTTAAAAGATGCCGGCAGGTTTCCATCTCCTGCCCTGTTTTGACAGAAGTCCCTGCCACACTGTGATGTCCCATGTCTCTTTCCTTAGGCCTTTCACTTTTTTATCCACAATTTTAAACACACTCTTAGCCCAGGGCATATGTGAACATAGCCTAACAAACGGAGTGTGACATGGCATACTTACATCTGCAACAAACAGACAAATTTTCAAACATGTGTTCAGTCAATAGGTCAGACTGACCTGGAGGCCATCAGTGAAAATGATCTTCAACATACTCAGTGTCGATCGCTATAAAGACTGAAGTACAGCCTGCTGCAATTTTAAAGGAGTATTCCAATAACTCTTGTTCTGCAGCCTGCAGGGCTCTGTGCTTCTCTTTACTTCCTGGATTTCTCGGCACATTGGTGGGCGGGGTTTCACTTGCTCTGCTATGTTTGCAGTCAGTAATGAGGGATTGGTTGTAAATGCATTACCACAGTATAAAGCTGATGTGGAAACTGATGTAGCAGAGCTGGATTTGAGTCAGCTTGCATTACATACAGAGGTAATGGACTCCTTATCTCAGCCCTTATCAGCCAAATTCAATTAAATCGGCTGATAAGTGGAAAAGCTGAAGATAGACAGCACAGTAATCCCTGAGCTCTCACCTCCCCCCTCCCCTATCTGAGGAGCTCTGTTGCTTGTCAGTTCCTCCCTCCCCCCTGACAGCAGGCAGCTACATCACTTGGGAATTGAGCAGATAAGCCCAGTGGTCATAGAAACACAGTGTCAACAATGAAGTGAATAAATTAAGATAGCGGCCAAACAAAGCAGTTTTGATAAAGCAATGTATTTAGGAAAAGTCTTAAATCCACATAAACTAGCAGTATAGATAGGATGCTTTTCATGACACAACCCCTTTAACCAAATGGACAGTGGGAGCAGGGGTGTAACTACCATAGAGGCAGCGGAGGCGGCTGCCACAGGGCCCTGGCCATTAGGGGGCCCGGTGACATCCACTACCGCTGCGGTTTTTTTTTAATTGGCCGTTATGGGCCCTATTCACTTGCCGATCCTGGCTGGGCCGGGATCGGTAAGTGAACCGCGGGACCCACAGGGACTATCATTATACTCGGGGGTCTTTGCAGACCCCTGAGTATAATGATCGGCGGATCGGGAGAAATAAGAAACATAACAAACAGTGTTACTTACCTCTCCACAATCCTGCCAGGCCTCCGTCCAGACGCCCTTCTGACGTCACATGAACCCGGCCTGCGTCCTGGGTCATGTGACGTCTGACGTCATTTCAGAAGACAGCATAGGAGCCGGGGACAGGTAAGTAACAGTAGTTTTTTTATGTTTTTATTCTCCCGGGCCTCCGATTATTATACTCTGGGGTCTGAAAAGACCCCAGAGTATAATAATTGTTTATGGGTGTCCACTATGGGCTGTAATACTGTGTGCAGGGGACAGTAAGGGACATAATGCTGTGTGCAGGGGCCACTATGGGAGATAATACTGTGTGCAGGGGCCACTATTGGGGATAATACTGTGTGTAGGGGCCAGTAAGGGACATAATACTGTGTGCAGGGGACAGTAAGGGACATAATACTGTGTGCAGGGGACAGTAAGGGACATAATACTGTGTGCAGGGGACAGTAAGGGACATAATACTGTGAGCAGGGGCTACTATTGGGGATAATACTGTGTGCAGGGGCCAGTAAGGGACATAGTAGTGTGTGCAGGGGCCACTATGGAACATAATACTGTGTGCAGGGGCCACTATGGGGGATAATACTGTGTGCAGGGTCCACTATGGGGCATAATACTGTGTGCAGGGGCCACTAAGGGACATAACACTGTGTGCAGGGGACACTATTGGAGATGATACTGTGTGCAGGGCCCAGTAAGGGACATTATACTGTGTGCAGGGGCCACTATGGTGGATAATACTGTGTGCAGGGGCCACTATGGGGCATAATAGGGTGCAGAGGAGGGGGCCGGTCGAGGTCTTCGATGTTGGTGTCGGTTGGGGGGCCCCCATGTCAAAATTTCGCCACGGGGCCCCGCCAATCCTAGTTACGCCACTGAGTGGAAGCCTGTGTGGTCTTGTTGCATATATGGACAACACTGACTAAAAATGAACCTATGTGAATAAACCAAAGAGTGAAACACATGCCATGTTTGTCCCCAAAATTTCTGCAGTGTATTACGAAAAAAAAAAACTATTTTTTTTTCATCTGAACACATCTTACAGAAATCCATGTGATTGTCTCCAAGCAGTCCTTTTTGGGTGACTGTAACGTTTCTAGTCACAGAAACACTGCTATAGCCCTGAATGGAGTGTAGGCCAGTACTGCTGCATGTGGTACACTATGACAAGAGAAGAACTACACATTTACAGTGACCCGAACATACATCTAAACCTTCAAAAGCCATTATTACTAAGCGCATTCAAGAGACTTGGAGGCGGATAATGCGCCATATTAGTGAGGTGAAACTTGTCGCATGTCAGACACTAATATCACTATCTACTGGTCGGATTTTCCATTCACCGTCTCCTCACGGAAATAAGGTAAATTCCAGCGTCATTACCGGCGAGTGTATTGTACATAATTAGACTGACAGACGACAGCTCGGGGAGAGGAATGTCATGATATCACCGGTCTCTATGGCCGCATATGACGTACCGGATCTGCCGCGAAGGGAAGACGAGGCAGCGATGAGGGAACGCTTGTGAGGAGAGGAAGGCGGGGCCATGGGGGATCCCGCCGGCATCCAATCAGCGCGCAGGACGTCACGGCTCAGGCTTCCGAACCCGGGGAAAGAGAACGAGCGTTCTGGAAGTCGTTTCTAGACCCTCCCCTCACACGCCCAGCCCCCGCTCCTCAGCTCCAGTGCCCGGTAGGGTGGCTAGTTATGGCACCGGCCGTGTGTCAGCGTCTGTGCTGATAATGCTAAGGATGAAGCTGCCCCAGAGGAAGAAACCGCCCAGCGCATCGGATGAGGAAGACGAGGGAGAGCTGCTCGGGATGTGTTCTCGTCCCTGTAGTCTCCGGGACCCTCAGACCGATGGTGTCCCCGGCTCCCTCCAGCGGGAGACGGTCTATGAGTGGTTCGTACGAACGCTGAGCCCGGCTCACAGACTGGAGTTCGCCTGCGGATTACTGGACCTGTGTAACCCGCTGGAGCTGCGCTTTCTCGGCTCCTGCCTGGAGGACCTGGCCCGGAAGGACTGCCACTACCTGCGGGACTATGAGAGCAAAGCCAACAGCCTGGCGGGCGACATACTGGGGGACCTCGGCGATCCCGTCGCACGATCCCGGCTCATAGTCTACCTGGCGCTGCTCAGCTCCGAGAACCGGGACGTAGCCGGCCGCCTGTATCGCCTGCTGCTGCCTGCCATGGAGACGGAGAGGCTGCTGGAGGGCTGGGAACAGGACTCGGAGGAGCGGGAGCCCAGGGAGGAGCTGCTGCTTCTCTCCACCATGGCTTCCCTGCACCCGGCTTTCTCCTTTCACCAGCGGGTCACCCTGCGGGAGCGTCTGGCCAGTCTGCGGGAGGCCCTGTGCCGGAGAGGCCGGCCTGAGGTAAGCGGGGATGAGCGCCTGCTGTACGAACCGGCGCTGTCATGGCCCACATGTGCGAACCCTCCCCTGGCTGTCAGGCTCCACTTCCTGCCACCTGTAACCTTGACTCTGGGCATCAATGTAATAGCTGCTGGCACCGAGCAGGCCAAGAGGGCAGGGTGGAGTGGATGGCACTGATGTTACTGATGCAGGGAGCAGGAGCCACCATCACAGGGAGCTGAGTCTGGTCATTTAGGTGGTAATCAATGGTTTAGTTATGTTAGCTGTACCCTGGGTGCTCAGGTAGGTACGAGGCCTTTACAGCTGAAGTCACACACAGCGATTTATTGCCTCACCAATCCTCTTCCATGTTTTACCATGACAGCCGGTCCGCAGTGATAGTCATCATTCAGAATATTGTCTTAGGTCACTCTTCAGTGACAGTTCTGCCTATTATGGCTGGTTGTCCATACTACCATTCCCTGTAGTCACATCTGTATGGGAATATGTGTCTGTCTGGAACATCCGTCACAAGGCCAGCTTCACTTTTAAAGAAAGTTGCTACAGTAAGTCAGCCCCAATCCAGACAACCCCTTTAATACAGCTTCAGACTAATACTGAGCCATCAAAATCTGTCCATGTACATGTGATGAACACACCGGTGCGCATCTCATTATATCACAGTGACCAGACATTTGCCTGGTATCTAGCTGTGCATGTGTGTCCATCACAAGACCATGGACTGATTTTTATTTGGGGGAGGGGGGGAGGAGAATGAATGAGAGCAAGCAGAGATCTAGGAAACTACATGGCATTGATACAAAAAATATATTGGAAAATTGTAACTATTCATACAAGAAAATCCAATGACCAAGGACATGATTAGGGGTATTGTAAATTATCCATTAAAGGAGTTGTATGGGCTAATATTTTATTTTAGAATTGGACTGGGGGAAGTTAAACAAAACCAAAATAACTCATTCCTGCCTGTTCCGGACATTCCTGTGCCACCCAGCATGATCCGGTCCTGCAGGTCCGTTGTCTTCTAATGGAAGTCCCTGCCGCATGTGACTACCAATCTACTACCAATGAATGGCCTAAGGAAGGGACCCAGGGATGTCACAGGCAGTGAGGCATTCCACTACAAGAAGACAGCCCAGCAGACGGAGGACACCAGGGACAGATTAGTATTTTTTATTTTTTTTCCACCTCCCTGGCCTAATTAAAAATTAATATTTTAGCTTGGATAACCTGTCACCTACTCAATCCAGGAGGGAGTGCCGCACCACCTTCAAAATACTAAAATAAACAAATCGCCAGGTCTGAATGGCATAAGCCCGCCTGAGTTCTGACAGAATTATGCACGGTGACTGGCAGATCCTTGTATCTAATATTTAAAGGGATCCTATCATACAAACACATTTTTTTCTTAGTAATACGTCGGAATAGCCTTAAGAGAGGCTATTCTTCTCCTACCTTTCGTTGTCTTCTCTGGGCCGCTGTTCCGTAGGAATCCTGGTTCTTGTTGGTATGCAAATTAGTTCTCTCGCAGCATTGGGGGCGGGCTCCAACACTCAAACAGCACTGGGGGCATCCCCAATGCTGCCAGAGAAGTCTCTCAAGCGCCGCCTCCATCTTCGTCAGGAACGTCCTCTTCATCATCTTCTTCTGGCGCAGGTTGCAGGCTTCTAGGCTTTGAGCAGAGCAGACTGCACATGCCCACAAGCCACGAGAAAATGGCCACTTACATAGTATTGTAAGCTACTCGAGGCCTTGAAGTCTGCAACCTGCGCCGGAAGAAGAAGATGAAGAGGACGTTCCTCAAAGGGAGTCTGGAAACTATAGGCCAGCTGGTTTGTAAGATATTTGATATTTTTCTGAGAAGCTATTTTGGAGTATCTCAATGGGTGTTATAAGGTTATTTTTAATCGGCCCGGGTTAATGAAGAATCAGTCATCTCTAATTAAACTGATCAGCTTCTATGAAGAGATCTGTTCTAGACAGGACATGGGTAATGCTGTAGGTATGGTGTATCTGGTGTTTTTTTGTTTTGTTTTTTTTGGCTCTTGATACAGTACCACATATAAAATTGGTATACAAAATGAAAATGTTGGGACTGGGGGAAAACATACATTTGGGTTCATAACTGGCTCAGTTATAGCAAACAGAAGGTGCTTGCTAATGGTAAATACTCAGACTGGGTTAAAGTCACCGATGGGGTGCTACATGGTCAGTAATGGGTTCTCTCCTTTTTAATATGTTTATTAATGACCTGGTAGAGGGTTTACAGAGCAGGGTAATGAAAATTGAGGAGGATAGTAGAAGAGACTTGGCAAATGAAGTTTAATGTTGATAAATTTAAAGTTATGCGTTTTGGTTGACAAAATAAAATGTATGATTATGTACTTAATAGTAAATTACTGGGAAAAACTTCCAATGACAAAGACTTGGGGATATTGGTGGATAGTATGCTTACCTTTAGTGACCAGTGTCAGGCAGCTGCCACAAAGGCAAATAAGATTCTGGGATGCATCAAGAGGTCTAGATTCTCATGACAAGCACATAGTTATGCCTCTATACAAATCACTGGTCACACTTAGAATATTGTGCTCAATTTTGAGCTCGGATGTACAAGAAGGAGATGGTTAAACTAGAGAGAATGCAGAGAAGGGCGACAAATATTATTAGGGGAATGGGTGGATTGCAATATAACGACTGATTAATAAACTTGTGGTTACTCAGTTTAAAAAAAAAAAAAATGTCTATGGGGAGATCTAATAACAATGTACAAATACATGAAGGAACAGCACAAAGAACATTCTAATGGTCTTTTTACTCCTAAGCCAGTGACAGTGACAATGGCACATTCTCTAGAGGAGAGAAAGTCTCACCAGCAACATAAACAGGGATTCTGTACAGTAAGAACAGCGAGGCTGTGGAACACACTGCCACAGGAACTGTTAATGGTGGATACGTTGTGCAATTTCAAAGACGGCCTTGATGCCTTTCTTGAACAGAAAAATATGGGTTTAGGGTTCTAGATTTTAGTAAGGACAAGTTGATCCAGGGTTTTATACTGATTGCCAGATTGAAGTTGGGAAGGGATTGTTTTGCCCTGACATGGGGTAATTGGCATGATTCTCATGTGTTGTGGGGTTTTTTTTTTGTGTGTAACTTCCTCTTCATCAACACTGAAGGATTATAGGTTGGACTTGATGGACCGGTGTCTTCATCCAACCTCATTTACTATATCAAACTTTTCATTATACAAATGTCTCTTAATATTGGTCTAAAACTGGAGTATTTATACTGTGTGTTCATTACATTATACGGTTCCCAAGTTAGGCTCTGTTCATATCTGATCCTCACAGATTCTGACACATTTGAGGCAAGGCCCCCCCGTAGAGTAAATGCCATGATTCTGCCATGGCATTATATATTGACTTCAAGGTTGATGGGGGATCCTGGCTAATCCCTTCCACACATCACAAAAAATAATCTGCAGCAGAAATGCTGCGATTTGAAAAACGCTTGTGTTTTTGCAAATCGCAACGTGTCGATTATACATACAGAAACACTTGCAGTAAACTCTGAATTTTCTATGAAAAGCGCTGCTGGTAAAACCACGTTGCATTTCCGCCATGGTTTTCCGCAGCATTTTTTGGCTGCAGTTCGCTACATGGGGCCTTAGCCAAAAATTGCTTCCTGCACCCTCCACTCCATACCAGTGGCCATAGGCATAAAGCAGCTCTTCTCATAACACTTGTGTAGTTTCAGAGATGATTCTCGTTCTGTCCATCTCTATAGCTTCTCCAATCCAATGGCAGCCAGGTCAACTGACCAGTGGTGTCTAGTACCCATACCCTTCATTGATCAGTATCAAAATCTCCCACCTCCCTTCCTGTATCCCTAGCTAAGCTATCCCGCTCCCTACTAGCCCTTCACAAGTAACTAGCTATGCCCACTTTTCCCCCCATTGGATCATACTTGCCTAGCTTCTGATCTGGGAGACTGCTACGCCACCCCAAACACAGACAGACCCTGAGCCGGTACAGACTGAGTGCCCACAACCTGGAGATGGAGACGGGACGACACAGGCAGACGTACAAGCCACGGGAGAACAGACTGTGCCAACACTGTGACCAGAGGGCCCTAGAAGACGAGGCCCATTTCCTGCTACACTGCACCAAATACTCAGCTGTGAGGGCCGTCTACTACCAAAGACTCTCTGCCCAAATACCAGACTTCACATGTGCAGACGAGAATAGGAAATTCTACATCCTACTGGGAGAGGAGGAGACCACTGTGGAGATCGCTGCCCAATACGTGTCCAGCTGTCATCAAACAAGAGGAAGATGAGACTCCACGGACTGTTATACCCCAAACCACCACCCCACCCCATATAGCGGTCACCAACTAAGAGGAAGATGAGACTCCACGGACTGTTACTGAAGCTGTCAAACTGAACATTACTGGGTTGTCAGGAGGTGTAATTCCCCCCCCCCCCCCCCTCCCAATACATGTAAAATACAAGTGAGGCGGGCGGAGAGGGTTTAGTTTAGGGGATGATATGATTTTAGTGTTCTAGATTGGATAGTCTCTTCTTGCAATTCATGGGTTTCCAGAAAGACAATTAACGGTTAACACTGCTTGTTATCAGGCTGATGTCTTATTACTGAGCTGAGACTAATGAACTGGTGCACCCTTGTGTTCATCACAAGTGTGGTCTGATTTTTATCCACTGGAAGTTAACAGAATGACTATAAGCAAAGATCTAGAAAAGTTGAGTAATTGATCCAGAGTGTATGACTTCAAGATCTAGACAGAGTAAATGACTACAAGATCTAGAAAACTTGATGAATTGATAAATGATCCAGGGTATATTGGAAAATTGTAGTATTTCATTATCCAAACAATACCATTTATTTGCTTAAAATTGGACAACCCCTTTAACACTGACGTACGAAATGCCAGTATTAATAAATCGGTGGCATTATATTTACATAACTCTTACAAACACTCATAGAATGACGTGTATAATACCTTGATCTTGCGGCTGCTATGACCTGTGTATTGGAGCCTGTATTATGGAGAGAGCTGGATTTCTTGTATGGTCCTCTCCGTTACAGGAGATCTTTCCCGCCTGCATTGAGCTCACAAATTCAGAATTGGACAAGGGCTAGAAGCACTTCAGCAGTACAAGGTCTCTACCTTGCTAAAAAGGGTGTCTTAGAGTCAGAAAGATGCATTATATAACAGGCATTATAAAACATAGAACAGTGGTCCTGGTATTGGTTGAAGGATGAGATTCTCAGTTCTACCTTTAATTTCCAAACAAATCGCCACTTCAAACAGTCGGGATTGGCATATGTATAAGCTCCTAACCCTGACATTGATTTAGGCTAGTGATATGTCTAGTAACAACAGTTTATAATCCCATCTTTCATGTGTCACCAGAAGCTCTATTCTAAATTTTATTATGCCAGAGATGTATCTAAAGTAACATTCCCCCACCCCCTAGTGAAACCAGTGGACAGATTTCACCTTTCAATAGATGCTATAAATAAGGAAGCTCAGGATTTCACAGAAAGGAGCCAAAATCTGTTAGAAAGTATTCAATAAATATTGTATTATGCCCATAAATCAGAAAATCAAAAATTGTTTAAGTTTAGTGATGCTTTTAATGCTTATAGGTTTCCATTCAGGGGTCTCCAAGCGGACTCCCCAATCAGAATACCGACTGCAGATGTGAACTGGGCCTTAGGCATACTTGGAATTTCTGCCTTATATTTAAAGAGGACCTTTCACCACTTTTGGGCACATGCAGTGTTATATACTGCCAGAAAGCCGACAGTGCGCTGAATTCAGCGCACTGTCGGCTTTCCCGATCTGTGCCCGGTGTAAAGAGCTTACGGTGCCGGTACCGTAGTGCTCTATGGTCAGAAGGGCGTTTCTGACAGTTAGCCAGAGACGTCCTTCTGCCTCGCGGCGCCTATCGCGCTGTGCTGTGGAGCAGGGAGGAACGCCCCCTGCCCTCCTGATAATGCTTGTCTATGGACGAGCTGTGTGAGCAGAGGGAGGGGGCGTTCCTCCCGGCTCCACAGCACAGCGCGATAGGCGCCGCGAGGCAGAAGGACGTCTCTGGCTAACTGTCAGAAACGCCCTTCTGACCATAGAGCACTACGGTACCGGCACTGTAAGCTCTTTACACCGGGCACAGATCGGGAAAGCCGACAGTGCGCTGAATTCAGCGCACTGTCGGCTTTCTGGCAGTATATAACACTGCATGTGCCCAAAAGTGGTGAAAGGTCCTCTTTAAGATGTTGAGACTTTTGTAGTACAGGGATTCTTAATGTATAGTATGTATCTTTAAGCAAAGCACTTTCGTGCATCAAATCATTTACTGAATTTTAATAATATCTTTATATAGCGCAGGGGTCTCAAACTTGCGGGCCAACTGCGGCCCTCGGGACAATAGTTTGCGGCCCCCAGCGGACGCCGGGTGTTTAACCCCTTCCCGACATCCGCCATAATAGTACGGCGCATGCTGGGTGTGTAACTATGGCGCCCGCCAGGAGCCGGGCGGCCGCCATAGCCGCCAATTGTCTACTGCTTAAAGCAGTAGACAACCGGCGCTAATGTCTCCGATCAGTCCCCGGACCGATCGGAGGCATTAACCCCTCCGGCGCCACGGTCAAAGGCGCCGGAGGCCCAATTTTCCCAGCGGCGCATGAGCCGCCATTTTGCCGGTGATCGTCGGTGCCTAGAGCAAACTCCAGGGATGACGTCACGTTGCTATGACAGCCGGGAGCCTTGTTAAAGGATCCCGGCCTGTCTGCAATCTTTCTTTTGCAGGCTGGTCTATGCAGCCTGCAAAAGAAATGATGATTTTTTGCAGTGCAATAGCATTGTAATGCATTGCATTAGTGATCAGGCTCCCTGGGGTTCAGCACCCCTAGGGGGGTCTAATAAATGCAAAAAATAAAACAATATATACATTTTTTTAAAAAAGTATTAAAAGTTCAAATCACCCCCCTTTCCCTAGAACGCATATAAAAGTAGTTAAATACTGTGAAACACATACATATTAGGTATCCCTGTGTCCGAAAAAGCCTGCTCTACAAATCTATAAAAATATTTTTCCTGTACGGTAAACGCCATAGTGGGGAAAAAAAGTCAAAAGAGCCAAACTGCCATTTTTTCACTTTTTTGCCTCTGATAAAAATTTGAATAAAAAGTGATCAAAGCAATAGCAATTTCCCAAAATGGTAGAATTAAAATGTACACCCAGCCCCGCAAAAAAAGACATACACATCCCCATACATGGAAGTATAAAAAAGTTACAGGTGTCAGAATATGACTTTTAGAAGAAAAAAATTGGGAAAAACCTGATGCGGCCCAGCCTCACCCAGATTTTACCTCTAGCGGCCACAGCAGTTTACAAGTCAGAGGACACATAAACAGACAGTATGTAAACATTACAATGTCATAAAAATTAACATATCAAACAATAGGAGTGAGGGCCTTGCTCATGAGAGCTTACAATATATTTCTCCCATCCTGATCATGTACCATGGAAGACAATCTCCCTCACCTAACCATATCAGCTCCTTGTTTGTGGGTGTGTGTGTGTGTGTGTGTGGGGGGGTTCCTGTGTTTGGGGGTTTTTTTTGGTCCAATTTATGCTATGTTCACACTAGCATTCAGCTCTCTGTCGTTCAGGTCCGCATGGGTACCACAAGACTGTGAGCCTGTTTGCTTAAACTGTATATCCGCAGACCCCATAGACTATATAAAACGAGTACACTGAACTAGTATAAATCTGGCAGAGAGACAGAGGTCTTCTTTGCAGAACTTTTCTCTCCGATTATAGGTGGAATTGGTGGCAGATTCTCCTACTGAGGCTCCAACGTAGATGTGAACCTAGCCAGATCTTTATTTAACAGCAATGTAAACATTATGGATGACAAGAATAGTTTATCATTGTTTTTTTTTGTTTTTTTTTCTCATCCTTTCATAAACAATTTTTAGTTTGACTTTTCCAGACAGCCTTTCTCAGTGCCTTCAGAATAGATCCTAGGTTGTGCTGTGTCATCAGGTCTTCACATGCCATGGTGCTATTTTCACCTTCCACAGACTTGGATGTGTAGTTCTTTTATTTTAGCCCTGGTAAATAACATCTGCAGCTGAACTGGTTGCTTCCTGCCAGAATCCTTCTGCTCTGCAGCTGTCTGTGAGAACAGGGAATCCTCCTGTGACATAAGTGCACACAACTCACAGGAACACACTGTTGATGTTGGGCCTGACGCTTTCATTCTTTCCACTGTATGGAGTATAATAAAAACATTCTTCCAGAGAAGCCTTTTTTGGAGATTTTTATTTATTTATTTTTATATATAGACATTTTTTTATTCAATTGCCTCACACCTGACATCCACTTTGTTATATCCTAGATATGCCACAAATCTCACTCTCTGAAAAGTATACATCTTTATCTGTATGTCGGCTGTAAGCCAAAGTGGTAGGATCTACTTGGGATTCTTTTTGAAAAGACTTGATCTTCTCCAGAAACTCTCACAGTGCATGATTTCTAGTTTTTAGGGATACGAGGATCTTTCACATGATGCTTGTGGGTCAGAACACAACCCACTAGTATAACAGAGCTAGAAGTCACGATAGTCTGATATAGACCATGAATTCCCTATTAAACAGATAATGCTTCCCCCCCCCCCCTCAACAAGGTAACTCTACACATTACTTCACTCTGAAAATAGTCTTTCTTGCCACCAAACAGTGTATATTTTCTTTTCTCAATGCTAGCACCCAAAAGCAACACAAAAATACCTCTCTCCACCTTCCAAACAGTCCACTGTATTGTGTACCAGAAGATGTCAGAATGAAGTGGTAGTTCTACCATAGCATGCTCAAGAATTGAACTCCGACTGGTATAGAGTTCAGCTAGGACTCCTGCTAGTTTTCTGGTATAATACCCTCATTCCAATGGATTTACTTTCTCAGGCCGCCTTGATCCCTGTCTTGCTCCACCCACTCTTCTGAAAAGTTGAGCTGGTCCTGTGAATTTTTGATGGTCACCTGACATCAGATTTGTGGAGCTAGCGGAACATAATGGCCTGCTTGGGCATTGGAACCCCTTGGCAGCAGTAAAAATCTCACTAATGCAGACTTATTCTTTGCTGATGCATATTTAATGGCAAAGAAGGCCACACTACGGTTTTCTATGAAAGCAGACATTAAAAAAAAAAGCCAAAAAATTTTCTTGAACTTTTATTTAAGTCTATTATTGGCAAATGTCACTGAGATCTGGTTTGCTCGACTGTAGTATAGTTTGCACTATCTACTTCGAGGTAGGAATTTTACATAGAAATGTAAGTGAAGTGTGAACCCAGCCTATACAAAAAAAAAAAAAAAAAAAACCCTTTCAATCCTCTGTGCGTGTATATTACAAGATTTTATATTTGCTGATTGTACATAAATGTATACATTCAGCAAATGGTACATATCAATATTCACATAGTGAATTATACCCACTGCCTCCATAGACTTCTGATGTGAGCGTTACTTTTTGGGTTGTAATGTGCAATTGAGCAGAGTGAATGTCTGTTTAGGGAAGGAGAGCCTGATCAATATAGAAACTTTTTTTTTTTTTTTTTCTCTAAACAGATACACTCACCGGCCACTTTATTAGGTACACCATGCTAGTAACGGGTTGGACCCCCTTTTGCCTTCAGAACTGCCTCAAATCTTCGTGGCATAGATTCAACAAGGTGCTGGAAGCATTCCTCAGAGATTTTGGTCCATATTGACATGATGGCATCACACAGTTGCCGCAGATTTGTCGGCTGCACATCCATGATGCGAATCTCCCGTTCCACCACATCCCAAAGATGCTCTATTGGATTGAGATCTGGTGACTGTGGAGGCCATTGGAGTACAGTGAACTCATTGTCATGTTCAAGAAACCAGTCTGAGATTATTCCAGCTATGACATGGCGCATTATCCTGCTGAAAGTAGCCATCAGATGTTGGGTACATTGTGGTCATAAAGGGATGGACATGGTCAGCAAAAATACTCAGGTAGGCTTTGGCGTTGCAACGATGCTCAATTGGTACCAAGGGGCCCAAAGAGTGCCAAGAAAATATTCCCCACACCATGACACCACCACCACCAGCCTGAACCGTTGATACAAGGCAGGATGGATCCATGCTTTCATGTTGTTGACGCCAAATTCTGACCCTACCATCCGAATGTCGCAGCAGAAATCGAGACTCATCAGACCAGGCAACGTTTTTCCAATCTTCAATTGTCCAATTTCGATGAGCTTGTGCAAATTGTAGCCTCAGTTTCCTGTTCTTAGCTGAAAGGAGTGGCACCCGGTGTGGTCTTCTGCTGCTGTAGCCCATCTGCCTCAAAGTTCAACGTACTGTGCGTTCAGAGATGCTCTTCTGGCTACCTTGGTTGTAACGGGTGGCTATTTGAGTCACTCTTGCCTTTCTATCAGCTCGAACCAGTCTGGCCATTCTCCTCTGACCTCTGGCATCAACAACGCATTTCCGCCCACAGAACTGCCGCTCACTGGATGTTTTTTCTTTTTCGGACCATTCTCTGTAAACCCTAGAGATGGTTGTGCGTGAAAATCCCAGTAGATCAGCAGTTTCTGAAATACTCAGACCAGCCCTTCTGGCACCAACAACCATGCCACCTTCAAAGGCACTCAAATCACCTTTCTTCCCCATACTGATGCTCGGTTTGAACTGCAGGAGATTGTCTTGACCATGTCTACATGCCTAAATGCACTGAGTTGCCGCCATGTGATTGGCTGATTAGAAATTAAGTGTTAACGAGCAGTTGGACAGGTGTACCTAATAAAGTGGCCAGTGAGTGTATATTGCAGTGGTGTTTTTTTCTTTGTTTATGCAAAGTTTGAAAAGTTAGACCATATTGGTAATAATTACGAGGGATTTGTTTCTTATTTAGTACTATCAAATGTTGCATTTACTGGATTAATAGGCTTCCTTTTCTTCTACAGGAGAATATTCATGAATATTTGCCCAGCAGTGATGGTCATGTCCTCGATGGCAGTATAGGTACTCAGAATGGAGTTGGAGCAACAGCTCACAATATTCAGCAAGAAGGTGAGTGTGTCATTCAGGGCTAGTTCACATGGAGCAAGAGGGGGCGCATTTTGGCGCGGAATTCACCTCAAAATCCGCCCCCCCCTCACAATAGAGGTCTATGTAGACCGCTCGCGTTCGTTTTTCCGAGAGTTTTTTGTTCCGTGGAAAAAAAGAAGCGACAATCCCTCTGGATTCATTTGGGCCTACTTCAGAGCGGAAACCCGCGTCAAAATCAGGACCAAAATACGCGGTCATTAGCCCGTGTGAACTAGGCCTCAGATGTCTGCATTATTAGTATTCTTGATTCGGGAAGGTTAAGCTGTGGCTTTTTTTTTTTTTATTGTTATACAAAGCAAAACATCTCCATATCTGTAATCACACAGTCCTATACTGCCTGGTTATGTTAGTAGCCTGGTATATATAGGAGTATTTATATAACCCTCTGATTTATTCATACTTCTAGAGAACTTCGCAAAAGTTTCAGGTAGATGTGGAAAAATGCTGCAACGTCAGAATGTTTTCAAAAATAGAAGCGATAAGTTTTGTTTTTTTTTTGTCAACTAACAAAATAAAGAGAAATGCAAGTCAAATCAATACTTGGTTTGACCGCTCATTACCTTTTAAAACTGTGTTAGTTGTCACAATGCACAATAAAATTGCCCTTTATAGAAGATCATAAATATATACTTCATAGCAGCTTCACATATGACACATTGCAAGGAACACACCTGCCATCTGTTACAATGGACTAAAGTGCACCCTGTATACTGTTCATGTTTTTCAGCTGTGCATATTGAGAGTATAAATGTTAAATATGTACAAAGGAGGAGAGCTGACAAGAACTCTGACTACACTTTTGAGGTAAGTGGGAAGTTTCTACATATTTTTACTGTAAATTGTATTAACCTTTACATTTTCTTTCATAAATAGTTTGAGAGTCAGTTACAGTCTTCCAATGTATTTCAGAGGCTTTCAGGTATCTGACAAAGGGGGTCTGGGCCATCATCCCTTTTAAAGGACCCTTAGCCCAGCCCCCTTGGAGCCTCCCATCTGTGATTGGGGTACCTAACTACATGCACCAAGTCAAGAGATCTGGCCTATTTGGAAATATGCCATTCCTCTAGGTGGATTACGCCTATATGTATAATATGCCTATATGATTCCGGATGTTTTTTTTTCAGATCCAGGGATACCAAACATGGATATAAAATCATAGGATTGAGGATTATAGATGTGAATGTTTTGGTGAGAGAGAAATCTTGCTGTAATCTGCTCCAGTTTGCCAGTTTTTCTCTGCTTCCCAATCACTATTCTTCCTGGTCGCCACTCCCTAGAGTTGTATGAACTTTAGGCTGTGTGCCGTGAAGATGGATCTGTCTCAGTGAGTTGAGCAGTTTAGCAGGCAGGAGAGGAACTGATAACAGTAAATATGACCACTTTCCTTAGAAAAGATATATTGCAGAATGTCTTATATTCACCTTAACTATTTACAATAGTTACTGTAAGGTATGAAGTATTGCATGATTCTGGTGCAAATGTCTGCCTCAAAGTAAACCAGCTCATAGTTTTCCAGGGAAAATGTGTTGATATCCTATGTTTTTAGGTTAGGACATTGATATCAGGTCACTAGGAGAACAGCACTCTGAGTGATCAGCTGATGCCTGGGGTTACTATAGGATTACTACAGTCATGGCCAAAAGTTTTGAGAATGATACAAATATTAATTTTTACAAAGTCTACTGCTTCAGTTTTTCTAATGGCAATTTGCATATACTCCAGAATGTTATAAAGAGTGATCAGCTTAACAGCAATTACTTGCAAAGTCAATATTTGCCTAGAAAATTAACTTTATCCCCCAAAACACATTTCAACATCATTGCAGCCCTGCCTTAAAAGGACCAGCTAACATCGTTTCAGTGATTGCTCCATTAACACAGGTGTGGGTGTTGATGAGGACAGGGCTGGACATCAATGTCATGATTAAGTAAGAATGACACCACTGGACACTTTAAAAGGAGGCTGGTGCTTGGCATCATTGTTTCTCTTCTGTTAAGCATGGTTATCTCTAAAGAAACACGTGCAGTCATCATTGCACTGCACAAAAAAAGGCCTAACAGGGAAGAGTATCGCAGCTAGAAAGATTGCACCTCAGTCAACAATCTATTGCATCATCAAGAACTTCAAGGAGAGAGGTTCCATTGTTGGCAAAAAGGCTCCAAGGCGCCCAAGAAAGACCAGCAAGTGCCAGGACCGTCTCTTAAAAGTGTTTCAGCTGCGGGATCGGGCTACCAGCAGTGCAGAGCTTGCTCAGGAATGGCAGCAGGCAGGTGTGAGTACATCTGCACGCACTGTGAGGCGGAGACTCTTGGAGCAAGGCCTGGTCTCAAGGAGGGCAGCAAAGAAGCCACTTCTCTCCAGAAAAAACATCAGGGACAGACTGATATTCTGCAAAAGGTACAGGGAGTGGACTGCTGAGGACTGGGGTAGTGTCATTTTCTCTGATGAATCCCCTTTTTGATTGTCTGGGACATCTGGAAAACAGCTTATTCAGAGAAGACGAGGTGAGCGCTACCACCAGTCTTGTCTCATGCCAACTGTAAAGCATCATGAAACCATTCATGTGTGGGGTTGCTTCTCAGCCAAGGGAATTGGCTCTCTCACAGACTTGCCTAAAAACACAGCCATGAATAAAGAATGGTACTAGAATGTCCTCCAAGATCAACTTCTCCCAACCGTCCAAGAGCAGTTTGGTGATCAACAATGCCTTTTCCAGCATGATGGAGCACCTTGCCATAAAGCAAAGGTGATAACTAAATGGCTCAGGGAACAAAACATAGAGATTTTGGGTCCATGGCCTGGAAACTCCCCACATCTTAATCCCATTGAGAACTTGTGGTCAATCATCAAGAGACGGGTGGACAAACAAAAACCTACCAATTCTGACAAAATGCAAGCATTGATTGTGCAAGAATGGACTGCTATCAGTCAGTATTTGGTCCAGAAGGTGATTGAGAGCATGCCAGGGAGAATTGCAAAGGTCCTGAAGAAGAAGGGTCAACACTGCAAATATTGACTTGCTGCATTAACTCATTCTAACTGTCAATATAAGCTTTTGTTACTCATAATATGATTGCAATTATATTTCTGTATGTGATAAAAACATCTGACAAACAAACATAAAAACCAGAGGGCAGCAGATCATGTGAAAATATAATATTTGTGTCATTCTCAAAACGTTTGGCCATGACTGTACACATATGGAGCCTTCAGCAGACCTCTGTCCACTGTGTAGTGGCTGTGCTGGGATTTTGCAACTCTGCTACATTCCATTTGAATGGGAGCTGAGGTGCAGTAACCACTAATATCGTAAGGAGCAATCTGCTTAGGACTCCATCTACTATGTAGTAACAGCGCTGTAGCTCCTGACTTCAGTTCATTAGGTGGGTTGCTGGGTCTTGGGATCCCACTGATTTTAAGATTGATTTCCTATCCTGTATTTTGCCTAAGAATTATCTGTAAGTAAAACTTTTGATGATGGCTAGACATTACCTTGTTTTGTCTGGTAAGGCCCTAATATAGTATAGACTACAGTTTGTAGACTGTACCCAGATAACAATTATACTCTAGATCAGGGGTAGGGAACGTACGGCTCTGCAGCTGTTGCAAAACTACAACTCCCAGCATGCATACTTGCTCTGCTGTTCCCATGGAAGAGAATGGAGCATGTTGGGAGTTGTAGTTTCACAGCAGTTGGAGAGCCGAAGGTTCCCTATGCCTGCTCTAGATCAATATTGTATAGGTTAAAGCTATGACTAGTTGTGATATCTTAGACCTTTGTTTTCTTTTAGGTGAACTGGTCGGATAACTCTAGAACGTCTGTGACAAAATCATATCGGGAACTGCTGGAATTTCTCTTAATGGTATGCTGAAAATTCTGTTTAACCTATAAACTAAAACTTTTTATTTCTGATTCCTAATGCCTTATTGCTGATGACTCAGCAAAATTTTTTTTAACCCCTTAAGAACACAGCAAAAAACTGCCTTAGGCTAAGGCTCCAGGGACTGTATCCGCAGCACTAAAGCGCTGCGGGAAGAATGCTGCGTGAACGCATTGCGGTTCTTTCCGCTGCGCTTTTAAGAGAAAGTTCAGAGTCTTCCTCTGCAGACTTTCTCTTAACATTATATCTACGGGAAAGCCGCCGGTGTTTCCGTAGATATAATCGACATGCTGCGATTTTCAAAGCCGCAACAGCTTTGCAAATCGCAGCATGTCCGCACTGCAATCTTTTCCGCAAAGTGGAGATGGAATTCACATGAATCCCATCCACTTTGCCTGCACTGTACAACGCAGCGTTTATGTCCCGTGGGGCCCCCGGCCTTAAGGGTCCTGTCTCACTTTAGAAACTACACTCCTCAAAAAATGTCTCAAGGGATCTAATCATCTTGAGCCCAAGAGTGCTTCAAAATTCTTGCTGGCAGCTCTGTGCTCTGCCTGCATCACAGCTCCCTCACTATAATCTTGCACATATGTGTAGCGCACTCCATGGCCGTGCATGTAATTCTCCATACAGTGCTGTGTATAAACCAGCCATGGAGCTCTTGGGGACTGCACAGTACTATTGGGTATGGTGATACTGGGAAAATACAAATGCCAAAAAAGCATCAAGAAGGAGGCGTTGTTCTGTCCTGAAGCTTTCTCTGTGACTGTAATGATACGTGGCAACGATTACAATATTACAGCTGAAACAGAAGGTTATTGAGAGTGAGAACTAGGAGTCTGAAAATGGCTGCTGAGGGTATAGTGAGCGGGCTAGCTAGGGAAACGGGGAGGGGGAGTGAGTCTTCTCTGAGTGCAGCCCAATGAATTGTGGAAGTTGTAGGAAAGGCACACAACAGGAAGATGGAGGTGTAAACAAATGCGAAGAGCTCCTAGAGAACCCCAAAACACTCATAACTGCTAAAGGTATTTGGGGTAATTTATTAACGTATTAATAATACTAGCAGACATTTTTAAACAATTCATTTTGTGCCTGGAAAGTCCTTTAACCCCTTTAGGATGCAGGTTAGTTTATGTTAATGCTCTGACTTTCTTCCCATCTTCCAAAATTCATAAATTTATTTTTCTGTCAACATGGCTGTGTGAGGGCTGCTTCTTTTCGTGGCAAGTGTACTTTCATTATCCACCATTTTGGGGTACATATAATGTATTGATTTGATTTTGAAAAGGTGAGTGTGAATTTTTTGTTTAATTTTTTTTTCACTGCTCCTGGCCTATTTAAAACTTGAACGGGTTGTCTATATTTGCCTTGACAACTTCTTTAATGAGCCTTGTGGATACAGTTCTCAGGCAGTGACAATAATCCATCTCTACCTTCTCATCATGAGTCTGGCTGTCTCTAACAATACAGTAGTGAATGATGGCTTCCAATAATTGACCTGATAATAGGGTGTATAAAAGGATCATAAATTTGCACGGTCTACAGATTAGACAAAATTAGTATGTCCCAATGTGTTATAGTATTTTTTGCTCATTCAGCATACTAGCAATTCTAGCAAGTTCCTGACACAAGCAAGAAACTGCCCAATACTTAATGCACAGCTAAGATGTAGTGGTACCAAGATTTCTAAAATGTAACCCCTTTCCATATGCTTTGTTAGGGTATATAATTATCTTAGTGGAGATTTCGCCCCGTCTTGAAACGTTCTTCTAAGCCAGAAATGAGCCACTCAGAGCATTAAAAGGATGACTAACTGCAACTGGTTGCAGCCTTCCCTGACAAAACCTGCTTTTCTGCCAGAAGCCAGTAATTTGGCTGATAACTGAAAGGTGTATTCTCCGATGGGCCAGCCAAATTAATCCATAATAAGGAAACCTGTCCACATGTAATCTGTAGCCAGCGTATTGTAAAGAAGAGGAAGCTGAGCAGATTGCTATATAGATTTGTGGGTACAGGTTCAACATAACTTGTCATTTATCTATTTATTTATTTATTTTTATTTTTTTTTTGTTCTTTCTATGCTCAGGAGTAATTGAGTCCAGTGGGCGGTCTTTAAGTGATTAAACATAGAGGTAGCTGGTAATCACATTTAGGACCGCCTACTGGACTCAATCTCTTTTTCTAAATGTAGAAAGAACAGAGTGATAAATAAGTTATATTGATACTTTTCCCACAAAACCATGTATCAATCCCCTTGGCTTCTCCTGCTCTGCTTTCTGCAGATTCTGAGCTGTTGGTGTACCTGAAATGAGGACCAGAGGGATCTGGCTACTGTACGTTAGGCCACTCTACAGTATAATCCCGGGAGTAAGACTAATGTGAATTTCCCTTCTGAGGGCCTCTTCATGGCATTGCCCGTATGGTCTGCACACTAGTCTATCATTGCATCCAAGACAAAAGCAGGACCTCCTAGACTTGCATAACCTTATGGCTTGTCCTTTTTGGTGTACTTGCATATTATGACATTATAGCTATAGTTGTGTATACATCTATAGTGGTATAGATGGATGTATTTATTTTACTCCTAGACAGGGAATATTCTTTTTGATTTCTTCATATGATCATGACATTTTGCGAATTACCATAAGTAATGTCAATTTTTGCTATTTTTGTTTTTAGCTTCCAAAAGAGCTCTCCAATGAAAATCTTGATAAAACAATTTTAGAAGCCTTACAACTAGGAAAAAACCGAGAAGAATCTCAGTATTTTGACTTGGAGTCTGTTTTAAAGTAAGTTAGTACCTTGATCATTTAGCTTTGATGTGGAATCATCTAAAACTCAAAATGGCTAATATCCCAGATTTATTAATATGTTTGCACATTTTTGATGAATTGCACTCCAAATTTGTGGCTCGCATGGATTAACTGTGCTGTTTTGCGACAAATATAGCTATTATCGCACATCTTTTGATAAATTTGTCATGATTGTTTGTAGAGGGGTGATACTTTTTGTTTTAGTTTTTCGGATTCTCTTTACACCTCTTTATGATCAAAGGGGGTTTGGTGGCGGGGTCCATCTTCAGGGATTTTGGTGATGTGCTGTATTCTCGGACTCTGTCAATCACTTGAGTTTCCAAACTGTGAAAGTAGTGGAAATTCATTGCAGCGTCCCTATCACTTTCAGTACCTGTGTGGAGTTTCCTTAAGGTCATACCCTCACTGATCTTAAAGTACAAATTAGTACAATTGGTATATGAGCTGGGTCAGAGAACTGCACACAATCATAAGGTGCAATTTTGTGACCAGTATGGTAAGTTATTTGTTTTTGTTCTATTTTTTTTTAAATATACATTGTAGGTGTATTAGTACATTCCATAGACAAGGTTCGATTACACTCAATCATGTTATGTTAATTGTACTAAAGTTGGCGCACACATTTTTACCACATAACTATTAAATAATGCACAAAAAAGAAGTTTCATCCCATTATAGATTAGTTTTCTGCAAAAGGAGGGGGGATAAGCTCTGGGCAGTGGCTGAGAAAGGAATGTAAGATGGCGAGGGGCACATGCTGGCGTCCTTCACACTGTTCAGCTATTCTTGTAGTTATAATGTACATGAAAAGCAAAGTAAACTGACCTGGGGAAAAAATTCCTCCTCTTCATAGTATGCAATCAAATATTTACGATATCTCCATTTATGTAACTGTTTAATTTTTTTCACTTTTTTTTTTTCTTGAAGGAAAATTTTTTCCTCTCCGTCCCAGGCTCTCCTTCAAAACCAAAAGGTCTACAACTTTTTCCAGAACACCCAGGCAGAACATACTCACTCCAGTAGTAAGCAAATACTGTAAATTTACTATGCTTTGGCTTGGCTTATTTGAGCATGCTTCCTTCCAAAGGGATATTCTATTTTGGAAAAGATGACAATTATACTGAACATACAAAATGTGAGCCTGTGTAGTCTGGCTGCAAGTAATGTGACACTTACTGTCGGTTTAATAGAATGTTTTTTTGCAAGGTGCAGCCTCATCATGTTATTTCTAGATTGCTTAGCATTTTCTTTCTGGATGAAAATCCTGCTGTGATCTCATCCATAGATGTATACTGAGTTTTGGATTGTCATCCTGATGCTTTGTGGAGTGTTCATTGACTTACTGTACCTTGCAGAGAATAGAGTGAGATCTTCATACTGTCATAGAACATGGGAACTGTTCTGATTATCAATTTTGTAACTTTGCTCAACAGATCATTTACAAACTTGTTCAAAGTATTGTAAAAGCCCAGAAGACAGCTCAGAGACGTCAAGTCAAGAGGAAGGTTAGTGAAATGAAGGTTGTGACGTCCCATAGCAAGTATTCCTAAATTTCAAGACTTAATCAGAGGGAAGACCATTTTTCTAGTATTAAATTGGATTTCCCACAAACTTTAAAATGTCTAACTTTATATTTAACCCCTTCCTAACATCTTCCGTACTGATGTCTACAGCTGTCTTCTACAGTAGACACCCAGCACTAATGCCCACGATCGGTAACCGATTGTGGGCATTAATCCTTCTGACGTCTCGGTCACAGCTGACCGAAGCACCATTTTACCAGTGGCGTGTGGGCGCCGCAATTTTCCCGGGGATCACAGGCACCTGGAGCAAGCTCTGGGGCCTGCGTTCAGTTGCTATGACAGCCGGGAGCCTTCTGGACTGTCATTCTATACTTTTTATTGCAGGCTACTCTATATAGCCTGCAATAGAAATACAGGATTATTGCAATGCATTAGCATTGTAATGCATTGCATTAGTGATCAGACCCCCTGGGGTTCAAGACCCCCTAGGGGGTCTAAGAGATGCAAAAAAAAAAAATGAAGAAAATAGTTTTAATAAGGGGGCCACACGGTGGCTCAGTGGCTAGCACTGCAGCCTTGCAGCGCTGGAGTCCTGGTGTTCAAATCCCGCCAAGGGCATAAAACCATCTGCAAGGAGTTTGTATGTTCTCCCCGTGTTTGCATGGATTTCCATCCCATATTCCAAAAGACATACTGATAGGGAAAAATGTACATTGTGAGCTCTATGTGGGGCTCACAATCTACATTTAAAAAAAAAATAGTTTTAAAAATTCAAATCACCCCCTTTCCCTAGAACACTTATAAAAGTACTTAAATACTGTGAAACACATATATATTAGGTATCCTTGTGTCCAAAAACGCCCGCTCTACAAATGTATAAAAATATTTTTCCTGAACGGTGACTTGTCATTTTGGCAGCACAGTGAACGCCGTAAAAACAAAGCCCATAAGATAGTCGCACAAATGTTTCAAATCCTCCCCATTCTGAATTTTTTTTCCAGCTTCCATATACATTATACAGAATAATAAATGGTAGCATCTAGAGATGAGCGAACAGTGTTCTATCGAACACATGTTCGATCGGATATCAGGGTGTTCGCCATGTTCGAATCGAATCGAACACCACGTGGTAAAGTGCGCCAAAATTCGATTCCCCTCCCACCTTCCCTGGCGCCTTTTTTGCACCAATAACAGCGCAGGGGAGGTGGGACAGGAACTACGACACTGGGGGCATTGAAAAAAATTGGAAAAAGTCATTGGCTGCCGAAATCAGGTGACCTCCATTTTAGACGAATAGTGGATTTCAAATCCGGGTCATATGAGAATGTGAACTTTGTGACTATGAGACAGGGATAGCTGTACAGGCAGGGATAGCTAGGGATAACCTTTATTTAGGGGGGAATGTTATTAAAAATAACTTTTTGGGGCTCTATCGGGTGTGTAATTGTGATTTTTGTGAGATAAACTTTTTCCCATAGGGATGCATTGGCCAGCGCTGATTGGCCGAATTCCGTACTCTGGCCAATCAGTGCTGGCCAATGCATTCTATTAGCTTGATGAAGCAGAGTGTGCACAAGGGTTCAAGCGCACCCTCGGCTCTGATGTAGCAGAGCCGAGGCTGCACAAGGGTTCAAGCGCACCCTCGGCTCTGATGTAGGAGAGCCGAGGGTGCACTTGAACCCTTGTGCACCCTCAGCTCTGCTACATCAGAGCCGAGGGTGCGCTTGAACCCTTGTGCACACTCTGCTTCATCAAGCTAATAGAATGCATTGGCCAGCGCTGATTGGCCAATGTATTCTATTAGCCTGATGAAGTAGAGCTGAATGTGTGTGCTAAGCACACACATTCAGCTCTACTTCATCGGGCTAATAGAATGCATTGGCCAGCGCTGATTGGCCAGAGTACGGAACTCGACCAATCAGCGCTGGCTCTGCTGGAGGAGGCGGAGTCTAAGATCGCTCCACACCAGTCTCCATTCAGGTCCGACCTTAGACTCCGCCTCCTCCGGCAGAGCCAGCGCTGATTGGCCGAAGGCTGGCCAATGCATTCCTATGCGAATGCAGAGACTTAGCAGTGCTGAGTCAGTTTTGCTCAACTACACATCTGATGCACACTCGGCACTGCTACATCAGATGTAGCAATCTGATGTAGCAGAGCCGAGGGTGCACTAGAACCCCTGTGCAAACTCAGTTCACGCTAATAGAATGCATTGGCCAGCGCTGATTGGCCAATGCATTCTATTAGCCCGATGAAGTAGAGCTGAATGTGTGTGCTAAGCACACACATTCAGCACTGCTTCATCACGCCAATACAATGCATTAGCCAGTGCTGATTGGCCAGAGTACGGAATTCGGCCAATCAGCGCTGGCTCTGCTGGAGGAGGCGGAGTCTAAGGTCGGACCTGAATGGAGACTGGTGTGGAGCGATCTTAGACTCCGCCTCCTCCAGCAGAGCCAGCGCTGATTGGTCGAGTTCCGTACTCTGGCCAATCAGCGCTGGCCAATGCATTCTATTAGCCCGATGAAGTAGAGCTGAATGTGTGTGCTTAGCACACACATTCAGCTCTACTTCATCAGGCTAATAGAATACATTGGCCAATCAGCGCTGGCCAATGCATTCTATTAGCTTGATGAAGCAGAGTGTGCACAAGGGTTCAAGCGCACCCTCGGCTCTGATGTAGCAGAGCTGAGGGTGCACAAGGGTTCAAGTGCACCCTCGGCTCTCCTACATCAGAGCCGAGGGTGCGCTTGAACCCTTGTGCAGCCTCGGCTCTGCTACATCAGAGCCGAGGGTGCGCTTGAACCCTTGTGCACACTCTGCTTCATCAAGCTAATAGAATGCATTGGCCAGCGCTGATTGGCCAATGCATTCTATTAGCCCGATGAAGTAGAGCTGAATGTGTGTGCTAAGCACACACATTCAGCACTGCTTCATCACGCCAATACAATGCATTAGCCAGTGCTGATTGGCCAGAGTACGGAATTCGGCCAATCAGCGCTGGCTCTGCTGGAGGAGGCGGAGTCTAAGATCGCTCCACACCAGTCTCCATTCAGGTCCGACCTTAGACTCCGCCTCCTCCAGCAGAGCCAGCGCTGATTGGCCGAATTCCGTACTCTGGCCAATCAGCACTGGCTAATGCATTGTATTGGCTTGATGAAGCAGTGCTGAATGTGTGTGCTTAGCACACACATTCAGCTCTACTTCATCGGGCTAATAGAATGCATTGGCCAATCAGCGCTGGCCAATGCATTCTATTAGCGTGAACTGAGTTTGCACAGGGGTTCTAGTGCACCCTCGGCTCTGCTACATCAGATTGCTACATCTGATGTAGCAGTGCCGAGTGTACATCAGATGTGTAGTTGAGCAAAACTGACTCAGCACTGCTAAGTCTGCATTCGCATAGGAATGCATTGGCCAGCCTTCGGCCAATCAGCGCTGGCTCTGCCGGAGGAGGCGGAGTCTAAGGTCGGACCTGAATGGAGACTGGTGTGGAGCGATCTTAGACTCCGCCTCCTCCAGCAGAGCCAGCGCTGATTGGCCGAATTCCGTACTCTGGCCAATCAGCACTGGCTAATGCATTGTATTGGCTTGATGAAGCAGTGCTGAATGTGTGTGCTTAGCACACACATTCAGCTCTACTTCATCGGGCTAATAGAATGCATTGGCCAGCGCTGATTGGCCGAATTCCGTACTCTGGCCAATCAGCACTGGCTAATGCATTGTATTGGCTTGATGAAGCAGTGCTGAATGTGTGTGCTTAGCACACACATTCAGCTCTACTTCATCGGGCTAATAGAATGCATTGGCCAGCGCTGATTGGCCGAATTCCGTACTCTGGCCAATCAGCACTGGCTAATGCATTGTATTGGCTTGATGAAGCAGTGCTGAATGTGTGTGCTTAGCACACACATTCAGCTCTACTTCATCGGGCTAATAGAATGCATTGGCCAATCAGCGCTGGCCAATGCATTCTATTAGCGTGAACTGAGTTTGCACAGGGGTTCTAGTGCACCCTCGGCTCTGCTACATCAGATTGCTACATCTGATGTAGCAGTGCCGAGTGTACATCAGATGTGTAGTTGAGCAAAACTGACTCAGCACTGCTAAGTCTGCATTCGCATAGGAATGCATTGGCCAGCCTTCGGCCAATCAGCGCTGGCTCTGCCGGAGGAGGCGGAGTCTAAGGTCGGACCTGAATGGAGACTGGTGTGGAGCGATCTTAGACTCCGCCTCCTCCAGCAGAGCCAGCGCTGATTGGCCGAATTCTGTACTCTGGCCAATCAGCACTGGCTAATGCATTGTATTGGCTTGATGAAGCAGTGCTGAATGTGTGTGCTTAGCACACACATTCAGCTCTACTTCATCGGGCTAATAGAATGCATTGGCCAGCGCTGATTGGCCGAATTCCGTACTCTGGCCAATCAGCACTGGCTAATGCATTGTATTGGCTTGATGAAGCAGTGCTGAATGTGTGTGCTTAGCACACACATTCAGCTCTACTTCATCGGGCTAATAGAATGCATTGGCCAGCGCTGATTGGCCGAATTCCGTACTCTGGCCAATCAGCACTGGCTAATGCATTGTATTGGCTTGATGAAGCAGTGCTGAATGTGTGTGCTTAGCACACACATTCAGCTCTACTTCATCGGGCTAATAGAATGCATTGGCCAATCAGCGCTGGCCAATGCATTCTATTAGCGTGAACTGAGTTTGCACAGGGGTTCTAGTGCACCCTCGGCTCTGCTACATCAGATTGCTACATCTGATGTAGCAGTGCCGAGTGTGCATCAGATGTGTAGTTGAGCAAAACTGACTCAGCACTGCTAAGTCTGCATTCGCATAGGAATGCATTGGCCAGCCTTCGGCCAATCAGCGCTGGCTCTGCCGCAGGAGGCGGAGTCTAAGGTCGGACCTGAATGGAGACTGGTGTGGAGCGATCTTAGACTCCGCCTCCTCCAGCAGAGCCAGCGCTGATTGGTCGAGTTCCGTACTCTGGCCAATCAGCACTGGCCAATGCATTTCTATGGGGAAAAGTTAGCTTGCGAAAATCGCAAACTGACAGGGATTTCCATGAAATAAAGTGACTTTTATGCCCCCAGACATGCTTCCCCTGCTGTCCCAGTGTCATTCCAGGGTGTTGGTGTCATTTCCTGGGGTGTCATAGTGGACTTGGTGACCCTCCAGACACGAATTTGGGTTTCCCCCTTAACGAGTTTATGTTCCCCATAGACTATAATGGGGTTCGAAACCCATTCGAACACTCGAACAGTGAGCGGCTGTTCGAATCGAATTTCGAACCTCGAACATTTTAGTGTTCGCTCATCTCTAGTAGCATCATTAAGAAAAATTTGTCCCGCATACATTTAGACCTCATGTGGCTTTGAGAGGGGAAAAATAAAAAACTTATGGGTTTTGGAAAGAGGGGAGTCAAAAATGGAAATCGAAAAAAGGCCTGCGGTGGGAAGGGGTTAAAATTGTAAACATTTTTGCAAATATAAATAAACTTTTTGCAGAGTTTTAATGACATTTGTAACCATCTTGCTGGACTCTTTTATCTTGTTTGGTTGCCAGTGGGATACGACCATAAATGCAAGAAAATTTCTATTAGCAACCAGCCATGGTTTCCTTATTGTGGCCGGGTTGTTTTCTTGTGCATGCACAAGACAAGACTGTCATAACTAATCTTCAAAACTCTGCAAAAGATAACTGACTGTTCTTGTCCTACTCCTCCACATACTTGCACACTGGACTTGGTCAATCATACTTATATTCTGAACTTGGGGAAAGGAGAAAGCTGTTTCTAGACGCTTCTGGCCGTGGCTTATCTACCTAGGATCAGAAGGATTGTGCAGTTGACTTTCATTAGGTCTGACAAAAATGATCGGCTTAGCTGACATACATCTAATATATGTGGCCATAGTTACATGTTTTACTTAAGAAGGGGGCAAAAAGGTCTTGGCCTTTGTTTAAAAAAAGGGGGGGGGGAGTTCATATTCTTCTGTTCACGTTTCTGTGTATATGGACATCATACAGCTGTAACTGTGTCAGACCTGCAGAACTGAGAGGTACTTAATTTCTGTACTTGGATGTCCCAGTATTTTTGGAATATGCTGGTAAATGACGGTTAACCAATGATGTTTTCTGCATTAAATGCGCAACATCACAGAAGACTTTACTGTTTTATAGCCATCCTTATGCAGTGACTGAACAGAGTCTATGATTCTTTTCTTTAGTAAAAAGTAAAGCTGAATGATTAGTCGATGGAGGGAAAAAAAGCAAGCGTCAAAGGAAGCGTCACTTTTTTTTCTTTTGCTTTAATATTCTTTCTTTCTTCCTTCCTTTGTAGACGTTATGCACCATGCATCAGTTTATAAGAAATCTGGGAAATGTTCTGTCACAAAGTGAGTTGAAGACATTAAATCCTTTTCTGAATATAGATGGAAGAAGTTCCTAAGTCTTGAATGAGCAAGGATGGGTGCTGGATGGTTGTTTGTATAGGTCTTCTACATAGACATTTGATCTAATTTAACCCTTTTTCTGACCTCTGCTGTAATAATATGGCAGATGTCAGGTATTCTAAACATGGCTCCTGCTCAGATACTGAGCAGGTGCCATATCAGCAAAGTCTAGACATAAGTAGTTAAACAGTATCTCAATAGCAGCCTGAAAAGCTTAAAATATAATTTGTTACTGTTTAAAAGATATCATTCCATGAGCTCAGGGTCCCACCAAGAATTAGAGTGGTAGTGACTAAGACCACCATGTATGTCTCAAAGGGCTGGACCTCTGGGTGGAGGGACACCATTGCAGAATTCTACTTTGGATTCCCAGTGCCTCTAAGGGGGCGTTCACACTACCATCTGTGTCCGCTCCTATTGTCCGTCTAAAATCTCGCACGGACATTAGCAGCGGACACTAGCTGTGTCTGTGACACCTGTCATTTATTTAAATGGCGATTGGGTGCGTTCTTTTGCACTCCGTGCCTATCCTTCTCTGTCCGCATGTAAAGATGTCCGACTTTTCAAGCGGACAGAAAAACCCGACATGTACATGCAAGATTTTGAACGGACACTAGGAGCGGACACTACCTGTCGGACACAGACGGTAGTGTGAACGCCCCCTTATATAGATTTACACCCTAGGGCTAGCCCTCACTACACAAGTATTAGCGCCCTGTTCTCACCCTACGTATGGTAGGTATATTGCTTTTATATTAGCATCATTATGGGTGGTTATATACAGCTACCAAGGCATATTTTAGCCCCTCAGTAGCATCTAGCAGCGTGACCGCATCATGAAAAGACAGCCATGGGGTTAGCACTGGATATGTTGATTTATAAACTTAAGGCTCCTCACTCCCGCTCATCCACATCATCGAATGCCAAGTCAGGTGTTAGGACGTTATATGGCACCATTCCCTGAGAATAAGGCTAATGGTAAACAAATAGCATCTGCACCAAGACTAAGATGATCCAGTAAGTAAAGAGCACAGGATATATATAGCTCGTGCCTCTGAGGCTCAGTACACAGCATCGCACAATGGAGTGGCATACCACTTTCGCTAATATCAAAAGGGGAGGAGGACACTACACTATACCTCATATTAGAGGTTACTTATGTTATGGGGAGGGGGGGTTAAAATAAGATTAGTGGTGCCTGAATATGCCTATTCAGGCATATATAGGGCTTATACAGCGTAATTTTGCTGATGGAACCCCTTTAAGTAAGTCCATGGCTGTTGTCCGTACAAGATTTTAGCAAGGGAGACTAGTTGGTCCATCTGAAATTTCCATTAGTTTCAATGGGATTTTATCTTGTGCTCTTTAGTGTTCGTTTACACCCATGTCCGTTTTTTCAAGCAGACAAAAAAAACTTACCTGCAGGACTTTTCTTAACATCGAAGTCTATGGGCAACAGATAGTAATTGGTAGCCATCAGTTACTGTCCATTTCTTTCTGCTATGATAGGTGTCCTTTTATTTTTTTAAATGGAACCCTACCTAACTAATGCAATGTGTATGAAACCTAATGTGAAAACTGATACTTGCATTGTATTCTGGAATGAATAAATGGCTATACTGAGCAAAAATATTGAAACATTTATTAACATGCCATTTTAGTATTTTTGTAAAAGAAGAAAAATTACATACGATCAATACATAGCACAGAACGTTATCTTGTAGTTACATTTACATTACTGAGAATTTTTTTTCCTTTTTATCTCATCAGTTTTATTGCAACAAAAAGTTCTCCTTGTGATGGGACTCGTGTGCCACATGGTGAACAGAATGGTAAAGACTGGAGCAGGAATAAGTGCACATCTGAGCATTATTTAAGCGTTGGACACCAGGTCAGAGAACATCCTATACTATAGAACCTTTCTAAATGTTTCTACAGTTTTTCAGTTGTCTTTTACTAGGTAACTTTCAATTCTGAGATTGGAAATGTGAGTTGATGTGGACATAAAGAGAACTACGTTTTAGCTCACACAGTCTGTTTTGCAGAGACTTTTAGTGAACGCATTGTTTATATTCATAAATGTTCACAAAAAAACTACTGTGTAACAGCCGCCACACAGCCGATTGTAGAAAAAAAATGGGGATATATGCATGTCCATTCTTTGGACAGTCCATTTTAAAGGGATTGTCCAGGATTTATGTTTTCATGGCTGATCCCTTAGGGTGCCATAAATATCTGATTGGCAGTGGGCTGACAGCTGGCCCCGCACTAATCAACTGTACAAGGCTACTTCCGACTTCTGTACCATACACAACACTGGATCGCGAGCAGTTTCCCAAGTTACCTGTTTAGTGGACGGGCACAATACTATAACTCGGCTCCCATCAAAGTCTAAGCCAACTGCTTCGGTCCCAGTGTTGTGTATGTGTAGTACACTGGTGTGAATAAGGCCTTAGGGAATAACTAAACTTTCAGATTAATTTTGATTTTTTTTTTTTGGTATACAATTTGTAATATACTTTAACGTGTTTTTTTTCTCCTTCTTGTAAAAGCTTGTATTTTTTCCACTCTTTCCCTTTTTACTGTATTGACGTTTTTCTACCTCTCACTGAATGTTACTGTGTATGGAGTATGGTGCTGTTTAAAATCTACAGAAAAAGACATTATAAAATGTACTAACTTGCTTTTCTTGTCATATGAAAGAGGAGATAATTTTGCATTGCTATCTGAATTATTTCCAGAGATATCACTGGTTGAAAACGGTCATAATTAGGATTTTTATATCACTGTATTTTCCGGTGTGTAAGATGACTTTTTAACCCCTAAATATCTTCTGAAAAGTTTGGGGTTGTCTTATACACCGGGTGTATGTTGGCGGGGGAAGCTGGATCGCAACATTGCCACGCTCCTGCCACCACTGACTTCCTGCAGAGGTAGGAGTGAAGCGATGCTGCGGTCCCAGCACTAGTTTGGGCTGCACACTCTCTCCCCGGCATTCGCCGTGCTATTACAGCGGATGCCAGGTATTTGAAGCTAATAGCGGCCTCTCTGCTGCAGAAGCTAATGCATTAATACTTAAAATTCCCCCCCTCCAAAGTGTAAAAATAGTCCCCGGGGCCGATCCCCACCGGCCCCATGCCTTTAAAGTTGCAGGTTGGCTCCTGCGTGGCGATGTTGCTGAAGGCTCCTAGACCTGTCATAGCAATATTACTATGACCAGCCACATTAGTAATGTATAGAATCTCCCGTAGACGGCAATAAACATGTATTCCCCGGTCTATTTATAAAATATTTTTCCTGTACGGTGAATGTCAAAATCAAAAGTGTCAAACCGCCATTTTTTCGCATCTGATTTAAATAAAAGGTCATCTAAGTAATAGACATTCCCTAAAATGGTATAACTACAGGAAATCTGGCCCCACCAGATTGTCCGTGCAAAACGGTTTCCAGGCGGAGAGGCCGCATATGACCACCGGTTGTTTTCTTTAAAACCCATTCAAATGAATGGGTTGTAAGGCAGACCGCCGGCAAGCTGTCAACTATCTAGTTTCTCTGGGGTTTAGGACGGAAACCCCGGGGCATACAGCAGCAGTAGTGTGAACCCTCCTTTACGGAAAAGATGGTTCGGGACTGGAAAGCAAGTAAAAAAGCATTAAAGAGTATACTAAGGGGTAAGTGTGCAATAAGAAGAGGTACCCCACAGAAGATATGGAGGGTATAACGCAAACTCTATTTTAAGTGAAAAAGTTGGGGATCGTCTTATATGCCGGAAAATATGGTATTTATTGAGATATGGCTCCAAATAAATGATATAAAAATCCCAATCTTGACTGTTTTCAACCAGTGATATCTCTGGAAATAACTTGTATAGAGGAGATTCATTCATTCAGCGCTTTCATATGACATCATAAGCAAGTTTGTATGTTTTGTCCGAGATATAACTTTTTGAAGTGACCCTCCCATCCTCATTTTCTTTACATTTTACACCGCCCCATACATAGTAACATTCACTGATAAGCAGAAATAGCTCTCAATACAGGAACAAGGGAAGAGTGAAAAATGTAGGATTTCACAGAAATGATCCAAAATTTGTTAAAGTATATTACTAAATTTATGATTGACTTAAAGGGATTCTACCATTTAAAAACTTTATTTTTGTCGTTAACCCGTCGGAATAGCCTTAAGAAAGGCTATTCTTCTTCTACCTTTAGATTTGTTCTTCGCCCCACCATTTGGTTAAAATTCCATTTTCCGTCGGTATGCAAATGAGCTCTCACAGCACTGGGGGCGTCCCCAATGCTGCAAGAGAAATCTCCAGCGCCGCCTCCATCTTCTTCTTGAACGTTGTCTTCATGCGTCTTCTTCCGGTTTTGAAACTTGTAGGCCTCGGGCAGAGCTGACTGCACATGCCCACGGCCACAAGAAACAAGGCCGCTCGGTCCTAGGCCTGCAAGTTTCACCGACAATACAAAAGCAAAACAAAAAAATGGATGTCCAGCATAACAAGGAAATACCAAAAATGTTTAAAACATATCTTTTAATGAAAAAGCATAGTCCATATAAAAATTATCACAAGACACAAAGGGCAGAAAAATGTTGAAAAAATTCATGAAACAGCGAAAAAACAGGACCAACATTAATACTGGAACCGCGTCAGCGTCAACAGTTTCGGTATTAGTGTTGGTCCTGTTTTTTTCGTTTGATATGTCTTCATGAATTTTTTTCAACATTTTTCTGCACTCTGTCTCTTGTGATGATTTTTATATGGACTTTGCCTTTTCATTAAAAGTTATGTTTTAAAAAATTTTGGTATTTCCTTGTTATGCTGGACATCCATTTTTTTTTGTTTTGCTTTTGTAATGTCATCCTAACCCGGGAGGCTTTTGACCTTGCACTCAAGGATTCCATTCATGTGCATGAGCGGTCGGCTGTGGACTACGTTGTATTTTTTTTGCACTACAAGTTTCACGGCCTGCGCCAGAAGAAGACTCATGAAGACGACGTTCCAGAAGAAGATGGAGGCGGCGCTGGAGCGTTCTCTCGCAGAATTGGGGACGTCCCCAGTGCTGTTTGAGCGCTGGGGCCTGCTGCTAGAGAACTCATTTGCATACCGACGGAAAACGAAATTTTAATCGAACGATGGGGTGAAGAAGACATCTAAAGGTAGGAGAAGAGTAGCATTTCTTAAGGCTATTTATATGTGTCAACGACAAAAAAAAAAGTTTTTAATGGTAGAATCCCTTTAATCACTGACAGAAAATCACAAGTTGTCCAAAAGTTTAGTTACACTTAAACGTAGCACTTGTCTTTAGTTTAATGTGAGTCACATGGCAGGCATTTCTGGATCTTCCATCTGCTTAACATACATAGTTTGGATGTGCAAAGACTTTCAAATGAGTTGAAACTTTGAGCATAAGTATGCTATTATAGATAAGGTTGTAAAGGTCTAGCAGTTTGTTCATCTGGACCTCCATTATTAGTGGAACTCCTCTCAAGGTCATGGCAGTCTGGTAATATTAAAATAGTTTTTATATTGCCGGTACTCTGCAGATACATGTTATTACATGTTCTTTATTGTATGTCATTATGTTTGTTATACTTCAATAAATTGAATTGTTTTTTCTATAACAGCGACCAGTGGATAAATTGATATTACATCCAGTAGGACGTGACTCCTCAGATAGGTAAGCGTGATTAACTTATTTGATGTTTTTTAGTCGCAGTTCTTGTTCTCAGATGGTGACATTGGTTTTTTCTCAATTTTGGTATTTAGTTTTGAGCTGCTCAATGTGCAGATGGCCTACACTTAGGATAATGGAACAAATTTAATAATCAAACTGAGGCCAAATTCTGATGAACATGAAGTATGTCACAACAAGCATTTATGATGCCTCACTAGACAATGGAAGTGGCTTAAAGGAAAAGAGTGAATAGAGTAAAATATGCTAAATTGTGTGTTTAAACTGTTTGACTGCCTAGTCTACATTTTTACGGTTGAAATGCTTGTCAACCGCCTGTTGACTGACCATATACGTCCAGTAGGTCAGCAATGAACTTTGCAAGGCACTTAACTTAGCCAGATGTAGCCATGGTTTATTACAATCTGTGAGCACTGTGTGTGCAGCTAAGCAAGTTGCGATGATGATGATGATGATGATGATGATGATATTACCATGATGATGAGGAGCAAAAACTGAAAATCAAAAATTAGCTGCAAGTGAAAGTATAAAATGCCCCCAAAAGTCTACTATAATCTTAAGGTGCAGTGTGTTTTAATGTTGTGGGGGTTTTTTTGTTTTTTTTTATAAATAAAAATGGTTGTACTACTATGTCCTCATCAATGGTGATGACTTAAAATTGTTACCTACATAAAAGTCTCTACTGGAGAGGTAAAACTATTTAAAAAAAAAAATAAAAAACTAGAACTGTGCTATTTTTTTATTTTTTAAAAAGGAAGGGAGAAAAATGTGGGAAACCGTCCTGTTGTTCTGTACACTAATCCATGTATTAAAAAAAAAAACAAAAAAAAAAACACCTTATGTATCACCAAAAAAATGCAAGATTTGATTAAATTGCCTGAATGGAAAAATATAATTTCAAAAACTATATATATAGTGCTATTGCTTTGTCTCATGACCCCAATCTTTTCACTGATATGGTTTGGGTTTTTTTCTCTGTAATTTTTGCAGAAATGCTCAGAAACCAAATGGTCGGACAATATACAAAGCCAACGGGGTGAAACCACCTCCTAACTTTAGGATCTTGGCTTGTAAAGGTAATTATTACACTTAGAATCTTTATCTTGTCTAGCATGTTTTGTACTTTATTGGCAAATTGTCCCTTTTTGCTTTATTAATTCACCGTGGTCATTTCATTTTTAGAAATTAACTCTGTCCTTGTGATGTCTATTGAGTTTATATATTTATATTTAGGGCATATATATGGTATTCTTCCCTAATATTTCAGTTCTGAAAATCAGTAGTAGTCATGAAAATCAGTATATAGTATGGACACTTTAATACCTGAAATCATGTGTAAGATAAAGGCATTTACATAATTTACATAAGTTGGCTATACACGTTACTGTCTTCCAAGCCTGCTTATTTTGGCTGGTCCAGCCACCCATCTAGTGTATATGGTGTAGTTCCAAATTTTTTTGAATACGTACTGTCTAGGGTGGCGATTAAAAGATTGCGCTTGTTAACTTTCAATTTTGGACAATCTCTAGGATTCTAGGATTGTTGTCTGGAAGCGACTTACCTCCCGCTCCTCTGTCCCTATTGATGATAACCTTGTTTGAGCTAGTATGGTCTATTGGGGAAGGTTGAATGGAATGTCTGTCTGAATGACAGCTGAACCAACAGCAATTAAAAATATGTACAGCCAGTTTAATTACAAACAAACATCAACTTTACTTTCTGCAAGTGAAGATGTCTGTTGTGAATGTAACACAACAAGCCAAGGAATATAGTACACCTAAAATACCTACTTTGGATTGCTTATCTTGCTTTGAAAGAATATTTTTTTTGTGTGTTTTATTTTTAGATCCAACATTGGAAGTTGGGTCTGGTCATGAAACTTGTGGAGAAACCTCTTCGGAGAGTTACAGTTCCCCACCTAGTCCCCGCCATAACAGGAGAGAGAGCTTTGAGAGTGAAGAGGAGAAAGACAGAGGTTGGCATTTAGGAGGGGGATAGCTTCTGTGATATAATACATTTACAAAAATCTATATATATGTCTGGTGGATGTGAAGTAGAACATGGTATAGATAAACAGATAATATGGTAGACATGGTTTTAGGACTGGTAGATTTTCATGATTCCATTCCATAAATATTGTAGTAGTTCTGTTACTTGTAGACCTTGATGATGCCACCGCTTATTACGGATTGTGATAATGTATGTACAAATGCATGCGCTTCCAAAGTTTGTGTATATTCAGTGTGAATTGATGCATGCCATTCACCCACTGTCTGTTTTATGTGTAGAAAATGATGCTGTAAATTGTTTACTAAAGCTATTAAAGGTTTTGAGGCTTTCAGGAAACATTCAAATGAACAGCCAGTCCCATGAAGATATAAAGTTGCACCATTATCTTAAAAGCTGGTGATCTGTTTCTTGGTGGTGATCATTTCACAGGGTATTTGCAGCTTTCATCTGTTCAATGGGGTCCTCCCATTTCCTTTTGTGTCCATCATAGAATGGGATTTATTTACACTGATGGTGTGAACCTAGCATAACAATGTAGTTAAGAACTTTATAGCTACCTATCACATTGATATGGAAAGTTTAAAACAATTTTAAAGGGGCTCTATCATTGCCAAAACGTGTTGTGAGATACTGATATGCCTGAATAGCCTTTAGAAAGGCTATTCAGGTGCTGGCACTAGTTTTTTTTCCAAAGACCCCCCCCCCCCATGTTTCTTAAATATTGATGAAACCGATTTTCTAATGATGGTCACCGAGCACCCTGGGTGTTCCCCACGGCCAGCAAGCACCCCCCTGCATCATAACTCTTTTTCATGCATCCTCCATTGCTTATGTTCAGTTATGCCCTCCTTCTCACTTGCTGTCACCACCTCTCTCCAGTTTCGCTCCTGCGCTTCAAATCCTGGGCATGCACAGTAACGCTCTGTTCTGAGCACTGCTGTGCATGCCGGAGCCCATTTTCTTGTAGCTCCCTATAGAACTCTGCATACTGCTCAATATGCTGTTTTATAGTGAGCTATAACAAAATGGCGCTCGGGCAGTAGCGCTCAGAACGGAATTTGATGCGCAGAGCGAGACTGGACGGAGGATGGAGGCGGTTACAGCAAGTGAGGAGGAGGGCATAAGCAATGGAGGGGGCATGAAAGAGGTATGACGCAGGGGTTGCTCGCTGGCCATGGGGAACGCCCAGGATGCTCGGTGAGCATCATTAGCATATCAGTTTTACCAATATTTAAGAAAAACGGGGGGAAGGGGGGGTTCTGTTGGAAAACAGGAGCAGCACCTGAACAGCCTTTTTAAAGGCTGTTCAGGCGTATCAGTATCTCAAAACACCTTTTGTCAATGACAGAGCCCCTTTAAAGCACGTTTACTATAGCAATCAAAAAAAGAAAAAAAAAAACGCTTCACAGCAGGTCGTTTTTAAAACAGTAAGCAAGTAGCTATTTGGGTCTGGTCAGTTTTCAGTTTTGGCTGTTTTAGCTTCAGGTATTTGTGTGTATAAATAAATATACACCTATATATAGCAGGAGATTTACCTGCAGCTAAAACTGCCCAAACTGTCAGACATGCAGGACTACGGTTTCACCGTGGACAGGCCCAAACCCTCACGAATGGTCACTTTACAAACCCATTCAAGCGAATGGGTTTGAAAATTGACTGCTGGGTTTCCGTTCCCTGTCAAGTTTCTCGGGGCAGAAGACTGAAACCGGCAGGATTGCCTAAAGCAGACCGAACCTGCCCTAACTGTTATATATGTTATACTTTCGATTTTCTCTCAGTTTAGATTTAATGTTGTTTTTGCTTTGTTTTTGTTTTTTTTTGTTTTTTTCACAGATACAGACAGTAATTCTGAGGACTCCACAAAACCTATTTCTGGTTTCACAACATTGGGAGCAGTTAAAGCATCCACTGCCAAATTGTCTGAGCACCTTAACAATGACAACAATACTACTGAGACCATTAACAATTCCAAGTTCCCACATTTTCATCTTTTGCCTTCATTGCATTGTGCAATGCCAAGTGGTGCAGATAAATTGGAACATGGTATTCCATCATCCATACCCTCAGATGGAAAGCCTCTTGGTATGATTATTAGTCCTGTATCCATGTCCCCTGTGAGAGAAGTATTTCACCAGAATTCTCCTGGAATTGTGGCTCCATCTGCAGCTTCTGTTGTGGGAGAACCTGAAAAATGTATTGACTTGCTTGCTTCCACTCTGCCTCTCCCTTCCACTTTTCTCCCTCGTAATTGTCAACCCAGCAGTCCAGCTCTGCATATCCCAGTCCATAGGATGAAATTACCAACTCAGGGGCCATCGGATAACTGTACACTTAATGGATCACCACAGACTAACTTAGGCCTAGGAACGGCCACCTCTGGTTTTATATCGATTAACAGTCCAAGTGGGTTTCCAGCCTCTCCTGTGACTGCTTCAGATCCACTAGCTAAACCAATTTCACAAATTGCGAGTCTTAATCAGGTTGGACCCCATCTGGATGGAAGTGCTGGCACATTGCCTGCGAATACAAACATGAAATTGGTTCTCTCAGCCACCCACTTGCCCACAGCACCTTCAACAGTTGCTTTCCCTCTTTCTGTACCAACACTTGCAAATGGTGCGGTGCCCTCACCAAATCCTAATGGTCTGAATGGTTCTGTAACTGCTGCCGTCACTCAGCCAGTTAGTGGAAGTATTGCTCAGTTACAGTCTATTCCTCCAACAATTCCCACCCATAGTCCTGGACCAGCACCCAGTCCAAGTCCGGCATTAACTCACAGTACTGCACAGAGCGATAGCACTTCCTTCATTAGTGCTGCTGTTGGTAATACGAGCACAAATGGGACACTCCCGCCACCTCAGCAAATGGGACAAGGAGCATGTGGGTCCTGTGGACGGCGATGTGGATGTGGAAATAGTGGGGGACTACCCTTTGGCAATTTCTACTATCCTAATCCAATCACTGGGCAGATGTATACAAGAGTTCCTCCCCTTTTTATTCCATCACTTTGCAATAACTCCTACCTCAACCAAGCACACCAGAGCAATGGAACACAATTTCCGGTCTTCCTTCATCAGGCTCCTTACACCAATGGACTGATGCACGACCCTGTGCTTGGGGGTCAGGCCAACTATGGCATGCAACAGATGGCAAGTTTTGCTAGGCTGTATCCAATGTACCCCGCAAATAATGTTGTCAGCAACACTAATGGATCAGTGACTAAGAAAAATGGGAATATATCCTGCTATAACTGTGGGATAAATGGCCATTATGCACAGGACTGTAAACAGCCATCAATGGAGGCCTGTCAGCAAGGTAATCGTGATAGTTCCCAGAGGACATGTTTCTAACTGTCTTGTCTTTCCTTTCCTGGCAGTAATTTAGCTGTGTGTCTGTGTGAATGTGTACTGCTCGCATACCTGTCTGCGATGGTGCCGATCTGTCGCCATTGAAACATTTTGTATTACTAGCCCTGTTTAAAGAGAGAGTTAAACGTGTAAACCCATCCCCCGTCCTGATGATTTGTATTTCATTTGTGCCTAATCATTTACAACTCTTGTGCCTCTGTGACTCTCTCTGTGTCTGCTATATGACATGTGCAGCCTTGGAAATGGAGAGAAAGATCAAATGGGAGCCCCCATATTGAAGCGTACAGTAGCACTGTGAATGTTGTGTTTTACAGGGCTGTATTCCAATTCTTGGATTCTCCATCCTTAGAAAAAGTGCCTTTTTTGTTGTGCTTCTTTGTCCACCTTAAATACTTTTGTTAAGCTAAATTCTACGTTGTAAGCATTGACTTAGCAGTTTTCTTTCCTATTTTAGGCACTTTCAGACTGAGGTATCCCCCTAATCCCTCTAATGATTCTTTGGATTCTGCAGACTGACTTCAGTCCACACAAAATATATGACAAAAGTGTTTAAACAAAACAAACCCTCCAAGTCCACTTGTAACGTTATGGTACAGAAGTTTTGCTTGCTTTTTCATAATGGGAGCTATGCTCTCGCCATTGCTTCACCCAGTGCTGGGGTATGAAATGTGAGCCCTGAACTTGAAGACAGGAAGCAGCCATGATGAAGAGTAGCGTAATACAGGATTGTGACCAGGAGACTGAGGATTCTTAATCTATTCTAAGACTTGATGGCAGCACCTTGCTTTCATTCATTCGATGTAACTGGGGACATTATGCAATTTTGTATCTTCTATAAGGATATGAGCGTGCTCCTCCACTGTAGGTCAAACATCCTCAACGGTTTAGTTTTTTATGCGAAGTGCTGTCAGATGAGAATCAGTTTTACGTCACAGTGGAAGTGTCATTGTACCTGCAAATGTGTTAGCTGAAAAATACCTACACAACAAAAGCACTAGTCCTCCAAGTCAGAATGCCTGGCTTATTTCAGATATTTAATGGGAGAATTCCTTTTGTGGTCCTACTGTGAGTTGATGTTAAACGTGACTTGGAAGATATCTCACAATTGTATATCTGATTAATGCAAGTTTCCTGTCTGCATCCAGTACCAGTGAGTTGTCTGAGATAATTCTGTAATGTTGTTTTTGTCTATGAAATAACCTGTGTTAGGTTTCCGTTTAACTTTACCTGACTGCTTGTGAGTTTACATCTATATTAGGCCAGTTAGATTTTGGGGTATTGTCTGCACAGGACATTAAAGGAATTATTCCCATCTCAGAGGTCCTATTTAGAGTGGAAGCTTCTAGCCATTAGCCTGGGGTCCACAAAGCTATATATATATGGCCACTACTATTCTCCAGCAGTGGTGACCATGCCTGCTTAGTTCAGTCCAGCCAAGTGTGTACTGAAGGTGGGATCTGTTACCTGCATGTTGGGATTTGTGCCATAGTGCACTCCATGGGGCTTCCATCATTTAAAGGGGTTGTGCTGGACTTTGAAAACAGGGCTGTTTTCTGCTTCTCAGGAAGTGACTTCATGTCTGTTGGACACATGGTCATAGTGCAGCTCAATCCAGTTCATTCTAATGGATGGAGATGTGGCATTGCCATGTGACCAACAAAGCAGCTATGTTTTCCAAGTCCTTTACAACCCCTTTAAAGGCCATGGAATGAATAGTGGGCATTTGCAGTAGCCTTGGAACTGTTGGGTTGCACTGCTGACATTGATGAGGTTGGAATATATCTCTGCATACATCTTGCCAGCAGTGTGAAGTTGCCTACCAGAGATTTCAGCCAGGACTTTGTACTGCCCATAACTTATCCCGGGACAGGTGGCAAGCAGTAGGCAACAGCAGGGTCAAGATAAAACCATGAGTTGGGAATACTCCTTTAATTTTTTTTATTGTGCATCACACCCGCAGGTCTAATGTATTCACACTCAGGATGTATGACAGTATTTAATTCTAAAAGCCTTTACTGTGTAATTTTGAGGACTATTTTTGCTCCATAGAGTTTTTTTTTCCAGTTCTACCACTAAGTGTGACACATAATGTGAAAGTGTGAAACTTTGTGTGTTAATGTCAGAAAACTAATGCTGCTGTTCTCACTTTCTACCCTAAACTCCTTGCCAACATATGCACTACAGTCCTTTCTTCCAGGTAATATTTCTACCTTTGTGCACTGAGGTTATCTGGGAGTTGCGGACATGTTAAGCAGCAGCCTTTTACCAGCATTTTTTTGCATTCCTGATTGCTGGGTGGATATTATTTCAGATGCCTTCGTACACGGGCAAGTATCGTTTCACAGCAGGTATAACTGAGTTAGTAAATACATATGTAAGCCTACGTGTATGGTGTTATAGACCATAGAATAGGTCAACAAATGTACATTCGCTTCCACTCCAGTTGCAATACTTGAAGAAAAGTAGGTCTTGTCCTCCACAGCTAATGACTTTTTATTTTTTGTTTGGTTTTTTTTTGTTAATAAAAAAAAATCCAACGATGTCTGAGAACATTTAGTTACTAGTTCCTATTAAGCTTTAATTTAAGAAGAAATATCTTATATTTTATTTCAAATTCTAGATATTTTTGGATATATTTGAACAAAATGAAGGTAATACAAAACTCTTCTTTGGTTACAAAAGGAATAACAGAGCAGCAAGCGAAGAGGATTCTACAATACTGTACTGTAAGAGCGAGACATTACCTTCTGGTTATTTGTATGTTACCATATTCTTTGATATTTCAACTGTTATGTACTGGAAAGGTTACTTATATTTCTAGAGAAGATTTTGAATTTTATGCAAAAGTATTTCCTTGAATTAACAGCAATAAAAAAAACAGGAAAGCATTGAATTGAATGTGTATTGGCACTTCATTTACATTGGCAAGAAAAGCTTTTATGCTGCCGTCTTAGGCTTTAAGGCCCCATGTTGCAAAAACACAGCAAAATCTGCAACAAATAAAGCTGCGTTTTCACAATGTGGGTCCTTAGCCTAATATGCACTTTAAAACTTTTTGTGTTGCAGAGTGAGTGTGGAAAGATAACTTACTAGAATATTCTTTTATAGTAGACTGTGGAAGGCTATGGCGCCATGTAGCAAGCCGCTGTGGAAGCCTTTTTGTTTTTTCCAGAGTTTTTTCCTCTGCAGACTTCCTTCCCCTGTTTATACATAGATCGCCAGCATTTCCACAGGAATAATTGACATGTTGCAATTTTAACGTGGGTGTTTTTCGAAACGCAGCTTTTTCGTTACAGGTTTTTTTTTCCTGCAATGTGTGGTGGGAGTAGCCAGAATCCCATCCACTTTGCAGGCACTGAAAAACGCAACATTTTTTGCCATGGCATTTCCACCATGGCAAAAGCACTGTTTTAAGCATGCGATCTCAGCCCAGAATACATACAATACCACTGACATTACACACGGCTTTGTGGGACTACTGCATATGGCATTAGCCAAGAGGGGTGTTTGTTTATAATAATAATAAAGTCTTCAGCATGTACTTGTGTGTCTGCCTCTCCTCTCCCTGCCCTGTTTCTTTCATACATTATCATATGTGATGACTCTACGCATAAAAATGAATTGTTCAGTCTCTGCGCCTTTAACTTACTGCTGGCGTTGGTTTCTGGCAGCCTAACTACAACAGGGGAGAAGGGGGAAGTGTGGCTGTGGGAGGTTGGCATTAGCACAATTGGTTTTGAAGTTCAGTGACACAATTTTAATATAGTGTTGTATAGATGTTTAACTTAGGGCTACAGGGTAATTATGTCTATATAATGCAGAAGTGACTTCCTGCTATGCACTGTAATAGTGTGGTGCTCGGGGCAAAATACACAACGATCAGGTAGACGGGTGCTGACAGCAGACCATCTTTACTTATTGCCAAGTGGTCTCTTCTCAACCCTGCATTGTGATTGCTGCAATTGGCCGGTCAATTCAGAGCAGTGAATTAGTGTTTTCCTCACACAGTGGCTGCTTATAGTTATTAGAGGGGGAGTAGAGTAAAGCTGACTGCTGTATCCTGCAGGAGGTCACCCTAGGGCAGTGGTTCTTAACCTTGTGTGAGGTACCGAACCCACCAGTTTCATATGTACCGAACCCTTCTTTAGTGATAAATCAAATATGATTTTTATTTATTTTTTTCAAAATTGTTTTTTTTTCCACTGGTATACAAAATAAACCGTGCATAGGGCCTAGGGTTCAATCGAACCCCAGTTAAGAACCACTGCCCTAGTGTCAATACCGAGGGGCTACTGCATCACACCTGCAAAGACAATCACTGATCTGCCAATTATACGTATAGATATAAATTTTTATATTACAAAAAATATATATACATTTTTATTTCATTTGTTTAGTGGCAACATTTATTGCAGCGCTTTACAGACCTTGTCAGTCACTGTCCAATATAAGGGTATGGGGGCACTCGTCCACATTAGGGAGAGTGTTCGCCTACATAGGCAGTACGGAGACTTACAAGTCATTCCTGCTCCGCTAGGGATTATGGGTAAAAAAATATGCAAATCTAGTCTCCTGGATGGAATTAGGAGAACAGAGTGCACTCTGTACACCACCCTATAGAGGGCAGCATCCTTAACATCATGAATGACTCAGTTATAAAGTCTTTTAATCATAATGTGGATTTAATTGCTAAATCAGTATTTCTGTCCCAAAAGGAACAGATTCCCAACTATGGACAGCGCTGTTTCGGCCTATTGGGCCATCCTCAGCATAGTCTCTCACCATGCTAAATCAGTATCCCTACACTATGCTGAGGATGGCCCAATAGGCCGAAACAGCGCTGTCCATAGTTGGGAATCTGTTCCTTTTGGGACAGAAATACTGATTTAGCAATTAAATCCACATTATGATTAAAAGACTTTATAACTGAGTCGTTCATGATGTTAAGGATGCTGCCCTCTATAGGGTGGTGTACAGAGTGCACTCTGTTCTCCTAATTCCATCCAGGGGACTAGATTTGCATATTTTTTTTTTCTGTCCAATATAAGGGTGAATTCACACTGAGTAAACGCTAGCTTATTCTGAACGTAAAACACGTTCAGAATAAGCGGCGTCTAAAGCAGCTCCATTCATTTCTATGGGAGCGGGGATACGAGCGCTCCCCATAGAAATGAATGGGCTGCTTCTTTCACTCCGTGCAGTCCCATTGAAGTGAATGGGGAGTGCCGGCGTATACGGCAAGCTCTGCTCATGCCGGAGCGTACACGCCGGCACTCCCCATTCACTTCAATTCACTACAAAAATTTCAGTTATACCATTTTTGGGAAGTTTTTGGATTTTTACGTGGTTAAAATTTCAATAAAACTATTTAAATTTGATATCTCTGGTATTGTACTGACCTATAGACTACAGGTGACATGTCGTTTTGACTGCACTGTGAATTCTGTTAACTAGAATAAAATTCATACAATACCTGCCCAGCGAAAGAGGTTTAGTTATAAAATATATAAGTTGTGTGAGAGTTTCTCAGAATAGTCTCAGGTTAGGACTTCAGAAATGATCCTCCAGAATGCTCCCTGAGGAAGAGGGGCGGCGGCTTCCCCTGCAATCTTAAAGGGGTTGGCCACTTTTAGACCAATATTGACAAACAAATGTACAGTAAAAAGATAAAATTTTCCAATATACTTTCTGTATCAATTCCTCACGGTTTTCTAGATCTCGGCTTGCTGTCATTCATTCTGTTACTTCTAGAGGATAAAACGCTGACCATGGTCATGTGATGAGGACACAGGTGCCGCTCGTTATAGTCACAGCACAGTAATCAGTCATCTGCCTGGTAATCACTGTTCACCTGTGTGCTAATCACATGACCATGGTCAGAGTTTTATATAGCAGGCAGAGATCGAGAAAACTGAGGAATTGATACAGAAAGTATATTGGAATATTGTACAACTTTTTATTGTACATTTGTTTGTCAATATTGGTCTGAAAGTGGCCAACCCCTTTAACCCCTTCCCACCGATGGCACTTTTTGACTTCCTGACCAAGCTCGATTTTTCAAAACTGACGTGTGTCACTTTTATGTGGCAATAACTTTGGAACGCTTTAACTTACCAAAGTGATTTTAAGATTGTTTTTTCGTAACGCATTGTACTTCATGTTGCTAGTAAATTTTGGTTGATATGTTTTGTGTTTAATTATGAAAAAATAGGAAATTTGGTGGAAATTTTGAAAAATATGCATTTTATAAAGTTTGAAATGATTCATTGCATACAGATAGTCAGACCGCCAAAATGATATCATAAATCTCATGTCCCAGATCTCTGCTTTATGTCGGCATCAAACTTTAGTCACCCTTTTATATTTTACGGACATTATAAGGTTTACAAGTGAAACAACAATATTCAAAATTTTCAAGAAATTTCTAAAACCCATTTTTTAAAGGACTAATCCAGTTATGAAGGGGATTTGAAAGACCCTTGTATTAAACCCCCCCCCATAAATCACCATTTTCAAAACTGCACCCCTTAAATAAGCCAAAACATATACCTAGTAAGTGCTTAACAGGAATTAATTCAAAATGGAGGTGAAATTTTCAAATTTTATTTTACTAATATTTTCGTTTCGCCCTAGAATTTGCACATTCACAAGGGGTTAAAGGAGAAAACGCATCCCACAATTTGTTATGCAAGTTCTCCCGACTACCAAAGTACCCCACTTGTAGGTGTAAACTAATATATGGACGCACAGTGAGACGCAGAAGGGAAGGCGTGCCAAGGAGCTTTTAGAGGGCAGATCTGGCTGTGATCAGTTTATTATTATTATTATTATTATTTATTTATATAGCACCATTAATTCCATGGTGCTTTACATTTGGGGGTTACATACAATACACACTTCCTGAGTAAGTTTCAGGAACCATGTCGCATTTACAAAGCCCTTGAGGAGTCAAAACAGTGAAAACCAGGGGCATAACTACCGTGGAGGCGGCTGCCACAGGGCCCGGGCCATTAGGGGGCCCGGTGACAGCCACTAACGCTGCGTTTAAAAAAAAAAAAAAAATAGGCCGTTACGGCCCCTATTCACTTGCCGATCCTGGCTGGGCTGGGATTGGCAAGTGACACCGTGGGCCCCACAAATGCTATCATTATATTTGGGGGTCTTTGCAGACCCCCGAGTATAATGATCGGGAAAGGTAAGGGAACATAACAAACAGTGTTACTTACCTCTCCACAATCCTGCCAGGCCTCCTACTGACGTCTCTGACGTCACATGAATCCGGCTTCGTCCCGGGTTCATGTGACGTCTGACGTAATTTCATAAGGACGCCAGCGGGGAAGACAGCGTAGGAGCCGGAGACAGGTAAGAAACAGTAAATTTTTTTATGTTTTTATTCCCCCGAGTTTCATATTATTATACCTTATTATATCTTTTCAGACCCCAGAGTATAATAATTGTTTATGGGTGTCCGCTATGGGGTATAATACTGTGTGCACGGGCCAGTAAGGGACATAATACTGTGTGCAGCGGCCACTATGGGGCATAATACTGTGTGCAGGGCTTACTGAGGGACATAATAGAGTGCGGAGGAGGGGGTCGGTCGAGGTCTTCGACGTCAGTGACCCCGTTTTGAAAAACCGCACCCCTCAAAGAATTTATCAAGTGATGTAGTGAGCATTAGTAACCCCGAAGTGAATGTGTAAGCTGTGCGGAGTAAATTGGGTACACCAAATCCCATTCTATTTTCCCACTAGCTCCCATGACACGGACGGGGAGGAGGGGCATTCTGGGGGATCAGCGCTGGTGTATTATCTCTCATAAGCTCTAAATATGGGGCGTCCCCTGAAAACGCTCACACAGCTTATACATTTCCTTCTAGTCACAGCCACTTATGTCCTAATGATTTGGCGACTTTTGGGAGGTTTTCTCTTCACATTGTACAAGCTAGATTTTTATTTCTATTTTTCTTTATTTTACATAATAAAACATTTTATATGGGATTTTTGGGGCTTTATTTATTTCTAATTTATTTTAAACTTATTTAAATTTATTTTTACTTTTTTATAACTTTTTTTTTTTCTGTCCCCATGGGGGATTGAAGCAGTGATCAGCTGATCACTGCTTAACTACATGTATGCTGCAATACACATGTATTGTAGTGTACAGGAAGCTCTCAGCCCCGTGCACATGCACAGGGCTGACAGCTTCCATTTTGGCAGGATCAAAAGGGTGCGTGGAGGGGACGGTATGGGGCAGACCCGGGGTCACTGATCCGACCCCAGGCTGCCCATTACCAACACCAGCACCCCCGAAACCGTCGCGGGGGGTGCCGGTCGGCACCATTATGTACCGAAACCCCTGAGATTACGGGAAGTCCTTCCCGGCAGCGCCGTACTATTACGGTGGATGTCGGGAAGGGGTTAATGCCTTGTGCATCTATACAGTTGGCCCTATGATTTACACAGCCCTGAGTATGGTACAAAAATCTGGCCTTCCACATTGTACAAATGGCACTGCATAATGTTTAAGATTTGTTCACATAATGAATTTATCCCAGGTGTAGGCTCAAGCACTTTTTGTTCTCTGCGCAATGCAGGTAACTTCTTCATCTCCAACGGACCCCCTGCATCATGTTCCAAGGCTCACAGGACTACCGAGTCCTTGTGAAATCTTGAAGGGCACTGGGTGGCCAACAGAGAAACCATGGAACCTCGACCCTTTTATTGTTTTTGTTTTGTTTTGTTTTTTTGGGGGTTTTTTTTGTTGCCTCCCTTTCCAGCCATACTTCCCACCCTTGTCTGCCTTCAGACAGATCAAATAAATTATAAAATTAATAATTCATGGACGTGTGGTACAATCTGAACCACTCCTTCCTGCACAGGACAGGTTTTTCGAGGCAGGTGTCACACTGATAGTCTTTTCTTATCCTCCTTTTGGAACATTCTTTTTTGGGTTTTTCCTCTTTTCCAATTTGTGGTACTTCACTTGCAAAGTGATGTCCTGGTATAATGCGAGTACCTTCAATTCCAGAAGTATTGGGGTCCAGGCCTTCCTGGTCTCCAAATATCAATATATAACTTCCTCCTGAAACTAAAAGAATGTTCCTAACTGCTAACTGTACAATGTATACTGCCAGCTTTTTGTACCACACTTTCAGGACTTGGTCAGATAGATCAATCTCTCCCATGTACTTCTTACAGGTCAGCATGCAATCTGGCTTGAGAGTAGTGGTACTGGTACCATGTAAAGAGACCAGGGGTCCTGCTGTTACCATGAATTGTGTTCAGTAAAGGACATCTCTCATCCTTATACTTGACCAACAACATGTTCTCATTGCAGAGTGCCCTGCTCTCACCCTTTCTGAAGGGTTGTGCTACCTGTGCCCTTGGTTGCAAACTGTCCCACAAGCTGCAGTTATGAAGACACTACCCTCAATGGAAAAGACTTGATTTTGAAAAAAATGAATGAAAATAAACAAAAAGAAGAGAGGATGCAGGGCATGGAACAAAGGGGTACAAAAATAAAGATAAATGATAAAACATCAATACAAATAAATGAAAACTCCACATTTTTACCCTATTCAATCTCAACCACTAGTGTTGGACAAGTTCCATGAATTAGTGGAAGGGGATTTCATTCAGCTTTACAATAAAAAGGAAAAAAAAAGATATTATGATGGAGGAGAAAATAGCCATTGGACAGCTGAGAGATAATGCAGATTATAAGGGCGCCAGAAAAAGGGGGAATCTATTGTAGTGTTAAATGGAGATGTTAAAGAGTGCTGATATACCGTAAATTGGAGAATGATCCAACTAAGATATTACAATCTAACTTAAAACTGAGGGAAGGTGTATGTTTATCTGCCATTATAGATAGTACTTATATGGGGAACATCAGTTACACCCATCTTCCAATTTCTCCCAAAGATCAATAAAACTTGTTCCCGCCACAATTAAGACCTATAGTGGCGGGCATTGGGTCTTTGAAGAAAAATTGGGAGAATGGATAGACTTCCATTTGCAATCCAAGTTATGTGAATGACATAAAACATGTTATTTCCATGATACCAAATATTGGCTGGACAAAAATGGTATGCTACAACTAAGGCTATGCGCTGAAACGCACAAGAAGTAGCTTCAGTTTCTTTGCTGATGTCCTTATAATGGTGTGCATTAAGGTGAGGATTTATATACCGCTCCATGCTAGAAATGATTGTTTTTGGATTGGAATTTACCTAAGGGGGAGCACACCAACTTTTTACTGTGCATGGAAAGACCCATAAAAAGAATCTGAAGTAAGCTGGTGTCTATTATAATTTGGCATTGTTCTATACAAAACCAGAAATAAAGACCCTTTAAAAAAAAAAGTATTATGGCTATAACTATTAAGAATTTATTTTTGTCAACAAAATGCAAATGGAAAAAAAAAAGAAATGTAATTGAAACTAATATTTGGTGTAGTCTGAAATCGCATCAGTCCTTCTAGGTATACTTGCACAGTTTCTGAAGGAAGGAATGCAGCAGAGAGGTTGTTCTTCTGTTATGGTCAAATAGTTCAGATTTTGAGTCATCACTCCGGAGTAGCTGCGACTATTTTTGTGCACCATAGCTCATATGCTTTCATGCATAGTTAAGTCACTTGGCCTTTTTCTACATTGAAGGTGTGGCTCTTTAGCTGCAATTCTTCCACGAAGACCACTGCTGGCCATGTCTCTCTGGGTTCCACTGGTTTCTGCCAGTTCTGAGCTGATGGCACAGCTTGACACTTTTTCCGATCTAGGAGGGAAAAATTCAAGATGTGTCTTTTTCCTTGACCTACCTCTTTGTCTTCAACGATTCCCAATTCTTGGTATTTCTTCACATCTGGCTGTACCAGAAGGCAATTTGTGCCATCAGGGAGGCATCTGATTGGGTCCAAATAGATCCTGCAGCAGGACAATGACTCCAAAGATACATCCAATGCTATTAATAACTATCTTCAACATAAACAAGAACAAGGAGTCCTAGAAGTGATGATATGACCTCCACAGAGCCCTGATCTTAACTGCATCACGTCTGTCTGGAAATACATGACGAGCATAAAGATTTGACGAAGCCTACATATACCGAAGATTTGCGATTAGTTCTCCAAGATGTTTGGAACAACCTTAATGCAAAGTTCCTTCAAAAACTGTGTACCTTGACCTTGAATTGACATTGCTTTCAAGGCAAAAGTTGGTCATACCAAATATTGATTTAATTTTTTTTTGTTCATTTGTTTGCATTTTGTTAATTTACAAAAAAAGATATTAAAACTTATATTTCTGAAAGCATTTTCTTTCCAGCAATCTCCCCCCCCCCCCTAACTAAAACGAACTAAAACTTTTGCACAGTGCTGTATATGTCCTTTTCTTTTGCGTGTCATCTGTGAAAAAAACCCACACGTCCTTTTTTCATCTGGTTTCGACAGCCATGGGGCATGTAGATATTTTTGGGTGCGTTGGACTAAAATATCAGTGTTTGGCCTGACAAGCCAACTTGTGCAGACTCACGGCACTTTTTTTGTTCAATAGGAGTAGTAAATCTGTTTTTAATAAATAGACATAATGCCCTTTCATAAAAATGTATTCTCTCACTGCATCAGTTTAAACACTAGGTGGCGCTATGCTTTTGGTTTTCATAGAGAACATTGGCTCAAAAAAAAGGTATCACACTTAATGTCTGTAGTGAATGTGGGATATTGCTTGTTTGGTATTCAATACTAGAGCCTTCAAGTACTGGAATAGCTATTGCCATTGCAAGTTCTCATGTTACTGAGTTAGACAGTAATGCTTTAACTTAGAAACAAGTAAATCAGGTAAATGTGAATTTATAACTTGTACTGATTTGAAAGTAACTTGGATGCTGCGATCATTTAAAAAATGTTTGTGACATCCAAGGGGTTGCACAATAATGATGCCCTCATAGGCAGTCCCTTCAATGTGATCAGGGGTGCCGTTATGTATTTTCAGCAGCCCTGGGTCTGGCCTGTGACTCTGGCTGCTAGTAGCCCCCAGTACTTGGTTGTTCCTGCATTTAGTGAAATTTTTTTTTTTTTTTTTTTACCATCACACCTTACAAAATATGTAAAAAGTGATCAAAAAGTCATATACACCCCAAAATAGTAGCAATAAAATTACAGGTTGTTCTGCAAAAAAATAAGCCCCAACTAACTGTGTAAATGTAAACTGAAAAATAAAAATATTACACCTCTCAGAAGATGAAGATGCAAAAATAACTCATTTCTTTGCTAATTGTTTTTTTTTCTGCAAAACTAGTAGCGCTTAAAAAATATATATATGTATAAATTAGATATCTCCGTAATCATACTGACCTGCAGAATAAAGGAAACATGTTACTTACTTCTTATATATTGCTCTGTGCTGCATGGTGAATAATTTAAAACACTATGCCAGAACTGATGTTTGTTTTTTTTAATCTGCCCAAAAAAAATTTCTAAACTTTATTCAATAAGTTATAGGCACTCAAAAATGCCGTCATTACAAAATGCATCTCATCTCACAAAAAAAGAGTCTTAATATGGCTACATGACCAGAAATTTTAAAAAAATAAAGCTTGTACAATGTGAAGACAAAAACCACCAAAATCGTCAAATCATAAGGACATAACTGGCTGCATCAGGAAGAAAATGTATGCTATCCGAGCGTATATCAGAAGACACCCCAAATTTAGAGTTTACGAGGGAAAATAAACCAGAAGTGACCCCCTTAGTGAACCCTTAAATCATGGGAGCACTAGGGAAACAGAATGGAATTTGGTGTTCCCAATGTACTCTGAATAGCTTGCGTGTTCACTTTTCGCCATCTGCTGTATATTCACGTCTGAGATACTATTGCTCACTACACTCCTTGATAAATTCTTTGAGGGCTGCAGTTTTCACAAAGGGGTCGCTCCCTGACTTTTCTGGTACCTTTAAAGGCTCTACAAACAGGACATGGCATTCAGATATCCAGACATCTAAATCTGTGCCTCAAAAGCCGCATAGGACTCCTTCATATCTGCGCCCTACTGTGTGCCCAAACTGCAGTTTATGCCAGAGACAAATGCTCCAAAAACTGTTGAGCCCAGGATTCCCGCTTTACAGTTTTTGGCGTGTGTGTCTCTGCTGACACAAGCTGGACACATCATATTGGGCACTGAAATGGCGTATGTCTGGAAAAATTGCGATTTTCACTTTTCATTATCAGCTGCACTGTCATGTCTGGAAATTAAATTAATGCAATTTGTAATGCTCAAGGGTTAAAATGCTCACTATACCATATACCATAAGCTCATATACACTTAATAAATCCCTTGCGGATGTACTTTCCAAAATGAGGTTACATGTCTGCGGATTCAGTGGCTCTGCAAAAGTGGTATGACGTCCAAAAGCCAAACTGTGCTCCAAAACCAAAATAGCTCTCCTTCTCGCCTGTGCCCAAAAAGTAGTTTATACCCACATATGACATTATGTACATTATCCTGGGTACACCAGTGTCATACATGTGGGCATAAACTGCTGTTTGGGCACACATCAGGGCGCAGATGTGAAGGAGCGATATGTGCTTTTGGAGAGCAGATTTAGATTATTGGTTTTTGGACACCATGTCACATTTACAGAGACCCTACAATTGTCCCTACAAAATGGGGTCACTTTTTGGTTAATTGCAATTTACTATCACCTCCAGGGATCTGCAAAAACAACACAGCGTCCAGAAAGTCCCTCTAAATCTGTACCCCAAAAGCTAAAAAGCTCTGTGCTCCTTCCCTTCTGAACGCCGCTGTGTGCCCAAGCAAAAGTTTATACCCACGTATACAACTTTTTTATACCTGGGATAGTCAACTTAATAGTTTTAGGACTGCATGTCTCTGATGCCACAAAGTGGGCACAACATATTGGGCACTGAGATGGCATTTTTCTATAAAAATTAAAATTTTCACTTTGTACATTAATTTTTGGGTATCACTCTTGGGCTCAAAATGATACTAACCCCTGAGAAATTCATTGAGGGGTGTAGTTTCTAAAATGGGGTCACTTGGGGGGGGGCACTGGGGCTTTAGGGGCTCTTCAAATGTGAGATAGCACCTGAAAACTATTCCAGCAAAATCTGCCTTTTAAAAGCCAAATGGCACTCTTTCCATTCTGAGCCCCACCATGTTTCCATACAGCAGTTTACAACCACATATGGGGTATTCCCATATTCAGGAGAAATTGTGTAACAAATTGTGGTGTCTTTTTTAACCCTTATAAAAATGAAAAAAATGAGTTAAATGGCTGGTTTATTGGTTAAAAAAAAGTTTTTAAATATTTTTACATCTAATACACTAATAAAATCTGTGAAACAGCTGTGAGGTCAAAATGCTCACTATGCCCCTAGATTAATTCTTTGAGAGGTGTAGTTTCCTAAATGTGGTTACTTTTTGGGGGTTCCATTGTACTGGTAGTTTAGGGGCTCTAAAAATACAACATGGCACCTGAAAACTATTCCAGCAAAAATCTTCCCTCCAAAATCGAAATAGTGGTCTTTCCAATCTGAGCCCCATCATGTACCCATACAGCAGTTTACAACACCATATTGAATATTGCTGTGTTCAGGAGAAATTGTGTAACAAACTTTGGGGAGCTTTTTTTCCTTTATCCTCTTGTAAAAATGAAAAATTTGGGGCTAAATTGACAGTTTATTGGAAAAAAGTAATCTTTCATTTTTACATCCCAAAGTTAATAAAATCTGTGAAACAGCTGTAAGGTCAAAATGCTCGCTATACCCTTTGATATGTTCTGTGAGGGGTGTAGTTTCCAAAATGGGGTCACTTTTGGGGGTTTCCATTGTATTGGTACTCTAGAGAATCTGAAAATGTGACATGGCACCAGAAAACTATTCCAGCAAAATCTGCCCTCCAAAAGCTAAATAGCTCTCTTTCCATTCCAAGCCCCCCATGTACCCATACAACAAATTATGACCAAATATGGGGTATTGCCGTGTTCAGGAGTAATTGTTTAACAAACTGTGCAGTGCTTTTTCTCCTTGAACCCCTTGTGAAAATGAAAACTTTGGGGATAAAATGATGTTTTAGTAATTTTTTTTATTTACACATCCCAAAGTTAATAAAATCTGTGAAATGGCTTTGGGGTCAAAATGCTCACTATACCCTTGATGAATTTATTGAAAAAAGTGAAATGTCTAAATTTCACCTCCATAGAGTTTTCATTCCTCTGAAATGTAAAATTTTGGGATACACTGCCCACAAACCATTTTACACTGGGGTCTGAAAAGACCCCAGAGTATAATCAGAAGCCCAGGGGAGTGGGGGACTCCCTGCAGTTTTTGGCCCTCTTCAATGATATCACGGACATTGCGATGCTTACCTGACCACATGATGTCTGTACGTTACCACAGAGGCCCGAAACCAGGGGAGAATCACATCATATTCCTGGAGAGGTGAGTAACACTGGTTTTTATGTTTGCTCACCTCCTGTGGACATCCGATCATTATTTTCTGGGGTCTGAAGAAACCCCAGAATATAATAATGGCAGTATTTGTTGGGATTCACCCAACAAATGCTCTTGCTGTGGGTCTGTGGCCTGAGTTATTGATCCCTGCTCATGGTTACCTCAGCTTCCCCTTCTTCCCTCCAGGGGGCCCCAGCGAGGTGAAACAGGATCCCCTGGGCCCCGGGAGGGCAGAAGGGGAAGTGGAATAAGTCTTGAGTAGGAATGGAGATCAGTAAATGTGAAAGATATCTCCTTACTAAGCCGTTTGGCATTCTTACGGTCACCCATTTTACTTTCCACTCATGCCTGTGAGTAGAGATGAGCGAGTACTGTTCGGATCAGTCGATCCGAACAGCACGCTCGCATAGAAATGAATGGACGTAGCTGGCACGCGGGGGGTTAAGCGGCTGGCCGCCGTCAAAGCGGAAGTACCAGGTGCATCCACTCATTTCTATGGAGCGTGCTGTTCAGATCGGCTGATCTGAACAGTACTCACTCATCTCTACCTGTGAGTGTGCCTGGGTCTTATAGGATAATACAAAATGAGCTTTAGAAATGTTATATATTTATTAACCCGAGTGGGTCGGCACTAGCCACTAACATATACAGAAATACATATTAGTGGAAGACAAGCAAGTAAAGATAAAATGACAAGACAATACATAACATAAAATAGGAATCAAAGATAGAAAGGAAACAGTACCAAAACGAGTCTCCCTGAAGCCTGATTCCTAGCCCTTAGGGCGCATGCTTAATTCTGTTAAGGGAGCCACAGGATTAGTTCACATCTGTGTTTGGTAATCCATTCAGGAGTATGCATGGGGACCTCCCCGAACGGAATAGCAAATGCATTGACAAGCAGTGTGCAGTGAAAGCACACAGACCCCATAGACTATAATGGGGTCCGTGTGCTCTCCGCGCGGTGTCCGCATGGAACATGCAGACAGAAAAGTAAATCATGATATACTTTCATGTCCGCATGATTCATGCGGGCAGCACACGGCAAGTACACGGACCCCATTATGGTCTATGGGGTCTGTGTGCTTTCACTGCACACCGCTTGTCAGTAGTCCGTTCGGGGGGTCCCAATGCAACCCTCCATTCTTGAAACCAAATAACCATGAATCATCATATTTGGTTACCAGATGACTGTAGAGTCAGGTGAGGGGTATGGGGGATTATGTGGTGAGACCCTCATGTTGGCAAGACCACATAAATGTTTTATTCTGTTGTTATGTGCAGTAGTACTGACAACTACAGAATTTGAAGAAAATGGCATACTGTCAACGTGCCTGCCATCTGAATTGTAAATGGTTAAAGAAATGACTTTATATAAAAAAGCAACCAAAATGATCCCTTTATGGGAACAGAGGCAGCATTAAAGAGTGACAATTACAGAATTTAAAGAAAAATTGGTGGCATCAGTGAGTCTGGCCTGCCAGCTGTAAAAGCTGAACAGGAAAACAGTACTTGGAAGCCAGAAAGGAACACAAATTATCCAGGCAGTTATTCCTGTATGTAAGTAGTGACAATTTACAGAATTCAAACATTTGTGGAATATAGTCAGTATGTCTAGCATGCCAACTGAACTTCCAAAATTGTTCATGAGATAGAAGTTGTTGTTTTTCCTCTCATTGTTATCTGCTGCATTGTTTCTGTGTGTTTCTGCATGCAGTAGTCATTCACCATATACTGCTGTTCAAAATGTCACTCCAGCATGTGCCACTCAATGTGTGCTTCAACTGACAGCCATGAAATGAGGGAGGGGGAGTGTAAACAATGGCTTGCTCTATTGAAGTTGAGGGCAGGGAATGATCCAATGTGGGGGAACTGGAGGAGGTGGATGAGTCCCGCTTGGTGTTAAGCATAGAGCAGCGTACATTAGAAATATATGCCAGACAAGCCTGAGAGCCTTTAATAGGCGCCCAGCTGTCATGGCAATGGATTGCCGTCCGGGGGCAGCATATTTAATGCTATTAAAGTGAATGTCGGGAAACGGTTAACATTAGTATGGGATTCAGGTGGTGATTATTATTATTATTATTATTATTATTATTTTTTAGAGCACTATTAATTCCATGGTACTGAACATTTGAGGGTTTACAAACAAAACGCACAAAACAAATACAATCCTAACAGTGACCAACTGGTACAGTGGGATAGACTGCCCTGACAGCAGGATTATTGAAGGTTTTAGGCTTTTCTGAAGAGATGAATCTTAAGAACGTTCTTGAAGTTTGTGATTATGGTGGGCAGTCTTATGTGTCATGGTAATGAGTTCTAAACTATAGGGGATGCATAGGAGAAGTCTTGGAGGCAGTTGCGTGAAGAATGGGTAAGAGTAGAGTAGAGTAAAGTAGGAAGTCTTGAGAAGATTGAAGATTACTTGTAGGTAGGTCGCCGGAGATTAGGTGAGAGATCTATGGGCAGGATAGCTTGTGGATGGCTTTGTATGTCAGTGTTAAAATTTTAAACTGTATTTTCTGGGCAATGGGTAGCAATTAGAGATGAGCGAGTACTGTTCGGATCAGCCGATCCGAACAGCACGCTCCATAGAAATGAGTGGATGCACCTGGTACTTCCGCTTTGACGGCGGCCGGCCGCTTAACCCCCCGCGTGCCGGCTACGTCCATTCATTTCTATGCGAGCGTGCTGTTCGGATCGACTGATCCGAACAGTACTCGCTCATCTCTAGTAGCAATGAAGGGATTGGCAGAGGGGAGAGACTGGTGAACAATGAGGGGAGATGTGGATTAAGTGAGCAGGAGAGTTTAAGGTAGATTAGAGGGGAGCAAGAGCATTTGCTGGGAGGCCCTAGAGAAGGTTGTTACAGTAATCTAAGCAAGAGATTATAAGAGAGCAAACTAGCATTTCTGTAGTTTCAGGGGTTAGGCAGGATCAGATTCAATGAATGTTATCTAGTTCAAGGTCGGCAAGAGCTGTTGAGGGCTTGAATGTGAGGCTTGAAGGATAGGATAGAAACAAGGGTTACGATTCCTTTACCTATTTGCTTGTTTAGGGTGGTTTCGGTGGGGTCAGAGACTTGACTGTAGCTGGTCAAAGAGTGAGTTGGATAAGAGGATGTTCTAGGTGGACATGTTGTTCAAAGAGTTTTGAGGCAAACAGGAGAAGCGAGATGGGACAATATTTACCAGTAGAAGCCAGGTTAATGGATGGTTTCATAAGGATACGTGTGACAATAGCTTGTATAAAGGCAGAAGGTAAGATACCACTGGTTAGAGGTAGGTTGAAGAAGTAGTTTAAAGCAGGAATAAAGACTTCAGTGAGGTTTGGAATGAGGTGCGATTAGATTGAGTCAAGTGCACAAGTGTTGAGGTGCGATTTTGAAATGTGAGGTTTCATTGGTAATGGTGGAGAGGCAGGAAGAGCATTGAACAACTGATGAGGTGGAGGTTACACGGGTGTAGGTCGAGACTCTCTTTAATTGTGTCAATTATGTTTTATCGAAATAAGAGGCAACGTCTTTAGATGAGATAAATGATTTTGTAGGGGGCACAGGGAACAGAAAAGTTAAAAGGTATTAAATAACTATTTAAGGTTTGTGAGAAAGGGAACATGAGTGTGGTAAAGTACATCTGTTTTGTAGTGGCGACTGCATTCTTGAGGTTGAGAACCGCCTGTCTGGGTTTTCTTCCAGAGATGTTCTGCAATCCTTGAAGCACGGCTCAGTTTTTTTTTTTTTTTTTAAATCAGGACTGTATGCCAGGGTTGCCCATTGATTGGTTAAGCTCTGGTGTGTGTGGGGGCCACAGAATCTGAAGTAATGGCGTAATGACGTTCTTATAGAAATTGGTGGCAGCAGTGGCCTAACTAGGAATGTTGGGGCCCCGTGGCGAACTTTTGACATGGCCCCCCCATCCTCACCGACACAGAAGACCTCGACCGACCAACCGACCCCCCGCCGCATTCCTGCGCGCTCTATTATGCCCCATAGTGGCCCCAGCACACAGTATTAAACCCCATAGTTGCCCCTGCACACAGTATTATACCCCATAGTGGCCCCTGTACACAGTATTATACCCATAGTGGCCCCTGCAAATACTATTAAGCCCCATTGTGGTCCCTGCACACAATATTATGCCCCATAATGAACACCCAGGAACAATTATTATACTCTGGTGTCTTTTCAGACCCCAGAGTATAATAATCGGAGACCCACAATATTATGCCCCATAATGAACACCCAGGAACAATTATTATACTCTGGTGTCTTTTCAGACCCCAGAGTATAATAATCGGAGACCCAGGGGGATACATACATTAAAAAAACCACTGTTATTTACATCTCCCACTCCACTGCAGTCTTCGGTGGTGTCGGCCTTCTTTAATGACGTACTGATGTCACATGACACAGGCGCCGGTCATGTGATGTCAGGGACGTCACACAACTAGGCCAGAAGCCTGCCAGGAGCGTGGAAAGGTAAGTAACACGTTAATTATGTTCCCTTACCTTTCCGGAACCTCCAATTATTATACTCGGGGGAGGGGGGGGGGCTGTTGGGAGCATGTTATACTGTATGGGGGCCACTGTGGCCACTGTTTTTCGTATAATACTGTGTGGAGCCGCTTCACTATGCACATCACACTCCATCTATTTTAAAGCAGCCGTGCACTATTATTACAAGCTGTAATAACATTGGTTGGTGATTATAAAACTGATTCTGTGCAATGTAAATAGGTGCTCAGAAAAGCACCACAGTAACTTCAAAGAATTGATCAGCAGGGGCCCCAGGAGTTGGACCCCACTGATCTTTATATCTGTTAGACTGTTAGGACCCTGCAGATCAGCTGTTTCCCAAGGCACGCATCTCCCAGTATTGTTGTTATATGCCATATACTGCGCTGCTCACCCATCATATTCTTGATAACTGCAGTTGTGAGTGCTACAGCTGTATCCTTTTCAAGTATCTGTTGCAGCACCCGTAACCATCACTGTCAAGAATTTGCTGTAGGGAGGGGGTCCCGCACAAAACTTTGCACCCAGGTCCACAAGACTTTTGTAACACCACTGGTGAAGAGATAAGAGTAGTAGAAAGATGGTTTGAGTCAATGGAGATATTGAAATCTCCTATGATGATAGTGAGGATATCAGTATAAAGAGTGGAGTGGAGTGTAAAGTCAAGTAACACCTCCAAAAGGTTTGCTGCTAAAGGTTTCTATATGTATAGAAATAATGAAGTTTCATATCTATAGAAATAGTCTTGAGCATTAGTTATAGCTTGATCTAGATTTAAACTGTCATTTGTAGGCTAAGTTAGAAAAGGTTTTTGGGCCTAGGCCTACCTCAAAGGTTTAAGCTGACAGGTCTTGTGTTATTATTACCTACTTTTAGCTGGGCGAACAGACTGGTCTAACAAAATCTTCAGTTTTGACTTTTGTTGCTTGAGTCTGGATGGCTACCCGATTATGTTTTGGTTAGCTACTTTAATTCAAATTATTAATTTGTTTATGGGAAACCATTAATAAATCTTGTCCATAGATTGTCTCTTATTCGTTGAGTTTCTATGGGTGCATCTTTGGTGCTTGTTCTACTGTGCCTATGATGATAATGGAATGACCAATAAAGCGTTCTTCACAAAGCAGCCTATAACAGCCTATTTTATTTGTAGTTTCCGGCCCCGGACCCACTTAAATACATTTTTCAGCATTTTTTTCGGGTGGAAACCAGGTTGACCCCATTATAGTCTATGATGGCTTAAGTGGATTAGGTCCCCAAGCAGCCCCAAAAAATGGAAACCCCGGCGCAGGTGTGATCCTAGCGTTGCATAAAATTTAAAAATAAAAAGTTTAAAAACAAAACTTGTTCTATATTTTAAAATAAATGTGTTTCTAAAAACACAATCTCTAACCACATCCATCCATGGTAATGCTGTCAAGGATCTCAGTGTTATGTAACAATCCATGTGCACTGAACTAGTAATAACACCAAAGAATACAGTTTAGTGCTCATTAGTTTGATACTTGTCAGTAAGGCCCATGTAAGCACAAATTCACCATTGTTACCTGCAGATAAATAGTTGTATGTTCCTTGTTACATCTTATAATTCTGTATCATCTAGATGATTATTAGATGCATTACTGAATCAGATTACTACAAAGGTAACAGCTTTGCACATTTTTATAGAGATTAAATATGAACGTTGTTGAAGGGAAACAAAAAATCCAGGATAACCAGAAACAGAAAGTAAAATCTTGGAAAGAAGGAAACAAATGGCTTTTATGTGGCTAATATATTGGGGTCTGTGAAAGATAAGGCTATGTGCCCATGATCAGGATGTCAATGTGATGTCTCCATCAAAATGCTCAGGTATGCAAATGGTAATCTGCATCAACACTTGTGGATTGTCAAACATGTACATGTGAAGTTGATGTGGGTTTCAGAGCAGATTTCTGCACTGAAGTCAAGCTAAAAAATCTGGGTGAAATCTACAACGGATCTGCAAAATTAAAGTTTACCTACAATTATTTTAAAAAAAGCAACTTTTCCTAAAATAATGGTACAAGTAATTATAAGAAACTCTGTAATATATGTTGTTACGAAGTCTGTTTCTTTCTCCATGTTTCAAGCTGAGGTTTTTTTTGCATATTAATGTATGAAGCAGGGAGGGGAGATGGAAGCTGCGGTAAAAACTATACAAATAACTGCTGCTGCTACATTCTGCTACTGCTGGTGTGTCCAGTAGCTCTTTTAACACCACTATGCTAGAGATAAGAGGCTACCAGTGTGCAGAATGAGGCAATGAAAACACGTAACAGCCTCCTTCTCCCCTCCATAGAGGGGTTTGTGAGCTGAATAAGGTTTGGGATTATATGTAAACAAAAAGGCAGAGGAGAGCAGCCTAATAAATTGAGATGCAAACAAATTCTCTTAAGGGATATAACAAAGTTTGTCGCATTCATATGCACTATACATTTATGAAAAGTTCAAAGTGAGGTACAGTTTAATGTACAGTGGACTTAAAAATTCCATCTGACAAGAGCCTTAATGTGTAGATTTCAAGTTCTCATTGACTTCATGTAATGTATTAATCTGTGGATTTTCTGCACGTAGCCTAAGATGGTGTATCTTTCATAAGGTAGTGTCTGTAAAGATGTGATGCACTGTATGCACCTAGAACTTCCTAGCACAGACACTGCAAAGTGCAAAGTGCAAGCATCTTAATGTTGTTTATCATTATTTCCACTTTAACAAGGACATAAAATACAATTTTTTTGAAAACTGGTCTTTGAGGGGAGTAGATGGAGAGTATGCACACAAGATGGTGGAACTAAAAATGTGAAGAGAATTCACTGTATACATTTAATCCCATCACTGGATATTTATAGCAATATACATAATTCTGGAGATTTTAGGCCATGTGCACACATAGGCATCTTTGTTAGTAAAATAGAAGAAAAATAATGAAAACAAAGACTTGGTAACATACACACTATACATACACTCACCGGCCACTTTATTAGGTACACCATGCTAGTAACGGGTTGGACCCCCTTTTGCCTTCAGAACTGCCTCAATTCTTCGTGGCATAGATTCAACAAGGTGCTGGAAGCATTCCTCAGAGATTTTGGTCCATATTGACATGATGGCATCACACAGTTACCGCAGATTTGTCGGCTGCACATCCATGATGCGAATCTCCCGTTCCACCACATCCCAAAGATGCTCTATTGGATTGAGATCTGGTGACTGTGGAGGCCATTGGAGTACAGTGAACTCATTGTCATGTTCAAGAAACCAGTCTGAGATGATTCCAGCTTTATGACATGGCGCATTATCCTGCTGAAAGTAGCCATCAGATGTTGGGTATATTGTGGTCATAAAGGGATGGACATGGTCAGCAACAATACTCAGGTAGGCTTTGGCGTTGCAACGATGCTCAATTGGTACCAAGGGGCCCAAAGAGTGCCAAGAAAATATTCCCCACACCATGACACCACAACCACCAGCCTGAACCGTTGATACAAGGCAGGATGGATCCATGCTTTCATGTTGTTGACGCCAAATTCTGACCCTACCATCCGAATGTCGCAGCAGAAATCGAGACTCATCAGACCAGGCAACGTTTTTCCAATCTTCAATTGTCCAATTTCGATGAGCTTGTGCAAATTGTAGCCTCAGTTTCCTGTTCTTAGCTGAAAGGAGTGGCACCCGGTGTGGTCTTCTGCTGCTGTAGCCCATCTGCCTCAAAGTTCGACGTACTGTGCGTTCAGAGATGCTCTTCTGGCTACCTTGGTTGTAACAGGTGGCTATTTGAGTCACTGTTGCCTTTCTATCAGCTCGAACCAGTCTGGCCATTCTCCTCTGACCTCTGGCATCAACAACGCATTTCCGCCCACAGAACTGCCGCTCACTGGATGTTTTTTCTTTTTCGGACCATTCTCTGTAAACCCTAGAGATGGTTGTGCGTGAAAATCCCAGTAGATCAGCAGTTTCTGAAATACTCAGACCAGCCCTTCTGGCACCAACAACCATGCCACGTTCAAAGGCACTCAAATCACCTTTCTTCCCCATACTGATGCTCGGTTTGAACTCCAGGAGATTGTCTTGACCATGTCTACATGCCTAAATGCACTGAGTTGCCGCCATGTGATTGGCTGATTAGAAATTAAGTGTTAACGAGCAGTTGGACAGGTGTACCTAATAAAGTGGCCGGTGAGTGTATATATATATATATATATATATATATATATATATATATATACACACACACACACACGATATATTAAACTTAAGAGCTATGCCTCAAAATCTTTTATAGCTCATATAAGCTACATAAAACAGCTGACATAAAGAAACGGCTAACACAAAGAGGTGAAAGCAAAGGCAACTGAACAAACGTCAATATCCTTTTGTCAGCATTTTACAGTTTTCTAATTTACCCTTCAGCTTATGGTTTAGGACGGTCATAAGTACTAGAACACAGAGCTCAAAGTAAGGAAAAAACCCAAAAAAGACCAGTGCAGAAATATAAAACAACCAAGCATATTTCTTTTGACTTGTCAATTAGGTATTTTTGTTGAAATTTCTGTAAATAAAAATCAGCTCTTCATATGAGTGGGGTTGATACCACAGGGTAGATTTCTGGTAGAGTCCTGTTATGTTAAATGTGACAATCACTGAAAGTAATGCAACAAAACCTCTAACTCCTTAAAGGACCACCAGGACCCAGCATAGCCTTCACCAACCACTTCACCACTTGGCTCACGCACTTTCAACTGAAATTCTCACTATCATCATGGCAGATTTCAACATCCCCATTGACAGAAGTCCACAACTTCCACTCACATAGGGGGGGCGCACATTCGATCTGATCTTCACCTGCCTTTGTTCCTTATCCAACCTCTTTAACTTTCCCACCACACTTTTTTTTATCACAACTTAACACACAGGGACCTTAACCACTTTGACATCCACACACTCTCTGACTCTCTTCTACTACTTTCTGGCATATGCTCATTCCAGGGCACATATGCTACCACTGCTTTCTATAACACTACCATTGCTTCGATTTAGTGTCTCACCTCACACACACGAGACATCAATGGATCAATAGACAACCCTAGCATATGATCCTAACAAAAAACTGAACTGTGCTTCAAAACGGTTGCAGAACATCTCTGGAAGAAGAGCCACTCCAAGAAAAACCTTATCAGTTAAGAGCAGGCCATTCTCAACTTCAAGAATAATGAGGTCATTATTCCGCTCTACTCTTCCCTGGTCAGACCACACCTGGAATACTGTGTACAGTTCTGGGCGCCTCAATTCAAGAAAGACATCGATATATTGGAGCAAGTCCAGAGAAGAGCAACCAAAATGGTGGAAGGTCTGCAAACCATGTCCTATGAGGAGCGGCTAAAAGAACTGGGATTGTTTAGTTTGCAGAAGAGAAGGCTGAGGGGAGATTTAATAGCAGTCTACAAATATCTGAAAGGTAGTCACAGTGCAGAGGGATCTACCCTATTCTCATTAGCACAAGGAAGTACAAGAAGCAATGGGATGAAACTAAAGGGAAAGAGATACAGATTAGGCATTAGGAAAAACTTTCTGACAGTGAGGGTAGTGAGAGAGTGGAATAGGCTGCCACGGGAGGTGGTGGGCGCTCCATCAATGGAAATCTTCAAGCGGAATCTGGATAAACATATAGCTGGGATGATTTAGGAAAACCTGCACTCACAGGGGGTTGGACCCGATGGCCCTTGAGGTCCCTTCCAACTCTACCATAAGAATAATAGTTAAGAATAAAGAAGGCACTCACCTATTTCACCACAACATCCAGGTTGCCAGCGGCTCAATACGAAGAGCAAAAATTAGGGGGGAAAGAGGACACCCCTGATGGGTCCCATTACGCATAGGGAAAGGGGGAAGGTGGCATTGGGGAGCTTAATGACTACGGAGGGCGTTGAGTACAAGGATCGGATCGCAGTTAGGAAGGCTCCAGAAAATCTGAATCACTCAAGGGTGGACAACATGAAGGACCAGTCAAGGCGAACTAAAGCCTTCTCTGCATTGAAACTTATGATAAAGGTATGGGTGATTTAGTGGTTGGCAACATCAATCAGGTCCATAGCCCTCCTGATGTTGTCTTCCCCCTGCCGGCAGGGAACGAAACCCATCTGGTCCTTATGGATGAGAGAGGCGAGTCAACCACTGAGTCTGTTAGCCAGGAATTTAGTAAAGAGCTTAAGGTCAGTATTCATAAGGGCAATAGGACGATAATTAGAGCAGTCCTGATGGTCTTCACCTGGCTTGGGGACAAGGGTAATTTGGGAGTAGAGCATCGTTTGAGGGACAGGGGCACCCTCCAGGAACTAATTAAAGAGATGCTATCGCTCCCTCCCATGAGATGTTTTTAATGCATTTTAAATAAAGGACTGTGTTTTTAAGAAGATATTTTGCCATGTGGTGAGCACCCTCCCGTTTTTGTTCTTTTTTCCTACTATGTTTACTTACACTTTGGGTGCTGAGCACCAGCACACTAGTAGCAAAGACAATTGTCAAGTCCCATATTAAGGTTTGTTGTTTGATATGTTACAGTTAATGGTGAACCTAGCAGTGCAGTGCCACCTTTTTCTACTTTTTGTCGTACGAATTAAAGAGAGTACACAGATGGGGGACCAGTTCAACCTGAAAGGCCTTATAATAGGAGTAGGTGAACCCATCCAGACCCGGGGCCTTACCATTGGGAAGGCCCTACAATATGTCAGTGATCCCATTAGTAATAGGGGTGATTAGGGAGTCCAGTGCTAAAGGTGGAAGCGTGGGCAGGTGACAAGAAACCAGATATACCTCTAAATCTTGCTGACCCTGCATAGCACTTGAGGCAGCAGGAGGGGAAAGATTATACAATTTAGTGTAGAAATCCTGGAAAGGGGTCGCTATAGTATCAGGGTGATGGTGGAGAACTTCCCCTGAGTCATGGACCGTGTGGAGGTCAGAAGAGGCCTGACACTCCCAAAGGACACTAGCTAAGAGGGTGTGGCCCTTATTGCCCCTCTCATAATATCATTATCAACTATATAAAAGGAGGCGCTGGGTAGCCTGAGTAGCGACATCGCTCAGGTGAGCCCAGACAAGGATTAGCTGGCGGAGGAGAGAGGCAGAGGGACGGGCTGCCATGCGCTCTGTCAGGGTCCGTATCAAGGTCTGCAGGGCCACCTCCCTTGCCAACCTATCTTTTTTTTAAGCCGAGTAGCCAGGGCAATGCAGTGTCCTCTTATCACTGCCTTGTGTGCCTCCCAAAAGGTAGAGGTAGACAGGTACATTGGTACTAAAGTAATCTAAGAGATGTGTGTAGAGGGCTTCCCGGGAAGGGTGTGCAAGAGGGACTATGTAAGACACCAGTAACAGCGTTTGGCAGGGAGTGGGGTAGCGCACAGGTAAATCTGGACAGGGTCATGATCTGACCATGAGATGGGGTCTATGTCTGCACCAGTTATGAGACAAAATGCAAGAATATTACTAAAAAAAAAATTGTCTGTTTTGGTATGTGTGCTATGTTGGTGACAATAGAAAGTGTAGGAGCAGACAGTGGGATTGTCAACCCTCCAAAAGTCATATAAGGTTGCTGACCTGATAAGGTGACGGAACTCTCAGGCAAGGTGCAATTGAGAAGTCCCTGGAGGGATTTCAGCAAGGGACAGCTGATTCATCCGCTCAGAGATGATCATAGTAAAATCTCCTCCCATTGAAGTCAATGGGAGGCTTTTCTTTCAGCGCTGAATCTGACACGGATTCCACACCAAATTCAGCACCATTTTCCTCAGTGTGAATGCACCCTAAAGGAAGTCTGTCACCAGAACTCAGCCCTGCAGATAGATGGGTTAGGGTCACCTGAATTGAATGTTGTTTTCCATGTGTGAATCAGTACTTCTGTTACTGAGATATAGCGGTTTTTGTTAATATGCAAATAAGCTCTTTGGAGCAACATCCATTATGTCTGCAATTCCTTGGAATCAGTGAACAGTAGATGGGGCTGCAGACCCGCTCCTATTGAAACATATCCTGTACACTATAACAGCCTCCGGCACATGGTGGCTACTAGATCTGTGCAGAGTCTGGGTCTCAAACCCTCACAGATCAGACACTGATGAGCTAATCCTATGGATAGCTTATCAGTACTAAAAACGCTTTGGGCCCAGAAACACCTTTCTTAGAGAAATAATGTACCGTGTGGTTTTCTTTTAAAAGATAAAAATAAAATCTGTTCTTTTTTGTAAAAGAAATGCAGCTCTCATGATATATACACACTTCAGTGTTCTATTAGAGACCCTGTACCTAGGTGTTAAACCATTTGTTTATGGCCACCAGAAGAAAAGCAACTGGAGCTCACCGTGATAGAGTGAGTGAGACAGTGAGAGAGAGAGTAAAATTTTTTATTTTCTTTAATTGTATAGCATCATATTCAGCAGCGCTTTAGCGTTATAGTCACTCACTGTTCCATATAGGGCTCACAATCTAAACTCTCCCCTCAGTATGTCTCTGGAATGTGGGCCGAAACCGAAGTAGCACAACAGATCAATCTTATCCAGCTTTCTTCTTGTTGTAAGCATCTTGTTCTGGCAGGGAATCCCGGGGCAGGTGGTGTCAATGACTGGATTCAATAACCCATGCAGAAATTATTACTCTGTCTTCGTTTTATTGAGACATTAAGAAGTCACATATTTCTGGATGCAGGCATAACCTATCTTCTGTATCCCTAATAAAAACAACATTTAGTTCCAAATCACGTTATTAAAAAAAATAAATGAGCCCAAAGTGGGATATTTTAGCTAGAAAACTTGTTTTAAAAACACTGTTTTAATTTTAGAAGGGTCCACTAAAAATAAGCTGATCATAGATTGTCCCCCAGTAGTCCGCTAAAATCTGTAGTGGACCCAGGCAGCAAGTGTTCTATATATTATGATATTGTTATTTGTCCCCCAGGAAGGGACATATTTCTAAATCCTCTTTTTGGACATGCAAAATTAAGAGGCATCAATTGCTTCATGGAGACTGTAAACAAGTCGATCATTATGTCTAGTTTTAATGTGCTTGTGTAAATGCCAGTTTTAGCAGACTCACAATTTAGTCTGATGAACAAATTAATACCTATATTCACATGGTCATACAGTGGCTTGAAAAAGTATTCATATCCCTTGAACGGTTTCACATTTTGTCACCTTACATCCACAAACTTGAATGTATTTTATTCAGATTTTAAGTGACAGACTGATACAAAGTCGCACATAATTGTAAAGTGGAATGAAAATCATACATGATTTTCAAAGATTTTAATCAAATAAAGATCTGAAAAGTGTGATGTGGCAAAGTCTTCAGCCCTCTGTATTCTGATATCCCTAAATAAAATCAAGTACACACAACTGCCTTCAGAAGCTTGATTAGTTAATAAAGTTCAGCTGTGTGTAATTTAGTCTCAATATAAATACACCTGTTCTGTGAAGGTCTCAGAGAACACTAGTGAACAAACAGCATCATGAAGACCAAGGAACTCGCCAGACAGCTCAGAGATGAAGTTGTGGAGAAATTTAAAGCAGGGCTAGGTTATAAAAACATATCCCAAGCTTTGAGCATCCCAAGAATGCACTGTTCAATCCATCATTCAAATATGAAGAAAGTATTCTACAACAGTAATCCTACCAAGACATGGTAGTCCACCTAGACTAACAGATTGAGCAAGGAGAGCACTGATCAGAGAAGCAGCCAAAGGAGGCCCAGGGTTATTCTGGAGGATCTGTAGAAATCCTCAGCTCAGGTGGGAGAATCTATCCACAGAAAACCTATAAGTCATGCACTCCACAAATCTGGCCTTTATGTGACAAAAGGAAACCCATTGTTGAAAGAAAGACATAAGTGCCATTTGCAGCTTTCCACAAGCCATATAGGAGACACGGAAAAAGTGGAGGAAGGTGCTCTGGTCAGATCAGACCAAAGTTGAACTTTTTGACCTAATTGCAAAGCGTTATGTGTGGTGGTGCCAATCACCCTGAACACACCATCCCCACTGTGAAACATGGTGGCGGCAGCATCATACTGTGGGGAGGCTTTTCTTGAGCAGGGACAGGGAGCTGGTCAGAGTTGATGGGAAGATGGCTAGAACTAAATACAGGGCAATCCTGGAAGAAAAACCTACTGGAGGCTGCAAAAGACTCGAGACTGGGAAGCAGATTCACCTTCCAGCGAGACAATGACCCTAAACATACAACCAGAGCTACAGTGGAATGATTTAGATCAAAGAATATTCATGTGCTAGAATGGCCAAAGTCAAAGTCCAGACCTAAATCTCATTCAGCATGTGTAGCAAGACATGAAAATTGCTGTCCACAGACGCTCTCAGTCCAGTCTGGCTGAACTTGAGCTATTTTGCAAAGAAGAATGGGCAAAAATCTGTCTCTAGAAGCTCAAAGCTGGTAGAAACATACCCCAAAAGACTTGCAGCTGTAATTGCATTGAAAGGCGGCCCTACAAAAGGATTTTTTTTATTTTTTTTTTAAATAGACCATTAAAGGCAGACACAAGTAGATTACCATTGGATGGTTGTGCAAACAGTTTTTCCCCTTTTGTTCTTATTGTTTGTAATTTTTAGGCCCCCAAAAAACTCTGAAGTCTTTCGTAAATGAGGCAGTTGGTGCACTGGGATCAGGCCTTCAGTCCTGTGAGAACTGTTCTTGCCACTCAGACCCCTACTATCTCCTGCCTGCACCACTCTGTGTAGTGGAAGTTGATCCTCCCCATTGACCATCCCACTTGAGCAAAACAGCAGTTATCCAGGGAGCACAGTTATTGGTGTACAAGTGAGGCAGTTGTGTTTTTTTCTTGCATATGTAACATATATAGGAATTTTTTTTCTCTAGCCCCCAATGCTGCAATTTTTTTTTTGGGTCCAATATGCTATCCAGGGGGAGTTCAAACAACCGTTTGTGACAGTCAGCAGTGTCCGTTACAAGATCTTAGCAACGGACACTAGCTGAACCATCAGAAATCTGTTAAAATTTCCATTCTTTTCAATGAGATTTTTATCTTGTGCCCGTAAGCGTCAGGTTACACCCAATCCATCAGAAGTCAGGTTTTTTTTCCGGCGGACAAAACAAATCCTACATGCCGGACTTTTCTGTCCATTAGAAAAAAAAAAATGGACGGCAAGTGTTTATTTATTCTTTTTAACATTGAAGTCTATGGGCAATGAACAGTAACTGATTAGAGATGAGCAAACGGCGTTCGATCGAATAGCTATTCGATTGAATATCAGGCTGTTCAAGATATTCAACTCCAATTGAATACCACGTGGCAAACAGTAAACATTTGTTTCCCCTCCCACTTTTTTTTTCTCCCACCAATAACTGTGCAGGGGAGGTGGGATAGGAAGTAGGGAAAAAAAAGCATTGAAAAAAAACCTCAGAAAAAGTAATTGGCTGGCTAAATCAGGTGACCTCCAGTTTATACGAATAGTGTTTTTCAGATTCGGTTCATATGAGACTGTGAACTAGACAGGGATAGATGTACTGGCAGGGTTAGCTAGGAATTAGATTTATTTAGCTAGGAATCTTACTCAAACAGCTCTTTGGGGCTCTATATACCTTCCTTGCCAGCCCGAGATACATGCAAAAGTACGGTCAATGCATTCCTATGGGAAAAAGTCAGCTCCCGCATACCGCAAGCTGCCAGCGATCCAGACTAGCATGTGGTGCACTGAAACGATGTGTTTGCATTGAACTTACTCTCGCATTTAGCTCAGGCTGGCAAGGTCTCACCACTTTCAAACTTCACCTGCAAGCACATCTCGTGGCAGCAGATTATATGCTAGTTGGGATCCCTGGCAGCTTGCCTTTATGCGGGAGCTGCCTTTTTCTCATAGGAATGCATTGACCAGCGTTGATTGGCCGAATGCCATACAGTGTACAGCATTTGGCCAATCAACGCTGGTTCTGCCGGAAGAGATGGAGTCTAAGATCGGTCCACAACAGTCTCCATTATGGTCCAATCTCAGATGTAGCAGAGTTCAGCGCACAGCTCTGCTGTGTGCTGAACTCTGCTACATCTGAGATCGGACCACAATGGAGACTGTTGTGGAGCGATCTTAGACTCCACCTCCTCCGGCAGAACCAGCGTTGATTGGCCGAATGCTGTACATAATAAATAAGAACTGCGCTTGTTGTTTGGGAACAGTGAAGCTAAAAAGAAAATTCCAACTGTGCTGGAATAAGTAGGGTGGTGTATTAACAGTTGCTATGAGCTTTAATTGGTGGAGGTGGAGAGAGGTCCTCCTTTAATACAAGCTAGGCTCGATTTTGTTTCCTTGTAAGTAGAGTTAAATTCCTCTTTGACTGAATATTTTGCAGTGCTTCACTATTGTGGTGGTGCACCTTAATTTGTTGTTGCAGTGAGTTTGGTAGGTGTGATTCTTATGAAAAGAACAAGGCTGACCCCAATCCCCTACAACACCCCCTAAATATAAGACCTTGATAACCCTGATTTTATCTCTGGTGTCCTATAGCCTAACAATCTTAAAAAAAAACAAAAAAACCTACTGGCTGTCAAAGACTACTAAAAATTTTGTAATACAGTTAACTATGCAATAAAGAAAAAAAATTATATACATACGTGTGTGTATTTGAAACTATAATTAAAAAAAAAAAAAAAAAAAAAAAAGGGGGGGGACAGATAGTGGTAAAACAACCATTCCATATCAGTCTACAGAGGTTTAATCCAATAAAGGAATCCAAAAAAAAAAAAATACAAAAAAAAATAATAAAATAAAATGGTATAGAAACACCCTTGATCAGGTTATAATTGGTGCTGGTCTCCAGCGTTTTTAAGCTGCATGTAACTTGGATTTTAGTAGTACAAAAAGGAACTGTAGCTGGCCATAATTAAAACACCAATTTAAAATGACAGTGTCCTGCTTATAGTGAACTGTAATGCACTTTGCTCAAGGGCTTGTTCAAAACTATAGGGGGTTAAATACAACAAAGGTAGCTTTAAAAGGATATTTGCTTTTTATCATATACCAGAAATAAAACTGTGTGCCTCAGGTATAAACAACGCTTCATAAATGAATAGTGCATGTGAACATAAAAAAAAACTGGTTCATATCTTAACAAGATCTGTTTCCTTCACTATTTACGTTTGTTTCACACCCGTGTTCTGATTTTTAGCCTAATTGGCTTAAAAAAAAAAAAAAAAGTTACCAACAGACCCTATAGATTATAATGGGGTCCACCAGGTTTCTGCCTGAAAAGGGCAAGAAGAAAAAAAAAAAAATCTTCGATCTGACTGCTTATTTACATTATAGCCATCTCCATATTATCCTCATGGCTAGGTTAATTGATTTGTTGCCTCTGTACTAGTAGCCTCTTGAATACAACCTAGCAATGTTAAAAAAACAAACAAAAAAAACACCAAGGAATAGAAAAGTGTAACAGCAGAAATGTATTAAAATAACTGCCTGAAAAGTGAAAACATTTCTTTAATACAACATATTGCATAGTTTCATTTCATGTTTACCAGTAATTCATTTATGAAAAGTTGTTTATAACAAGTTATAAACAAGAATATATCATCCAACTATAAATTATCTATAGATGTACAGAATTCACTTGTTCCTCCTGTAAAAAAAAAAAAAAGTAAAGTATTTCCATTCTTTATATATTAATCTGTACTATTCTTTGCATCAGTCAATAGACGATACTCCACTGATTCCCATACACCTGAATTTTCTCTAGCCCTCACTTTTTTATTACAAGCAATCAATGCATGTTAGTTTCATTACCCAATATGCTAATTAGACTCCTGGTTAGGTTCTTTACTATCAGGTGGGAGGTCCCAGACTATCTGCTCCAGTGTACAACCACCCACCATACAGAAGAGAGTATAATAGTTTGTGGTAATGATTAGAAATGAGTGAACAGTGTTCTATCGAACACGTTCGATCGGCTATCAGGCTGTTCGATGCGTTCAATTCGAATCGAACATCACGTGGCAAACTCCAAAAAAATTTGATTCCCCTCCCACCTTCCCTGGCGCTTTTTTTGCACCAATAACAGCGCAGGGGAGGTGGGACAGGAACTATGACACCGGAGGCATTGGAAAAAAAAAAAAAATCGGAAAAAAGTCATTGGCTGCCGAAATCAGGTGACCCCCATTTTAGACGAATAGTGGATTTCAGATCTGGGTCATATGAGACTGTGAACTTTGTGACTATGAGACAGGGATAGCTGTACAGGCAGGGATAGCTAGGGATAACCTTTATTTAGGTAGGAATGTTATTAAAAATAACTTTTTGGGGCTCTATTGGGTGTGTAATTGTGATTTTTGTGAGATAAACTTTTTCCCATAGGAATGCATTGGCCAGAGTTCATAATTCGGCCAATCAGCACTGGCTCTGCTGTAGGAGGTGATGTAGCAGAGCCGAGGGTGCAGAAGGATTCAAGTGCACCCTCGGCTCTGATGTAGCAGAGCCGAGGGTGCAGAAGGATTCAAGCGCACACTCAGCTCTGAAGTAGCAGAGCCGAGGGTGCAGAAGGATTCAAATGCACCCTCGGCTCTGATGTAGCAGAGCCGAGGGTGCAGAAGGATTCAAGTGCACCCTCGGAGATGTAGCCGTGCTGATGCTGTCAACACTGCTACATCTGATATCGGAACACAATGGAGACTGCTGTGGACTCCACAGCAGACTCCATTGTGTTCCGATATCAGATGTAGCAGTGTTGACAGCATCAGCACGGCTACATCTCCGGACGGAGTGTGCGCTCTAACCCTTGTGCACACACAGCTCTGCTACATCAGAGCCGAGGGTGCACTTGAACCCTTCTCCACTCTCGGCTCTGCAACACCACCGGAGCGAATGGCCAACTCTGCTCAATCTCCGGCATAGCAGAGCTGGCCATGCACTGAACTCCCGGCTACACCACTGGCGTAGTTGAGCTCAGCACACACATTCAGCTCTGCTTCATCACGCCAATAGAATGCATTGGCCAGCGCTGATTGGCCAGTTTACAGAATTCGGCCAATCAACGCTGGCTCTGTCGGAGGAGGCGGAGTCTAAGGTCGGACCTCAATGGAGACTGGTGTGGAGCGATCTTAGACTCCGCCTCCTCCGGCAGAGCCAGCGCTGATTGGCCGAATTCTGTAAACTGGCCAATCAGCGCTGGCCAATGCATTCCTATTGGAAAAAGTTAGCTTGCGAAAATCGCAAGCTGACAGGGATTTCATGTAATAAAGTGACTTATATGCCCCCAGACATGCTTCCCCCTGTTGTCCCAGTGTCATTCCAGGGTGTTGGCATCATTTCCTGGGGTGTCATAGTGGACTTGGTGACCCTTCAGAGACGGATTTGGGTTTTCCCCTTAACGAGTATATGTTCCCCATAGACTATAATGGGGTTCGAAACCCGTTCGAACAGTCGAACAGTGAGCGACTGTTCGAATCAGATTTCGAACTTCGAACATTTTGGTGTTCGCTCATCTCTAGTAATGATGTTTCAGTAGTAGAAAGTTGTAACATGTTATTCAATAAAGCGATATCATACCACTATACTTTGTCTACATATAGCTGAGAAGATTATGCAAGCCTTCAAGACTGCGTTTGTCTACCCAACACATTATGGAACAGAAACTGGCACGTTTGCTGGCCTTTCCATTTAAAACTATTGTAATATATATTTTGTACGCCATCGGAAAAGACCAAAGCAGTCTTGAATGCTTTCATCTGTACCTTTAAAAATATTTCGCACAACTACAATTTCTGGATGAAGTAAACCTCGATTAGCTGGTAGATAAAGCTGGGTTCACATTAGCGTAGGTGTCCGACAGCTAGTGTCGTAGCTAATGCCCATGCAAAATTTTAGCTACAGACACTAGCTGTGTCCTTTTACAATTTCCATTAATTTAAATGGGATATTATGTTGTATCCTTAAGTATCAGTATACAACTAGGTCTGATTTTTCAAGTGGACAGCAAAATCCTACCATGTAGGATTTTGCTGACCGCTTGAATTATCGGGCATGGTTGTAAACGGACACTAGAGGACAACATAATATCCCATTTAAAATAATGGAAAGTGTAAATGCACACAGCTAGTTTCTGTAGCTAAAATCTTGCGTGGGCATTAGCTACGGACACTAGCTGTTGGACACCTACGCTAGTGCGAACCCAGCCTTAGAAGTTCGCTAAATGTGACAGCATAGGAACATAAGGTGCCTGTACACCTTCAACTGCACCATTTATGCACATGTTCAGTTCAGAACAATGTCCATGTGTTCTCAACTGGGACACTTGTGTTTATTTCCCCTGACAAAGGATTGGCCACTGATAGCAAACATCTAATTATCCCCCCCTTCAAACATCATCTGTCAGGTGGAAGTTGGGAGGCCCCTTTACACATAAAATACTTAATCATCCCACACAAACTGTCAGGTTCAGATTCATCTCTTATGTGTACAGCGGCCAGGCCTGTTATATCACACTTTAGCTATGAGCCATAACCAAATGTGACATATTATGTAATGGATTAGACGTTAGACAAGTCCAGTCTGTCGCAACTACTACTCCAGTCTAGAACAATCCACCTTACAAAAAAAGAGCTTAATAGGCATATTGGGTGCTGAAACTAGCAGCACTCACTGCTCAGGTAGGGGTAGAGAAAAAACTAAATGCCAACTGTGACGGAGTCTTTCAAACAGCACATACTGAATGATACAAAGTCGCAGTTGGTATCTGCATTTGTACGTCATGGGTTTATAGAATATCTGAATGTTTTGTTTTTTATGCCCACAGTTATTCTATCTACACCACAGTCAGAAAGAGTACAAGGGACAACATGCACGGTTTACTTGTAAAGTTTGATGTTTATTATACCAAAAATGATGACATTTTCATTTGTGCATTCAGCATTGATATAACTCTTGGTAAGCTGAATTGTAGTGAGCTTTGTACAATCATGCTGGATTGTGGTTGCAGCAATACAGAACACAGTCTTGAAAAGGAAGAAAAACATGGTTCAGCAGATATTGTTCATTTTATTTTTTTCAGAAAAATCACATTTTCGTCACAGCCACTAAAATGAACTGTGGGCTTGATTGATATAAAAAAAACACCTTCAATTTGTAGCAATTTTATGCTGGTTGTGTCTTCTCAAAGCTAAAAAATATATTAAATTTCCCCAGTAATGCACACATCAGCTGAGAAAGATACTCCTGGTGCAGATACCTAGCAAAAACAACCTTTTGATGGCTGCAGCACCACATGGTGTATCCTTATGAATACTATACAATACATATGCTATATACACTGACCCTTCAACTGCTAGGAGAAGCCACCTTGTTTTACCCAACAGGTTCTTCCAGCAATGAAAGTCATAATTTCCTAATCAACTGTTCTCTCAGAGAAAATTAGTGAAACTCCGTGATTTAAGGTCACCGGAAAGAGTAAGCAACTCCTAAGAGTTAAAGTCATATTGATCTACAAAGGTCTAGCACTTCCCACAGTCCCTCTCAACAGCAGTCAGTCAGCATCCTCACTTCTAAAAGGAATTTTATGTTACATGTCTTTACCAGCGCCAAATATGGCCACTTTTTTTGGAAATAAACAAAACTACTACTCTCATTAAAAAATATTACAAATCTGTATTATTTGTTTCTCTGCAATATATTAAATTTTTTTTCATCAAAATTGTCTTCTTCAAACTTTAAATTTCCTTAAACATGATATGTTAGGGAAAACAGTGATTAAAAGATTGTTAAAGCATTTGTAGAGGAAATGTGGGGGGTTAGTTTAAAAAGAAAAGGGGTGTAGGTTAAGAAAGTGATGAAATGGTAGGAGGAATGAAAACTGGGTGGTTACTAAGGTTGAGCACAGATGCCTAGCGGAAAATAATAAGTACCTAAAATTCTGATTTTCCCATATCATCAGGAAAGCAAGGGAAGCTCAGGGAGTCTTGTTAAAATGTATTCAAAGAGGAATGAAAGTGTCATAGTGGCGTGTCATAGTAGTCTGGTAACTGGTCCATTTGATATTGCCTGTGCTGCTGAATCTGCAGCTGCTGCTGTTGTTGTTGCTGCTCCTGATGTTGCTTCATAATCTCTTTCACTTCCTCCTCGAGTTCAGGAGGTATAATAAACTGATCATCAGGGTCTGGCTGGGCCGGTGCTGCAAAATAACCACCTGTCTTTCGTAGCGGTGCATCTGCAGCGATCTCAATCATGTTGTGACTCTTTTCAGAAGGCGCCACTGATCCGTTTGCTCTTCTCTGACGACCAAGCGTGTTGGAGGAAAAGTCCTGCTTCTTATTTAACATAGCAAGGTCATCTTCGTTGGCGCTTATAACAATGCCTTCATCGCTAGGTTCTAGCACAGGTATGGGTGCAGGCATTGCTCCATTCTTGGGGCGGGAGCAATGAATGTCTACTTCCACCTCAACTCTGCTGCCATTAGAAAATACACCTTCAATGGGTTCCTCATCTTCACTGTCAAGACCATTGTCTGAGAAGGCACTGGAGAAAGTGGCACTAGACAGCTGACGTTGGAAGGAACTTGAAAGGCAAACAGGATGTAGTGTACATCGCTGCTCACTAGGGCATCCTACAGTGCCAACTCCATTCTCATGAAGAGAAACTGCAGGTGGTTCATCGGAGGCTGTGGACCCAACTTCACTGCTCATCTCGGAGGTGGATATCTCACTGCTTATTTCAGAGGCTAGGCCGCTGCTAGAAGAAGGCATGCCTAAGCTTTCTGGAGCTCGGTCCTTAATTACAACATTGACAGAAGGTGTAAAGATGCCAGGACTGGGAGGAGGAATGCCACCATTAAGCTCACAACAGCAGAAGCAATCTTCTGTAACATTCAGCTGTACAACCACTGCACACAGGCTCCCACTGCATCCGTAACTTTGAGCAAGACTACACAATTTCTTAGATGCTGCCAGAGCATCTGGTACGTTCCGTACGGTCTCAACTGCTTCTTCCTCTGAAATGCTATCCCATAAACCTTTGCTACCAAGAATGAAGAACTCATCTTGAGGTGTCAGAGCAACAGACTGTACATGGGGCCGTGGAGTAGCACTAGGATGGAGGAACGTATACCCCAAGATACGTGTGCAGTCAGTTACCCCATTCACTTTTCCATCCTAAAAAATAAATACAATTACAAATTATTAAAAAACAAAACAGACTGTGGAACAAACATTATAAGTTTTAATTCTTTAGTAATATGGTATAGTGTGAACCAGCGCCCACTTTTCTCAGCTTTGAATCACTGACAATGCCATGTAATTTAGCATATACCAGGTGGGGGTAGATACTGCTTGAACATCTTTATAAGACAATGCAGTAAACAGATTTCTGCCCATCAAGATTTCTTTTGCTTCTACATTCCTCTATCTGAATTAGGAATATATGCAAAAACTTTGAGAGCAGTAATACTAGGCTTAAGACACCACAAGAAAGCTAAACTCAATGCAGGGTTATTCTCTGCCTTAGTCATTTCACAGAGCCTTGGCATGAAATCAATTTCTTTATTTAGTCAAACTACAGCAGTTTAAGGGTTAAAAGCCAGCATTAGAGCAAGTAGTGGATGCCATTTTAGAAAGCGGCTTTATCCAGCCATCTGCAGTTCAGGGTTATTTATGCTCCAATTACTTTTTGCACGGGATGGGGGGGGGGGGGGGTGATCTTTTTTCATGATGGCAAGAGAAAGAAGAAAATAGCTTCACAAAGAGGAAAGGGATGAATGAGAACTGTTCTGTGATGCTGGGACATGAGCACAGGATGAGCCACTTATTCAAATAGTGCTGAATTTCTCAGATCCCAGGCCTGCGACAACAAATCCCTACAGCTCTGACATTTCATTTACATCTCATGAAAACCTTCCTATTTCAAGGGTCATAGAAATGTCAGCAGAGCTCTCAGTTTACACCTCACACCATGCTGGCAAATATCTAGAAAACCGTGTATTCTGCAGGGGAATATAATGCAAAGTGACATTTAAAGAGAATGAAGAGGTACAAATGGTTATTATGTAATGAGCCCTGAACAAGCCACACACTGTACTTCAATGTTAATGCAGCAAACTGATATTAAAGTCTATTGTAAGGGATTAACAGGTTTGGTGGTGGTGTGTGAGAACACATTGTCTGCCCATGCACCTACTGTATATTGCTAACAGGGTTCATTAGGGGCTACAATGGAAGAATTGGCAACAAATGCATAATGTATAGCTGAAATAGCTGGTGCTTTCCTTCTTAATCTCTATGGTACAGTTCCTCCAATTCCCAGTCCCCTCTATTTCTAGGGATGATACTCGTCACTCCACATGTCCCGTGGAAATTATTAAGTACTATCTAAGAACACTCCGGCACTCTCAAACTTTGGTGTTAAAGTTTATTCACTTATGCACGCTCTCTCAATAGGAGGTATTTTTGGCTAAGGGGGCATTCATACTACCGTTTGTGTCCGATTGCAGTGTCCGTTTCTACTGTCCGTTCAAGATTTTAGCAACGGACACTAGCTGTGTCTGTTACAATTTCCATTCATTTCAATGGGATTTCATCTGTTGTCAGTTTGTGTCCTTAAAGGGGTATTCCCACCTCACATACTCAGCAGTCTTCACTCTTGTAAAATCTCCTTTCTTCCTGGTTGCTTGCATCATTTGGTGGGCGGGGTTTCACAGGCAACCTGCCGTTTAGCTCCGCCCCCAAATTCGTGTGTAGCTCCGCCCACCCACATTGGACTATGAAGTACAGGCAGCAGCAACTCCATTCTGTGTTACATACAGAGACTGCCTGTCTCTACTATGATGAACACAACTGAATTAGCTAGCCTGATAACTGGGAGAACAGAAGAAATGAAAGCAGCTCCTCTATCTGAGTGCAGGACCTAGGTCACATGGTGCAGACACAGGATTAGCTAGATACACAGGCTCGCTCCCCTGCACTTAGCCCCTCCTCCCTCCCCCCTGAGAGCAGGCATATACATCATTTGACTCAGGAGCAGCTAGGTCAGGGCTGTGGCCACAAATAATTGAATAAAGTAAGATAGTGGACAAACAAAGCAGTTTTGCTGAAGCAGTGTATTTAGGAAAAGTCTTACATCCACATTAACAAGCAGTATAGATAGGATCCTTGTGATGGGACAACCCCTTTAAAGGGTCCGTTACCAACCATGTCCGTTTTTTCAAGTGGACAGAGAAATCACAGATGCAGGATTTTTTTTTTTTTTTTTTTTTTTTTTTTTTTTTTTTTTTTTTTTTTTTTTTTTAACATTGAGGTCTATGGGCAACGGACATATAATGGACAGTAACTGATGGCCAGTTACAGCCCGTTATTTTCTGTCCGTTTATTTTCTGCACATGCTCAGAAAGCATAAACAGCAAAAAAGAAAAAAACGGACAGTATAAAAAACGGACACTAACTGATGCTAAGGGCTCGTTCACATCAGCGTTGTGAACTCCGTTCTACAGGTTTCCGTTTCCTGCCTAAAACAGAGGCAGGAGACGGAAACCTGCAGGAGTCTCTCTCACCCATTCATTTGAGCGTTTTATGCTCTCCGCCGCGAAACCGGGTTTTATAATCCGGACACAGAGTCGGACATGCAGTACTCTGTGTCCGGATAAAAAAAAATCCGGTTTCGCGGCGGAGAGCATAAAACGCTCACCGCCGCTCACGGCCGGACCTGGTCTGAGCTTTCCGACTTCTGGCATGAAGAAGATGGAAAGCTCAGAGCGGAAAGGTGAACGCTAGTGTGAACCTAGCGTAACTGATACTAATGTGTCCGTTTTTTTTTTTTTTTAACTGATCCATTAAATGGATCAGTTAAAAAAACGGACACATTAACATCAGTTAGCATGAGTTAGTGTCCGTTAATGTCCGTTATGATAGGTGTCCGTTTTTTTTCTTTTAAACGGACACCTTCATAACGGACAGCAACGGTAGTGTGAACGCCCCCTAAGCGTTGCTAAGTGCCAGGACCCTCTATCTCTGTAAACTGACCAGCAGCTTCTCTATGCACAATGGATCTGGAAGTCTGAAAGGCGTTCCCACCCTTTTTTTTTTTTTTTTTTGGGGGGGGGGGGGGGGGGGGACCAGAAAAAAAATCAATGCATCTCACACTATCAAAGCTAAGAGAGTGGCCTGCACAGCTGGCGGCAATTTTACAGAAATAAAGTGGGCCCTGAAAAGCCACTCTCCCCCTAGAACAGTTCTAAAAAGAAGGGCGCCATGTATTTTAATTAAGCACTATACAGTTATTGTGAAATATTAATAGTAAACTGGAAGGCTGCAGTAATAAATATATTGAGGGATAACCAACACATGACATTTCATCTGTTGTGAAACTACAACTCCCAGCATTTCCTGACAGCCACAAATGTATTGCTGCAGGCTGCTAACCTCTGGTCTTACAGTATTGGGATGGGTTATTCATTTTGACAACTACATTTCCGGGCATGTAACCTCTACTTTACCAACAGGCTATCTATAGAAGAAGGTGCAGGATTTTCTTAATGTAATAAATAGAATTTAGAAGTTTCCTTTAAAGGTTATGTTTCTTACTGAGAATTCACTTTAACTTACTACTGTATAGGTTATGTATACTGTAAATCTGAGAAATATACATCACATTCTACATCTGCAGAAAGCCAATGTGCATGTTTCCTGTAGTGTGAATGGGATTTTGCGCATAACTATAACATAATGCAGATTTTCTTGGCATTGTTCAAGTTTCTCAAACTCACAATTAAAAAAAAAAAAAGAAAAAAAAAAAGAAAAAAGACCCCCTATGACGAAAATTATAATCTGGGTGATGACAGCAAATTATTATACAGTCTATCAACTTTACCAAATACTAAAAGATATTTCTTTATGAACCTGCTGTTCTGTACAATGTGAGACACAGAATATTGAAAGTGTGCATTTTAGCAGGGTTATTTTGGGTATAAAGCTATTTTAACATCATGGATCTCATAATGAGATTTGTTTACCTCCGTTATAATTGCCTTATGCTGCTTTACTCGCTTCCGTTCTTCATCACAGCTAACAGTGTAAGCCTTGGAGAGGTTGAGTGGCTTCCCATCTCTGCAAAGCACTGTTTGGCATTTCCCCACATTGGCAGAGGTCAGTGTAAAACAACCTCCGGGGTCCATAGGATCATGCTTTATGTGACACAGAACAGCAGAACCTCCAAGTTTCTGGCCAGCAGTACCCAGCTTCCTACAATAAAAAGGAATTTAGGGTTTATACAAATGAAACAAATATTAAAAAAACAACAACATCCTAGACATGCCCTAAGGATTTTACACTATGAACAATACACCAAAAAAATAAAGGGAAATAAAACAAATGGAAACACATTGCATATCTGTTTAGCCATCTTTCCATGGACATGTACACAGAAAACACATTGGGGCAGAAACTAAAACTGTCTTTGGCTATGTTAATGTCCATTGCTGTCATCCAATGGCAGATGACTGCAATGGACATGAACAATGATAGAGTAATAGACACAGACACAGTCCCCTCCATCTGCGTCAGTTGCTAAGGACTCAAATGTAAACATGATGGATATCGTCTAGGTTCACAATAGTGTTCGGGTTTCTGCCTGCGGTAACCCGTGGACTCCATAGATGATAATGGAGTCCAATGGGTTTCTGTCAATTTTATACTAAAACTGGCAGAGAGAAAAGTCCTCCTTGCAGGGCTTCTGACTATTTTAAGCGGAATCTGGGACGGAGTCTCCTATGGAGACCCGAACTCTAGTGTGAACCTAGCAAAATAGAAAAGAAAAGCTTCTGTTTTTTTTTTTCTTTTTACATTGTGGTTGAATGAAGACGGACACCTTCAGAGAGGGCTCAATTTGCCTAAATCTTTTTAAGTTCATCACTCCTTCTGTGACAGACGAGCGCAACGGACATTAAATGGTAGTGTGAACCTACCCTAACTTTTCGGCAATGAAAAGTTATACTAGACAGTCTTTTCCAAATTGTCTAATGCAGTTTGAAAATCTGGTGAACTTTTAGACTGTCTAGACCAGGGGTCTCAAACTCAATTTACACGGGGGCCGCTGGAGGTAGAATCTGGGTGAGGCTGGGCCACAGCAGATTTAGCTCCGCCCAATTTAATGATGACTCCACCCATTCTTATTCATTATTCATGTGCCCCCACACAGTATAATCCTCCTACAGTCCCCCGTACACTATATGTCACCACATTATAATGTTCCCTTCCAACTGCCCCACAGTATTAGGTCCTTCTCCTGGTGCCCCAGTTTAAACTGGGGGAAACTAGAGGGGACATGAAACTGGGGCAGCTGGAGGGGGACATAAAACGGTGGGGGTAGTTGGAGGGGGGCAATAAATTAATGGCAGCTGAAGTGGGACATTAAACTGGGGGCAACTAGAGGGGACATTAAACTCAGGAGGCTAGAAGCAGACATTAAACTGTAGGGGGTAGGTGGACGGTGACAATAAACTGGGGGCAACTAGAGGCAGACAGCTCCCCCTCCAGCTACTCCCACGGTTTAATGCCCCCTCCAGTTGTCCCCAGTTTAAGTGCCCCCATTCATCTACCCTCAGTTTCATCTCCGCCCACCATTTCTCCCCCAGTTTGATATCCCCCTTCATTTGCCCCATTTTATGTCCCCCCTCCATCTGTCCCCAGTTTTATGTCGTCCCTCCATCTGCCCCAGTTTCATGTGCCCCATCATCTGCCCCCAGTTTCATATTCCCCTCCATCTGCCCCAATTTCAGATACCCCCTTCATCTGCCCCCATTTTCATGCTCCCTCTTCCATCTGTGACCTCAGGTTCATGTCCCCCCCCCCTCCATCTCTGCCCCTAGGTTACTGACACACACACACTACATCTCACATTCCCCTCAGTACTACATCTCTTCATCTGTCGGCCGGCACACTAAGACACGCCTCCAATAGTCACGTGACGTCTGACGTCACACACAGGTCCTTGAGTCTTAAACTTCAGCAGTACTAGCTTTCCACTGATCACACATCGCTTTTATTGCTGTTATAAGAGCGGGGGAGTGATCGGAGGAACAGTTAAACTTTGCCCCGATCACTCCCCCACTCTTATAACAGCAATAAAAGCGATGGGTGATCAGTGGAAAGCTAATACTGCTGAAGTTTAAGACTCAAGGACCTGTATGTGACGTCAGACATCACGTGACTATTGGAGGCGTGTCTTAGTGTGCCGGCCGAAAGATGACTATAGTGGGACATTCAGGGAGCTGCGCGGGGGCCGCAAACTTTCATCCCGAGGGCCGCAGTTGGCCCGCGGGCTGCAAGTTTGAGACCCCTGGTCTAGACTAACTTTACACCACTTATTAGTTGGCTTAGTTTATGCCAGACTTGATGTAGAATTTGGTGCAAAGGCTAAAATTTTGGCACAATTTCTGGCTCACAGTTTAGCATATTAAGGCAACCCTTCCTTCTTCACAAGTCCCATATAGTACGAGGTGAAAAAACAGTTAGAAATGGTCTAAAAACACACACACAAAAAAAATGCAAAGCATGTACAGCAGTTTTTTGGCACACAGAACTGCAGAATTCTGATGCATATTAGTTTATCTGCCCCAAAATATATAAATTGCTTACACCATGACGTATTGCAATCATAAAGGGAAGATCCAGAAATTAAAGCAGTCACCTGAACAAATGTTTAACTAACCGCCATTAACCCCTGAATTCAACATTACACAGATTCAGCATGGTAATGTTATTTCAATATAAGACGGAAATAAGCAGCTACTAGACACCTATGGCAAGACAAACATTTGGATGACTTGGTTGCACATGGCCAACTTAACCCATTAACTGCTATGATCCCCAATTGGGGATAGGGTACTTTAACCTGCATACGAATGCCATCTGTCATTGCGGAATAGAAACAGGACATTCACATGCTCCAGCAGGATGTCGCCCGTGATAAGAAACCTAAACTGATCATGTGTTTGCATTGCTTTGCGCACACAAGGTCATTTTCACGGTGCAGTTTATTTATTGAAAATTTTTTGGGGGTCAGTTAATGGGTTAAGCGTGTCCTTTTGGCCTCCATTGAGCCAGTATAGCAAGCTGCTGAGTATTATTTAATATTGATAAACGTAATACGGAAATTATAATGATTGTGTAGAATGCTTTCATCAGATTTACCTCTGCATTACAAGGAAAGTGTTTACCATGTACTCCTCTTCACTCTTTGTTTTTTGCAACTCATCGGCTAAGATATCACACATGGTACACTGAAGCAAAGTAGGCACTTCTACATTGCGTTCTCCGTCAAAAACGCCATATACTGCTTCCCGGTTATCACAAAAGTTGTTCACCAAGAGGGAAGCTACACACAGCCTGGAAAGCAGGGAGAATGACATTATTAAACTGGGAGCCATGATACAGCCTTAATATATCTTAGAAGTAAAGAAGCTACCAAGTGCTAAAGCAAAGGAAAATGACAATTGGAGAGGAAGAGAAGAGCACACTTATAATAAAGACATACGCTTCTAGACAGAGTAGTAGCTTTAAATGATGCAGATATGTTAAGAATGAAAGCTGCAAGGGCAGGTCCTGTGGGAACAGAACTGTGTGAAAGTCTTAAGCAGGTGGCAGACAAGCAGTTAACATTCCTCAGAAATGACATCACTCTATGGAGACACTTGAAAGCAAAACCTTTCAGCCACCAATGAATGCGGATGAAATGTTGGACTTGCAGACGTTGTGTTCAATGATGTGCTGTGAAGGCAACCCGCATCACTTACAGATATCTCATAGCAACCGCAACCAACAAAAGCTGAGGGTAAAGAACAGGATGCAGTGTGACGTAGCGGCCGTGTCCGCTTTTAAAGTCCTCAACTCATGTTTCACGTGAGAAACTATTTCTAATATGTAGAGCGAGTGACAAAGATTCTCATTCACTTGAGAGGCAAAAGGCACATATAATAGACACATTTATATGGATACATGTTAATAAAAACAAGACGTACTTATTCTTCATTCCTGAAGCCTCGGTGTATCCATGACTCCATACAGCAGGTGCTCCAGAGGCTTCACTGGCAGAGAAGCCACACGAAGGCTGGTCCACTTTAAAACATCGAATGTTACTGCTAAAGAAAAAAAAAGTCAGATGAAAAACAAAAACCCTTACATCTTGCAGTTATAAGACTGTACATGCAATTTAATGTTTTACATTAATCACACTTTTTGCCTGGCCTAACAATGCTTTAACACTGGCACTTAAGGTATGTTCACATGGGACAGATATGTTGCAGATTTCCATCAGATCTGCAGGCAGGAAAATCAACAGCGTATTAAAAGTAGCAGCAAATTAGATCTGACACCGATGGACTGCCAAAAGTAATCCACACTGAATCAGCACGAAAGCTGACCTGCAGTATTCCAAATCTACATCATGTCCATTATTTATTGTCACAGACTGTCACCTATTGGTATGCACACTGTCAAAAACATGTTGTGGATATATACAAACAAACAATAAGAAATCCTAAATATTTCATGTATACAACACGTCATAGGTTTTCTTCATCTACCTGACCAGCTTACGCTAGGTTCACACCTGCGTTCTGGTCTCCGTTCTGTGCTTTCCGTCTTCTGCATGCCAGAAGACGTAAAGCAGACCGGGTCCGGCCGTGAGCCGCGGTGAGCTTTTTATGCTCTCCGCCGCGAAACCGGATTTTTTAATCCGGACACAGAGTACTGCATGTCCGACTGTGTCCGGATTTAAAAAACCCGGTTTCGCGGCGGAGAGCGCAAAATGCTCACTGCCGCTCACGGCCGGACAGCTTTCTCACCCATTCAAATGAATGGGTGAGAAAGACTCCTGCAGGTTTCCGTCTCCTGCTCTGTTTTATGCAGGAAACGGAAACCTGCAGAACGGACACCTGGGCGCAGATGTGAACAAGCCCTTAGAAATAAAGGGGTTATATTTTCTTATATACTGCAGAATGAGAGCTTTGCAATCCATTGTGTTTGAATCTTCTCTAACATCCTCTAACATTAAAGATATGAAGAAATTCAGACAAGTTCCACATAAGTCACCGCTATAGCTAAAAAGCACTCCCCAGTACAGCAACAGTGTCTCTTAAAGGGGCTCTATCACTGGGAAAAGTAATTTTTAACTAAACATCCTTGCATAGCCTTTAGAAAGTCTATTCCACACCTACCTTTAGTATGTAGATTGAGTCAATAGTTTCTGAATAATTCCGGTTTTATTCATATGCTAATTAGACTGGTGCACAATACATCGTGCACTCCTCTCCTATTGTTTCCTATGCACAGGCTGCTGCTGCTGACTCAGCTTCCTGTTTTCACACACACATAGGAGATAATATGAGAGAAGAGTGCTGCTGGGTACTTCCTGTGTTGGCTAGAAGCTCATTAGCATATGAATAAAAAGGGACTTATTCAGAAACCACTGAGGCAATCTACATACTAAAGGTAGGTGTAGCATTTCTAAATCCTATGCAAGGATGTGATTAGTTCAAAATGACTTTTCCCAGTGACAGAGCCCCTTTAAAGAGGACCTTTCATCAGATCGGGCACAGGCAGTTCTATATACTGCTGGAAAGCTGACAGTGCGCTGAATTCAGCGCACTATCGGCTTTCCCGATCTGTGCCTGGTGTAAAGCGCTATCAGTCCCGGTACCGTAGCGCTTTACAGTCAGAAGGGCGTTTCTGACACTTAGCCAGGGACGCCCTTCTGCCCAGCAGCGCCTATCCAGGGGCGCCTATCACACAGCTTGTCCATAGACGAGTATTATCAGGGAGGGAGGGGGGGGGCGTTCCTCCCCAGTCTTAGAGCACAGCGCGATAGGCGCTGCTGGGCAGAAGGGCATCCCTGGCTAAGTGTCAGAAACGCCCTTCTGACTGTAAAGCCCTACGGTACCGGGACCGATAGCGCTTTACACCTGGCACAGATCGGTAAAGCCGATAGTGCGCTGAATTCAACGCACTGTCAGCTTTCCAGCAGTATATAAAACTGCCTGTGCCCGATCTGATGAAAGGTCCTCTTTAAGTTTGCAAGTCCACAAAAGCATTGAGGGACCTTATACACCTGAGGACAGGTAATCAATAAGGTCAATGGGTGTCCAACACCTTGGACCCCTGCAGATCAGCTGTTTGAAGGGGCAGTGGAGCTTCTCAGCAATAAAAAGGAATTGGGCAACCCCTTTAAATTAAACATTATTTAAAGGTTCTGTATCTTATGGGTCAGCTAAAGAATCACAGACTGTATAAATGAAGCTTCACCACTGTGCTCAGTTACTATGTACATCATTATAAAATTGTTCAAAATGAGGGAGAAACCCAAAAGGGAGAGTGCACCATGTGTGTCTGCCATTACATACACACAACAGGGGCATAAGAATAGAAAAATTCATTTTCATTTTGCTGCATCAGACACAGTATTAAAACCTATGACGGAGAAGTCCTGTGACCACTCCACAAAGTCCTGTGAACATTCCACAAAGGTGACCTTTAATGTTTCCAACGCAGCTTGCTATGAGCCACTGTGTGCCTCAGCAGTTATATAACCGCCTATACATGTCACACTATTATGCAACTCCTATGAATAAGCTATTAAGGAAAATCACTGGAAGCACCAGGAAGTTGGGAAATTCTCCACGCAAGATGATCTCACCTTTGACAGGTTCTTTTAATAAATCACTGATGTCAAAATAAAAGATTGTAGGTTAAATTTCCCTTAAAATTTTCTACAAATATTCATGTTTCAGATACACTTTGTAACCAAGGACAACATCTGCCTAGAGTTTATATGTTCTCTGACTGTTGGTTCTCAGCTCTGCACAACCACACTGGTTAGCTTCTTCAGAGTGTATGTGTATCTGACGCATGATAAATTAGATTTTTAACCCCTTAGACACACACTTTTGCATAGATGTGATTCCATTTGCCAGCCAGGCCTGTGATGAGGCTGTCTGAACACCTACATGTGCACGGTACTAAGGTCCTGATATAAGGAGTGACCCACTTTAGCTCCAATCAGAGTGTGTAGTCGTCAATGAAGCAAGATCCTTTATCTGCACATATCTTTTATTACACGTCTTTATGAAACATTAATTGTTGCTTAGGGCCAGTGGAAAAAATAAATCACAGGACCAAGTCTACTCACTTGAGCAACTCCAAGGTTTTGTGGTCCAGAAGGAGCCGCGCGTTGCCAGTCAGGTCCAGTTCTTGCAATTTGGGAGGGAGGTTCTCAGGTAAGGTAATTTCAGTCAGCTCATTGCAACTCAAGTCCACACACTATAAAAATAGGAAGACTAGAGTGAAACATGTAATAGTATACACAACACTTTGTCAGGACCTTATGAAATCCTCTGATTTAGATCGGTTGTTCAATAGCAGAAACGCCTCGATCCTGAACTTTTAGTTTGTTTTTTTTCAAACATCTATCAAATTAGCCAATAGTCCGGGCAATTGATCAATTTCTCGTCATACACCCAGTAATTTAGCACAGTGATGCTCAGGTTATATAAGGCTATAAAAGGACACAGATCAACCGGTCAACTAAAAAGACAATTCAGATCATTTTAAATAAAATTTTACATTTCACAGTTCAAATAATTTACCATCTTGTTAATACTTTACATTTACCTACATTATTATTTAGCATGGAGTTTGTGTTACTATGCATTTTTCCCTCTTCACTTAGGTCAGAACTAAGTTCTAAAATTACTTGAGAACAGTGCATTATGGGAACCAAGGCAGCAGTTACTAAATCTGAGCAAAGCCATTAACTTAGATTTGATAGCAGAATGGAGATTACTGCTGTTGGTTTCCAGGGTCAACCAGCCAAAATAGATGACAAAACACACCTACTAATAAATTAGCATCAGGCTCGTTATAGGCGCACCCTCCCCCAGTTTAGGGGCTATGAAGACTGGCGGTAATGCCAGTCTTCATAAATCTGTCCCATTGAGATACTGGTTCGCCAATGGCTTCAAATGATTTCTTATTGTAGAAGCCAGATGGTTTTTCCATGGATCAGAATAATTTTTCTAGCACATTAGATGCAGGATTGGATTGACATTTTGAGAATATGGAGACCAAATCAATAACCTTGAGCTCTGTCATGTTCCTCAAGCCATTTATGAACAATTTTAGCAGTGTGCACTATCAAAATAACAGAGGCCACTGCAGTAGAATACATTGCCATGAAGAGGTGTATTTGGACTGCAACACTATTTATATGGGCCTAAAGGTTTCCCACGTGTGGAATCAGATCAGACAAGCAAGCCTTTCACCTACTGTTTTGGAGATGCCTTGACCAAGTCAAAGTCACTCCTATGCTTGTCCTTTTTTTTTTTTTTTCAAGGTTCAAACACTTCAACTTCAAGAACAGACTGTTCTTTTGATGCCTATTGTAGCTAACCTCTTGACGGGTGCTATTTTATTATCCATTATGAATTTGATATTTTACTGTACAGTAATAATGATATAACTACTGATTTGAGATCCAATTTTGTGTTGTTCAACATTAATTTCAAATCTAGTGTAAGAGGGAATAGCGGTGCCATAATAAAATATACAACATGGTACGGCCTTGTTTTCCCATATTCTTGATTTATGGTTTTAAAAGCCATATTTGGCTTCTTTTATCTCTTCAATTTTGGGCGCTCTCAACCAAGTTGGGGAAGGAAATTTGACTCCAGCCTTGTAAATAATGATGCCAGCCCTTGGTTCATGCACGTTTTCAATGAACACACAAGGATGCAATTACAGTCTATACATCAAACAGTGGTGATACAGGACAGCAGAATCTTTACACAACCCCTGCAGGTTTTCTATTTGGCAAAAAATGAGATTTAACAGAAGTGACTTTTCTTCTCAGTGGAAAAAGCAGATGGGTACATTAAAGTAGCCTGCTTCAAAATATTAACTGCAAAGAGCTTGTAGCCTGCAGCTGTTGCTTACATTATGTTAAAGGAAACAAACATGAGGAAAGCAGCTTTGATGACTGACCTTTGTCAGAATAAGGGGGCTGAGTTCTGCAGAAATAGAAACTAGCACAAGATATCCAAACACCCGAAATCTAACACCAACACCATCAATGGTCTCAGACTCCTCATTTCTATGAGAATCCATCAACTAACTATGTATTACAATTTAAGACAATCTGTGGAAGAGATTGCAAGGCAAATCCCTGGGAAATAACAGCTCAGCAGGTGAAATATCCCATTTCAGGCACCTGTTTAAAAGTCAAGCTCGAAATAACTGGGCTAGAGGAACACATGACAGCATCTGTGACTCTGCGGACTTAAAGCTGTAAATGTGATCACACAGCACTTTCTAGCCTAAGGACCTGTTTACACGGGCACAGAGGGTGAGGATTAAGACGCGTAATCCACAACATAATCTGCCCCCTCACAATGGTGGTCTATGGAGACTGCTAGCGGTATGTTGCCACTAGCGGAAAAAAGAAGCGAGCTGCCCTTTCTTCAGGCGGGTTCTGCGGCTCGTTGAGCTGCGGTGTCTGCCTGGCGGCAGCAACCTCTGGAGTCGGCCCATTCATTTGAGCCGATTCTGGAGGGGGAAGCAGCGACCGACAGTTGTGGCAGGGGGGTTTTAATCCGAGAGTGACGCAGTTCCCCACTCTCGGTGCCAAAATCCGCACCCCCATGTGAACTTAGCCTAAGCGTCCGTTCAGGCAAATGTATTCAGGCAAGCACACACCACCATAAATTTCTATGATGCTGCAAGTTCAATTCACTGGCCCCATGGTCAAGCTGGAAAATATAGTTGACAAATGAACCAGATTTCTCACTTATATAGCATACATTTGTATTGGCCACAGTGAATGCTTTACAACTGGATTCCTTTAAGCATACGCATCAGCTTCTATCTAGGCGGGTGCTTCTTTGTGACAAATTCTTTTAAAACGTAAATTTTGCATTTCTGCATCCACTATGAATTCTATTTTACCAATTCTGAGGGACTTGCCACTTTAGAAACCTGTAAAATGTTCTAAAGGCGATATCCAAACTAAAGCAAAACCAAGAATATAGGATAAAAACAAAACATTAGACTGCGTTTTTATGTAATTCATATACCAGTCTGAACTAGGACAGCAGAAAAGTCAGTCAAAGATTTGATCACATTCACTAGTATGAGAGACTCTGAATGTTGTATGACTATGGCAGCAGCACGCCTAGAAAAGCTACGTCATCAAGTTCTGGCTTGGTAATACATTAACAAACATCACTGACCTTGATCTCTGAGAGTTGCATAACTTCAGGGAAGACTTCCAAGCAATTGGAGTGGGCAATGACAGTATGCATACGTTTGCAGTTCATGATGGTGGTTGGTATGGCTTTCAGCTTGTTCCCACTGATATCTATCTCTTCCAGCTCCTCCAGTTTGGCCATTTTACTGCACAAGAGTAAATATATGACATATAAGTGTATAAATCAGTAAAGACCAGAATGTGTGTAGTTTCCAGTCATAATGTTGTTTCATACAATACAGAATCTGGTGAAATTTTTTTTATCTGTAACAATCTAAAAACATGCAAACCAAACAAAACAAAAACAAAACAAAACACATCAAACCAAAACATTGAAGTAATATCACACACTAAGGTATTACTATAATAGCATTCACATCAATTTCTCAGTAGTTACCATTATTGACACTTATTGTTTACTGAGGCAGGAGAAACTACACCCCACCAACAAGCCAGTAAAATTTGTTACTCCACCTAGAAATTTATGAAGAAGTTGGGATGAGGGTTGTCCCTACAAACGCTCATCCTGTCAAATCCGTGCTCACAGTAGCAGACTGTGTGTGGCCAAATATGGGGAATGGTAAAATCTGGTTCTCATTTTAATTAACAACAGGAACACCAGAAAGAACGGAACAGTAAGAAAAAAAAATCCAAATTTGTAGTTTTGTGGAAAATACAAGACTTTACTAAGGCAGATATACAAGACGTGGTGCCAACTCCTCTGCAAGATATGCCATTTTAAAGCATTACATCTGGACTTTATATCAAAAGATATTTTTGGCATGCCATATACCATATATACTCGAGTATAAGCCGACTATTTCAGCAGTTTTTATGCCGAAAAAGCCCCCCCTCGGCTTATAACCGAGTCAGGATCCACGGAGCACAGAGACTTGCAAGGACCAGCATAAATCAAACGAAGGAGGAGATCCTTTAGTGCTACTGCTCTGTGATTGGCTTGTCATGTAGGTCACGTGACATATTAACCCGTGTGCCCCATATAAGGGTTATTAATATGTGAGACACATGAGGGTACTAATAAAGGTCTATGCAAGGATCTGGGATTACCGGTAATTCATACAAGACCAGAAAGGGGTATCCCCACAGCAACAAAAATTAAAACCTAACTTTTATTAAAGTCACTTAAAATAAGTCTATACAGTTCATGTGTACCTCCTTCTACCACCTAGTGCAATAACATCACTATTCTTCACTGAGTGGCAAATCTTTTTATGCAGGCATGTGTTCTGTGATACCTAATCCGTATGTCGGGTGTTAACCCTGAATCTAGGTACTTGTTCACACCACTCTCTATAGCTCACCTAAGCTGACAGGTGCTCGTTCTGACCGCTCCCTCTCCCCTCCTCAAACAATTGGGTTTCAAATTGACTGTGTTAGGAGTCTCTGCCTGAGCCTGGACACTTATAAGAACCTGCAGCTCTGGACCCTGCTAGTTATTCTGCCTGTATCTGTGAGGACAGATTGATATTCTAGGACATCAGATATGTTCGTCCCTCCATTATTACCTCCATATCAGTAACTCTAATGTGAGGCACACATGGGGTTAATGTCAGGGACATGATGGTGTTAACCGCTATTACTATGATCCCCATGGAGTTACTAAGCTGTAATGCACATGACCAGACTTTTTATCTGCAATGTTGGATTCCCCCCCAGGCTTATACTCGAGTCAATAAGTCTTCCCACGTTTTGTGGTAAAATTAGGGGCCTTGGCTTATATGCGGGTCGGCTTATACTTGAGTATATATGGTAGTTTCACATCATCTATTTCACTAGAAGGACATACCTTGCAGGAAAGGTCTGTAGATGATTGTAGGCTATGTGCAATATCTTCAGGTGGGGATGTCCGGTTAATAGAGGCACACATTTATCAGTAAGGTTATTGTTGGTCAAGTATAACTCTTGTAGTGAGCTCTGTGTTTCTTCAGACAGAGAAGCAGCCGGAAAAACTTCAAGATTGTTGGCTGAAACATTCAGGCACCGTAAACTGTTCAAGGGGGCATAAAGAGGTTAAAGGTTAAGGACATGAGACAAATATCTGTGCTAACAAAATACATAGTCTCAAAAAGAGTTGGGCCACCATTGTTCAGCACGTTAGTAATTATTAGATTTATAGATTTTTAGCAGGAAATTTAAGGTAGCCTCAAAAGGTCGGACCACAGCAGTCTTCATTGTGGTCCGATCTTAGACTCTGCCTCGTCACAGACGAGCCTCCGGCAGAACCAGCGTTGATTGGCCGAATGCTGTACACTGTATAGCATTCGGCCAATTAACGCTGTCAATGCATTCCTATGAGAAAAAGTTAGCTCCCGCATAACTGCAAGCTGCCAGCTCTCCCGACTAGCAAAGACGAGCCTGCTGCAGAACCAGTGTTGATTGGCCGAATGCTACACAGTGTATAGCATTCGGCCAATCAATGCTGGTTCTTTAGGATGTGTAAGGGCCGGTTCACATTAGTGGGCAGTGTGCAGCAAGCACACGGAGCCCATTATATGCTATAGGATCCGTGTGCTTAACTGTCCAGTGCTTGCAGTTGCGCCCAAATTCCGTTCGGGGGGGTTCATCCTGCGGACTCCTTCAGGACGTGAGACTAGCGCTAATATGACAACAAATCATTCGTGCGGGCAGTGCACTGCAAGCACACGGACCCAGTTATAGTCTATGGGGTCCGTGTGCTTTAACTGCACAGCGCTCCTCCTCAACACTCCTCAATTGCACTTCTAAACACTCTCCTCCTGCTACTCATGGACTTGGTGACTCCTTTAGTCGAATAGTGGTTTCCTCTGAAACGAGCATTTTTTCCCATAGACTATAATGGGATTCGATATTAGATCGAGTAGTCAAATATTGAGGCTCTACTTGAAACGAATATCGAATCTCAAATATTTCACTACTCGCTGATCTCTAATCCTGTACGATAATGTAAAAGCATAAACAGAGGAGGTTACGTTTTCAGGATTCTAATTGTGGAAGGGTTTATGAATTGTGATAGGTCTGTCTTAAGAGGAATGTCTTTAGTTAGCACTTGAAGCTGTAGAAATAGGCAGTTATTGTGGTTGTCTGCGGTAGAGCATTCCAGAGAAGTGGTGCAATTCAGTCTTGGATACGGGAGTGGGAGGTTCTGATAACAGAGGATGTTAGTCTTAGGTCACTGAATGAACGGAGAGCACAGGTTGGGCGATAGAGATAGAGGAAATGTAGGAAGGTACAGCATTGTGGAGATAAATGAATGAGCCGACATAGGAGGGTGCTTCCGCTAGGCGGAAGCCGCGGTCCAGCGCGCCGCAGCTTCCGCCTGAAGAAAGGACATGTTGCTTCTTTTCTCCGCTAGCAGCAGCCCGCCGCTAGTGGAAAAAAGAAGCCTGGCGGTCTGCATAGACCACCATTGTAAAGGGCGGATTTTGAAGCGAAATCCACTGTCAAAATCCGCCCCTTTGTTCACGTGTGAACGAGCCCTTAGTAACTGATGAAAAAACATCAGTGGATGAAAATCTCCTTAGGGCAGTAGTAATAACAAATACATTTTATTTATATCGTACCAACATATTCTGCAGCATTTTACAAATTGAAAAGGCAGACCTGCAGAAAACAAATTTTTGGATATGCACTATTTTTTTTTCTTTTGAAGCACATAAAAATGCCTTGACAACATGGGCAAGTCATACTGCTAAGCATGAGTTAGAGGTAAAGCAATTATTTTTCAGCAGGAATTCTCAACAGCTTGTTGGAACTTGCTGTATACAATAAGAATCACATGGGGCTCTGAACAGCTAAGTCAGTGAGTGCACTGGAAGAAGAGATCTAGGCTGACCAGTTTGCACAAGCAAGTTCTGGAGCTTTCCAAAAGAGGAGGGCTGATGCCAAGCTATTATGGTTGACTGCAGCTATCTTGAAGGGTGGGGGAATGGGGAGGAAGGTAAAACCAGGTTGTATGTTCCTCAATGGTGTGTACAGGAATAACCTTAACTGGTTCACACAATGCCAGAGCCTGAACTCCTGCAGGAACATCTAATTACCAAATGCACAAAGCAACACTGAACATTTAATTGCCTCACACAGGGTAAAGGAACAGAGTGTCCCGAAGGCTTAAGACAGGAGCGTGTGCCAATTACATCCCCCCAACCCAAAAAAAAAAAACACAACACCCCCCCTTCAGATCTGACTTCCCCATAGCCAATACACTGAATACATAAAAAGGACTACAAGATTGATTAATTCCTTCAACAATTTGCAGTCAGCAGCACCTCAGTGCAAACTGAAGAACTAGACTTGGACAGGGTAACTGAATGCTGGAGCTTTTGTGGACAAGGAGGACAAGAATTTTGTACAAAAGGTCCAGTCAAGCATCTTCTAGGGATAAGAAAACATCATAAATGGCAGGGCAGGCAGCACCTCAGAGCAAACACCACATAGTGAATATGTGAAACGTGTAGGCTGCATTGGCTGGAGGTTTTTCCATTGTCTATGTCACAATTACTGTAGAAGACTACACTATTCTTGAGGTAAAACGGTAACGGAAACAAACAAATATTCAATATACAACAAGTATTCAATAACAGCTACCTCTAGAGTAGCAGCCGCTCTCTGCAGTGACCCAAGAACTTTTCTACTAGGAAGAAAGGATATATCCAGAAGTACAGTAAACGTGCAAATGTTATGGTAAACGGAGGCTCTTCATGGTTGTGACTCTTACACGCTATAAACATGGTTTTTTCCTGGTGACAGACACCATAAAAATAAAGTGCAATCCGCAGTATGTTACAGAGCAGGCAGAGCTGAACACATTGATACACAGGTTTGTAGGAAAGGACTCAGTATAACTTGACATTTATATTTTTGCTACTTCTAAGCTCCGCGCTTTGATCCTTATTGCGGTAAAGACAACAATTTGAGATCCATTACTTTGCCCAGTGGAAAAAGCCACTGTTGTCTGTTAAAAAATAAATGTATAGCACAGGTAACAATTATACTAAGAATGAATGGAAGCATTGATAGATATAATCATAGATTGCAGGCATACCTGAGCAGCGCCTGACAAGGACAAGCAAAGCAGCACAGATCACATGCGTTTCTAGTCATAGAGTTCACGGAGGAGAAAGAAAAAAAAAAGTCTGCAGCGCAGCGACGATAAGATTTACAGATCACCTGATCATTTTTCCTGAATGATATCAATCGACCTGTATGCCATAAAGTAGCTCATACAGAAATCTTGTTCAAATAGAAGTAACAGGGACTCCATACATTTAAGTAGTTCGCCAAACAACAAGAAAAGTCAATGTCATTCAGCCATAAAATTATTAGACGTAATACTTCTATTATCATCTGTAGGTTGCATTACCTGTCTGACATCATCAATAAGTTGGCAGGGAGCTCCACGAGCCGATTATGTTGCACATCAAGGACCTCAAGTTGGGTACGTTCACTACACTCAGGAAGACTGTTAAGTCTATTATACCCAGCTAGCAGCTTCCGCAGACCTCTGGCACCGAATAACCTGAATGCCAAGAAAAAAAAAAAAGTTTAGCAAAGAAGAAACTAAGCAAGATCTCAGGGCAGGCTGGAGAGAATAAAGCCTTATTACAATACATGTTCCACTGTTAACACTGAAAAAATATCACATTTCATGCGTGCACAGGTAAGATATTGTAACAAAAATCTTCGTGGACAACAGTCACTTGCTTGACAAGCAGACTTAAAGGGATCCCATCATTCAGATGGAACTTTTTGAGACTAACACGTAGGAATAGCCTTAAGAAAGACTATTCGTCTCCTACCTTTAGAGGTCTTCTCCGCACCGCCGTTCCGTAGAAATCCTGTTTTTCGCTGGTATGCAAGTGAGTTCTTTCGTAGCACTGGGGGCGTCCCCAATGCTGTGAGAGAACTCTCCAGCGACGCCTCCATCTTCTTCAGGAACGTCCTCTTCCTGTGTCTTCTTCCGGTGCAGGTGGTGAAGCTTGTAGGCCTCAGGCAGAGCCTACTGCGCATGCCCGTGGCCGCAAGAAAAATGTCCGCTTACACAGTAATTGATTTCTGCGTCTTTTTTCAGTGACACATTGGGCTAAATTTTTATGTTTTTATTTTTGCAAGGGTTTTAATTTTTTTTATATCCAGGAAAATATAAAATACAAAGAGGAGGGAAAACTACTTAAAGCTACTTTGAAAAAAAAAACAAACAAAAAAAACACTTTATAGGGTGTTTTCCTCTCCATTACAGTAAGTTGTATTTTTTATGGTGTTGTCGAGGGTGGGGCTAGAACCTGTAATAAGGGCATGTTATTGATTTTAGTTTTTAATTATTTATCTTACAGATACAGATCCTGTCAGATCACATGACCTCCAGGTCAGAGGGCAGCACCCATACAGTGCTCATTGAACGCTGTGTACACAGCGATTGGGAAGGCAGGGACGGTAATAAACCTTCCCTGCCTTCTCTATGAGAGCTTTGGTATAGTTACAGTCAGCTACCCGATTTTATGCAGCTGCTGAAAACTGCTTGGATGTACTGGAAGGTCTTTGCAGAACACGGAAACCAGTATCCGGACATATATACCCAATGGGCAGTCCAGGAGTGGTTAAAAATCGCAGTCCCAGAGAAGCCCTTTAACCCCTTCCCGACATGCGCCGTAATAGTACGGCGCGTGTCGGGTCTGTAACTATGGCGACCGCCCGGGAGCCGGGCGGCCGTCATAGCCGCCGGGTGTCTACTGCTTCAAGCAGTAGACAACCGGCTCTAATGCCTCCGATCGGTCCCCGGACCGATCGGAGGCATTAACCCCTCCGGCGCTGCTGTCAAAGGCGCCGGAGGCGCCATCTTCCCGGCGGCGCATGGGCGCCGCCATTTTGGCAGGGATCACCGGCTCCTGGAGCATGCTCCAGGGCCGACCCCCCGTTGCCATGACAGCCGGGAGCCTTGTTAAGGGCTCCCAGCCAGTCTGCAAATTCTCTCTTTTGCAGGCTGGTGTATACAGCCTGCAAATTCTCTCTTTTGCAGGCTGGTGTATACAGCCTGCAAAAGAGATGATGCTTTTTTGCAAAGCATTGCAATGCATTAGCATTGTAATGCATTGCATTAGTGATCAGACCCCCTGGGGTTCAACACCCCTAGGGGTCTAATAAATGCAAAAAAAAAAATTTAAGTAAAAAAAAATATAAAAAAATATAAAAAGTATTAAAAGTTCAAATCACCCCCCTTTCCCTAGAACAGATATAAAAGTAGTTAAAAACTGTGAAACATATACATGTTAGGTATCCCCGCGTCCGAAATCGCCCGCTCTACAAATCTATACAAATATTTTTCCTGTTCGGTAAACGCCGTAGCAGGAAAAATAGTCAAAAGTGCCAAACCGCCGTTTTTTCACTGTTTTAATTCTGCTAAAAATTTGAATAAAAATTGATCAAAGCAATAACATTTCCCGAAAATGGTAGAACTAAAAAGTACACCCGGCCCCGCAAAAAAAGACGCCCTATACATCCCCGTACACCTATGTATAAAAAAGTTACGGCCGTCGGAATATGGCGACTTTTAGAAAAAAAAATTTTTAACACCGTTTTGGAATTTTATTTAGGGGTCAAAATGTAAATAAAACCATATAAATTTGGTATCCCTGGAACCGTACCGAAACACAGAATATAGGGGACATGTCATTTTGGCTGCACAGTGAACGCCGTAAAACCAAAGCCCGTAAGAAAGTCGCAGAAATGCATTTTTTCTTCAAATCCACCCCATTCTGAATTTTTTTCCTGCTTCCCAGTACATTATATAGAATAATTAATGGTGGCATCATGAAGAAAAAATTGTCCCGCAAAAATTAAGACCTCATATGACTCTGGGAGCGGAGAAATAAAAAAGTTATGGGGTTTAGAAGGAGGGGAGTCAAAAACGAAAAACGAAAATCAAAAAATGCCATCGGCGAGAAGGGGTTAAGAACAGTACATAGTACAATTAAAGTGGTTGTCCATGCCGGGAGGGAAACAATGGAGCTGCAGGACCGGATTGCGCTGGAAGGCACCAGAGTATACTGGGGACAGGTGAGGATTTTATTTTTTTTCTCACCTTCTCTGGCTTAAATTAAAAAAATTTCATTTTAGCCTGATCAATTTAGAAAGGAAGAACTCAACTATGCCAAGTAACAGAAATGGGTTCCAGGTAAAATATGGCCATACATACAGACAATATTTAAAAATTACAGGTAACAACAAAGCAAAAAGGGAATTTTCACAAAATCTCGGCAAAAATGCAGTTTGACTACGACATGTGGAAGAACAGCCATATAGTTTTACTTCTAGGCCTGGAAACCAGAAAGAACAAGGATTTATCTAAGCCAGCAAGACATTAGGTACACTCACCGGGCAGGAAGTTCAGTCAGGCGATTATGACCGACATCCAAGACCTCAAGATTTTTGCTCTCACAAATCCAATCAGGCAGGCAATTCAAGCAATTCCTGTAGAAAACATGATGCCCAATTAGGAACAGCAAAACCTACAATATATAGATTACTGGCAAATGTGCACATAAATACATGCCAGCCTCAAAAAAATAGCACCTAAAAATCAATGATGAAACTGGTAATGACAGATGCACCATGCACCAGCAGAAAAGTTATGATTATTATACAGTTATTTGCACTGAACATCCCATTCAGGGCTCTCCCAGACAATCCATGGTATTATGACCTATTAGCACTGCCACCATATACTACTACATTTCTCCCACAGTGACACTGATTTTGGGTTCTTCATTTATTTGAGCATTATTCCTGAAACAATTAAAGAGGATGCCCAGGACTAGATTATTGAGATCTACTTCCTCTATTCGGGAAGAGAAATATCCATTGGGTTACATGACCATGCTACTGTACATTGCATTTCATTCGAACTTGGACTGAGATGTAATACGGTCATGTGACCAACAGATGTAATGTCACTTCCTGCAAAAAGTTAGTGTACCTCAGCATCATAGTCCTGGATAACCCCTTTCATTTACTTAGGAGGTTTTTTTCATGGAAGTAATCCCAAAAATGAATTTAGGACCCTGTAGAAATCTGGATTGTGTGTGTAGAAGTGAACAATTGCCAAATTTCATTTAGAGGAGAGAACTTTAATAACTGTGCAATGTGAATGAAATGCTGCTAAATAAGTCAATGATAATAGAACTGTTGTAAAACCACACAAACACTCCTATACCAGGATAACAGTTTGCCAAGTGGCTCTTAGCCTTTATACACATTTTGTTCTTGTTCCAAGCTAAAGATTAACTTACAGTAATCAAATTCCTTGGAATAAATACACAAAAAAACAACAAAAAGAACACATACTTTGTTTTCCACTGATGTAGGCTAACGCTAATCTTACATAATGCTTTTAACCTGACTTTGCTGATGTTGAGGCAATATATTCTATGTCCAGCACAACTAAGCAATACTGTTAACTTCCATTACTGATAAATGGCATCCAAATCCTCTTATCCCGAATTATGCCTTGGTTAGGTCATCAGCATATCAACACCAACGTTTCAGCAGTTTCTATAGCCATGATCAGAGCTATGTAGTCACTAGGAGTGGACAGAAATATAGAATAATTTCAATCTTACCTAGAAACATCCATAAGAGATAGATTGCAAGGGTCTGGATAAACATCTAGATGAAGAAGTGCTATAAAAAAACCAAAAAACAAACAAGGAATATGGTGAGAAACAGCAGTCATGAAAATATAAGTCACCTTAGGATACAGTATTTCTGGGATGAAACCATTATAGCTGTCATAGTTCGATGGAAAACTAATAATCAGTTTCAAAGACCCCAATAAGTCACCAAAAATATAGATTACCGTATATACTCGAGTATAAGCCGATTTTTTCAGCCCAGTTTTTGTGCTGAAAAAGCATCCCTCGGCTTATACTCGAGTCAGCAAAAAAAAAATAAAAAAATTTTGTTTTTATTTTTTTTAGGAGGGTGAGGGGGTCTATGACCAGCCACAATATCAATGTACAGAATCTCCCATAGAATTGTGCAAAAAAAAAAAAAAAAAAAAAAAAGATTTAAAAAAAAAATAAAAGTTCTTAATCCCTCCTTTCCCTAGAATACATACAAAAGTAGAAAATGACTGTGAAACACATACACATTAGGTATCCCTGTGTCTGAAAGTGTCCGGTCTACTGTATATAGGGGATCTGCAGTGCTCCTGTTCTGTTGGGAAGGGGTTAATAGGAGCACTGCAGATACCCTATATTCAGCCAGGCTGAATTCCAAGTGGAGGAAGAAAAAACTCAGTCCTCAAGCTCAGGGAAGGGGCAGACAGACAACCAAAACACCCCCTCCCCTTTCCCAGCACCCAGCATCTACTGCACCCAAAAACTCTGACCATTTTTGAAATTTTCCAGTAGCTGCTGCATTCCCCCTAGGCTTATACTCGAGTCAATAAGTTTTCCCAGTTTTTTGTGGTAAAACTAGGGGGGTCGGCTTATACTCGAGTATATACGGTACACAGAAGTCATCAGATAAATAACACAGATACGTCAGAAAGAGGGGCCGGAAGCTGTAAATTACATTGTGATGGCAATAGGATCTTTTTTCAGGGTACATTGTGCACTCAGTGGCGTAAATACCTGGGTAGTAGCAGTGGCAGCTGCCACAGGGCCCGGGATATTAGGAGGCACGGTGGGCCCCTGATGTGTTTTTTTTTCCTCTGGCAGCCCATTTCCTAGCAGGTAATGGGCCCTATTTACTTATTAATCCACACTTCTATTCACAGCTGCCTGCGAAGCGGCTGTGAGCAGGAGCGGGGATCAGTAAAGTGAGGCTGTGGGACCGCAAAACTCAACACTGCTAAGTAACTGCAAATAACAGTGTTTTTTTTATATTCCCTCTCCTCCCCTGGCCCTCCAATCCTTATACTCTGGGGCCGGAAAAGACCCCAAAGTATAATACTGTATGTTCCTGGGTGGTCGACTATGGGGCATTATACTGCGTGTGCAGGGGCCACGGTGGGGCATTATACTGCACGTGCAGGGGGCACTGTACTGTTTGGAGAGGTTGCTATGGGACATTATACCGTCTGGAGGCCACTCTGGGATATTATAGTATATGTAAATGGGGAGTGAAGGAGAGCACTGACACCCCCCCCCCCCCCCCGTCATTTTCTGGGAGGCCAGTCTTCGCTAGTTACGCCACTAAGTGCACTTAAAAATAACAAGAGGAACATGTACTATGCTGTAGAAAGGCGCTACTAGTCAGGAGGTCATTGCATGTACTTCACTAATACATGGGTTTTTAACCAGTGAAATGACCCTGATCATTTGCTGGAACTTTCAGCTAATTATTGTATGTGGAGTATGGTTTTAAGATTCGAAGTTTCAGAAACAACAATGTATCTTGAAAATATTGTATCCTTAAGTCATTGTAACTTGAGAACCATTGGATTACTCTGGAAGCACAGAGAACTAAATATGTGAAAACTAAATATTTCTAGATCTCTAGTGTATGGCCAGCTTTAAAGGAGCTGGCCAGATTCAGACCAATACTGACACACAAATGTTTTGTACAATGGAAAGTTATGAAATTTTCAATATACTATCAATTCCTCACAGTTTTCTAGATCTCTGCTTGCGGTCATTCATTCATTCTTACTTTGTGGATAAAAATCAGTCTATGGTCATGTGATGTGCAGTCTATGGTCATGTGATGAACACACAGGTGTACAACTTGTTACCAGGCAGATGCCCCATTACAGTGCTGTGACAATAAGGAGCTGTGCACAAGTGAATGCATCAGGGACCAAAAGAAGAGAGAGGAAAAAAAAGGAAACCTACCATTCGATGATATATGAAGGGCCTTAAGATAATAACCACTTATTTTAAGGGAGGTCAAACGGTTCCTCTCACAGTGCAGTACTTCTAGGTTGCTTAGAGGAGATACATCAAGGTCTGTGATCCTGTTATCGCGAAGATCAAGCTGTATCACGTGAAGAAGAAAGTCTACTTCATCTACTAACACGTTTTTGATTTCATTCAACCTGACCGCAAAAGGGGGGGGAAGGAGAAAGAAAAAAAAAAGTGAAATTGGGAATATTTAACACAGTTCTGGGTAAAGGTAGTACTGCACAAGTTAGATTGTATGTTTTCCTAACATTCGGTTACACCTGTCATATACAGCAAGTGGTGTCACAAACACTTACAACCTGTGAGAACATCCCATCCAACAGATCCGTAAAAATGGCCTTAGGTTATATACAAGCCAGAAGGTAGATGTGTATACAGCCTCTCTAATTCACTCCAATTTATCAATGGTTTCAAGACTTCCACTTGCAGTAAATGACTATAAATGTGTATGCCATGAACAGGCTGAAAAACTTTATCATATCAGGATTATATCATGCTCAGACAGGTACAGGACATAACTGTAGCTAGTAGGAAATCACGAGAACAGGTTTTCATCCACTGGATACAGGATAAAACTGTTACAGTCCCGAATAGAAAGTAGGGATCTCTATGGTGTGGAACAAGGTATACTAAAAACTGCAAAACAATTTTTTTCATACAATGGTTGAGATATATTCAAGGGAATTTTCATGCAAAACAAAAAAAAACCAAAAACCTGAAACGCTGATTGTAGCGGTTTAAAGTAAATAGACTGAATGGATGTTTAGTATGTGAACCTGGAAAAAGAATACAAAGTACTAAATAGTGTTGAGTTTACTAAAGTACCGTAGAATATAGAAGTCTATGGAAAACTTTGATCACAGTGGCTTCCAGGATTTTATATTAGCAATCTGATAACAGATTACAAACTAAGGATTAACAAGAGGTTGGCACAATCTTCCAACACATACAAGTCCTATGCCAATATGGATGACAATGAAGATGCAAAAAAGAAGTTAAGACTCTCAAAATACTCCATCCATAAGAAAGGAGTATAGCATAACCTGGAAGAATAGTACTGGTTGGGGGTGGGGAGCAAATCTCTACCAACTCACATACTAAAAGGCAGAGACAGAAAACGAAGCGCCAAACTAATGAGTTCACATCTTGTGCACTGCTGATAGCATTACAAATTATACACAGCTATAACCAGAGAAAACATTCCTGTCTGTGTATCTGAGAATAGCAGACAATTTAATTTCCCTCGAGTCACATACACCATGCAACACTGCTAGCGCTACTGCAGATGAAGAACCTAATCCAGGAGTGTGAGAAAGATTACAGCCTCTATGGTATGTGGAGACTGGAAAATATGTTTGACCGACAGCCACTAAAACTGGCCTTCGTTGACCTTAAACAATGCAGAGTAATGTGGAGCCTTATAAAAAGGTAATACCCCTGGCATCCACTCCATCTGGTTATTCAAGTATCATGACCGCATCCAAAATCTAGCGCTGAGCAAATAGGAAAGTAACATTTTCACACTGCAATTTAAAGAGGACCTTTCACCACTTTTGGGCACATGCAGTGTTATATACTGCTGGAAAGCTGACAGTGCGCTGAATTCAGCGCACTGTCGGCTTTCCCGATCTGTGCCCGCTGTAAAGAGCTTACGGTGCCGGTACCGTAGTGCTCTATGGTCAGAAGGGCGTTTCTGACCATTAGCCAGAGACGTCCTTCTGCCTCGCGGCGCCAATCGCGCTGTGCTGTGGAGCGGGGAGGAACTCCCCCCTCCCTCTGCTCCCACAGCTCGTCCATAGATGAGTATTATCAGGAGCGGGAGGGGGCGTTCCTCCCGGCTCCACAGCACAGCGCGATTGGCGCCGCGAGGCAGAAGGACGTCTCTGGCTAATGGTCAGAAACGCCCTTCTGACCATAGAGCACTACGGTACCAGCACTGTAAGCTCTTTACAGCGGGCACAGATCGGGAAAGCCGACAGTGCGCTGAATTCAGCGCACTGTCAGCTTTCCAGCAGTATATAACACTGCATGTGCCCAAAAGTGGTGAAAGGTCCTCTTTAAGACAGGTTTCTGAAGTTTTCAGTACATACTAGTTAAGGCATTTCTCCCTAATGGATTTCAATGGAGATAACCTAAAAAAAACCAGGCCCTAAAAATTAGCCTCGGGTCAAGTTAACATCTGCATAAATTCAATTGGAGCCTACACTGCAGATTACTACATTTAAGGAACAAAAAAATACGACAATCATAGACAACTCCCAGCTGACCCTACTGACTGGGCATATAACATGCGATGGATCTGCCACTATCAATATTTCGTTCTCTACTCATATGTGGGACAGAACAGAAAACCTCAAGCGTTAAGCCAAAAATTAAGCAAACATATACCAAAGTACAGTACACTTATGGCTAGTGTAAGAGCATAGAAACCTATACAAAAACGATAAAAGTGTATGGCCTAATGCTATTGAACATCTTTAGTCCTTAAAGTATATATCAGTTACATATTTGTTCTTCTATAGATTGGTTATTTATAAGGAAACAATGCTATGTGATGCATAACACACAGGTGCAATGTATCAGCTTGGCAGCAATTGATAAACCGCTCCAAAATGGAACAAAATATTAAAGATTCATATATGGTTATTTGAATCAAATTTAGTATTTTTTTTTTCATACCTCAGATCCACATATTTGACTTGAGACATTCTTTTGAGAGACTTCAAATTTAACACATGCAGATAGTTTCCTGGCATGCAGAGTTTGTCCATGGCAGCCATTTTCTCTAACACCTCAGGGATTTCTGTGAACTCGTTGAAGGAGAGACCCAAGTAGCTGAGTTGGCTCAAGTTTCCCAGTTCAGTAGGTAGTGTTTGCAGGCAGTTACCATCCAGAAGAAAGGTTTGCAGGCTTAAAAAGAAATACATTTATTAAAGGAAATTGGTCACCACAGTTAAGTATATAAACCGATAAGGGTCCAACACAGTGAATGGTGTTATACACATACATATACACACATTTCTACTTCACATACTTTTTCATTGCTCCCACTGCCGGAGGTAAGACTCGAACGCCGTTGCAGGAAAGGTTTAGTTCCATCAGCGTGGGGATGCCACTCACAGCCAAAGGGAAGTCTCCTAAATTATTATTGGAAAGATTCAGGCTCTTCAACTTTGAAAATCTGAAACCAAACAGTACAAAAAGAAATTTACTGTTTCATACGACCAAGGACAAGTACGGTCCACACAGATTGCACATCAATGTAACACAATCCTTACAGTTTTCAAGCTACTGGTTCATACAGTATCTGCGAGGCATCACACAATTCCAATAATCCAGATTCTACTGAATATGAACAGTCAGCCTTTAAGTGGAATGTGTAGCCACATGGTGCACCCCAACTCCCCCCTCCAAACCAGTGTAATGAGTACATAGATTAGAATATATTTACCCCCCCCCCCCATGCCTTTTATTCTTCTTGCAAAATGTTTTAGAAGTGTCTTGAGTTAAGCAGGATGGAGTGGAGTCCTGGGACCTGCCATATTTACTTATTACAGATGCTGAGAAACGATAGCTTAAATCTACACCATAACTCAGAGATGCCAATGATTTGCACTTTTGGCACAAAGTCAAAAAAACAAAACATATTTATTAGAAAACAAGTCGTATATTTAAATAGGTTCAGCACTTCCAACTTCAGTGGACTAAGGACCGGTTCACATCTTTGTTTGGGAAGTCTGCTTGGGGACCCTCGAATGGAAACCTATCCTATCATACAAAACCAGTTACTTAAAAAAAAAAACACAATGCCCATAGACTATAACGGGGTCCATGTGGTTTCTGCACGAAAAATGCTGAGGGAAAAGTGCTGCTTGCAGGACTTTTCTCTCTGCATATTTTCATGCGAATAGGGAAACGGAATGGCCCAAACGCAGATGTGAATCGATCCTAAGACACGTGTATGACAGGCTGGTCCTAGTACAGATTTAATTAGGTACTTTCTGCAATTCCCTCACAGTCAGCCAGCAAAGAATCTGTGTGTTGTATACTACTAATGCACAGCTAGGACTCCCAGGTTCAGGGATATAAATGGAGAATACTTCGCAGGCAAAGACCTCTTGCAGGCTTATTGTGGATTGAATGTCATTGAATACAGGTAATAAATTTAGCTATTTGCAATCAGTGGTCTTATTTACGAAGGGCAGTCTAGATATGTGCCACTTATCACAGTGCTTGATAAATTTGGTAAACCTTTATACCAAAATTTTGGCACAATTTGGTGCATTTAAACTACAGTCAAACATTTGGCACATTTTACACCAGGGTTGAGTCATGATCGTAATAGTTAATCTTCTCTAGGTGTCTCTTCATCTATCCAACCTTTATGACAGGTTGTAGGAGAAAAGCATAGTGACAGATTCCCTTTAAGCTATCCCTGTAAAGTCATTAATCCATGTATGCAATATCTGAAGCCCCAGCATTTCTCTATATATGTTCACTGGAACCAGAAGGAGAAGTCTTCATCCAGTGTAAAGTGGCTGTGTCGGAGTACTGCAGACCTGCTCATATTCACTAAAGCCCCCTTACAGCACTAGAGGCTACCTGGAACAGCTGAACAGTGTAGGGTTTGGGTGGCGGACCCTTGCCAATATGATACAAATAACCTGAATATAGATTATCTATATCAAAAACAGTCCCAGGCTGGAAAACTTATTTCATTGTTTGCATTTTGAGACTTAACGAAAAGAAATATTTGGGAAACAATCATACAATAGTATACAATTTATTTATTTTTTAAAAAGGTTACTATATTGAGCTTCACTTCCTCTTCTCTGGATAGTCACATGGCCATATGCTGTGAATCCGTCCCATTCAAATAAATGGGGCTGAATTGTGATACCAAGCACTTTACCATTGTACAGTGTCTGTGCTTGGTAAGTGCTGAAGATAGCACAACCGGAAAGATTTATGAGCCAAACGAGCAAAAACCTGGTGTACATAATCTACGTTCTTTAGATGTCTCAAACATCTGAATGTGTCTTGAAAATGGGGTATAGGTAAGAGAAGGCTTTAGATGTGATATATTTATGTGTTGTGGCAAAATATTGGTGTAAGTAAACCAATCAAGAACTAGTGTAAGGAAAGGAAGAGAGTATATCACGCATCTACAAGATGTGATGGATTTATCACACAACCAGCACCACTATGGGAAATTTGGCACAGCTGCATGTCACCTCTAGTTTAGGCTGCCTAGGTTTTAGACAATATTACTCACTCTCCCTTCTTCTCAAAGATATTGGCAGTAGATATTGGGTAGTTCAGCAAATTCTCAACTAAACAGGAATTCTGAGCCATTTCTTAGTGCTCAGAAGCAGAGTCTTAAGACTCCAGAGCACAGATGAACTAAATGGGCTTTACTTCAGCGATTATCCAAACATCAAGACAATACAAGAGGAAGCAAATGAAAAGACAGCGGATAAAGGTCTCTTTAATGTGCATGTGTAGCCAGCTCATTTGCTGTTGCTTAACAACTCCAAGGAATAGTAAAGAGAAGGGGGCTAAGGAGGAAGGTGGTGTCTGGAAGCCACATGAGCACAATGAATGGAGAGCTGACATTTCATGAAAGGATTCTTTGTCACTCTCAGATGGATGGAAGGAAGCGGCCTTTCAAAGAACAAGTTTATTCCAATCTGCACGATTTACCCTAGTTAAAAGGACAAGGAACCTAAACTGCTAATGGCTTAATATACAGATCCATTTATGTATAAGCGGTTATAGACAACACAGCAGATAGCTGGAGCAGCCGATTCCTTTAAAGAGGTACTCACACCTGGACATTCAGAGCTATATCCAAGGGATATACAATAATTGTTCATAGATGCAGGACCTCCCTCAGGGACCTTTATCCGTCACAATAACAGCCACAGTGAAGGGGAAATTTCCATGTATGTCCAGGTCTCATCAGTGTTACCCACAGAGAGAAGAACAACCCAGTAAGTCAGCGGTCAACTTTTAGGCTAAGGCCCCACGGGACGATCTGCAGCGTTAAAGTGCTGTGGGGAAAAACTGAGTTTTCTTTTGTGGACTTTCTGTTACAAGTATATCTATAGGAAAGCCATAGATATAATTCACATGCTGCGATTTCCAAAACTGGGCCGGTTTTGGAAACCACAGCGTGTCCATGCTGCGGTTTTAACTGCAAAGTGGGCATGAGAGTCGCATGAATCCCATCCACTTTACCTGTACTGTATAACGCCATGATTTTTTCGGCCGGTGTGGTCCTGGCTATAAAGAGGTTTTGCAAAATGACTAGGGATCTAGTAAAAACCTATTTCAAAAGGGAAAGAAACACCTATCTGTATATAGCAGTTTCTGGGTTCTAGGTGAAAGGCAACTGATGCGACAAGTACTGTGTTGCCTTATGGGGACTGCCATATTGGGGTAGGGAGACTTCAAAACGAAGCATGCTCTGACTCCTGTGAATTTTAAAAAAAGGTTTGCAACTTACTTCTAGCTGGAAAGATAAAATTGTGCCTCTAGCCCCACCCATTGGAAGGACCTCTTTACAACCTATATGGTTGTCCTTTTCCAAAGGTCAGTGCTAAAGGCATTTCCTTTTTGCAGGTAGCAGAGATGCTTTTATTACAAGTACTGAAAGTGAACAAGTGGGATATTCCTAAAATCATTTCTGATACAGAATTTACGCATGGACTCCACAGGTGCCATGTACTGTATACAACTGTATTCACTATGACAATGAACACACAGGCCAATGGAAGCAATGGATAATGTGAGTAAAGTTCTAAAATAACTTCCTGTACTGAGGAAAACAATCTTAAGAAACGATTAGAAACTTTGTACTTATGCAGTTTTAGAACATAAAAGTTTTCTAAGGTGGTAGAGCAGTCACTATAAGTAGGTTACTACCAGGTATAACCGGATAAGCTCAATAAAAGGATCTGTCCAATTTTGAACTGAAACAATGTAGGCACAAGCTGTATGAAGACCACGTAACCATCACTTTCTTAGATCTACATAAATTATGAAATTCCTCAAACAATTGACAAAAATACATTATTTTATGCACTCAAAAGGTTACACTGATCAAATTCTGGATTGTCATCTTTGTTGCACAATTATTTGTAGAGGTTCCTCCATGTATTTTTATACTTTATCCCGAGGCAAGTATTAACTATGACCTAAATGTGAAAATCAAGGCAAAAGAATGCCTGAAAACTGGTCACCGTTCACCTATCGACTGGGTTATAGAATTGGACATGAAAAGTAAGTCTAACGGGTGGAATTAATGACTTCCATTAGGAAGGGATAACGGGAAAAAGGGAGCACTAACCTCCAAATGACGATATTGTCCTGCTGCTATTATTGTTATATTGTAAAATCACCTATCAGCTTGTGACCTGGGGCCATGAGTCTACATATTCACAACTTACTCATGGGGCTTCCACAAAGGTTTCTTGGCTTTTTTAAAAATTATTCATACACTAACTTAATAATAAATCTGACTGCATAGACTTTTTTGATACAGCAAAAACAAAATTTTCCTATACATTATAAATGTCAACAATATGACATCAAAAATTATCTGCAGACCTGCACACATTAGATCATGGTCGTATCTCTTTTGGAAATAGACAAGCAACAACAACATCACAGCTGTTGGCTACATTGGTATGTGCTCACAACTAGGATTGGTCAACCACAAAAGACAATTTATCTTACTAGAATTTTTAATATTTGATGATCTTTTATCCATTTACATGTGCCAGGGTTGTTACAATTGCAGGAGAATGATCATAATTAATCGATCATAATAATTGTTACATGTGCACAGGCCTTTACAATGCAAGAAAAGATAAACTTACAAGAAGCAAGCTCTTAGACATACACTCCTAAAACTATTATGTAGGTTATCAGAGACAAAACAAATAATATATGTGGGTGTAAACTGTTGCTTGGGCATAGAAGACAATGTGGCTTTTGGAGCACAGATTTAGATGTTTGGTATCTGGATGCCATGCCATGTTTGCAAAGACTCTAAGGTACCAGGAAAGTCAAACCCCCTAGAAAGTGACCCCATTTTGAAAACTGCAGCACTAAAAGAACATATTAAGGGTTGTAGTGAGCATTAGAATCCCAGATGTCAAAACACAGCAGATGGTGAAAAGTAAATATGTAAGCTGTGTCAAGTACATTGTGAACACCCTACTATTTCGCCAGTGGGAGCAGCCTTTATTGGGTTATTTCACTGAAATTCTGTCTTCCTAACAACATCAGGGAAGACAGGCTTGCACATTCCAGTGAGCGCCCTCTATTGGTTTGCAACACTGAGGCAGCAGCTGACTTCCTAATTACATCATGGAAGACAGATTTGCATATTCTTCCCATGGCAAGTAGTCCTATAATTTTTTTTTTTTTTTGGAGGGGGGAGAGAAGGGAGTAAGGTCAACTTCTGGATTTCCCTTGTAAGCTTCATAAACCTGCCTGAAACATGTTTAAGGTGGGGAAACTCAACAATATTGTGGCGTAATTTGCACCATATTTCTGTGTAATGTGTCTTGCACCACATTTATCATCATGTGTTTTAGACACTAGACACTTTCACAATGTGACAGATTTATCATCCAGCATAGGCCACTGTGATAACACTGTCTAGTGTAACTTTGCACTCTTGGCTGAGTTCACATAGTGTGCTTCTATAGGAGAGAAAAAAAAAATCATTTTGTAATCATATTTATTTATTCATAAAGAAGCATGCAGGTTTCTGTCAAAACCAGATACAATATTAGCAAATCTACAAGTCTCACCTGTGAAGGTCATCGAGTGTTCCTTCAATCGCAGGGTCTGGATTAAGCCTGAGTGCATTCTGCTTCAGGTTGAGATGTGTTACATCTTGACTGTAGAAAAGGTTCTCTGGGAGGTGCTCCAAGTTACAGCAGGACAGGTCTACAGAGCTGATACGCTGGGATGCCACCTGTAGACACAACACAATGCGGTTACCACCACCAGTCTGGTTAACCTTGTCCATATAGCTAGTCATCACATCAATATTCTTTGGCAAAATACTAAGGGGGCGTTCACACTACCGTCGGTGTCCGACAGGTAGTGTCCGCTCAAAATCTGTCACGGACATTAGGAGCGGACATTAGCTGTGTCCGTGACACCTGTCATTTATTTCAATGGGCATCGGGTGCGTTCTTTTGCACTCCGTGCCCGTCCTTCCCTGTCCGCAAGTGAAGATGTCCGACTTCTCAAGTGGACAGAAAAACCCTGCATGCAGGGTTCCTCTGTCCGCTTGAGAAGTCGGACATCTTCACTTGCGGACAGGGAAGGACGGGCACGGAGTGCAAAAGAACGCACCCGATGCCCATTGAAATAAATGACAGGTGTCACGGACACAGCTAGTGTCCGCTCCTAATGTCCGTGACAGATGTTGAGCGGACACTAGGAGCGGACACAGACGGTAGTATGAACGCTCCCTAACATGGAAGAGAACAACCTTTGCTAAACTGCCAAATTTTGATTGGATGACACACTGCAGAGTGTAGATAAGAAACATTGCACTTGTGACCATCTTCTCTTTGAAAAAGTGCATGGACCATAACAAGAAGGTGAATTTTTAAAGCTGAATATTTCACATGGGTCTCAAGTATTACAGTATGAGAGAAGACCCTAAATGCACAATAACACATCTGTACTTGTGTATGCTGTTACTACATCCCAAACTCGTCTTGTACAGGTTGCAAACGGGTCATGTCTACTTACATGGACTACAGAAAAATGCACAGAACTATGGCCTCTGTGTTAGATGTGTGAGGAAAAACAGCTAAAAGCAGGCCACGGTGTACTCAAGTGATGACATCAGTACACTTGGCACTATATACCACATCACAGGAAAACCTCAAAAATTGTCACTCTACTTTCATCAGTAAATATCATACCTAATGGCAACGATCAAGACAAGACTGTTACCACTAATATGGCTAGACTAACTTATTTATATTTGAACAACTGTTTAACCCTTTCACGCATAATCACGATAATTTACGTCATTATGCGCAAAGGGTTGTATGGAGCTAAGCTCTCTCCATATCTAGCAGATCCCAACTATATAATACAGCCAGGACCCGCAGCTAAGAGCTGCAATCGGTGCCAACAACGATCGCAGTTGTTAATTTAGATGACGCGGTTAAATGTGACAGTGGCATTTAAAGTGTGTGGCCGTCATGGGCGTTGCCATCTTCAAACGATCGCCGCCCTGATAACTGGGAACCTATTGAAGGCTTCCAGTCTTGTTATATCCCTCCTATTACACACTGTGTGTAATAGAAGGAAATGTATTTCACTATTCACTGCAGTATATTAGCATTGCAATGAATACTATAAATAATCCGATCCCCAGGTTAAAAAACAAAACAAAACTAAAAACAAACAAACAAAAAACATGTCATACCCAGCTCTGTGCACATGAACATTAAAAAGTTACAGGTGTCAGAACATGACAACTAAGGGTGCATTCACGCTACGTATACGGCAGCTTATTCTGAACGTAAAACACGTTCAGAATAAGCGGCGTATAAAGCAGTTCCATTCATTTCTATGGGAGCCGGCATACGAGCGCTCCCCATAGAAATGAATGGGCTGCTTTTTTCACTAGAGCAGTCCCACTGAAGTGAATGGGAAGTCCCCGCGTGTACGGCCCGGCATGAGCAGAGCTAGCCGTACACGCCAGCACATCCCATTCACTTCAATGGGAGCGCTCGTAGTGAAAGAAGCAGCCCATTCATTTCTATTGGGAGCGCTCGTATGCCGGCTCCCATAGAAATGAATGGAACTGCTTTATACGCCGCTTATTCTGAATGTGTTTTACGTTCAGAATAAGCTGCTGTATACGTAGTGTGAATGCACCCTTAAACTGTTCTCTCTATTGTCAATGTTTTACAGGTAGCATGTCATTTTTGCCCCGTAGTGGCATAAAAATTAAACCCTTAAAATTGGCTCAAATGCATTTCTTTTTCCAGTTCCACCTCATTCAGAATGATTTTTTTCCAGCTTCCCAGTACATTGTACAAGATGCCATTACAAAGTACAATTTGTCCCACAAACAATAAGCCCTCATGTGACTATGAATTGAAAAAAAGAAAAAAAAAAAAAAACAACTTATGGCTCTTGGAATGGGGGTGAGGAAAAAACGAAAATGCAAAAACAAAAATTAAAAAAAAGAGGCATGAAAGGGTTAATTTTAAACGGTGTATACATTTAGATAAGGTTATGTTCATGAGAAAACCCCTTTAAATTACAGTTCTAGAACACGACTCCTATAACGATTGTACCATGCCTCTAGAAATGCAAGAATAACTTAGCAGATGCCATTAAGAGATGTAGAGATGGTGCTGAATTGTTACTTACTATAGAGTACAAGTATCAAAACCAGATATCAGAAGAGCTGTCAGATCCTCTTCAAATGGTCATTAAGAACTACAGTATACAGGGTGTCCACAAAATGAAAGAATAGACTTTAACCACTATATGAAGTGTTTTTTTTTTTTTTATTCATGAACATGTAACCAGAAATGCACCGTTGTGGTGTTGCAGGAAGACCGAGATGTCGGTTTTTCTATCCCTCACTGCACCATGTGAAAGGAAAAGCGAAGAAGAGAAAGCGCTTTAATGGGAAGTGATCCTCTCCTACCCTCATGTTCTTCACCTCATACACAGCCCTGTACTCCTGTATACGAATATTCAGTAAAAAACAGAAACAGGAAAAAATACAGGATTTCACAGAAAGGACATAAAATTTGTTAAAGTATATTACTAAATTTATTAAATGACAAATATTGTCCGAAATCAAAAGTTGTCCAAAAGATTAGGTACATTTAAAAATACATGTCTTCCTAGTTGATAGAAAGTATCACATGGACACCTACAGTGGTTCAGCTGCAATGACTATGGTCAAGTGCTCAAACAGTAGTGATTTTCCATGCTAGGCAAAAATAGTATGTACCAGTATGCTTTTAATATCAAAGATTATATCCAAGTAACAATAAAATTCTCAGTGGGATTTCGGAGGAGAATTCTATGAAAGAGAGGGGGGGGGGGGGGGAGTGAACCTTGTCCAGATCTAAATGAGCTGGTTATTACTATCTCGTGAACAAACAATTAGCACGGGAGTAAAGGTAAAGATATTTTCTGTCCCCACACCTCTACGATAGTGCCACGTGGAGACAGCCTGAGAGCTGGAAATACTAAACAAATGTTATTGCTGTCCACTTCTCATCACTACAAAACATGGATCCTTTGTGATCTCTGAAAGATGCTGTCATTGGATTTTTCAATAAGTTACAATCATTTATAGACAAACTATAGATAAACACAAATCACACCACCAAACAAAACAGTTTATCACTGATACCAACAAAGGGCCTTTACCAAAAAAATCACAAAAAAAAGCCCAAAAACTTAAGTGTACAAGCTCTCACTTGTGTCAAAGGGATAGAATATTTATTCAGAACTATAGCAGAGAACATGTAAGTTTAGACCCAAATTTTGTGCACAGTACTATGTAGACTGGTCATTTAAAAGTTGCAGTGCACATGCCTAGGTAGAGCTGGTAGTACTGGTGTATGGTAGTGTAGTATAAAATATAATATAGTATGTACTAGTAGTAGTAAATCACAGAAGTCAGGGGTGTGGTAGGAGAATAGACTGTGTGACTCTCTGATGCTAGGATCACACTTACTGTTCGGGTTTCGATTCTTTGAGTCCACTTGGGGACCCAAAAGCGGAAAGCCAATCCGCTTAAATAGCAGTTACCCATGGACCCCATAGACTATAATAGGGTCCACCGGGTTTCCGCCCCAAAAAATGCAGAGAGAAGAGTCCTACTTCCAGGACGTTTTTCTCTGTATTTTTCAAAAGGAATGGGGGGCAGAATCCCAGAACGAAGACCGAGCAAATGTGAACTTAGCTTGAACTGATCAGCTGCCAATAGATATGACCATGAATGCAAGTACTTTCTACTGCAAAGATAGGCAACCTTCGGCACTCTAGCTGTTGTAAAACTACAACTCCCAGCATGCACACTTGCTCTACTGTTCTTGGACCTCCCATGGAAATGAATGGAGCATGTTCTACACCCTGAAACCAATTGTAGGTACTGCAGCACAGTCCCACTGAAATCTATGGGAAAACGCAGCAATAACTACACTTCCCACAATAATTTTTTTTTCTTTTTAAATGTAGATTGTGAGCCCCATATAGGGGCTCACAATGTACATATTTCTTTAGCAGTATGTCTTTGGAGTATGGGAGGAAATACACGCAAACGCAGGGAGAACATACAAACTCCTTGCAGATGTTGGTCCTTGGCAGGAATCGAACCCAGGACTCCATCGCTGCAAGGCTACAGTGCTAGCCACCGAGGCACCGTGTTGCCCCCTACTTCCCACAATAGTTTGTAAACAATACAGAGAGCCATGCTGTCTCGGTAATGGTGATGGTTCCAGGTCTTGGACCACTGCAGATCTAATATTGATGGCCTAAGGACACCATCAATGTTAGAAACTGAATAACAGCAAATTAGTGTCTGATAACACATTCCATTTCCAGGGGATTTTCCATCTACAATCGGCTGGCACTGCGCTCTGATGTATCATCACTGGCAAACTATTCCTACGGCCTGCACTCTGCTGTCCCTATACTGTACCAGGAGCTCTGGGCCACAGATGACATCCTCAGGGGCCGCATGTGGCCTGTAAGTTTAAGACCCCTGGGATAGGGGATAAATATCTGTTTGCTGGGGGTCAGATTGAGACCAGCAGAGAAGAGGGTTACACTGGTGCCCCATGTAAATTAAGTGCTAGTGCACATACTTTTCCACAATCTCTGGCAGTCTCATAGAAGTGAATGGAGCGACAGTATAGCATGCAGACTTTAATCTACATTCACGCAACAAGTGATTAATAACCTTGCGACAGATTTTTCTTTTAACTACACACACAGCCGCCTTATACCTTGCTTATCTGAATATAGCCTTGTACTCTCTGGTACAGTCAAGAGTAGTTTTATTAATTTCTAATGGATGCAAACAGGTGCTAAATTGCATCGGTTTACGTCATAAATAGAGATGAGCGAACAGTATTCTATCGAACTCATGTTCGATCGGATATTAGGCTGTTCGGCATGTTCGAATCGAACACCGCGTGGTAAAGTGCGCCATTACTCGATTCCCCTCCCACCTTCCCTGGCGCCTTTTTTGCTCCAATAACAGCGCAGGGTAGGTGGGACAGGAACTACGACACCGGTGACGTTGAAAAAAGTAGGCAAAACCCATTGGCTGTCGAAAACATGTGACCTCTAATTTAAAAGAACAGCGACGCCCAGCTTCGCGTCATTCTGAGCTTGCAATTCACCGGGGACGGAGGTTTCCGTCCAGTTAGCTAGGGGTTAGATTCTGGGTAGGCAGGGACAGGCTAGGATAGGAAGGAGAAGACAACCAACAGCTCTTATAAGAGCTAAATTCCAGGGAGAAGCTTGTCAGTGTAACGTGGCACTGATGGTCTCAATCGCCGCAACCCAGCTTTCCCCGGATCCTGAATGGAATACACTGACAGTGTATTCCCGTATACCCGATATATACCCCCGATACCCGTTCCAACGGTGTGCCCCCCCACCTTCACCCCAGAAATACCCTGCAAGTCCCCTAGCAATAGAATTGGGGCTATATACACCCACTATTTTTGCTACTGCCATATAGTGCCATTGTCTCACTGGGAATTCAAAGAATATATTGGGCTTACATATAACTTCAATTCCAGGGAGAAGCTTGTCAGTGTAACGTGGCACTGACGGGCTCAATCGCCGCAACCCAGCTTTCCCAGGATCCTGAATGGAACACACTGACAGTGTATTCCCGTATACCCCATATATACACCCCAAATCCCCGTTCCAACGGTGTGCCCCCCCACCTTCACCTCTGAAATACCCTGCAAGTCCCCTAGCAATAGAATTGGGGCTATATACACCCACTATTTTTGCTACTGGTATATAGTGCCATTGTCTGACTGGGAATTCAAAGAATATATTGGGGTTACGTGCACCCACAATTTTTGCTACTGGTATATAGTGCCATTGTCTCACTGGGAATTCAAAGAATATATGGGGGTTACGTGCACCCACAATTTTTGCTACTGCTATACAGTGCCATTGTCTGACTGGGAATTCAAAGAATATATTGGGGTTACGTGCACCCACAATTTTTGCTACTGGTACATAGTGCCATTGTCTCACTGGGAATTCAAAGAATATATTGGGGTTATGTGCACCCACAATTTTTGCTACTGCTATATAGTGCCAGTTTCTGACTGGTAATTCAAAGAATATATTGGGGTTACGTGCACCCACAATTTTTGCTACTGGTATATAGTGCCAGTTTCTGACTGGGAATTCAAAGAATATATGGGGGTTACGTGCACCCACAATTTTTGCTACTGCTATATAGTGCCATTGTCTCACTGGGAATTCAAAGAATATATGGGGGTTATGTGCACCCACAATTTTTGCTACTGGTATACAGTGCCATTGTCTCACTGGGAATTCAAAGAATATATTGGGGTTACGTGCACCCACAATTTTTGCTACTGGTATATAGTGCCATTGTCTGACTGGGAATTCAAAGAATATATTGGGGTTACAAATACCCTCATTTCTTGCTACTGGTATATAGTGCCATTGTCTGACTGGGAATTCAAAGAATATATTGGGGTTACGTGCACCCACAATTTTTGCTACTGGTATATAGTGCCATTGTCTCACTGGGAATTCAAAGAATATATTGGGGTTATGTGCACCCACAATTTTTGCTACTGCTATACAGTGCCATTGTCTCACTGGGAATTCAAAGAATATATTGGGGTTATGTGCACCCACAATTTTTGCTACTGCTATATAGTGCCAGTTTCTGACTGGTAATTCAAAGAATATATTGGGGTTACGTGCACCCACAATTTTTGCTACTGGTATATAGTGCCATTGTCTGACTGGGAATTCAAAGAATATATGGGGGTTACGTGCACCCACAATTTTTGCTACTGCTATACAGTGCCATTGTCTCACTGGGAATTCAAAGAATATATTGGGGTTACGTGCACCCACAATTTTTGCTACTGCTATACAGTGCCATTGTCTGACTGGGAATTCAAAGAATATATTGGGGTTACAAATACCCTCATTTCTTGCTACTGGTATATAGTGCCATTGTCTCACTGGGAATTCAAACAATATATGGGGGTTATGTGCACCCACAATTTTTGCTACTGCTATACAGTGCCATTGTCTCACTGGGAATTCAAAGAATATATTGGGGTTACGTGCACCCACAATTTTTGCTACTGGTATATAGTGCCAGTTTCTGACTGGGAATTCAAAGAATATATGGGGGTTACGTGCACCCACAATTTTTGCTACTGGTATATAGTGCCATTGTCTGACTGGGAATTCAAAGAATATATTGGGGTTACGTGCACCCACAATTTTTGCTACTGGTATATAGTGCCATTGTCTCACTGGGAATTCCACAAATAATTTGGGGATTCATTCACCCTACATCTCAGGCTCTTGCCATATTCACCCAGGTTGTCAGTGCTGCACCAGCTCGTTCCCAGACAGCTCGGCCCAAAAAACACGTTACCTATATAGAGGATTTGGACAATGAAGACAACATGTTCTAAATCTAATGTCTGCACCTTCTCCAGAATTAAAATAAAGGCAGCGTTTAACTTTCAAATAGCACTGCACAAAGGAAGAGCTTATCAGCTTGTCTCATGACATGCTACTGAAAAGTGTCATTTGTGTATCTTAATGTAAATATAGTTGTATAAGCTTTTTGGGTTTTAGGCACTGCCAAGTTATTTATTACCACCCGCTCCCTTATAATGATGATGACGCCAAAGTCACTGTGGGTGTTCAGAGCTCACAGCTTTGGTTGACATTTGTCTTGCTCTCTGTCGGTACCAGCTGTCTTTTTGGATACCGTAAAGTTATGTTGACTTTATTAACAGCTATAGAAGCTTTAGCCAGGTTGTGACGGTGTGTAACCCTAACAACACTAAGTGGGATGCACATTAATAGTCAGTCTATGTACGCTAAACGTATCACTGAAGTAATTTTTTTTCCCTCTCCCCTAATATAAGAAAGGAACAGACATTAGACCTAGACTGGGGTTCGAGGCTTGTAAAAATCCAGTATTATTTGTTCTTCATGATGTGAAATATGTGTTGAAAAGCAACCCAAGATGAAGTCAGCCATGTGTGCCAGTGTGTTACTTGGCATGCCTTTGCTGGCCCCAACTGTAAGGGTCACTCTCCATTTCCTCCATTTTCCACTCCCCTTCACACCATTTGTGGTGAAGCAATGGGATGCACTGAAGTGCACCCTCTAGCCTCGTGTGGGACAGGGACATCAGATGCCACTCCAACCCCCTCGTCTTCCTCCGCCAGCCAACGGTGCGAAGATGAGAGGAGTGTGCTCTGAATGTTTTCTGCCTAGCAGAGGCTAGTTCTCACTTACGAAAATGGCCCCACTTTGACCTGTATATCAGGCACAATGGTGTAGGTTTCAAAGAAACATGGCACCAACAAGTTGAAAAACGTGGGCCATGCGTGGACCGTGTTTGAGTCTGGCAAGCTCCAGATCTGCTACCAGGTTCCAGCCATTATCACAGGCGCAAAAATGCCAGGCCCCAGGTGTAGCAGGGAAAAAAAAATGCCATCTCAGCCAGGATGGCATCCCTGACCTCGGAGGCACTGTGCTGTCTGTCCCCCAAGCTGATCAGTTTCAGCACGGCCTGCTGACATCTCCCCATGCCAGTGTTACAGTGTTTTCCGCTAGTAGCTGGGGTGGAGGTTGCAGCATCGTAGGGTTTCAGTCTACTCCTGCCATGAATTTTGGCCTGGGAGAGGAGATAGGCCACCCCAGTTTGCACCCGGGGAACAGACTCCACCACATTCACCCTGCCTGTCATTAAAGATAAGCACTGCAGCATGCCTGACCACAGGCGCTTGTCCATGTGTCGGTGGTCAAGTGGACCTTGCAGCAAAGCGCAGAGCTCTGGGCCCGACTGATGTTATGGGACACATGCAGGCGCAAGGCAGGGACAGCACACCAAGAGAAGTAGTAACGGCTAGGCCCAGCATAGGGAGGTGCCCCAGCTGCCATCTGCTGACGGAAGGCCTGGGTCTCCAGAAGCATTAACAAACACCAACATCTCCAGGGCCAGCAGTTTATCGATGAGGCTGTTAAAGGCTTGGGCATGGGGGTGGGTTGTGTTGTACTTCTGCCTGCAATGAAAAGCTTGGGAAATGTGGAGTGGCTGGGAAGAGGCGCATGATGGTGCAGGCCAAAAGGACGCATGAGGGTGAACTCCCCAATGTGTCAGAGATAGGTGTGTAGGTGTCCTTGCATCATATACTTGCACCATATTTGGCTTTGGAAGTTAATTTTGTGCCAAAAAGTGGTTAAGACAGCGATCCCTCAGCTACTCCCGTTACACTGTCTAGTGAAATTACCATCTTTGGAAGTGGACCACCACTTGTAAGATCCCAAAGGAAGCAGGCAAGAGATGTGCAGTGCAGAAAAAAAGATGAGAAAATAAGTGTAGGCTGTAGAGCACAGAGGGATCGGAGAGGACAGAGCTGGTGTCGGCCAGGTATTCCCACAACATGCGCCTATACTTGTCCCTCCTGGTGACACTAGGCCCCTGAGTGGCAGTAATTTGTCCAGGGGGGCCATTAACGTGTTCCAGACCTAGGAATAAGTCTTCCAACAGGGTAGAGTTTTGCATGCCTTTGCTTCTACCCACTGTTTTTGCTGCTTAGCTTCCCTCCACATCTACACTGCTTTCACCCCTAAACATCACCCCAGTTTATGCCTTTGCTTCTACCCTGGTTTTTTTTGTTGAATTAGCTTCCCTCCACATCTACACTGCTTTAGCCCCTAAACATCACCCCAGTTTATGCCTTTGCTTCTACCCTGGTTTTTTTTGTTGAATTAGCTTCCCTCCACATCTACACTGCTTTAGCCCCTAGACATCACCCCTGTCCATGTGGGGTCGGTGGCCTCGTCATCCACCAACTCCTCTTCCAATTGCGCACTGGCCCCTTACTGCAAACCGCACATGACCACAGCTTGCCCTGATGGCAACTGTGTCTCATGATCCCCACTTAGGTCCAGACAAGTCGGTGGCGGGTCCAAAACCCCAAAATTGGAAGGAAATGGCGGATGCTGCAGTATTTCTAACACCTGTTCCTGGTGCTCGGGCCTGGTCTGTGTTGTACCCTGCACCCTGCTTAACGCAGCTGCCATATCCGAAGTTGTGCTGAGCGCATGCTAATGTTTCATGTCCAGTGCAATGGATGGGATGGGATTTCACATAAGTCTGCCACCCATGGCCACTCATGGTTGAGCAACTGAGGGAGTTGACTTTGACGAACCCGAGGGTTTTGGAGTTGGAACTACATCAAAGGTCTGTGCTGCTCACACACTCTGCTCAACACATGATATGTTTAGTGCCAGCAGTGTGGAGACGTCGCACAACAGCCGTTGTTCCAGCAGGTACAGGCGTTGTAGGAGTGCATAGAGGCTAGCAGCGGCAACTATAGACTTTAAAAACTATCCGCACAAGCGCCACACTTTCACCAGTAGCTCAGGAACATTGGGGTACCTTTTTAAAATGATTAGCAGCAATGAGTTAAAAACGTGGCCCAGGCATGGAATATGTTGCAGGCTGCCAAGCTACAGAGCCAATCCCAGGTTACGGCCATTATCACACATGACAACATGCCTGGGCCCAGGTGCAGTGGCAAAAACCACATTGCCGTCTCATCGAGGATGGCATGACTCACTTTGTAGGCAGTGTGCTGTGTGGCCCCCAAGCTGATGAGCTTCAGCACGGCCCGCTGACGTCTCCCCACACCAGTGTTGCAGCGTTCCCAGCTCGTAGCTGGGGTCAATTTAACAGCGGAGGAGGGTGGTGTTTCAGCCCTCCTCCCAGGAATGTTGTGTGGGGAGACAAGTCAGGCCACCACATTTTGCGACCCGGTCCACGCCTCAACTACATTCAACCACTGTGCCCAAATTGAAAGGTAGCGTCCCTGTCCGCATGCACTTGTCCATTCGTAACTGGTCACATGGAACTTTAGGGCTAAGCGCTGAATTTAGGGACCGCCTCATGTTTGGGGGAAAGTGCTGGTGTGGACGGCACAGTGCAGTGGCGCAGTAGACACTCTGCCCAAAAAGGGCAGAGTGTCCCCCAGCCGGGATTCCAACATCTCCTGGGCCAGATTTCTTGAGATGAGGCCGTTGAAGCCTTGGGCATGTGGGTGGGTTGCGCTGTACTTTAGCATGAAATGAAAGGCTTGGGAAATGGGGAGTTGCTGGGAAGAGGCGCATGATGGCGCGGGTAAAAGGAGAAATGGCAGGAAAAGGTGAGGATAAGGGTGAACTCCCCAAAGTGTCAGAGGCAGATGTGGAGGTGTCCTGGCTGCTGGTCTGGACTGCAGCGCCAGCCCTGTCAACAGTGGGAGAGGCAGTGGCCGCCAGGCCAAACGACGATTATCCTGCGCTTGCTCTCACCCACTGAGCCCAGGGCTTGCCTTCCAAATGATGGCACCCGCAAGAGGTGGTGAGATTCCTCTCCGCAGATCTCCAACCCATCTTGGACTTGCAAATTGCACTAAATTTGTCATGTAACTGACATGTATATGATGAGTCTATCCATTGTCTGTTCATTTTGGTGAAAGTCAGCCTGTCAGCTGACAGACAGCTGTGCTTGTCAGTGATGATGCCACCGGCTGCTTGTACCCCCAGTTTTTGCTGCTTAGCTTGCCTCCACATCCACACTGCTTTTGCCCCTACACATCACCCCTATCCATGCCTGTGCCTCTAGCCATAAGTCTGCCACCCATGGAAACTCATGGTGCAGAAAGTGAGGGAGCTGACTCTGAGGAACCCTTGGGTTTTGTAGCTGGTACTCCATCAAAGGTCTCTGCTGCTCACACACCCTGCTGAACATACGGTATCTAGGGTTAGAGCGTGTGGTGACCTCGCACAACAGTAGGTGCTTCAGGCAGATGTAGGCCTTGCTGGAGTGTATTGCGGCTAGCTCCAGGTACTGTAGACTTGGGAAAGTGGGTGTCCAAGTGCCGCACTTTCACCCTTAGCTCAGCTAATTTGGGGTATGTTTTTAAAAATCATTGCACCACTACATTGAACACGTGGGCCAGGCATGGAACGTGTTGGAGGCTGGCAAGCTCCAGAGCCCTCCAACAAGACAAAAAAGCCTGGCCCCAGGGGCAGCGGGGATAAACAAATTGCCATCTCATCCAGGATGGCATCCCTGACCTCAGAGGCAGTGTTCTGTCCGTCTCCCAAGCTGATGAGCTTCAGCCCAGCCTGCTGACGTCTCCCCACACCAGTGTTGCAGCGTTTTCAGCTCGTAGCTGGGGTCAATCTAACAGCGGAGGAGGAGGAGGGTGGTGTTTCAGCCCTCCTCCCAGGAATGTTTTGTGGGGAGACAAGTCAGGAAAATTCTTGAAACGGGAGAGTTTTGCATCTTTGCCCTTGCTGCCTATGGACATCCCTTTGCCTCTAGCCACCATTTTCCCTGCTTTGCTTGCCTCCACATCCACACTGCTTTTGCCCCTAGACATCACCCCAGTCCATGCCTTAGCTTGTACCCCCAGTTTTTCCTGCTTAGCTTGCCTCCACATCCACACTGCTTTTGCCCCTAGACATCACCCCAGTCCATGCCTTAGCTTGTACCCCCAGTTTTTCCTGCTTAGCTTGCCTCCACATCCACACTGCTTTTGCCCCTAGACATCAGCCCAGTCCATGCCTTAGCTTGTACCCCCAGTTTTTCCTGCTTAGCTTGCCTCCACATCCACACTGCTTTTGCCCCTAGACATCACCCCAGTCCATGCCTTAGCTTGTACCCCCAGTTTTTCCTGCTTAGCTTGCCTCCACATCCACACTGCTTTTGCCCCTAGACATCATCCCTATCCATGCCTCTGCTCCTAGCCATAACTCTGCCACCCCTGGAAACTCATGGTGCACAAACTTTGGGAGCTGACTTTGAGGAACCCTTGGGTTTTGTAGATGGAACTCCATCAAAGGTCTGTGCAGCTCACACACCCTGCTCAAGATATGGTATTGTAGGGTTTCAGCGTGTGTGAATGACGGACAACAGCCTGTGTTTGGACAGATGTAGGCCTTGCTAGAGTGTTTTTAGGCTAGCAGCGACTCCTGTGCACTTGCAAAAGTGGGCGCACAAGCGCCGCATTTTCAACAGTAGCTTCGGTACATTTGGGTATGTTTTCAAAAAACTTTGCACCACTAGGTTAGACGTGGGCCAAACATGGAACGTGTTGGAGGCTGGCAAGCTCCAGAGCCGCTACCAGGTTCCAGCCATTATCACAGGCGTAAAAATGCCAGGCCCCAGGTGTAGCAGGGAAAAAAAATGCCATCTCAGCCAGGATGGCATCCCTGACCTCGGAGGCACTGTGCTGTCTGTCCCCCAAGCTGATGAGCTTCAGCACCGCCTGCTGACGTCTCCCCACACCAGTGTTTTAGCGTTTGCCGCTAGTAGCTGTGGTGGAGGTTGCAGCGTCGTAGGGTTTCAGTCTACTCCTGCCATGAATTTTGGCCTGGGAGAGGAGATAGGGTACCTCAGTTTGCACCCCGGGACCAGACTCCACCACATTCACCCTGCCTGTCAAAGATAAGCAGCATCCCTGACCACAGGCGCTTGTCCAAGTGTCGGTGGTCAAGTGGACCTTGCAGCAAAGCGCGGAACTAAGAGCCCACCTGATGTTGAGTGACACGTGCTGGTGCAAGGCGGGGACGCCACACCGGGAGAAGTTGAGACGGCTAGGGACGGCATAGTGAGGTGCCACAGTTGCCATCAGGTCCGGGAAGGCGGGAGTTTCAACAAGCCGGAACGCCAACCTCTCCTGGGCCAGCAGTTTAGCGATGTTGGCGTTCTAGGCTTGCGTGGGTGGGTGGTTAGCGGTGTATTTCTGCCGGCGCTCCAATGTCTGAGAGATGGTGGGTTGTTGTAAAGAAGCGCCTGATGGTGCCTTTGATGGTGCAGGAGAAGGAGATAAGACAGAAACAGGGGAGGATGAGGGAGAAGTCAACAAAGTGGCGGAGGCAGATGAAGTGATGTCCTGGCTCGTCCTCTGGAGTGCATCGCCAGCACTGTGAGCAGAGGCAGTGGCATGAACGGCGGGCGACGTTTGTCCTGCCGTTGCTGCCTGCCACTGATTCCATTGCTTGGATTCCAAATGACGGTGCATTGAAGTGGTGGACAGGTTGCTCTTCTCAGGGCCCCTACTCGATTTCGAGAGGCAAATTGTGTAGACGACACTATATCTGTCCTCGGCGCATTCCTTGAAAAAACTCTACACCTTCAAGAAACGTGCCCTCGATGGGGGAGTTTTTCTGGGCTGGGTACAAAAGGGAACATCTTCGGACATTCCGGGTCTGGCCTGGCTTCGGCAAAGCAGCTGACCTCTGCCTCTGGACATGTCTCTGCCTCTAGCCACCCTTTTTGGTGCTGCACCTGCCTCAACATCCACACTACTTTCCCAGCTTGACATCCGCCTTGTCCAGGTGGGGTCGGTGTCCTCGTCGTCCACCACCTCCTCTTCCAACTCCTGTCTCGCCTCCTCCTCCTGCACAATGCGCATGTCAACTGGCTTCCCTGACAGCAACTGCGTCTCATCGTCGTCGATGAGGGTGGGTTGCTGGTCATCTGCCACCAAATCGACCGGAGATGGAGGAGACTCTAGTGTTTGAGCATCTGGACACAGATACTCGTCTGTTAGGTCCGTGGAATCGCGAAATGGAGGGGCAGGTTGCGGTACAGTCAAAGGAAGGGAGAACAGCTCTGGGGAGCAGGGACAGTTGGGGTTATTGTTCTGGGAAGATTGGGAATTTTGGGTGGAAGGAGGACAAGACTGTTGGGTAAGAGGAGGTAGAGGCTGACTGGCTGGTGGACAATGTGCTTTAAGCGTTATCCGACAGCCATTGCAAGACCTGTTCCTGGTTCTCGGGCCTACTAATCTTTGTACCATTCAGCCTAGTTAATGTGGAACTTTTGTGCAAAGCGCAGAACTTAGGGCCCGCCTGATGTTAAGGGACACACGCTGGTACAAGGCTCAACTCACCCTAAGTGCCAAAAACACTGCTGGTGCAAGGCTCTACTCATGCCAAGGGCCTCAATCTCTGCTGGTAGCTCAGCTTAAGGTCCTGTAACTTTGTTTGGAAGGGCTCATGTTAAGGGCTAGAAAAGTGAATTTTGGAAGGTCTTACCACATTACATACACACACACACACACTCAAAATGACAGTTAAGGGTGAGGGCTTTTGGAATTCCCATTGCCTATTCCATTTGTGGTTGTCATGGGGAACGTGATTTAAAGGGGTGGTTGTTACTGTTTGTTGAGCTTAAATTGGGGTTTGTGTCCATCCATTTGGGGAGTAAAGAAGGTTTCCAGGTATTTTCCCACTTTGATAGAGGTTTTTTTGAATGTGGAAAGTGTGTAGTTGTTAGGCAGTGATGTTGGGGTAATAGAGGGTCTTTGGTGTGTTAGATGCCCCCAGACATGCTTCCCCTGCTGTCCCAGTGTCATTCCAGAGGTGTTGGCATCATTTCCTGGAGTGTCATAGTGGACTTGGTGACCCTCCAGACACGGATTTGGGTTTCCCCCTTAACGAGTATCTGTTCCCCATAGACTATAATGGGGTTCGAAACCCGTTCGAACACACGAACATTGAGCGGCTGTTCGAATCGAATTTCGAACCTCGAACATTTTAGTGTTCGCTCATCTCTAGTCATAAATCATCTTTGTTCCTTAAAAATGCTTTTAATAAATAGTTCACTAAATATACAACATAAGTGGAATTGGAGCTGTGAAAAATCCATGAATGGCTAAATGAATATTGTCAATTTGGTGAACTGGCACAAGCACATTTATACTGCGCAAAAAAACTACAATATCTGCCAAAATCAGACAGCGAGAAGAAGGAAATTGCCGGTATTTATTCGATTATCTGATAACCCTTGGCTGTTTTAATCCGATAATAGAGCACAACTGGCAACGTGAAGCACTCTAGTAATCACCACTTTACTCTGGCACCCTCCATTATTCAGGCGTCATTAGCATAATTGGAATTACATTTCTAAATGATAATATGGCAGTGTAGCACACATGCTCTCCGTAGATGAGCTGCTGATAGGGAAGAAACACAGAATCCCTGCAGCGCTGAAGAGGCTGGCAAATTAGTGCAATTGAGATACCCTCTATACCATCTTAATTATACTGTAAAATCCAGCAAGAAAAGCCATCACCCACAAAAATCCTGCACGCTCATAGCATGGACTAGGGAGTCCCAAGTTACTAATGCAGACAAACCCATTCTCCATATGTACAGCTTGGAAAAGGCTGCTATAAATAACCCAATCTCTAACAAAGGTTGTAGAGAAATCACTGTATAACTCAGCAGGAGAAACATTAGCAGTGTGCTGACAGAACACTTTCAGTCTGAAAGGCAAATCATATATGCATTACTAAAGCTTCACACAATCTCCCACAGTATGCCAGCTTTCTGGATACCCAGCCATTCCTGTGCTACAGGAAGAGACGCAACACATTGTATTCAAGTCATAAAATTTTACATTCAGTCACAAATCTGCTCAGAACATTAAAGATAAAAGCCTTGTCATCACGGTCAGCTGCTATTCTTTGTTCTGGCACGTAGTCTGTTCGGCTCACAGACCCATTTGCTCCAGAATGAACTTTAAGGCTAAGGCCCTACGTTGCGGACACAGCTTTTTTTGTTGTGGTTTTTTGAGCCAATGCCAAGAATGGCTACAAGAGGAATGGGAAATACATAGGAAGGTATACTTCTACTCTTTGCTCAATCTACACTTGGCTTTGGCTCCAAAAACTGCAACAAAAAAAGCTGTGTTTCTGCAATGTGGGGCCTTAGTCTAAAGTGTCCTTCAGAGGTCTTCCCACATGTTACAGAGACATGTAGGTGAACTAGCTTTAGAATGACATTACTGAGATTTGTAGGACTTCAATCAATAGTATACAAGAGATAACAGGCAGCTACTTTGATTTGAGGTTTATGTAGGGAGGGCAAAAAACAAAAAACACTAATTTTGGTCATAAGACCAGGGGTAGACAGCATCTATAAGAATGAGAATAACTCAAGGGGTAGAGGTATATTATAGTCAGAGTGTAATGCTGTCCTGCTCTCTGACAAGAGATAGTAACAGAGATGGAGGACTATAGGGGTTTTAACCAGATCTTTAAACCCCCCCCCCCCCCCCCCCCTCCTCACTGTTCGGACTTTGAGCAAAGTTCTACTTAACAGACTGACCCCTCGTTCACATCTACGTTGGTATTCCTTCCAGGGAAGTCCGCATGGGGACCCCCTGAACGGAATAACGAATGCAACTGCAAGCGATCTGCAGTAAAAGCACATGGACCCCATAAACTATAATGGGGTCCGTGTGCCTGCTGCACGCGGTCCGCTCAAATCATGCGGACAGGAATGTAGATTGTAAACTACTTTCATGTCCGCATGTTCCATGCGGAGATCTGGCAGCAAGCACACGGACCCCATTATAGTCTATGGGGATCTGTGTGCTTTTACTGCACAGCGCTTGCAATTGTGTTTGGTATTCCGTTTGGGGGGTCCCCATGTGGACTTCCCTGGACAGAATACCAACGCAGATGTGAGTGAGGGGTAAGACTTTCTTTTCAAGCTGTGTATTTTCTGACTATCCATAACACGAAATATCCTATTATCCTTCCTCTACCTTCCAACCTTTCCTTTCTGGACCTGCCAAAATGAAAACACGCTTAAAAGTTAGACAGTGCTCTCATATAAGTTTAGCATCTGTTTAACACATGGTAAGAAAGCAAGGTAGAACTAGGAAGAAATAGCTGGGTAAGTTTCAATGCCAGATTGCTGTATTCAAATAGCTTTCCCCTTAGGGTGGAAGATGGGGGAAGAGGAAGCTTTATAAAAATGTGAATTAAGAGGCAGGGTGATGCAGAAACTTGTCATTGAGAAGACTAATTTGTGTATTACAATTTTGTCAATATCCCTTGCCTGAAAGTTTTTTGTTTTTTTTTCTTGGCAAAAGTAGATACCGATAACGATGTCCAAATGAAAAAGTTTACTTTGTGAGTGTCACAGCCCTCCCCCGACAGCAGATGTGTAAAGTATCATCAGACCTGGTGGATATCAATGTGTCAATCCTTTTCCTATATGAGATAGATCACTCTGTCAAGAGACTGGCACCAGGATATTCCCATATCTCTATTAAAACAAGCACGGTGTCTGAAACAACAGCCGTCATCTGAATAGCTATCTAAAGTGTACACTGACCTTAAGGGTCATCTTACAGAATGATTTAGTCTCAAAGCAGTGGAGAGAAATAGTAAATACCTGGTCATTACAGACTATCTACACACAGCCTTCATCTCTGTGCTACAGTTTCACTGCAATGATAATCACTATGTTTGAGATATTTTTATTTTTAATAGAAACAGCAATAGTATGTTAAAAAAAAAATTATCCAACTACAGTATTTCTCCAAAACCGGATAAGGCAGTTGCACCAGGTTGCAGAAATGCAGCTTTTTTTGTTGCAGATTTTGTTGCAGTTTTTTGAACCAAAGCCAAGAATGGCTACAAAAAGGAATGGGAAATATATATAGAAAGCTCTTCTACTTCTACCTTCTGCTCAATCCTCTCCTGGCTTTGGCTTCAAAAAACCGCAACAACAACAACAACAACAACAACAACAAAAAAAAAAAAAAAAGTGCGATTCCGCAATGTGGTATCCCAGCCTAAAACAGGATTTCACAATTAATGAGCCACATGCTGTGCCAACAACTACTCATGCTATGTTTATTTAATAGGTACCACAGAATATGATAGTTTTGGGGAAGTTTGATGCAATTTATTTGAGTAGCTGGTAACTGGCCCAGATACCTTAGTTTAGTGGAGTACAATTTTCCACAATGAATGCCACACTTGTGGTGTATAGCCTCAAATCTTGGGATTGCAAGTATTAAATGCCAATTGGAAAAAAAAAAAATTGTTAAAGTGCTTTTTTTTTTTTACGCCATCCCCGTCACTTTTATTTTCATAAATGCCTGAAATCTAAGCCAGATAAGAGATGGCTTAGCTCTGCCTGCAGATATATGGCCTGATGGAGGTCGCACCTGATTTATGAAGTTGTGTGCACCTCCTCATAAATCAGGCACATCCTCTGCTGCTGCAGGAGATCTGAAGACTCGCATTGAAAACGCCAGTGTTCAAAAATCTCCCTCATCGAATAAATGTACTGGAAATTAAACACTAGAACTTTTTAAGAATTTGTGTGACCCATCACTTTAAAGTCTTACCTTGGACCCTTGTCGCAGCCACCTCAAGTAGTCCGTGAATGTGTCAAAACAAACATAGTATGTCTGACTTTGGGGCCCCGATGAACTGAACGCCAAACAGTGCTGATGTTTTTTAACTTCTTCAATCTAAGAGACATAATACATTAAAGTTACACGGTCATACTAATATATACTGAAAGCATGCATGTAAAAATCACACTGTGCCAACCACTGCCTAGATATACCTTGTGCAATAAGAATAGAAATACTATACATTGTTCCCGTTTAAGGCTGAGGCCCCACGTTGCGGAAACGCAGCTTTTTTTGTTGCAGATTTTGTTGCGGTTTTTTGAGCCAAAGTCAGAAGTAGAATCAGCAGAATGTAGAAGTGTAAGAACTTCCTTTATATTTCCCATTCCTTTTGTAGTCATTCTGGACTTTGGCTCAAAAAAAAGCTGCATTTCCACAATGTGGGGCCTAGGCCTAAAGGACCTCTAAGCAGTATTGCTAAAGTAATTTACATCTACATATAGACACACTTCTTAGAGGGGGAAGGGGTGTTATCCTATGTTCAAGATGAAGTAATGTTCATAGGACATACATATTTCTAGATTTCATCCCTGCAACCAATTATTGTCACATGAGATAGCATAGTCTTAGTAATAGGCGATAAGTTGTTTTGGTTTTTTTTTTTTTTGGGGGGGGGGGTCTGACCACCAGGTGCAAAAGTCCAGCGATTCCTAACTTACAACACAGAGGAGCTTGAGCTGGTAAGCCCCCAATGTCATTCTGACCTCAGAAAAGCTTGGTGTTGGGCTTTAGTGCGAGCTGAAATTAGAAGCTGGTGATTTGTAGAATACTAAATGCATATTGACAGGAAAGTTAACTACACTCTCGGCAGGACTTTAGTACAATAAAATATACACATACCTTTCCACCTATCAAAGGGAGAACATGCATCTTTCCAGTCTGGCTTTCCTTGACGGATGATACAATCAGACAGGTCCCACAAAGGATAACTTGCCTTCTTGTCCACCTATTTACAGGTAACTGCATCTTCCCTTTCCGTACGTTGTATGTTCCAGAGAGCTGAGTCCTATCAGACATGCCAGGTCCATTAGGCTTTCCTGAAACATAATTGACAAACATCCCCCAATTTACTTGCTGTTGAAAGTCACCGACACATGTATTAATACGACACATAAAATTAACTTGAAACAAAAACAAAAGTTTCCATCAATGAAAGTAAGGGAGATACCAGCTTTACAGGGGTTTTCCCATATCACCATTTCAGAAGTTTGCCTGCTGTCTCTTTTTCTCACTTCCTGTATTCCCCCCACCCCCAGCTTGCTGCACAGGACACTATAAAGTATCACAATAATTATGCAGGTCAGATAATACGCAGATGCTTGTAGAGAACAGATTCAGTGTTATCGGAAGAAGACGCTGGTGACGAAGATGGAGGCGGTGCCCGAGAGTTCTCTCGCAGCATTGGGGACACCCCCAGTGCTGTTGGAGCGCTGGGGCCCGCCCCCAGTGCTTTGAGAGAGCTAATTTGCATACCAACAAAAACCGGGATTGTGGGCGAACGGCGGCCGAGAGAAGATGACGAAAAGTAGGAGACGAATAGCCTTTCTTAAGGCTATTCCGACGTGATACTTAGAAAAAAATCATGTCCGAGTAATAGGATCCCTTTAAATATAACACATACATGCTCAGTCAAGCCTAGCATGCATGCAGGAGGGGGGAGGTCAATTAGAATACCAATTACACAACCCCACTACAAAATAAATAAGCCATTGACCATAACAGATTTTCAGATAATGAGTGATATATATCATTTATTATACACACATAAAAAGGTGTACTCAAAATAAAAACAAACAATAATAATGTCTCAGATAAGAAGAAAAAAAATGGATTCCCATAGCTTCTAATCTCCAGGACTTTAAATTTTCCTAACCTGTAATCAGAGGGGGAGGAAAATCACATTAATGCTATGAGCAATGAGTGTTGTAATTCTCATTCCAATATAATATAATATAATATAATATAATATAATATATATATATATATACACACACATACATACATACACAGTATATATATTATATATAGGCCGGTATGAACATATACAAATATATACACATCATGCCTAAATCACAAGACCACAACAATCTGAACAGTAATCTGTGGCGAATAAGCAAATCATGAGCTATGCAAAGCAGAAATCCTGCAATAACGCCACTGAAGCTATTCCCATGCAGTTATTTATACAGCTGTAAAGCGCACCGCAGAGACAAGCCTATCTGATGAAGATGTGTGTTCTACAAGATGGCCTCAAGAGGGAGGTGGCACAGAACACAAAACCCAATGACCTGTAGATGGGCAGAGAGACAGGTCAGCTGGCACCAACACCGTTCACTGTTTCATGGTTACAGAACTTAAATTTACTTTTTCAATTTATATGGAATTGTCCAAATTTCTAAATTGTATGTAAAAAAGAAAAACAAAAAAAAAGCCAGTTGCTGATAGAAATCAGGAAAGTTAGAAAAGAGGTAAATAGAATAGCTCACAATATACAGAACAGTTCACTATACTGCAGGTCTGTGGCTTAAAAATCAAAATGCCACATAAACTTTCTATCTTCTCCTCCCCTTTAAAATGGGAAATAGGTTATCAAAAATGGCACATAAAAGGCCCATTTTCAGTGATTATAGGTGATGCATGAAAGGGCCTTAACTCTGGCTGTCATGGACCACAAATCCTTAGGGTAAATTTATGTAACAAACTTCTGCGACTTTCCTATTCAACTTTGAGACAACTATGCATATGCTGAAGAAAGCAAATATTCAGAGAATCGATTTTGCATATGGAGAAAAATCTTATAATTCAGTAGTTAACATGATACAGAAAAGAAGTAAAAAACAAAAACAAACACCAAAACGAACAGCAACACAGTATACTTTAGATAGTAGCAGTAAAGCTTAGTTCACACGCAATTCCGGTGCAGTACACGTCATCCAGTCGCAGCTTTCCGCTCTGGATTAGGCCCAAATGAATGCCGCGATGCAGACGCTGCAGTTGAATCAGCTGCGAATTCCGCCTAAACAAAAGGGCAGCTCGTTTCTTTTTCCCACTAGCAGCAACATGCCACTAGCTGGGAAAAAAAAACAAAAAAAAAAAACCGCTAGCAGTCTGCATAGACCACCATTGTGAGGGGGCGGATTATGACATGGATTCTGCACCAAAATCGCCCCTCTTTCCCTGTGTGAATGATAATAATAATAATAATAATAAATAATAAATTAATAATAATAATAATAATAATAATAATAATAATAATAATCCACATAAATGTGACTAATAGGGGGGGGGGGGGGAGGAAAAAGTGTTGCTGAATTTCTCCAACCATCAACCCAAACAATGGATAAGTGGACCGCTAAAACAACAGTTACACATGGAGCACATTGACTATAATGGGATCTGTCGTTTTGTAACTGAAATTTGTGGAGCATACAATGGATTTTTGGTGGACTCTGATGGTGTCTCCAAAGAAGAAGGTCAACCGTCTGTCAGAAACCCAGCCATGATTTCCTTATAGTGGCCAGGTTATCTTCTCATACATGTAATGTTCCTGGCAGATAATCCGGCTTGTGTTTCCAAAAATGTTTAACTTTTAAAGTCTACAAATTTGTCTACAATTTTAACTATGACTAGGTTTATGAGAAGACCTCGAGGCCAAGTTTCTGCGTTGCAAAAACACAGCGAAAAACTACAACAGAAAAAGACAAAGCCGTTTGTTTGAGTTTCTTTTTGCTGCATTTTTCATCCCTTACTAAATCTATAGGGAAATTGCTTATTTCCACAGATTAAGAGGACACTGCGTTTTTTAAAAGCATATGCGTTTTTAAAAACACAGCTTTTCCATTTTTCTCCCCCCCACAATATGTGGATGGGATTAGTGAGAAGCTCATTCATTTTGTTGGTACTAGTAAATGCAGTTATTTCTGCTGCCTTTAACGTAGCAGCAAAAAATGCTGTGATTCCACAGTGTGGGGGTCTTAGCCTTAATGTCAGATGTGAGGGGAGATCAGAATGGCATGTTGAATGTGAACATGCCTGATCTTTTGTTCCAAGGGATAACAAACCACTGTCAGGGGCGTCTGGCAGCCCCATTAACAGTGCACGCATGCTTGGCTGAGCCAAGTGTGCATGTGTCTAGGGGGCTTTTGGATCCGGGGCCATTTAATGTGTATGGCCAGCCTTAGCATCCCCTTGAACAAGCATTGCCAGGAACTTAAGAGTGATTCCATTTTGGTCATGGATCCTCGAAACAGATTAGTAACAGGAAACAGTGCTGTTTGACAAGACTGGTCAGGGACTGAGCTCCAACCACGTGGAGGACACTTGGCTGCCCTACTGTGGGTATTTGAGCCTCTGATGTTGACATGAATACCTAGTTTGAGGACAGGAAGCCTAGTTTACATTCAGATGGCATAGCTTTATGTTTGCATTTGCAGCAGATTCTGCTTGTGTAGATATATATAATGTTCGATAATTCTGAAAACCTGTGGATGCTGGTATACAGAAAACATATTTAGGCAATTACCTTACAACTATACTACACCACTGCAGACCTATGGCCGTGACAACCTGAAAATGACGTCCACTATAAGTAGCAAAACACAAGTGAAGAGTAAGTGCTTTGTCAGAGTTATCCATATGATAGGATTCTCTTTTTAAATGGCCATGTGGGAAAGCCCTGAAAAAATCTGCAGTTATAGTCTCCAAAAAACATGCCCAATCCCAAGTTGTCTTATTGGCAGGTTCTCCACATGGGCACATTTCACAATACAGGATCAGTAGATAGTGTTTGCATGTTCACAAAATGCTCCCAATTCCAGACATCCATTTCTTTTTCCCATCATTGTAATAACATTATTTCCCCCTCCTTTTCGCCCATGCAGGACAATCCAGCCACTTGTTCATCTGCAGTGAGGCCAATGGAATAGCAGTACAAAGGGTGTTGTTTTTGACTAGCAAATTTACTCAAGCATCCTCTAACAAGCTATTCAGGAGTTCAATACTATGTGTCTGAATGGATTAGTCAAGTTAGCAAAAGAGCCCAGGCTTCTGTAAAGCAGGCTTCTTTGTAATGTGCATCATTAGCCTGAGATCAGATGAAAACAAGGCACTTCAGCCCAAGAGCAGAAAGAAAAGGTGGGGGCCTTTGTATCTTGGGGCTCTGGTAATGTGAACGTCATGTAAGCAACTGCAACAGTGTTTGGGGTGCTCTAATAATTAGGAAGGTAAGAAGGAAAGCCCTGAAAACTCCCACAACTAGGGCATAGTTTCATGATATTTAGTGACTAGTAAGTACTAGCCATAGGAAGGATAAGTGTCCAAGTCAATGAAGATCTCTTACAGTACAGTCGATCATTGAATATAAAAAGACAAACAATATAAAACCAAAGTAAACTTGTAAGGAGGGAGATGCCTAATGAAGTTCCTTCAGTGTTACACTAGGTTCACAGTAGTGTTCTGCATAGGGACCCAAAAGACAGAGACCCTTTCTGCTTAAGGGGGTTGTCCCATCTCAAGGATCCTATCTATACTGGTAGCTTATGTAAATGGAAGCCTTTCCTAAATATATTGCTTTAGAAATTCTGCTTTGTTTGCCTGGTATGTGAATTTATTCCCCCATTGTTTACACTGCGTTGCTATAACCACGGACCTATAGGACAAGTGACATCACTTACTCACTGCTCTTGCAGGGCAATCCATTCAGACAATTGCAGTTATCTGATAAATCCAAGTCTGCTATCTCTCTATGTAAACACACAGATAATACTTTGTTTGATCTGTACAGGAATCTGCAGATTATCTGACCGGCAGAAGTGTTGAGAGTCCAGTTCAGCAGGAGGGAGAGAAATACAGGAAGTGAGAAGCAGACACTGCAGGCAGACTGGCTGAAAGGCGGAAATGGGAAAACCCCTTTAAAAAGCAGTTATACATGGAAAACCACGGACCCCGTAACCCATGTCTGTGGCATCCTTGAAGAGAACCATGGCGGAGTACAAGAGAGGAGAGTAGTTTCTTTTTAGGTTTGTCACCACCTCTGGGCTTCTGATCATTATACTCTAGGGCAGGGGTGGGCAATTAATTTTCTCATGGGGCACCATGAGAAATTGAAACAGTTCAAGAGAGCTAAACGCGCCGTGGCAAATTTAGCTCCACCCACTTCTATGACGACTCCACCCATTCTCATACATTTTACCATGTGCCTTCACACAGTAAAATGGTCCTACAGTCACCCTAACATTATATGCCCCCACATTATAATGTTCTCCTCCAAAATGACCCACAGTATTAAGTCCCTCTCCTTGGGCCCCAGTTTAAACTAGCAGCAACTAGAGGGGGACATTATACTGGGGCAACTGGAGGGGGACATTAATCAGTGAAGGTAGTTGGGGGGGTAGTTGGGGGAGGAAGATATGTCCCCCTACAGCTACCCCCATGGTTTAAAATCCTCCTCCAGTTGACCCCAGTTTAATGTTCCCTCCTCTTACTCACACATGCGGTCTCTTCTCTCCTCCTTATCTTCCACCAGTCTCCATTTCCAACAGCTTGCTCTTTCTGTGCAACACAACCAGTGTGTCCTGTGTGGCTCCGCCCACTAACGAGTTATCATATCCTAGTGAGCTAAAACACCTTTGATGTTGTCAAAGGTCCTTTAGCCGACTTGCCATTCGGCATCTACCTTTATCCTACACCCTATGCGGGCCGGTCAGAGACAGATAGAGGGCTGGGTGTGGCTCGCGGGTCATACAATGCCCAGGTCTGCGCTAGAGTCTATAAAGACCCCAGAGTGTTATAGTTAATGAGTTTGTGCCCGAATAAATTTTACAATATTGCAAATTTTGCAATACTTCCAACGAACACTGTCGGGCCATGGTAGATCATGCTGTGTGCAGGGGCTGCTGTGGAACATTATGCTGTCTGTAGGCCACTTTGGGACATTATATTGTATGTAAATTAGGTGTTCTAGTGTGTGGGGGTCAGGAAAAGGGCGCTAAACCATGGGGGCAAGTCAAAAATTCACCATGGGACCCAGTCTTTGTCAATTACACCCCTGGTAACAGCAGCACAAGATCAGCAGGTGAAACAAGGTGAAACGAACAGATCAAAATAGAGGAACAATCCTAGTAAAAACGTTTAGTAAAAACCTACAAAACGATCAGTAAATCTGCAATCCCTCCCAATCCAAGAAAAGCCAAAACAATAATATCCGCTAACACCAAAGTTAGGAGACATCATTGTACAGTGGTTTTGTGGCTATTAAAGTGTGATTTTATGCATTTTTGAAGGTGTGCAAACAAAAAAAAAAAGTCGCAGCAGGGACATGACCAACTCCCATCTCTCATACTGTTTCAGTATCCTTGAAGAGTATGTATAAACTTGCAGACAGATTTTAACTAGGAATAGGAGAGTAGGCGTCTTAAACCTTGAGACTGGGATAAGGTCCCTACTGATTAAGAATGTAAGACAGGTCAAGTTGTTATGTAAAAAGTTTTAACTATACTTCTCCAAAATCTGAGACTCCATAATGTTCTGTAAACAGCTAGAAAAGTACAATATGTGTACCGTATAATCTCACTGAAATAAGACAACTACACAGTACGTGAAAGAGCAAAATAAAGTGATATAATCGCTTGAGGTAAAAGAAATACACTGCATAACAGCTACACAGCCACAACATTATCCTAATGGTATTTACTTAGGTGAAGAAAGTCGAGTAATATTACACTGTGGTAGACTAATTCTTCACATAAAAGGCATGCAATTGTAAGCGGAAAAGACCAACAAGATGGGTCACGCAAATAAATTGTACATTCTAAATGCTATTCATATATACACTCTTGTAAGGAATAGGAAAGGGAGGGGTCACTTCAGCAGCTATGACATGCTCTGCAAGACAGTAAACAGATCCACCCAAGTGTATTGTATTATATGCAGGGGGGAGAAGTTTCTAAATTCACACACTGCATAGATAAAGGAAGAGAAAATATAGATGTCAGATTTTCCAGGAAAGCTCAAAACACATCACTGAATTAAACAAAAAGTAACCACACAGGAAAGAGAACTAACCAGGAGGTGGGCTATAAGACTGCGTTCAGACAAGCAAGTGCTAAAGTATCCTTCATCTCAAGTCTTCGTTGTTTAACTTTGCATATTATGTCATTATTAAGGGAGTTATTCTATCTGATAATAGGGTGATAAGGGAGGTTGTAGCTACTTGGGAGAGCAGCAAGTGACCTAATCGGGAGTGGCACAGTAGATCTTAAAGGGATGTGCATATGTAAAGGCCTGAAACGTGAGAGGACTGCCCCAAATCTGTACTGCCAGTGTGTGCCATCTTAGACAATTATCACAGGGATTACTTTACCCAACCCACTTCCTTGCATCACATTACACGCCTGTGGATTATTGACCTACATGCTGACATTATGGGGTTTGATCATTAATATACTTTTGTTCAGCATATACTTTTACTGTAGCCGATATGTGAAAATAGTTGGTAACCTTTGTAATAAGGCTGAGATCACAGAGTTTTTTGGTCAGGAATCTGCCTCAAAATCAGCCTTGAAAGAAAAGCCTCTCAATAGAACTCTATTGGGAGGCTTTTTTTCAAGGCTGATTTTGGAGGTGGATTCCTGACCAAATTCCTCACCAAAAAACTCTGAACTCAGCCTTGGTTGGGAAGGCATTTTAAACAAGACTGCCTTGGGGGGAAAAAAAAAACAAAAAACTCAATATCTGACATTTGACAATCTGAAACATGGCAAAGATGTTGGATTTTTTTTTATTTTTTTTTTAAACAGCTACATGCAGTGATGTCCCAATTCCAGAATGGGTGATGAACCAGTTTTCACAATTTGCTGAAACAAAAGATAACATAACCAGTTATTTTCTGCCTCCATCTTGTGTCCATAGTCTTTGATCTTTGCTTTATCTCCTTTTATGTGTTTTATTTTCTTTTTGTTATTTGCACAGCTGTTTCATGCAATGAATGAGAGTCAGGACATTCAAGCCCTCCTTTTGTAGGTAGCATTCAAGCTACAATTCAAGATCTTGTTTGAAGTCAACCGTGTTCGCAACAAAATAACAGACACAGGCCTGCAATCTCCCTTTATGATGTTTATTTTATAATTAATTTCTTATTGGGTGCTTAACCCCTTGATAACTTAGGTTAGTTTGTACGTTAACACTCAGCGACTTTTTCATATTTTCCCTTCCAGTCTTCTAAAATTCATTACTTTTTTAAAATTTTTCTGTGGACATAGCTATGTGAGGACTTGTTCTGTGTCATGATTTGGACTTTCTGTACCCCAAAAATGGGAATTTTTTGCATAATGGTTTTTACAACGTTCAAACTGCATTAAAAATGACACTGCAACTTTTTGAGTCATTACAGCAATACCATATTTATATTGACTTTTACAGATAAAACATCAGTTTTTGAAAATGAACTTTTTTCTTGGGGTCACCGTATTCTGACGCTTATAACTTTTTAAACTGTACTGTTGATGGAGATATGTCAGGGCTCTTTATTTGCAGCAGTTTTTTTTTTTTTTTTAATACATACCAATGTATGTATACGGTAACTTTCTGATCATTTTTCAAATGTTATTTTTGTTGGAAGCAAAATGACCAAAATACGTTACTGTGTGGCCGGCAGCTGATCCCTGCCCTCGGCTGTGCAAAACAGCCGAGAGCCAGAAGTAATGCTGCCGCAGGCACAGTTTTTGTGCAGGCGGCATTACAGCACCGTACCATTATTGCGTTGAGCATTAACTAGATGCTGAACGTGACATAATACTATGTTGCAGAGTGTTAAGGGGTTAATATGGTTCCAAAAACATTACCCACCTTTGTACTTTGAATAATTTAGCTTTATACAGAAAATGATGAATAAAAATATATTTTTCGTTGCTGCACACCTGTTCAATAGATTTAATTAGATGACAACTAATGTCATATAATGGATCATTTTGCATAAAATGATATCAGATCAAACCCCAGAATATCAACTTATTGATAAATCTTCATAGTAAACTTACACCCTGTCAACACTCTTGACAATTCTATATTGAGCTGGGCTCACATTGGAGTTGGCTCTCTGTATGGGGATTCCCTCCCCCTCTCCGCTTGAAAAATGTGGAAAGAAAAGCACTGCAAGCCGCGCTTTTCTTTCTGCATTTTTCGCCTTTTTTGGGCGGATACCACGCTGGTCTCATAGACTATGGGGTCCGCAAGTAACCGCTTTTTTAAGTGGATTAGATTTACGTTTGGGAGAAAGCAGACTGCCCCGAACGGAGATGTGAACCTAACCTTAGTAAAGACTTGTATTCTCTAGGAAAAAACTATTTTGGAAGGAGTTGTCCACTTTCAGTCCTATATTGGGACAATAATGTTTTTGTTTGTACAAAAAAAATTCTACAATTTTCAAATATACTTTATGTATCTATTCCTCGTGGTTTTCTAGATCTCTGCTTTCTGTTATTCATTCTACTTACTCCCAGTGGATAGTCAGGCCACACAAGGTGCACAGCTCATTACCAGACAGACGTGTGATTACTGTGCTGTGACAATAACGCACTGTGCTCCTGATCACATGACCATGGACTGATATTTATCCACTAGAGCCAAGCAAAATGAATGACAGCAAGCAGAGATCTGGAAAACCATGAGGAATGGATACAGAAACTATATATTGGAAAGTTGTAAAACTTTTCATTGTACAAACAGTAATATTGGTCTGAGTGTGAACAAACTCTGTTGAGCCAATTGGTTTGTTATTCTACACCTAGGCCACTGCTCTGTTCATGGGCAACTTTTTTTTCGTCCACTGAGGAAATTTTTTCTAAAAAGGTTCGGTGTGAGTGTTTTCATAAAACAAACAAGAAATACATCTAACCGACTGCAGCTTGAGGAAAAGCAATAAAGCAGTAACAGCCATGGACGCTAGTAAGGGCGTTACTCAGAGATCAGTACAGGGTCCAAAAGCTAGAACCCCAATGGCGGTGTTCTACATTAAAAACCTGACCAATTTCTGATGTATAAAAGGCCATACATGGGATGAACTACAGAGACTGTTACTAAGACTGTAGAGTCAGTTAGGCCAAACCACCAACTCCTCTATTTTTCCACATCCTGACTCCAACAACTCCTTCATAAAGGGCTCAGACATAGACAGAACCAATAAAGTTCCTCTAATTCATGAATAAAAGCTAATGGTTCAATGTCAATGAAAGTAAATATGTAACAAGCTCTGCATCTTATTATACAATCCCAATAATTGCATGATATTTCAAACAATTAAACTACACTCACCAGCCACTTTATTAGGTACACCTGTCCAACTGCTCATTAACACTTAATTTCTAATCAGCCAATCACATGGCGGCAACTCAGTGCATTTAGGCATGTAGACATGGTCAAGACAATCTCCTGCAGTTCCAACCGAGCATCAGTATGGGGAAGAAAGGTGATTTGAGTGCCTTTGAACGTGGCATGGTTGTTGGTGCCAGAAGGGCTGGTCTGAGTATTTCAGAAACTGCTGATCTACTGGGATTTTCACGCACAACCATCTCTAGGGTTTACAGAGAATGGTCCGAAAAAGAAAAAACATCCAGTGAGCGGCAGTTCTGTGGGCGGAAATGCGTTGTTGATGCTAGAGGTCAGAGGAGAATGGCCAGACTGGTTCGAGCTGATAGAAAGGCAAGAGTGACTCAAATAGCCACCCGTTACAACCAAGGTAGCCAGAAGAGCATCTCTGAACGCACAGTACGTCGAACTTTGAGGCAGATGGGCTACAGCAGCAGAAGACCACACCGGGTGCCACTCCTTTCAGCTAAGAACAGGAAACTGAGGCTACAATTTGCACAAGCTCATCGAAATTGGACAATTGAAGATTGGAAAAACGTTGCCTGGTCTGATGAGTCTCGATTTCTGCTGCGACATTCGGATGGTAGGGTCAGAATTTGGCGTCAACAACATGAAAGCATGGATCCATCCTGCCTTGTATCAACGGTTCAGGCTGGTGGTGTCATGGTGTGGGGAATATTTTCTTGGCACTCTTTGGGCCCCTTGGTACCAATTGAGCATCGTTGCAACGCCAAAGCCTACCTGAGTATTGTTGCTGACCATGTCCATCCCTTTATGACCACAATGTACCCAACATCTGATGGCTACTTTCAGCAGGATAATGCGCCATATCATAAAGCTGGAATCATATCAGACTGGTTTCTTGAACATGACAATGAGTTCACTGTACTCCAATGGCCTCCACAGTCACCAGATCTCAATCCAATAGAGCATCTTTGGGATGTGGTGGAACGGGAGATTCGCATCATGGATGTGCAGCCGACAAATCTGCGGCAACTGTGTGATGCCATCATGTCAATATGGACCAAAATCTCTAAGGAATGCTTCCAGCACCTTGTTGAATCTATGCCACGAAGAATTGAGGCAGTTCTGAAGGCAAAAGGGGGTCCAACCCGTTACTAGCATGGTGTACCTAATAAAGTGGCCGGTGAGTGTATATATTACATACACACACACACACACACACACTAACCACAGTTCAGATTGTAGAGCTATGCAGTTGCTTTCTGATCATAAACTTTTAGAGGCCAATGACTAGTATCAGTTACATAACAGCGTTCATTGACAGCATTACGCTCCTTGCCTTCCAGCCATATCCCCCCCCCAATAAATGATTTCTTTAATTTCTTAAAGAGCAGACTTGTGTATTTTTAGTGCAGGGAGCTCTTCTAGCCAAAGAAACACTTGCTGAAGCATGAGCTGCTACATCGAAGGGCTCAATTGCCAACATTTGTCAGTTTCTGCTGCAGCTGCTGTCATCTCCTCCTGAGCTTTGAGAAGGCGCCAATGCACATTTGTTTGGCACTTTGCTCACTGAGAATACATATCGCCTGGTGTATTGGAAGAGGAATTCACAGGATTCAGATTGCATAATTTAGTTAAAAATAGAGACAAGTGTCTATGAAGCAGAAACGCGATGGATGCAACTATCACTGCATTGTTTATTGGACTGATGTGAGAATCAAATTAGCCTTGCGCACACACGTACACACGCAGAGCCTTGTAAAGCTTCTAGCTACAGCAACAGCACACTTGTAATGACATATCTACAAACCTACTCATGTATAGTGCAGCAAAATTTACTGCCCTCAGCTTGCATCTATTGGTATTTTGTAAAGATAACATCTGGGCTTTAGACTATAAAAACATCTAACACAAACTTCTTGCCAATGAGATGGAAAATTCCCCCTTGGCACAGCAGGTGGCTTGGTGCCAAGTAAAATGACAGCAGGAAATGGAAGGAAAAGGGAGGTGTAAGGCAGCAATATTTATACACACACATCAAAATAAGGAAGACTGCTTCGGAAGGGCTTTAACTAAAGGAATCTTAAAGGAAATAAAAGGTGAATGAAAGGAAAAGTCTTTTAAGGGTCACGTTACAAAAGACAAACAACTGAACTGTGCACCACATGGCACACTACATAAATGACATATGAGCAGCTAACAACTCCACTCAGCACCAAGACACTGATGTAACATGGAAACAATAAATGCATCTCAAAACGACTAACTGAAGGATAAAGCATTAGAATCCGCATTATGTCCATGGGAAATTCCAATCCAATCATGATTTATCAATATGGAGTAAATTCCAATAGATATCCCTGCTTATATTTTATAGTATTTCAATATTTTAATACTATTAGAATTTCTAATTGCAGTAAATATTTAGGAACATAAAGAGTTTTTCTGATAGGTAAAAATTATTAATCACTTTGAATGGGTTAAAAACAAAAGTTACAATGCTGCCCAGTCTCTCGCCACTCTACACCTGGTCCCTCTGAACACCAAGGAAATGCTGTATAGCCAAGGATGGCCACAATGGTGACCCACCTCAGTCAGCGACCGGCTAAGCAGCACTGTGTGTTTGCTGACAGTGTCCAGGAAATACAGATCAGACCACTTTAAGGGGGGGGGGTCAAAAAATCATTAAAGGGAACGTCCAGGAACTTTTTTTTATTAGGATAGCCCATAAATATTTGATCAGCTGTTTAGGAGTCAATGGATGCCAATCTTTGATATGGGCACAGACCTAACTGCTTCCAGTTCCATGTTGCATCTAGTATAGTTGTTGGAGATGTCCTACATACGATTCATAGACCAGATATTTATGGCCTATCCTAAGGATGGGCCCTAAAAATATAATTCCTGGACAACATCTTAAGATGTAGCTTTTCTTACTCTCCATATAAATATCAATGGGGCTCATAACCAATTTCATCCATGTTTTGCAATTCTAAAAACATATATTCAAAAAGGGAAAACTACTGCAGCTGAATATGGGATTACAGTATGACGTATATAGCCTGAGTCAATATAAATGTAACTACATATCAGGAAAGTAGTAGGACTAGCTATACACAGGTGTCTGTTTAGCCTATATATGTAAACTAAAACATTTGCATTCAAGGACACTAAAGCTCTTAAAAAACATTGTGAAATGGTATTCAATGCCTGTTGCAAAATTTCAGAACCACCAGTTCCTATTTTAACCCCTGCAGAGGCTTAAAATAACACACTATATTGCTCACCTCTCCCATTAGCTGGGGATCCAGCAGAGTCTTCCACTGGCTCTGTTCAAATCGCTTTTCACCTCTCAGCCACCAATTGGCTAGTACAGGCAGGGGACCTGAATGTAGATTCTCTGCCGGATCCCCAGCCAAACAGAAGAGTAAAAGTGTTTGTTGTTTTAAAAGATGCCTGTCACCAGAACATAACAACTCAGCCCCAATGAGATAGACTTAGGGTCACCTGATTCAAAGTGGTAATGCCCTTCTTGCTCCAAACAGTTCAGTAAGAGACATCTCAGCAATGGAGGTACCAAGTCACGAGGGAAAAACACCATTTGATTCGGGTGACCCAAAAAGAACTATGGGGCTGGTTTGAATTTTTGTGTTCTAAGTGTGAGCCTTCCTTTAAACTTCTGAAGGGGTTAAAAAAAAAAAAAAAAAAAGTTCCGGAATGGCTCTTTAAAATTTCTTCAAAAAAAGAAACACCATTTATAAAAAAAAAAATAAAAAAAATAAAATAAAAATAGAATATTGAAAAGGAAATTATGATTTTTACAAATGTTGTAAGAACTACCTTGCATTAAAAACAATTGGATTAATTTTCTGTCTGCAATCTTCCTTTATACCCTTTGCTACATAGTTTGTAACTTACCTAGTCTTTTCATGTTGGCCTGTCTCCCAGTAATACTATAGATATGAAGTAATAGATATGAAGTCTGTGTACCCAAGATGATACTGCCTCCCCTCCCTTCCTTTCTACATTTCCCCCTCCCCTGTACAGACCTACTGTGGAGGAGATGATTATAAATGTGATGGCTCCCCACTTTCCTCCTTCACAGGGTTTTCCTAACTGATGCTAGGTTTGTATGTGATCTCTCCCCATCTTTTCCAGTATCTGTAACAGTAAAAGAAAAAGTGGAAAGAGAAGAGTTTGCTGTCGGACCTAGGTCATAGGCAACACCACAGACACACATACATAATATATGTAGATAGATAGGATTTGCACCAACTTTACTTCAGAAACATGGTAGTCCACTTAATACAGCCCATTAAAAACATTGCTTGAATCTACATTTAAAGGGGCTCTATCATTGGGAAGAGTCATTTTTAACTAATCACATCCTTGCATAGGCTTTAGAAAGGCTATTCCACACTTACCTTATGTATGTAAATTGCCTCAGTGGGTTTTGAATGAGCCTGTCTTTATTCATATGCGAATTAGCCTCTCGGTGCACCCCGGAAGTCGCATCATGCACCCTCCCTGCTATTCTTTCCTATGTATGGTACAGCACAGGCTGCTGCTGATGACTTCCTGCTTCCTGTTTGCACACACAGATAGGAGAGAATAGCAGAGACGAGTGCTGCTGGGAACTTCCTGTGCTGGCTGGAGGCTAATTACGGTAGCATGTGAATAAAAACGGGCTCATTCAAAAACCACTGAATTAATTTACATACAAAAGGTAGGAGTGAAATAGCCTTTCTAAAGGCTATTCATGTATGTGCTTAGTTAAAAATGATTTTTCCCAATGATAGAGACCCTTTAAATACACTGGAACACAATGGAAAATAATTTGGTGCAGAAGTTTTTAAAGCTTTTATCCTTCTACATGTGGGAAAATACCATAAAAAAAAAATGTATCTATAAGCACTAACTTTTGAAGCATGAGAGTGTATGATATAGTAAGAACAAAACATTTTCCCCAACATAAAGAAAAAAAATACCGTAATAATATAAAGTAAAAACTGCTGGCCGTAAAATTACACTATAAGGGCACATGATATATCTTCTTTCCCCAGGTACCAAAGATAAAGTGAGTGCAACAGTCTCAGCGTAATTTTTTTTTCCACAAAATCAAATAAAATACGTTCTTCCTTCCTCTGAAATGCTGCACAACTTATTCTGGCCACATGAATAATTATAATCCCTTATTGTAAAGGAAGCAAATTAAATCTACCGCTATAAACCATGCCACGTATAAATAATGCTGTCTTGCCCTGCTGCTGAACTCTGCTGATACAGCCTCCATCATTTCAGCACCAGGGAACTAAAGTCTTTGTGTGCCAACACAAAACAAGAAATGCTACTCCTAGCACTCCAATACTCATGACCTACTTTGACACAACAGTCTGAAGTGAAAACATGCTAAACAAAATCTATCAAGTGGAAAGTCTGCATATCAATGCTGCATGGAATTAAATCTGAAAAAATATTCTAAAATATTGTAAATGAGCCTCCTATGCAGCCTGTCTCACAAATCCACGACCGTTCCCTGCAGATACTGGCAAAATATTTAGAAGGTGCAGTGGTCAGAAAATGTACATGCTGCGTTATCTATGACAACTATTAGCCCTAAACCATTTTACATCTTACACATCACAGGAGAATTACTGCAATTATCTATCTACAAGATAACAGATTTTCTTCAATCTCTAGAAATAATCTATAATGGGCTGTGGAGTCAGAAAGCCAAACCACACACCCAGACTCCTTCATTAATAGCTGAGTGTCATGGTCAGCCAGAAGCAGGAAACATCTAATCCATTAAACACAAAAACAAACACACAAAACAAACAAAAACACTAGTTATCAAATTCCTATGAAGGTAAGTATGTAACTAATTATACAATAAAAACAATTAAAAATAATTTTATTTGAAAGCCAGAGTGTGAAACTAGCTTTTTTATCCAACTCCACAGCTCTGCCTGTAACGGGAGGAGAAGTTTGGCAACGTATTGCAGAAAATTGAAATGCCAGTTAAACTCCTAATGAAACCAATGACTCCTTACCTTCTTGGCTGGTCACTTTATTCACTGGTAAAGGCGGTTATCAAATCACTGCTGCCTTTAGTACGGTAAGTGTTTCACTATCTCACCCCAGTGTTGGATTTACAAGCTATACTGTTCATTAATGCTGTATAGTACTCCCCATGCTGCACCGTGCGTATATATATATATATATATATATATATATATATATATATATATATTAGATTGAGAGGAAGAGATTGCACTTTTTTACATGTGCTGTGCATGCCACACACAACAGCTAGTCTTCCCTCTTCCTTTAGCACCACACCAAGCTTTCATGTTAGAACATTTATTAAACTTTCTATTTCACTCTGCATAATAAAGAAACAAAAAACAAAAGACTAAATCCTGCAGTTTTCACTCTGGCCATTAACCCCCCAGACTGACACTTCCCAATTATGTTAGGGTTTTTTCTAAGGTCACCATCTTTACATCACAGACAGGATTACAGTATAACACCACTGACCAATCACTGCATCCATTACAGGCAACAGATGATGTCACAGCTCATCTACTCTCCTTCCCTGCACAGAGCATATCTAGAAAACTCATTCTATTGCGGCCTGTGACCATGAGATTGCTGTAAACACGGTTAACAGAGCAGAAGAGAAGCAACATGGCAGCAACCTATAATCACATTAAAAAAAAAAAAAAATTAAACAGCAAAAAAAAAAAAAAGTCAAAAATAAGAGCTGCCGATTTATTCTCTTTAAAACCAATATCTACGATTCTTGTGTCTCCCTGAGTTATTTCATTTCTCCTGGCCTTTGCATTGGTCACGATTTTAGTGGCTAAGGACTATAGATATTCTCTTTAACTTACATTATCTCCTAACAATTTATCAAATAGAGTTGCAGAACAAATTTTATAAATAACAGAAAGCTCCGGAGTTGTATGACCTGTATAGCTTGCACTAATCTCCGCCATCCGCCAAGTGACATTCCAGTACTGAACAGTAAAAGGCCCAGCAATCCCAACTGTGTTTGTCCAGCTGTAACACTGCTCAAAGTACATTCCTAGTCCCCAAACATACCACATACTAACCACTAATAGCTGGGAGAACAGGCAGGCAGATGAGCCATTTTCTATCATACACCTTCTACACTAAATCAGTCATACGGTATATAGTAATTCTGCATAAAAAACAGATCAGCAATAATATACCGATTTATCTTTTCAGAAGCAAGATATGACTTTATGGGACACAGTGTATGCGTGTGTGTGTGTGGGGGGGGGCACCCATAATGCAGGCATGCATCAGTAATATCTAGTCAGACTGGTTACTAAGCAGAACATAATGGTCCTATGTTACAGAGATTCATTGTTTTTTGACGTATGCAAACCAGCTTGAAGAGATCAGTGTTGGCCAGGACACTGATGTGAAGTGATACTTTATCATCCCCTATTTGTACAAGGTCACGTAAACAGAGCTGAAGTGTAGGAGCACTGGCTTTCTGGATTAGGAAGCAGAATATTCCCACGCTGTCTATGTGAAAGAACTGGGAGATGATTTATACAGTGCACAAGCCTTGAATACTTCAGCCATTCACGTGAAGTTTCTATGCACAGTCATACCAGCAATAACAGGTCAAATCAGCATGGAGCTGGGGTTCTTAAAGAGGACAAATAGAATTGTGCACCTTCCAACAAAAATATATAGTAGCAAAATGACGGAAGCTTTTACAACCATTTCTTGTTTTTCACATGAGGGTAAGTGCAGACAGGGTGGACTCAGTCCTATGACAGATAAGAGCAACAGTTATAGTGTATTCTGAAGCTACCTTTACACTGAACCATATCCCACAAGACTAGATCAACCCGCTTAGCTCTTCCCGCTTTATAACATGCCACCTTCCAATTGAACTGCATGTACAGTAACAGGATCACGTTAAAGGGGCTCGATCATTGGGAAAAGTCATTTTTAGATAAGCACATACATGCATAGGCTTTAGAAAGGCTATTTCACACACATCTTTTGTATGTAAATTGCCTCAGTGGTTTTTGAATGAGCCAGTTTTTATTCATATGCTAATTAGCCTCTTGGTGCACCCTGGAAGTCCCATTCTGCACCCTCTGCTATCCTTTCCTATTTATGTATACAGCACAGCAGAGACCCAGCAGGTATGGTGGTTGCTCAGCTCCTGATAGTCCACCTTTTTTTTTAAATACCTGACATCTGCTGTAATAGTACAGTAGATGGTGAGAAGGGGTTAATGGAGTTCTCTCCATATCACCCCTAAATTAGTTGAGCTTCCATCCTACCGATACTTTTATTAAGAAAGCTATCACCAATAAGTTATGCATGATATGGAGAGAGATCTCCCTTAATAAAGTATAAGCAAATGTATAAATGTAATTAAATATGCATTTTCTTATCAGCCGCCGAATCACCCTAACCCTGCCCCACTCCCTGTGACGCACCCGGTTCCCTTCCTGAGGCCGTCATGTGACCGTTAAGGCCAATCAGCGGAAGGGAGTTGGGAAGTCATAATCGGTGAAAAAGAAAGGCATCTGACCGAACCATCGGGGATAGGAGAGTAGGATGTTTTGTTTTTTTGTTTTCATTTCTTCATCCACCTCCCTTGGCCGAATTAGAAATTATTAAAGCTAAAATTGTCAGTAGCTACTACTCCGATATTGTAGATTTACATTTGCCTTCTAGTGGATATTTTCAGTCTCTCTTTACATATAGGAAGAGATTCGACCATTTACTTTTTCCACAAACCGAACAACATATTACAGGAAGAACTGAAGAAAACAGAAGTTGGTTTATCTTCAGATGGCAAAAACAGAGTCAGAAAAATCTAAGGTGCAATTTTTGCTGTGAAATCCGATGCTGAGCCTTGGGTTTCTGCTACAGCTTGCAGTTTGAACTGGCATGGGTACGGCGTGGCGATTAGCCACATTGTGGCAATAGGGCTAATCTGCATGTGGCCATCTGCCATGGCTTTAGCACTAGTTTTGGCACCGAATATGCAACAAGAAAGGTCAAGTACAACACAGGAATTCAATTCTAAGCAGAGAAAACTTATGGTACAGTTTCCCATTGGAAACTGTAGGAAGAAGCAAGTGTTTTTTTTCATGAAGATTTTGGCATGAAGAAATGTGAACATATCCTTATCTAAGAATGCATCTATTCACGGTGACCAATATATTTATATTGCTTCCTATGCTTTGAAGGACACTAGAACTGCCATCATATAGTCTGGAGCAAATGTAATGGGAATAAAGGGGAAAGCACAACCACATACTTCAGGTCTGCCGTACACATTCATGACATCAATTCTTGGCGGTCTTCCCAGCAGATCTCATATTAACGCTAACCAGTCTCTTGAGACGCATGCTAATTGAGTTCTGAGAAGTGTAATGAAAAGCAAAATCAATTAAACGTACAGTCCGGCTGAAAGGATGGGAACAGTGTGGCAGGTAAATGTATATATCGTTTCCCTTGTCTCCTCGTGTTCTGTGTACATTGCTTAACAAATTGGACACACATGAATTCTTCAAACACATACTAACACGTCTTGTGGAGTTCTGAAACTCTGCTCCATAAGTTTGTGTACCGATAGCAGGATGAATGAGCTCATAAATATATATTATACAGGGCAATACACAACCAAATTCCAGACAATGTACAGATTCAGGAGATCTTCTATCCAACATACATGATTTACCAGACGGCTCACAGCAATGTTTTACAGATAACAGGCTGACACAAACCTATACAGTAATGGCAGGCAATATGGAAAATTGAATATTCATCTGACTTGTACAATGAAATTTTAGAAACTGGAAATTTCCCAAAAGATAAATTGTTTCAAATCTGCTTTATTAGAACAGCTTTCAGATCAGAAAAGCAGAAGCACTTCTGTATATTACAAATGCAAAGGATATGTTCACATACAGAGGTTCAGATTTTGCATTGCTACGTAGTACACTGCATAGAAAATGTACATGGCAGATTTAACCACCATGTTTGTTTTTTTTCTTCAAAATTTTACCACTTTCAAGGCAGTCTAAATCTTTTTCCTTCATAAGCCAGTTCCACAATGGAAATTTTCTAATGGTGTAACACCTCTCAGCCATGCCCCTGTTGTTCCCATGCACAGCCTAAAGCCATAACAATGCCGATGAGCCTTTGTACATTGGTTTACTAGCATACAATTGGGCAAACTAAGGCTAGGGCTACACAGAAATAGGTCAAGATCACAATGTAGAGCTGTTTTTCTCACAAGTAATGAAAATGGATATGGCTGTGTTAGGACTAAACAACTTGCCACAACTGTGTGACAGTGGTCAGAAGGCCAAAGCCGACTGATTTCTTGCGACCTTCATGTTGTGTTTGCAATACTACCGAATTCACTTCTATGTATACTTTGGATTAGAATATGAAACCGGATCATTTACCGTATATACTCGAGTATAAGCCGATCCGAATATAAGCTGAGGCCCCTAATTTTACCACGGAAAACTTATTGACTCGAATACAAGCGGGGGAGGGGTTTGTGTATGGGGTATGTTTATGGTATAGCTATTCTCAGATTACAGGGTTTTTCTAGGCTGAAAATATTTATGATCTATCCTGAGGAAGAAGGTAAAGGGTGCGTATCCTTTAATATCAGCAAGTCTTTTTCGGGGGGGGGGGGGGGGGGGAATTGAATCAAACAGGAGAACATACAGACTCCTTACAGATGTTGCCCTCGGGTCCAAACCCAGGCCTCCAGCCCTGCAAAACAACAGTGCCAACCACAGAGCCACCAAGCTGTTCAGGTTCACTGTCTTCATTTAATAACTTCAGCTGTAGGTGGTCATATAATAGATCTTTATTTCCTAAAACGCACCACAAAAGACAAACCCCAGATACTGGAGGTAAGCATAGTCCAAGAGGATTTCAAACCATGCTAGCAGTGACGTGACCATGTTATGTTGTATTCCTTCCACCAAGTCTAAACTGGACTGTACGACCATTGTCAAACTGCAGCCAAGACATAACAAATACTTAGCAAGGTCGCTCCAAAAGATCAGGTTATTACTTCAAGGAGAGAGCTCATTGGAAATTCCCCAGATTGTCCTGAACAATACATGAAAAACCATTCCTAACATGCTGATGCCAGCACAGTACATCGAGTTCCAAGCGAAGCTGTTACCGGAGGACGGAGCTCTGCACTTCACTAACAGCATATTTAAAAAATAAATTAAAAAAAAAACAAAACATTTTTATACAGGTCATAAGCTCTAAGCAAACATGCACAGTCAATTCAACTTGGAATGAGGAAAAAAAGTCAAAAAGGAATTCCAAGTGTGTGTGTGTGGGGGGGGGGTGTTTGGGAGAAAAAAAAAAAAAAAAAAATCCTCAAGCTCAGGGAAGGGGCAGGCACAACCAAAACACTCCCTCCCCCATCACGCAGCAACTACTGCACCCAGAAACTCCAACCATTTTAATTTTTTTAAATTTTCCAGTAGCTGCTGCATTTCCCCCCCTCGGCTTATACTCGAGTCAATAAGTTTTCCCAGTTTTTTGTGGTAAAATTAGGGGCCTTGGCTTATATTTGGGTTGGCTTATACTCGAGTATATACGGTATGTCTGAAGTAAAAATGTGATCACCATGTAACAGGTTAATAGAAAAGATATGCATATCACTCAAAAATACAAAAATCAATGGAAAGGGCAAAGATCTGACAGACTACGTCACATATTACACATGGCTAAGACATCTGTAAACACTCATGGAACTTTTCAAAGCCTGTTCTTATCAGCTTCTTGGACAATTTGGAGATAACGTTATAGATTTATTTTATTTTTTTATTACATTTGGTGTCAACACTGCATGGACACCGTTAGTTACTGTTAGCTATAAGGATCAATTTGTGAAACAATTCATGGTCCGAAAGCTCCTGGAGAACATTAACGCTCCAATAGTCTTCCATTATGATAATGGAGGGAAAACGTTATTTTGGTCTCCTTTTGGCCAAGGATTTTTTTTTTTTTTTTTTTTTTTTTTTTTTTTTTTAACTGTGTAGGTCAGTTTGCAGACTTTGCAGTTTGCAGACATACTAAGGGTATGCCATTCGATAAGTTGGGAAATACTTCAATAAAACCTCAGACAACCACAAACTAGAATGAAAATTTTTCATTGTAACCAGCAATAGACTTATTTTACATTGCCCAGTTGAAAGTATATTGTTTGTAAAGATAATAGGTGTGCGTAAATGGCATTACGGAGCAAAGGGGCTTATTTTAAAGTATGAACAGTGAAAATCTGGAAGTCTACCAGACAGAGTCCTTAACCTGTAGATTATTCATTATATGGATCCAGTATCTCCAGAAATGGTATGGCTGTAAGCAATGAGCATGATGGATAAAGTGGAAGTACTCACTTTTGGATGTGGAGTTTATATGCTTTGGTTATGTAGCATATCTAAAGAATATTTACATCCAGGAAAACATACCCTACACTGACCACAGACTCTGGTGGGATGCAAATTAATATACAGAATATTGTGATATACTAGTCCTGTACATTACAGCGCCACCTTCTAATCAACGCCACGGTAGTGGTAAACATGGCCTAGATGTATTTTGTAAGAACTGAAGTCTGCAGCCACCCCTCTGTTCATTCTGTGCCTGAAAACAGTGGCTTCCATGCCAAATGGTACAAGACCCTGTGGGACATGAGCCACATCTACAAAGGAATGCATGCCATTAAGTTCTTAGCTAAGTATTTGGTACCACAACAACCCCCACACACACCCCTTGTGCCATCAAAGGATATGCACTCCCCTACATCCATCCTTAGTCTAGGTAATCAATATTTTTAGCACAGGAAACACTGAATATAACAGCAATACTATAAACATCCAGCTTTCACATAACATACTGTCAACAGAAATAATTTTTTTCTGGCAGATGCGTGCTTGCTGTCTTCTGAAATGTGGCAGATCCCAGGAATTTAGGCTACGGGAAAGAAGGTACAAAGACAAAAAAAAAAAAAGCCACAGCAAAAAAAAAAAAACAAACACTGCACTGTTTCCTGCACCTCAATGAATTCAGCAAGCTTCCCGCGTTCACAGGAGATGAATAGAACTGGCAATGAGTCAGTTTTCATGCAAGCTTGTGAATGATGGTGATTCACCCTTCCTGCCTGCGAGATATCAAAGCAACTAAAAGACCCCCAGAAGAGCACAGATACCCTGCTGCCTACGACACTCGGAATTTGAGCTAAAAATTGGTTACATAATATAGAAAAGTACCATCTCAACCTGTTTGTGTCAAAGTAACAAAAAATACCTATAACCCTAAAAGTTATCCACCAACACATGAAAAGTATAGGAAAAAACACCACTCAAAATAAGGATGAATAGATACTAGCAATGTAAAACGATTACAGGGGTTGTTCCCCAACATTCAAAATAGCTCATGAGCGTCTTATCTTCGGGATGTGATTCCCCCATCTGAATAGAGCACTTCTGTTCCATTCACCTCTGTGAGATTGCCAGAGCCAAGCAATGTACTTAGGTTCTCTCTTGCGGCTCCAATTCTCTTGCGGCTCCAATTCATACAAGGATACAAGGGACTCCTCTTTTTCAAGATCAAATGAGTCCCAGAAGCTATTACCACCACCAATGAGACACCTAGTGGATAGGTAGTAAGTGGTCTTGATACAACTCCTTTAAAGGGGTTGTCCCATCACAAGGATCCTATCTATACTGCTGGTTAATGTGGATGTAAGACTTTTCCTAAATACACTGCTTCAGCAAAACTGCTTTGTTTGTCCACTATCTTACTTTATTAAATTTTTTGTGGCCACAGCCCTGACCTAGCTGCTCCTGAGTCAAATGATGTATCTGCTGCTCTCAGGGGGGAGGGGCTAAGTGCAGGGAGCGAGCCTGTGTATCTAGCTAATCCTGTGTCTACACCATGTGACCTAGGTCCTGCACTCAGATAGAGGAGAGGAGCTGCTTTCATTTCTTCTGTTCTCCCAGTTATCAGGCTAGCTAATTCAGTTGTGTTCATTATGGCAGAGACAGGCAGTCTCTGTATGTAACACAGAATGGAGTTGCTGCTGCCTGTACTTCATAGTCCAATGTGGGTGGGTGGAGCTACACACGAATTTGGGGGCGGAGCTAAACGGCAGGTTGCCTGTAAAACCCCGCCCACCAAATGATGCAAGAAACCAGGAAGAAAGAAGATTTTACAAGAGTGAAGACTGCTGAGTATGTGAGGTGGGAATACCCCTTTAAGTTTGCAAAAAGCTGTACAGCAGCACACAGTGTGCTTTCTTATATATGATACTAGCTTTTACCCGCGACTTCGTCTGCGGTGATTTGAGAATTGGGCGGACACAGACGTGTGAGGCCGGGTTCACACGGAGTTACGTGCCGCGAGATTTGGCACGTAGACGCCGCGTGACCCTTTGCGTGCCGTACACGCTCCCATTCATTTCAATGGGAGCGGGGAGCGTATGCGCCGCGCTAGTTTGCGGCCGTGAATAAATGCACGGCCGCAAACTAGCGCGGCGCATACGCTCCCCGCTCCCATTGAAATGAATGGGAGCGTGTACGGCACGCAAAGGGTCACGCGGCGTCTACGTGCCAAATCTCGCGGCACGTAACTCCGTGTGAACCCGGCCTGAAACTGTAAAAGTGCTTTAAAAAGTTTGGTGGGCTAGCAAATGTGATGTGATGTGTTATATTGTGTATGTCGTGATACAGACAATGTGATGTGTTGTGTTGTATTGTGTATGTCGTGATACAGACAATGTGATGTGTTGTATTGTATATGTCGTGATACAGACAATGTGATGTGTTATATAGTGGAAAGCTATATGTAAATGTGAGTGAGTAGAGTGAGGGCTACTCCTGAGGTGACAGTAAGGAGTGTGCAGGCAGGTTGAGGCAGGAAATGCCAGGCAGTGTGTGTGAGTGTGTAGGTAGTGATACAGACAATGTGATGTGTTATGTGAGTGAGTAGAGTGAGGGCTACTCCTGAGGTGACGGTAAGGAGTCTGCAGGCAGGTTGAGGCAGGAAATGCCAGGCAGTGTGTGTGAGTCTATAGCTGGAGCTAGGAGTCCTGCTTTTGTGAGTCTCCTGCTAGGAAGCCATGTTGTTTAGTGGCACCAAAAGTAGCCTGTGACTCAATCCTAAGGGAAAACTATGTTTGTGGAAAATTGCACGCAAATCCGTCCAGGCGTTTTAGCGTGATTGAGGAACAAACATCCAAACTCACAAACTTTCACACTTATAATATTAGTAGGATATTAATTCCTAGCTCTAATTCGTTGCCCAATGAAACATGGCACTTTTGTTTTCCTTTCTGATACATATGAATACAAAAGTAGAAGCCTCTGCACAAAATTGCCGGCGTACACAGGTACAATAGAGCCCAACAGAAGTCTACGAGTGCCCTATTACAGCTCTACACAATTCTGGAGTTGTAGAGCTGCGAGAATATGTTCACAAGAAGGAATTTGTTGATTTCGAGGGAGATTGCGCCTCAAAGTCAGCACCATATTCCTTCCAAAATATGCATGGTTTTCAAAATGAAATAGTGATCAAAGCAGGTCCCTGAAAAAATTGCAACGTTGCTGCAAATTCCATGGCTCTCAACCCCAATTATTTGTGGGGAGCCAGAGGGCTAGAAAACAGAGGAATCTGAGGAGGAAATCCACCTCAATTCCTCTTGGTGCTAGGACACGGTCACATGGCAGTCTGATGACCGGTCTAAGGGTTATTGATTAGAATAGATTTACTCAAATAAGATCAAATATTTAAATAAGCCAAAAAAAGAAAAAAGCGTGTCCCTATTCTCTAGGTCAAATTTTGAAAACACTTTTTTCATCAGACAGGCGATTCTGGCGCACGGATGCAGTGGTACAAATTGACACAATGGGTTATTTATAAGAAAACAGAGTAGAGAAGCCAGTGTAAAATGATACTGTTATTATATAAACCTGGTAGATCAGGAAACAGTGCCAGTGCTGACGCAGGACGGGAATCAAGGTCAGAAAGTGGGTGGAGCACAAGATTTTGGACTTACTGGCAAACACGTCTCTGCATACAGGTGAAACAAAAGGTTCATTTACATATACAGGATACATATACACACAGGAGAAAAGGGAAAAAAAAAAAAACCTCCAATGTGACCCGGAAAGTAAAGACATACTGCTTGTAGCAGTCTTAATAGCATCCTGAGACAGACTAGACAGTGCCTGTCACATTGTACAAGTCAACAATGAAAACATAGATGAGAAAAATCTCTCACAAATTAAGAGAGGTAATCTAGAGGAGTTAACCAAGATAAATACACTGCAGCACTTACCAATGGGCCAAGAACCCTTCACACAACTGAAGGTTAGGGGTGCCAGTGTAACAAATACATACAATTATCTTTAAGAGGGATTCCATCATTACAATACAGTTTTTGCAATAAACACACGTAGGAATAGCTTTAAGAAATGCTATTTTTCTCTTACCTTTCTCATTCTGCGCCGCAATTCCTGAGCAATTTCTTCTTTCTTCCTTAAGCAAACGAGTTCTCTCGTAGCACTGGGGGCGCCCCCAGTGCCGCTTGAAAACTCTCTAGTGACGGCCTAAGTCTTCTTTACTGCCTCTTCTCTTGGTCCAAAAGCGCCAACTGCGCATGTCTGGCAGCTATTTTCCTGTGACCGAACGGGAGAGGCCAAGAGAAACGGAGCGCGAGAGAAGAGGCGGTGAAGACGACAGAGGCTGTTGGTGGAGAGTTTGCTCGCAGCACTGAGGACGCCCCCAGTGCTGTTTGAGCACGGGGGAACCTCATTGCATAAGGAAGAAAAAATAAATTCCTCAGGAACAGCGGCACGGATCAGAATAATAAAGGTAAGAGCAGAATAGCCTTCCTTAAGACTATTTCCACATGTATTTATTGTAAAAAGGTTATTCTAATGAGAGAATCCCTTTATTTCTAAATGTGAAGACAAGCCTTTCTTAGACACTGCTTCTACGGTGACAGCTCACCCCCTCTTTCTTACCTACCTGGAGCAGTAGAACTGGCATTTTCTAGTTTCTAACAAAGTCATTGACCATAGTTTACGGTCTCTTTGTAAAAAGACCTGGACAAGCAGAACTGTGATTGTTATGTACTGACCTGTCCAGGGCACGACAAGCAACAGAAGCGGCATGATACTGAAAACATATGATAATCCTTTAACTCAATTTAATTTTATAGCAAATGAAGTGAAGAACATTAGAAAAGTTCAGCTGTCAAATGGAACACTCCTCTGACCACTCTGCTGGCCTAAACATGTGAGGAGAGCAGGGAAGCGTCAAAACCAGGTACTAAAAGCCACAGCAGCCAAGGTAGCAGGATGCTGGGTGTAGTTATATTTTGCCAATGGCTTGTAAAAATTCATTATTCCACGATATAGTTCACCAACGTTATGTGCAGTCTACAAAACGCAGGTTCTAGTAGATTCCAGCTAAGCCTACACCTGCTTCTCATGGGCTGCAATGATTCAGTGGCTATACGTGTTAGCAGCTTGTGCCCACTAACATTGCATAATATTCTATAAGGCTTATTTATCCGCTATTAAAGAGAGTTGCACAGGACAATAAAAAATGCTTATTAGCCAATAACTGCTAAACAATAACTAGCTCATTTCTGAAACAAAAAAATAAAAATATTGCAAATGCTATGAAATCATTATAAGATCTCAACTCATGCGACCAAAGACTAGTCTTGGCATTGCCGCTCCACCGCTTCATAACCAACATGCCATCAACACGAGCAATTTGAGCAAGCAACAAAAAAAAGTTGCCAGATGAACTACAAAGATATTACATAGACAAAACCCTTACAAGACACCTGCAGGAATATATACTTCCCCCTCATCTAGGCGGTACTTAAAGGGGTTGTCCCACGTCGCATACTCACCAGTCTTTGTTGCTATAAAATCTTCTGTCTTCCGGCTTTGTTGCGTCATTGGTGGGCGGGGGTCACATTTGCAAAGCCAAGCGGCGACATGCCGCTGGCCCTGCATGCACGCTCATAGACCAGTCTAGCCTTCACAATGCAAATACAGACCCGACATCCACCTCTCTCTATTACAGCGGATGCCGGGTCTGTATTCGCATTGTGAAGGCTAGACTGGTCTATGAGCGCGCACGCAGGGCCAGCGATGCTGTTATTCCGCTCCTCCTCACCCCCCCTCCCCCTGGAATAGCAGCATCGCTCCTGCTGCTGCTGGCTTCATGCAGGGCAGAAGCATAGCGATGTTGCTGGCATCTGTGCCGGCGTCTAACCCTCCCCGGCATCCGCCTCTCTATTACAGCGGATGCCGGGTTTGTATTGGCGGCCCCTTCCCCCCAAAGGGTAAACTACCCCCCCCCCTTCCAGGCTCGCTCCCGTGCACATAGCCCCTCCTCCCTCAGAGCAGCAGATACATCACTTGACTTATGACCAGATAAGTCAAGGGATGTGTCCCAAAAAAATGAATAAAGTAATATAGTGGACAAACAAAGCAGTTTTGCTGAAGCAATGTATTTAGGAAAAGTCTTACATTCACATTAACAAGCAGTATAGATAGGATCCTTGTGATGGACAACCCCTTTAAACATTCCTTCTCTGTCAGAAAGCGTTGTCTTTTCAGTACTCACAAGAAAAGCAGCATACTTCAGATTTTGTGACAGCTGGCACAATGTCTGGATCCACGCTCAACCCAGTAACTTAATCAGCTCAGAAAATAAAGCAAAAGAGAGAATCCATTTAAATGTATGTGAAGAGATGCCATGAATTCCAAAGGGGAGGAAAAAAAAAATAAAAAAAAAAATAAAAATCTTGTGCTCATCATGCAGCATTCCTCAAATAATCCCAATGCTTTCAGCGAGGTCATCTATACAATAGCAATCCAGATTTAGCTTGAAGCAGGTGAGGACAGCCCAGAGCAGCACCGAAGAGTTAACGGTCCAGGGATACATTTACATTCCTATGACTTAAACTGCATTAACCTTCACGAATGGGCAAATAAAATCTGCAGCATTTGACAAGTTTTAGATTTCAAGTGGAAAATACAGTTACTAGCAAGTTTACATTGCAAACGTCACAGACAGGGAAGTTATGAATGAACATAACCCAGGAGCAATTTACAATCTTCTGAGCACACAATGTGAATGAACTCGCTTCCGCCTGTAAACGTTGTCACAGAAAATGCATTCCACTAACTACACACTTACTTTGCAGAGGGCAGGGTATGACTCCTAGAAGAAACGGTAAGAGTCCTGCTTACCCCACGCAGGACAATTGATAAAATTCCTTGTATTCATGTATATATGGAAGGCTGTCACTATTACCGTACAGTGCCCAATGATTGGACCAAATATTAGGAAAAAACGCTCAAAGAAACTCTTGCCCCCAATATTTGCCCCAGCTACTAGATTAGCTGACAAACGAAACAGCCCTTGATGGGTGGAAGATTATTGCTCTATGTAAATAGGTATGGAAGGATCTCTATATATTCTGAACTGGGCAGAAAATAAGGTCCTCTAATAAGACCCTTAGGGTCCTTCCTAAAAGGATTATCAGGATGCACTCCATGTTCCCTGCAAATCATATAAAAATATATATATATGAAGGACTGAGCTTCTCTCTACACACACCTGCAGCATTCACATTTCCTATGGAGTGCAATGCAAGCAGACTCTGTAACATGGTGTTATGTTATGCAATGAGATTTCACTTGTTTACATAGTGGCACAGTGTAGATGCCAGGAGAAGTTACTGAATGACAAAGACAGCAGGATTAATGGGGCGAGGTAGACAAACATGGGACACACTAGTTTTTATTAGAGTCCTATGAGGAGAGAAGAAACCTCTACAGTGACAGAAAGTTTTTGAGCCGGGAAGCTCCACACAAACAGTAAGAAAAAGAAATAAATTACGTGCACTATTTTTTTTCAAAGCTAATGTAACGTGGAGAAGATTTTTTCACGCAACGCTGGGAACAGTTAATATGAGCAATGTCAGCAGAATAAGAGACTTCCTAGGTGATCACAGGCCATCCACATGTGTACACAAATTTCTAAATTTTAGGAATTAAAAAATTTTCATTCAGTAAAGACTGTTTGCAGGTAATTCTCACCAAGGTACGAATCAATGCAGCGAGCTTAGACCTTATTCGTACATCAGTGTTTGTAAGGTAAATCCCAAAACAGGTTCAAAAACAAAGTGAGACTCTTTCCATTATCCCTCAAAAGCTCAGTGTTTAGCACTGTCACCGCACAACACTGGAGTCCTAAGCTTAAAGCCCTTTGCAGCCATCCGTGCTGAGGATCAGTGTGCTATCCATGTATTTCACAGATAGAACACTGACCCATTCTTTTTTATGGGCCCATAAACACATCCGTGATTTTCACAGTCCTGTGTGCGGGCCGACAGTCTGGGCCACATCAGATAGGACTTCTCCTATTCCTGCTCTATTTTGCAGCCCGTGCTTCCGTGGCTCGTATTCATTTAATGAAATGAGCTGCGGAAGAACGGCCCATGCACAGGCAGCACGTGGGGACATTACCGTGTGCAGAACGTGCTTTCAATTCACTGCAGCACGGTCGTCTGCAACTGGTCTAAATCTGACCAAGGACAACATTTGTAAGTTGGTCTAACTCTCTCCATGTTTGCGTGGTTTCACAAACGTCCTCTTCACGAGTCTTCTTCCAGCGCAGGCTTCAGACTACTAGGCCTCGGGCAAAGCTGACTGTGCATACTGTGTAAGTGGCTTTTTTTTTTTTGTTGCCAGTGGAAATGCACAGTCGGCTTTGCCCTAGACCCTGAAGAAGATGGAGGTGACGCTGAAAGTTCTCTCGCAGCATTGGGGACGCCCCCAGTGCTGTGGCCCACTCCCAGTGCTGTGAGATAACTCATTTGCATACCGATGAAAACCGGGATTTCTACCGAACAGCAGCGCAGAGAAGACAACTAAAGGTAGGAGAAGAATAGCCTCTCTTGATGCTATTCCGACGTGTGAGAAAAAGAAATTGAGTTTTAATGATAGGATGCCTTTAAGGAGTACTTGTCAGTATGTGACTTGCTAGATTTTGTTTCTTATCTATACAAATCATGAAGCCTATTATAGTGCACTGTGTACGATGCAAATACAATACAGAAAGGGCCCACTTTCCGTTATCCTTTAATATGTAGAAGATTATATAAGAGTTTGCAGATCACTTACATCACTTGTGCTGCATATGTAAACAGTAATGACTCACATTATTAGGATTTCCAGCTCACAGGAAAATAAAAGGGACGCAGCTCATTTCAGTTACTTTATGAGCATCAAGGCCAATTCCTGACAACCAGCTACGAATTAATATCTCATGTGACAGCAAACAAGATGTATATGGGACAGAGAGCTTTAGCACCAAAGGAACCTGTTCTAACAAAGGTCATCTCATTCTCACTTGACCACGGCCAGGAGCAGTTTCATGCAGCCATGCTAGGGCAAGTAAAAGCAGTCCAAAGTACCAGATTTACTGGCACAAATAGAGCCTGTCTGAACTGAACTCTGCATATCAGTTCAGATAAGATGTGTTCACAGGAGTAAATCCAACCCAAGAATGGACTACTTTTCTGGCCTAAACAGAACTGTATGAAAGCGTCCTACTGTCTTGCATCAAGAGCATGCAACTGAGGATCAAATTTTATTGTAATGTCAGTCGCCCCCTTCCCCCCATAGAAAGATTTTAATATTGATAGTGACATGGAAGATTTAAAAAAAAAAAAAAAAAAAAAAGTAAATTCTTTAAAAACACATTTAACAAAAAACTAGATCATGACCATTTTCTAGTGACATATTCGCTTTAAAAGGAGTTGTCCGTTACATATTTTATTAATTCTTAGTGCTGCTAGTGGGGCCATAGACATGAGCCAGTATTCACCTCTTCCCAGGCCTCCGTTACCAGTGCTGGCAGCTACGATAGGCTGTATACAGGTCCCCTGGGTTCACATCACCAGTGACATCCAGCCTGTGTGATGGAAATGCTGCAGCCAAACCCAGGCCTCAACAATGGCCTCTTCACAAAAACGCCTGTGATTGGCTGCAGTGGTCACCTGGCATGAACAGCAGGAGACCTATATACAGATGAGAAGTGCAGTCACTGCTGGAAACGGAAGCCTAAGAAAAAGTACTGTTTTGTTAAATTTATGGCCCAATATGAAAAGAACAAAAAAAAAAAGCCAGCTCCTTTAAGTTCCCTGATGTTGCTGCAGGTGAAATGAATGGGATCAGTCCTGGTGCACCACAAATGGCCGTTCCAATCATCAGTGTGTTGTCCATGAAATGTGCAGGTGCCCAAGATCCTGCAGCGATAAAATTCTTTGTAACTACTATCTGCTGTGGCTCATACATGATACTCAATGATTGCGGAAACTCAGGACCATCTTTTGAAGAGTTTTCTACATCAGATAATCCCTTTATTGGTGGAATTACAAGTTCTGAAATGAACTCCTCTTTAAAATGAAGCAGGGCAGATCATTTACCCATCTGCCTACATTCCTCTGCTGATCAGACAAGCAACACAGATAGAAAACAAGCACGGCCTGCTACTTATCTAAAGGACAAACATAGATTCTATCAAGACACATTCCTGGAATGGACAGAATGCTGCGGAATTTGGGAGCCAGTCCGAGCACTCTGGGAGAAGGCAATAAGGTGGGATCATATGCATCAGCTGCCAGCAGCACATTTATTGTGGTATACATGAAGACTCATCTGATTACAAAGCAGAGCCTTCAGTTCCTATGGCATTATCCCCAGGTTGTAAAGGTGACAGGCACCTTACACAAGGCCAACCACATCCAAATATTTGGATCTGTATTAATGATTAATACCACACCAGAGGAATGTGCTGTTAACCAGTAACCGGCACAACTTTTCCTTTATTTTCTCTGAATCCTGTTAGCAGAATACTGCAACAATGAAATGACATGCGCTGACAACCAGAAATACCAAGGTGTCACCCAGATAGGAACAATTCAGCTTCATGTAAACCGGTCCACTGTACAAGTTCACCAGAAGCCATTCAGTACTAGTGTAAGGAGAGAAAAAACTATCCAAACCTGTAATGTTATGTAATTCCATTATATATTAATTCCACACACTGCCAGTCACTGACAATTACCACTTTTTCTAGATGACAAAATTCTGTATATGCCACTACATGATATTCCTCAGGAGTACCACCCTCCTTCTCTAAACTAGAAATATAGAATAAGGGGATTACGTGCCAGTCAGAGTAACCTCCACAACGTGCCAGTCACTAGAGTAACCTCCACCTCACTGCTATAATTTGCCAGTCACTGGATTAGTCTTCACCTCATGGACACAACGAGCCAATCACTACAGTAATACTCACCTCACTGCCATAATGTGCCAGTCACTAGAGTAACCTCCACCTCAAGGCCACATGCCAGTCACTAGAGTAATCCTCCCTTCCTGCCATAATGTGCCAGTCACTAGAGTAACCTCTACCTCACAGCCACAACGTGCCAGTCACTAGAGTAATCCTCACCTCACGGCCACAGCGTGCCAGTCACTAGAGTAACCTCCACCTCAAGGCCACAACGTGCCAGTCACTAGAGTAATCCTCACCTCACGGCCACAGCGTGCTAGTCACTAGAGTAATCCTCCCTTCCTGCCATAACGTGCCAGTCACTAGAGTACCGTCCACCTCACGGCCACAATGTGCCAGTCACTAGAGTACCGTCCACCTCACGGCCACAATGTGCCAGTCACTAGAGTAATCCTCCCTTCCTGCCATAATGTGCCAGTCACTAGAGTACCGTCCACCTCACGGCCACAATGTGCCAGTCACTAGAGTAACCTCCACCTCACTGCTATAATGTGTCAGTCACTAGATTAGTGCTCACCTCTAGATCCCACAATTCACATCAATGCCACAACTAAACCAGTAGTGACCCACCATTTCCAGGCTCTAGGGTCCTTGTAATAGCAAGTCATGCCCACCCAATGTTTCCTTTCCATGATTGTAGGACCTGTGTCTTCTCCAGTCACCAAGTAGTTTGGCTGTGCCACTCTCTATACCAGACACCGATTCCTACACTAATCTCCTTGTGTCTATGCCACATCTCTGAGTGTATGATGCCAGTCTCCATGCCGCCACTTATTGTATTAGCCACATGTGATGCCCACAACACCTGTACAGCGGCCCATACCTGCATAGAAGCGGATGAGGCAGCCGATCTCGGGCTCCATGCCCTCCTCCTGCACCCGGCACAAGTCTCGGAAGCCCAGCTGGAAGAGGTAATCGTTCTGCACCAGCAGCGGCTTCTCATGTGGCTCCAGCCTACGGCTGCTCTCCCCGTGGAGCTGTACATACAGGGAGCCCTGGGGCTGGACATGGCTGAGCGGCCGGGCAGGGACAGTCACTGCAGGTGGCGGCTCGGTGCTCAATTCTTCCACAGAAGAAGAAGAGGAGGAGGATGAAGAGGCGGCCCCGCAGTGAAAGAGCTCCAGCCCCTGGCACACAGCCGGGCTCAGGGGGTCAGTGTCCTCCGGGTGCACACCATTCACCTCCTCGGAGTCCCAGCAGTCAGTGCTTGGCCGGCTCAGTTTGTGTGGAGTGCCCACCCAGGTGCCAGAGCCCGAGAAGACTTCAGTGTCCGCCCGCTCGTCACTGGTGGCGGCATCAGGGGCCTGGCCGAGCACCCTCAGCACCCCGGACGAGCCGCCCCCCGGCCGCAGCAGGCGTGCAGCCACCTCTCCGGCAGTAGTGTCCAGCGTGCACAGCAGGGGCCTGAGGCCGGGGGATGAATGCCTCTCGTAAATCTGCAGGCAGCCCCTTCTCAGCTCCCCGCGCACCCATTCCTTCTCCTGCGGCTGCAGCTGGACCCACTGCCTGTACTTCAGCAGGGTCTTCCTGTCCAGGCTGCGGGTGCCGGGCCCCAGGGTGGAAGAAGACGAGGGGGCGGCGGCCGTTCCTAGAGGGTTCGCTGACAGATTCCTCTTGAGCCTCCGTCTCCTCCTCAGCAGCAGTACGGAGTTGGCGGAGGAGCTCTGGCAATTTCCAGCCGGGGGCAGCACAAGTGTCGCGCTTTCCTCCATCCCCGGCCGCTTCTTCTCCCCTAGCGGCACCATCCCTTCTTCAACTGCCGCCGCCGCCTGCTCCATGGACTGTGACGCGGAATCCTCCAGAGCGAGCATTGGCTTCTACGGATAAGTCCCGAACATTCCACGGGGCCACGTCTAAGCAGCCCCGGCTCCACAGTGCGCCATCATAGAGATGATGTTGATGATCGAGCGCTCCGTCGTTAATTGCTGGAGATAGGCAGCCCCGCCACTCCATACACTGAGGGGTGTGGCCTGCCTGCCAGCCTCATGCATATTAAGCAGCAGGAGGACGCGGCCTGTCACTGGGCACGCACCCAGCCGGGGGAACGCCAGGACTGTCACAATGACGTCCGCTACGTCACAGGCAGCGCGAGGCAGCTCGGGAGTTGTAGTCCGTGTGTGGTAGCCCGGCGGGAATGTGCGGGTGTGGCTCTTTACTAGGTGGATCCTCAGATTTACCGCGGTGTGTGTATGGAACCCTAGAATGTTCCGTCAGTATGCAGCCTAGCACATGAAAGCGTTGTCTATGGAGGAAGAGGCTTAGGCTTTTATCAGTGAGTTTTTCGGAAGCACGGCGCTCTGATATAGCTAAGCTAAACACCCAGTAACCTGCAGAGGCCGAAAGCCACCTCCTAGTAAAGTGCTTTCCGGCAGTGGCTATGACTGAGGTAAAACTGCACACTGGATAAGAAAGATTTGTCCAAACTAATTTGCCATTGGCAAAGTTGGCCCTGTCCTTATGATGCCTTTTAAAGGGGCTCTATCAGCAAAATCATGCTGATAGAGCCCCACATACGGCACTGCTAAAGTTATATTAAACTACCCCCCAGTTTTAAAATACCCTAAAAAAGAATGTGATGAACTTACCCATCGTGCACCGTGGGCGGGCATTCAGGGTCCGTCGTCTTCTTCATCCACGCCTCCTCTTCCTGCGATGTCCTCGGGTCCCGTCTAAGTCGCGAACTGACATTGCTAAAAAAATGGCCTGGGCGTATGCGCAGTAGCATGCTGCTTCTACTACGCGCAGCTACGTAGCAACGTAGCAACAGTCGCGTAGATTCCGCGACTGTTGGAATCTGCGACAGTTGTGGCAGGCGGATTTTGGCCCGAAAGTGACGCGGCTCCCTGCATCACTCTCTCTGCCAAAATCCGCCCTTCCACTCCCTGTGTGAATGGGGCCTTATGTTTGTGCAATTGTGGTCTGTAGTCTGCAGTGTTTTTATGTGTCTTGTGGAGTGGATTTGAGACTATTTATGCACCTTTTCTTAAAAAGGCGCAAATAATAGATCCGGCGAACACATGGTCGCCTTAGCAAACGCGCTTAATTGTCTCGCCAAAATCAGAACGTGTCAGGAGAAAAAAAGGAGCTAATACTTTATAAATCCGACAAAAATGCGCAGTACGTGCCAAAAACAGGCACAAATACATTGATAAATATGCCCTGTTGGCTCACCTCTAATGTGTATGGGGTGCATTAAGGCTAAAATGCCACAATGTGTAACCGCAGCATTTTTTTTCTTTGCTGCAGATTTTATTGTGTTTGGCTACAAAAGGAATGGGACATATACTGTATATATGATGCTCTTTTAGGGAGCGTTCACACTACCGTCGGTGTCTGACAGGTAGTGTCCACTCCTAGTGTCCGCTCAAAATCTGTCACGGACATTAGGAGCGGACACTAGCTGTGTCCGTGACACCTGTCATTCACTTAAATGGGCATCGGGTGCGTTCTTTTGCACTCCGTGCCCTTCCTTCCCTGTCCGCAAGTGAAGATGTACGACTTCTCAAGCGGACAGAAAAACCCGACATGCAGGGTTCTTCTGTCCGCTTGAGAAGTCGGACATCTTCACTTGCGGACAGGGAAGGACAGGCACGAAGTGCAAAAGAATGCACCTGATGCCCATTTAAGTGAATGACAGGTGTCACGGACACAGCTAGTGTCCACTCCTAATGTCCGTGACAGATTTGGAGCGGACACTACATGTCGGACACCGATGGTAGTGTGAATGCCCCCTTACTTCTCCCTTCTGTTCAATCCACTCATGGCTTTGGCTACAAAAAAAACGTAGCAAGGTCTGCAACAACAAAAAAAAAAGTGTAATTCCACACCGTGGGGCCACAGTCTAACAGTTCTTAGTGACCCAATAAATACACAACATAGACCTATAACTCACTGTGAATAAAATCAGTTCATAAACGCTCACAATACACACTAAAAATCTGCTAGCACAAATTACATTAATTTGCTACAAACTGTAATCTCCACTAAAAAGACAGGCTAAATTAGTCGGAAGTGCTGGGGTCAAGGAGATGAATGGCACACAGGTATAGACATGACCACACCATTCAACAGATGCTTTGGTTGAGTAGAGACTAGCATCTGGAATACTTTGGGTGATGCAAAGGCAGTAGGGGACAGAATGAAATGTAGGGTTAGGGGGACCTTGTACTACCCTTAGATGACCCTATCAAAGTCTATACTCTCTCTCAAGGCCTACCTTAGAGCTGCAGCCCTATGAAGCTATCACCCAACCACAACCTGACCCTAATGAAAGCACCCTGGTCCTCCATAGTTGCCCCCCACTGGCCAGTGCAATTGGGATTAGATCAGTTCTGTATGCGGGGGGGTAGGTTTAGCACTTCCAAACTATGGGCCTACCTTTGCATGCCAATATTAGCTACTCATTTTCCTCCAGAGCCATTGCTACTTATAATTGTATTACAGTGCATTTTTGGCCCCCTGATGAGACTGAAAGAGGACTTTTCATGTCCTTAGAGATGGGCGCACTGTCAGCTTTGATGGTATGTGCTCTTGTGCCAGAGGTATCCCTCCACTGTCAGAAAGACAAGCCTTACAGCCTAGCATCAGCACTGGGCTGTGAATGTATTCTTCTATAGCCTTGTACTGTGCTGGGGGCACTGTCAGCTTTCTAGTGGCATATAATATCTCCAAGGACAAAAAAAGCGCAAGCCAATAAATTAAATCACAATCACAGTATATCTATAAAATTATCAAAAATATTTTATTGTTGAAATGTCTGGTAAACAAAATACCATAAAAACAAATGATACAGCAGGGCAGATGGATATAGCCAAAGGAACACAATTTATGACACAAAAGACTATAAAATACAAGGCATTCAGTTGAATAATCAGAAAAATATATCTGTCGTTACTATCAACTACAGGCAACTAACATATCAAATATCCTGGCTCAGTGATCCTAGTTTCAATAGAAGGGATACTACACTACCATATAGTATACATCACAACGTTATATATGCCCAAATAATCTCAGATGAAAGTCACTTGCACATCACCTAATGGTTATGCTACAATAGCAATAATCCAATAGACTTCATCTAAAGATAAGTGTAACATGAAAGATAGAAAAAGACCATGGGAATGATTCCAACTTAAGTGGCACTATTAGCATATCACAAGGTAACCATGGTACAACACAGAGCCAAATAATTACATATATACTTTAATTACCTGCAGTCATGATGTCAAGTAAATACAAAGATCATCAGCCGAATGCCCGATGATCACTGACAAGTAGGACCACCCCTGATGGTGGGCCCCGCTACTTCAATATAGGCCAACCATATTGTCCCTAAGGGCCGTAATCTGCCCCTATGTTTTTAAAGATACAATAAAAGTTATGTTTTAGTTATCTGTTTTTTTGGGGGGACACTCATTGAAAACTTAAAATTTTATATCTGTGTTTGAAGCCTGAAATGTGGTAAAAGGTTGAAAAGTTTAAAGGGGCCGAATACTTTCGCAAGGCACTGTACATATAGGTATATGTAATGCAGTTCTATTCTATCGCTCAGTTTTTTTTACTGGTCAACACACACACACATATATATATATATATATATATATATATATTACTCTCTCTCTCTATACATATATATATATGCGCGTAATATACATCCCACATTTTCAGTAAAGTTTTAATAAAGTTTCATTACATGTCTAAAACCACAACACAAGTACCGTATGACCCAAATGGCTCAAAGAATGTATTCAGCCAGCAGAAGAGGCATATTCCTTACGCTAGGTTCACACCTGCGTTCTTCTTTCCATTCTGTGCTTTCCGTCTTCTGCATGCCAGAAGTCGGAAAACTCAGACCGGGTCCGGCCGTGAGCGGCGGTGAGCGTTTTATGCTCTCCGCCACGAAACCGGATTTTTTTATCCGGACACAGAGTACTGCATGTCCGACTCTGTGTCCGGATTATAAAACCCGGTTTCGCAGCGGAGAGCCTAAAACGCTCACCGCCGCTCACGGCCGGACATCTCTCTCACCCATTCAAATGAATGGGTGAGAAAGACTCCTGCAGGTTTCCGTCTCCTGCCTCTGTTTTAGGCAGGAAACGGAAACCTGAACTACGGAGACCCGAACGCTGATGTGAACGAGCCCTTACTGGCGTTTGACAATGATATGAGGGAGAACAGGAAATGCCCCATTCCTTTATTTTTCCCCTCCTTATCATCCATGGATGAGCAACTCCAAAGGAGGTGCCCAAGAACAATTGCTTAAGCAACTTGTGAAATTCATGACCCAATGTGAACCCCACCCCCTATAAATTATGAGCCTGAGATTCATGATTTTGTAGATAGCTCAGAAAACCAAATTGAAAGTGTAGGCTTCACAGAAATTAACTTTTTCCAAAGTCTTTTTCTCTGATGATTTTATGGTGGATCAAACCAATTTATATGCTCAGAAAAGTATTGATCATATGTTGGGGTCTTGTGCTGCATATGGGCATAATAAAAAAAAAAACATTAGATGATGTTGGAGTACAGATATTTTATATAACTCTGCAATCTCTTGACTGGCCATGACCAGTAGACTCTTTAAAGAGGACCTATCATTGATTTGGGCACAGGCAGTTCTATATACCACTGGAAAGCCGACAGTTCTATATACTGAATTCAGCGCACTGTCAGCTTTCCAGCAGTATATAGAACTGCCTGTGCCCAAATCAATGAAAGGTCCTCTTTAAAGCAATCCCGAAATTTCTTTATTGTAAGGGCCAGTTCACACAGGTTCCGCATGAACACCGCAGTGCACTGGCATCCTATTGCAGCTTTCTGCTCCAGATTAGGCCCAAATGAATGGGCCTAGTCCGGAGGGTGGTGTCGCGAGGCGGAATCTGCCTGAAGAAAGGGCAACTCGATTTTTTTTTCCACGAGCGGGAACAAACTGCTCACGGAAAAAGGAAATGACCTGACCGTCTCCCATTGATTTCAATAGTGGATTCCGTGTCAAAATCCTGACCATTTTGCCCCGTGTGAACTAGCTCTAACAATAATGCACTGTGCTCACCCTGCAATGCCCCCAACTTTGACTGCCTGTTCAGAATCTGGCCAATCATTGACTACTTTAGTGCCAAATTTGCTGTCATGCAGTATATCCCAGATCAGAACATTTCCATAGATGAGACTCTGGTCAGTTTCAAAGGGAGGCTTAAATTTCACCAATACCTGCCCAGTAAGAAGGTGAAAAGGTATGGCATTAAAATGTACAAATTGTGCCAGAGCAGCTCAGGGTACACCTATAAATTTAGGGTTTATAATGGAAGGGACACTAGAATTGAGCCCCCAGAATGCCTCCCAATACTAGGGGTTAGTGGGGAAAATAGTGTGGGATTTGCACCCACACCGCTGCTTGGCCACCTCTATTTGGATAACTTCTACAACAGCATCCCACTCTTTAGGCGCTTGTGGGAAAGTGGGCTTGTGGGTTCAAAAAATCAGAGAGTCCTCCCTAGGTCATGAGTTGCTCAACCACTTAGAAGGGGTGAGTGCAGGGTTTTCCACAATGAGGACATACTGTTAGTCAAGAGGGATGTCCTTGTACTGACCACAATTCATAGTAATAGCAGAACCCCTGTCCCTGTAGGCACTACCAGTGTCAAAACCCCAAGCCAGACTGCATACTGGCCTATAATGAGTAAATGAGAGGGGTTAATCTATCTGACCAAGTCCTGAAGCCATATAGAGCCACGAAGGAAGAAAAATGTAGTACAAAAAGCTTGCTGTAGACATCAAACAAACGGCTATATATAACACTTTTGTGATATCACAAAGTGCAGGCAGGACAGCAACATTCCTTGAGTCAGGAGGAATTTATCAAGATGGTGACACTTGGGCACCAGGAAGGGCAGGGCCCCAGTACTTCTGGAACTGACGTTGTCCGTATTGTAGCAGGACAACACTTTTCAAGCGAAGTCCCTCAAACTGCAAAGAAAGGGAAGACCTAAAAAAGCTGCAGTGTGTTCCAAAAGGGAAAGAAGGAAAGACACAATTTATCAGTGTTACACATGCCCTGAAAAACCTGGCCTGCGCATGAAGGATTTCTTCAGACTGTACCACACATCCATGGATTGTTAACTATATAATTTATTTGCCCTAGGGTATTACCTCCTTATACAATGATGTACTCCCAGATTTACCTTTCAACTTTTGTTGTTCATCAATTCATGGAAAATAAATCAATGCAATATCTGGGAGATCCAAATGTTCATTACACTCACTGATAAACGGTTCTGGTACTTAAAGGGGTTTTCCAGACAGAAAATCTTTTTTTTTTTTTTTTAAGAAAGGTCTGTTAGTGCTAGTAATGGGTTAATAATAGAGATGAGCGAACACTATTCGAAACAGCCGTTTTGAATAACACGCTCCCATAAAAATGAATGGACGTAGCCGCTTCCATTCATTTCTATGGGAGCATGCTATTCGAAACGGCTGTTTCGAATAGAGTTCGCTCAGCTCTAGTTAATAAGTAATATACCCATAAATATAACAGTGTTATATTTATGTATAACAGTGTTTGGAGCGATTTCTGGCTTGGTTTACTGGGGTAGCTTCAAGCTGTACAGCTTCCTGTGTAGCTTCTACACTAGTTCCCTCTCACTCCGTTACACTCCCCCTTCCTGTCACTAGCTAAATTATCCCGCCCACTACTAGCCCCTCCCCCTAGTGTAATGATCCCGCCTATTACTACCCCCTCCCCTGTCTCCCTAGACTAGTGATTCTGCCTATTACTATTCCCTCCCCCATCTCCCTAGCCTAGTGATCCCGCCCATTAGCCCCTTCCCCCTGTCTCCATAGCTAACCTATTCTGCCCACTACTAGCAGAGGGGAGGAGCCATCCCGGACACAGGAAGGCATGGTAAATAGTGTGATGGAAGGGGGTGGAGAGTAATGGTGATGTTCAGTTTCAGAAGCAGTGAAACGGAACATCACTGGATTATCAGAAAGTGTCCCTGGTCACATGACCTCTCCAGGGTAATGAATAATTCTAGATTTTTTTTTTAAGTAAATTAGAATTTCTTGAGGGTCTAGTTTCCAAAATGGGGTCATATGTTGGGAATTTCCACTATTCTGACACTCAGTGGCTCTGCAAATGGGACATGGTTCCTGAAAGCTAATACAAGAAATTCTGCCCAGCTTTATAGTTTTAGGCTAAGGCCCGATGTTGCAGAAACGCAGCTTTTTTGTTGCAGATTTTGCTGCGGTTTTTTGAGCCAAAACCAGGAATGGATTAAGCAGAAGGTAGAAGTATAAGAACTTCCTATATATTTCCCATTCCTTTATCTGCCATTCTTGGCTTTGGCTCAAAAAATGCAGCAAATTCTCCAACAAAAAAAAAGCTGTGTTTCAGCATTAAGCTAATGAATCAGCTACAGACTGCTATAAATGGTGGAAGCACATTGGTTTCAGCTGCAGGTTACTGCCACAGATTATCTAAAAAATCCACTGCATAATTGCCTGTGACAAATTTATGCCGTGTGAACTTGGTCTTATGAATATTAAAATGCACTATTCTAGTATATATACTGTTTAGTCAGTGGAGTTTGACCTGAAGTACCAGGCACAACAGCATAAATGCACAAGTCGCTGTACCTGTGTGGACAATGAAGGGGAAACTGCTAATTTTTGCTCTGTTGACTGGTGGAGATCTTTAGTATCAGATCACCAGCAATCGAATCTTGATGGCTTGCTTATTGTGGCACCCCGGCCTTAAAGTGAGATTTTAAGAGGGCTCCTTTCAGCTGCCACTGCATTTCAGTGGCCTTCTGTTCACTAATGTGCCATCATCATCTGTCGCAAACTGAAAGGGATAGAATCCTTGAACGGAAAGACTGTTTTCTTTCTCCAACAGATCACTACTCACATAGGCCGAGATGTTAGCAGTGCTCAACACTGTGTGTCCCAGTGGTTGGGTGAACAACAATGAACTGAAATAACAGCAAGAGGTAGGAGGGGAGTTCAATGTATTCTTGGTATAGGAATGAAACAAAAAGCTGAAAATTCTGAATAAATGTTATTTTTCAATGTAGTCCCCCATAACCTCAATACAGTTGTTTGATCTGGAAACTAACTTTTCAATACCCTGTAAGGGTGCATGCACACTGAGTAACACCGGGCGTGTATGAGAGCCGTACACGCCGGCATTACAGCAGACTGCCGAACACTTCCCATTCACTTCAATGGGAGCGCTCGTAACAGCGGCGTTTACGAGCACTCCCATTGAAGTGAATGGGAAGTGTTCGGCAGCCCTGCTGTAACGCCGGCGTGTACGGCTCTCATACACGCCCGGCGTTACGTAGTGTGCATGCACCCTAAAAAAATTATTTTCCTCTTTGTCCAAAAAATCATTACTAAATCACCCCTATACCAAGAATACATTTTTTTTTTTTTTTTTTTCTTTAAATGTAGATTGTGAGCCCCACATAGAGCTCACAATGTACATTTTTCCCTATCAGTATGTCTTTTTTTTTTAAATATGGGATGGAAATCCATGCAAACACGGGGAGAACATACAAACTCCTTGCAGATGGTTTTTTGCCCATGGCGGGATTTGAACACCAGGACTCCAGCGCTGCAAGGCTGCAGTGCTAACCACTGAGCCACCGTGTGGCCCCTTACCAAGAATACATTGAACTCCCCTCGTATGTGGAGGTGAACTTCTGCATGGACAGATCATTTGTTTGAAAGATTGGCACATATTGATCTATTCTGTACTATAAGTGAAATTACACTGTACATCACAAGCCTATAGCAGAAAACTGTGCTGACACAAACCATTAAAACGCATTTGCATGGCATTTTTTTGGAGTGTGGGAGGAAACCTACGCAAACACGGGGAGAACATACAAACTCCTTGCAGATGTACTTGGCAGGATTAGAACCCAGGACTCCAGCGCTGCATTTCTAACCACTGAGCCACTGTGTTGCTTATTTGCATGATATTGAAATGCAGAAGTTTCAGTGCACTTTATTTTCAGTATTATACTGGCATGTAAATTAGCATATGTAAAGTCTTGCCTATGTTTTGATAAGCAGGGACTATATGTAAACCTTAAAAGGACTAGACGGGTAGCTGTCAGCTGAATGGACAAGTTATATTTATGGAAGGAGCAAGATAAGTGTCTGCCACGCATTTCTATTCTGGCTTATCTCAGAAAAAAAAAGATCTGAAAAGAACAGCTCAATCTATAGACTCAGTGAGGGAAATTTATTAAGACTGGCATTCTATAGACCAGTATTAATGAAGTCTCCAGTTGATGCTAACTACATCTGAATTTTCAAGAGGCTCTGTCCTCTTTATAATTCAGGTGCATGCCTGTATGACAGAATGGAGATCCATGCCAGTCAGTTTTGTGGTGCGAGTTCTAGAAATTTGTCGGGCCGAGGTGTCCCCTAAACAGGGCCGGCTCCAGATTTTTATGGGCCCTTGGGCGACAGAGCCTCAGTGGGCCCCCTTGTGGAGGAGTCGGGACAAAGCAGGAGCGCAGCATCACCTACGCCATACCTCCCAACTTTTGAAGAGTAGAAAAAGAGACAAAATGTGTGGCAAATTTAACTCCACCCACTTTTATGTTGACTCCGCCCATTATCATTCATGTTTCATGTGCTCCCACACAGTATAATCCTCCTACAGTCACCCGTAAATTATATGCCCCCCCTCCATCTCTCCCCCAGTTTCATATACACCCTTCCTCTGCCCCCAGTTTCATGTCACCCCCTCCATCTCTGTCCCCAGTTTCATGCCGCTTTCCCCCATTCATGTTCCCCAGTGTCATGCCATTCTCCCCCCCTTCATCTGTCCCAGTGTCATGCCGTTCTTCCCCCCCTTCATCTTCCCCAGTGTCATGCCACTCTCCCCCCTTCATCTTCCCCAGTGTCATGCTGTTCTTCCCCCCTTCATCTGCCCCAGTGTCATGCCGTTCTCCCCCCCCCTTCATCTTCCCCAGTGTCATGCCATTCTTCCCCCCCTTCATCTTCCCATTGTCATGCCATTCTCCCCCCTTCATTTGCCCCCAGCTTCATGGGCCCCCTACATTATGTTCCACCTTAATGTTTAACACAAACAAACACACTCACCTTCCAACGCTCCCCCGCCACTCTCTCCGCTCTCACTCCACTCACATAGTTGTAGGCTCAATGTGAGTCTCTGTGGGCCCCAGCACTTGCCCAACTATGCCGTGCGCTGATGCCGGCCCTGCCCCTAAATACATATCCATCTGGTCTCCATCCCACTCTGCCCACTTTAATGAAAAGGGCAAAGAAGTAGGGAAAAGAAAAAGGGAATAGGGGTTTCTTTGGCACAAAAAAGGCCCGTGTGCCAAAGATGTGACACATCTATGCCTACTGTAGCTGGGGCAGTTTGCACACTTTTGAACTAAATTACACAATAAACAGATCATATTACCCATGCCTATATATATATATATATATATATATATATATACTGTGTATATATATATATATATATATATATATATATATATATATATATATATATTAGCAGGAGGACCCAGCTTTGCACGGGTATATTTCATTTTTTGTTTGTGTAGTGGCCCCATAAGAATTGTTCAGTTTTGCACTGGTGTATTTTGTATGTTGTTTGTGTGTGTGTGTCCATAAGCGTCATGTGAGCATGTGTTTCTCATTTTGGATATCAGTTAAAAACTTACGATCAGTTGTTATGGATATCTGGAGTAAAGCTGCATGAATGTGACCTTGTGTAATAGTGTCATCCACAGGGGACAGCACCCTGCCCCTTTAAAGCTGACATGCAGCAATGAAGAAAAATGGTTGGGTTGCTATGAAATCCTGACGTAAAGCTCTAATGTGTGGTACTCTATGCAGACACGTATCTAATCCTCCGGCATGTGGTACTGTGTGCTGAGGCGTGTATCTAATCCTCTGGTGAGTGGTACTGTGTGCAGAGACACATATCTAATACTCCAGCATGTGGTACTGTTTGCAAAGGCACATATCTAATCCTCTGATATGTGGTACTGTGTGCTGACGCATGTATCTAAGCCTCTGGTGTATGGAACTGTGGTGCAGACATAAATATCTAATCCTCCGGTGTGTGGAACTGTTTGTAGACACGCGTATCTAATCCTCCGGCGTGTGGTACTTTGTGTTGATGTGCGTACCTAATCCTCCAGCATGTGGTACTGTGTGCTGACGCGTGTATCTAAGCCTCTGGTGTATGGAACTGTGTGCAGACATGCATATCAAATCCTCTGGTGTGTGGAACTGTTTGTAGATGTGCGTATCTAATCCTCTGGTGTGTGGTACTGTGTGCTGACGCTCATACAGTGTTGGCCAAAAGTATTGGCACCCCAGCAATTCTGTCAGATAATACTCATTTTCTTCCAGAAAATGATTGCAATCACAAATTCTTTGGTATTATTATCTTCATTTAAATTATCTTCAATGGAAAACCACAAAAAGAATTGTCAAAAAGGCAAATTGGATATAATTCCACACCAAACATAAAAAAGGGGGTGGACAAAAGTATTGGCACTGTTTGAAAAATCATGTGATGCTTCTCTAATTTGTGTAATTAACAGCACCTGTTACTTACCTGTGGCACCTAACAGGTGGTGGCAATAACTAAATCACACTTGCAGCCAGTTGAAATGGATTAAAGTTGACTCAACCTCTGTCCTGTGTCCTTGTGTGTACCACATTGAGCATGGAGAAAAGAAAGAAGACCAAAGAACTGTCTGAGGACTTGAGAAGCAAAATTGTGAAGAAGCATGAGCAATCTCAAGGCTACAAGTCCATCTCCAAAGACCTGAATGTTCCTGTGTCTACTGTGCGCAGTGTCATCAAGAAGTTTAAAGCCCATGGCACTGTGGCTAACCTCCCTAGATGTGGACGGAAAAGAAAAATTGACGAGAGATTTCAACGCAAGATTGTGCGGATGGTGGATAAAGAACCTCGACTAACATCCAAACAAGTTCAAGCTGCCCTGCAGTCCGAGGGTAAAACAGTGTCAACCCGTACTATCTGTCAGTGTCTGAATGAAAAGGGACTGTATGGTAGGATACCCAGGAAGACCCCACTTCTTACCCAGAGACATAAAAAAGCCAGCCTGGAGTTTGCCAAAACTTACCTGAGAAAGCCAAAAACATTTTAGATGAATGTTCTCTGGTCAGATGAGACAAAAGTAGAGCTTTTTGGGAAAAGGCATCAACATAGAGTTTACAGGGGAAAAAAAGAGGCCTTCAAAGAAAAGAACACGGTCCCTACAGTCAAACATGGCAGAGGTTCCCTGATGTTTTGGGGTTGCTTTGCTACCTCTTGCACTGGACTGTTTGACCGTGTGCATGGCATTATAAAGTCTGAAGACTACCAACAAATTCTGCAGCATAATGTAGGGCCCAGTGTGAGAAAGCCTCCCTCAGAGGTCATGGGTCTTCCAGCAGGACAATGACCCAAAACACTTCAAAAAGCACTAGAAAATGGTTTGAGAGAAAGCACTGGAGACTTCTAAAGTGGCCAGCAATGAGTCCAGACCTGAATCCCATAGAAAACCTGTGGAGAGATCTCAAAATGGCAGTTTGGAGAAGGCACCCTTCAAATCTCAGGGACCTGGAACAGTTTGCCAAACAAGAATGGTCTAAAATTCCAGCAGAGCATTGTAAGAAACTCATTGATGGTTACCGGAAGCGGTTGTTGGCAGTTATTTTGTCTAAAGGTTGTGCTACCAAGTATTAGGCTGAGGGTGCCAATACTATTGTCCGACCCATTTTTGGAGTTTTGTGTAAAATGATCAATGATTTGACTTTTTTTTCCATTCTCTTTTGTGTTTTTTCATTGCAAGCAAAATAAATGAAGATATTAATACCAAAGAGTTTGTGCTTGCAATCATTTTCTGGAAGAAACTGAGTATTATCTGACAGAATTGCAGGGGTGCCAATACTTTTGGCCAACACTGTATGTGCGCTGAGGTTTACACACCATATAAAACACAATATAAAAAGATGTAGGTTAAACAGCCATACATTATTTAGCTCTAATCCACAAATGTGTTAAAAATATACACCACACAATGCAAAGAGCTGCTATTCTACTAACATAAATTTGAGAATGCAGAAGATACTGTTTATAAAGATACAACTTAAAGATCACCTTCCACCACCTCCATCAACTCCACTTCTTAGCACAGACACGACTTCGGAGTTTCAAATAGAGATAGTGTCAGAGGTCAGAATCAAACGCCTTTCCTGCTCCTGCCTGACACTGCCCAACTGATAGTATAGAGCCTAAATGACGTATGAGGCACCAAAAATAAGATCACATATTTCTCAGGAAAGGTGGGGGCTAAATCAGTGGAAAGGGGCTAAATAAGGCAGCCTGTATTTTGTAGTGCATTGTATTAGTGATCATATCCTCTGGGATTGAAAAAGTAAAAAAAAAAAAAAAAAAATGAAAAGTACAAAACACCACACTTTCCCTAGATCATATAAAAGTAAACTATATAAAATGCATACACATTAGGTATCCCTTGCATTCAAAAATGCCCAATCTAAAAACTTCTGAAAATGTTTTTTCCATACAGTGAATGCAATAGCAGTAAAGAAAAAAAAAACTTAAGAGCCAAACCTCTCTTATTTCATTGTTTCACATTATCAGTTTCCCAAAATGGTACGAATAAAAAGTGCATATGACCCCATGAAAAGACACCTTATACAGCCCCATTTTTCAAGAATTTTATTTTTTTCAAAGTTTTAGATTTTTTTTAACTAAAAAAAGGTATTAAAATATAATAATAAACTCTATATAAGTATGATATCACTGTAATTGTACAGTATACCGACCCATAGAAAGTGGGTAACATGCCATTTTATGCTAGGTTCACACCTGTCCCTGGTATCCGTCAGTTTGCAAACCGTTTTACGAGAAAAATGCTTTCGTACAAAAAGAATTCCAAACAGTTACACAGTGGATACCTCAATCTGTCTTTTTAAATGTTTTAGCCAAAAAACCTGACCGTTTGTGTCTGTTTATGATCCATTTGTATTATTTTTCTTTTGTTTCCCCTTCTTCATTCTGAGCATGCGAAAAATGGATTGCAAAATGTTTGTAATCTGCTTTCCATAGATCCAAAGGAAGGCGGCATTTTGGAACACTATTTTGTTAACGTAAATTGGCAGAGACAGGATTGTGTAATGAAGGTACCGTCTATGTCTGGATATTGTACAAGGAAACTGTTAGAGCTATTTGTGCTTGTCAGTAGATCAATAATCCTCTCTACTAGTGGTTTGACTGGACATTCTGGACTCTGCTCGCTATGTATATGTTACCGGCAATGTATGGAATCCAGCATTCTATACAATGCCTAGGCATTGTATAGAATGCCTAAAACTAGCTGGCAATGTATGAAACGATTCGCCATTTCACACATTGCCTAGGCATTCTATACAATAACGAACGAGAAACCGGTAAAGTATGAAATGATAGGCGACCTTTGTTCTTGCTTCGCTTCCAGCATGAAGCTTCTTCCGTGTGCGCGATACAGATGACGGTCTCTCTCTGCCGTTTCCTCAGGCTTACACTTCATTCAACAGCATCTCCGATGATCTCGCGCGTGCTTTGCTTCACTTCTAGCATGATACCCGACGGTCTTCTCTGCTCTGCCGTTGCCTTACGCATTTGAAATTCCAGTTGTCTCCTTCTCACCCAGTGTCTTACTTATGGTTTTACAGCCCATTCCAGCCTTGTGCTGGTCTTGTCCCTGACATCTTTAGAAAGTTTATTAGGAGCGTCTAACAGGTCTGTAGGAGTTAGAACTCTTAATGGTTGGTAGAGGATCAAATACTTATTTCTCTATGCAAAATGCAAATAAATTTATAAAATTTATGCAATGTGATTTGGCTTTGCCGTTACAGTAGCTCTTCAGTGTCAGAAGGCAGATGACCAAAGAGAATCAGAGAGGCGTACTCTGGTCAAGGAGGTCAGATGCGTACAGGATAATGCGTACACTTTATTGGAAGGCACAACGCAGGAGCGTTTCGGGCAGAAAACAGCCCTTTCTCAAGTGCATAAGACTGGTTTCCTCAGCCCGGCAGGGTGGTGGAAATCCAGTAGGATATATGTTGCTTTAGCAGCTCCCCAGTACTAGTCTATGGACGAGTACTGCTCAGTGTCGTCTCTGGTCAGATGAAACCTAAGTTGAACTTTTTGGCCCAAATGCAAAGCGTTGGGAGTGACAGGAAAGTAACACTGGTCACCACCCTAAACACGCCATCCCCACTGTGAAACATGGTGGCGGCAGCATCATGCTATGGGGAGGCTTTTCTTCAGCAAGGACAGGGAGGATGATCAGAGTTGATGGGAAGATGAATGGAGCTAAATACAGGGTAATCCTGGAAGAAAATCTGTTGGAGGCTGCAAAGGACTTTGACTTGAGACTGGGAAGGAGATTCACTTTCTAGCAGGAAAATGACCCTAAACATACAGCCAGAGCTACAGTGGAATGGTTTAGATCGAAAAATATTCATATGTTAGAATGTCCCAGTCAAAGTCAAGACCTAAATCCCATTGAGCATTTATAGCAAGACATGAAAATTGTTGTTCACAGACGTTCTCCATCCAATCTGGCTGAGCTTGAGCTATTTTACAAAGAAGAATGGGCAAACATTGCAGTTTTTAGATGCGCAAAGCTGTTATAGACATACCCCAAAAGCCTTGCAGCTGTAATTGCAGCGAAAGGTAGCTCTACAAAGTATTCATATGGGGGAGGGGGGTGTAGATACTTTTACACGTCACACTTTTCAGATTTTTACTTGATTAAAATTTTGAAAACTATGTATCATTTTCGTTCCACTTCACAGTTGAGTGTTGCTCTATCACTTAAATGTGACAAAATGTGAAAAAGTTAAAGGGGTACGAATACTTTTGCAAGGCACTATATGTACCTTCCTGGGACATAGCCACATGACAAATCTTGCAGCAATCTGATATTTCTATTTAGGTGCATTTTTTTTCAAAAAGTATATATATACTATACACAACATAATTCAATAATTTATTAGGTAAAATTCATTATTTTCACCAGCCATATTTAGAAAAAAAAAAAAACAGTACGTCCCTATTGCTTCCCTGTTTTCAACTGCATGTGGGCAATTGAATGTGTTTGTGGCTTGCAAATAGGTTATAATGTAAGATCCCAATGTAGGAGGATGCTGACTGAGCAAGAGAGTAGTTTATGAAGTGAGTCATGGCGTGACGCTAACTGTAGAAGTGGGTGTAAATTCTGTACAGTCTTTATTCATTTGACGTTTTACTGCCATCCTCTGGTAAAAAATGATATTGTTATTTGCTGTTCAAAATGACTCATCTCAGTTCAATCTGTTACGGTACATCTCTATTTCTTACTGTTGTATGAACCATATTCTTGTAACTATTACATTGTGATAGAGAACCTTTTGATGTCCATAGTACATTCATACAATCTCAGCCTAAACGCTGTTTTGCTAATGCTACCATTATAGAAGGAACAGCTCTTTTAATAGATGGATAGATATTTTTTTATTTCTACCATTAACTTCTCTTTGAGAAAAATGTATTTTGTAGTGTTTTCAGTGTTTGTGTCATTTTCTTCACAATGCAGCATGCTGTTAGATATTTCTTCTTTTTGCATTTTGCCATAGTCCTCTTTTAAAGAAAACCTGTTGATTTCTGCTGCCTTAAACAAATATATATAAATAAATATATTTATGTTATATGATTTGACGCTCACTGTTTCCCCTACCCTGTTTCCCCGAAAATAAGACAGTGTCTTATATTAAATTCTGTTCTGAAATATATGACCTGTCATATTTTCGGGGGGTGTCTTATGGAGCGGCTGGAGCGGGGGACAATCGGCAGTCATGCCGGCGCTTCCTTAACAGAGTGCCGGCATGACTGCCGGTTGTAGGTGGTGCAAGAGGTGATGGTGGGGGGGAGGTATGCTAGTTACCTTCCCCATCTTCATAGCAGCGCTGGTGCTGCTGTTGGTCACGGTGGTGGAAGTGGTTGGCGGGGCTTAGCAGAGATTAGCGAGGCTTCCGGCGGTTGTGCCGGAGAGCCTCACTTAGTGGGCATTGCAACCGGCTGAACGCTGTGCTCCTTGTGCACAGGAAAGCTGGCTGCCTCCTCTGCTGTGATACCACTGTTCTGGCTGCTGTGGGATGAGCTGGGAGAGTGGACTCCCCGTAGCATACAATGCTTTCCCAGCTCATCTTACAGCAGCAGGAACAGTGGTATCACAGCAGAGGCAGCAGCCGGCATACCTGTGCACACAGAACATCGTGCACAGTGTTCTGCCGGCTGCAGTGTTTTGGGGGATGTCTTATTTTGGGGGGGGGGGGTGCCTTATATTAGGCAATTTAACAAAACCTCCCCCCATGCCTTACTTTTGGGGGATGTCTTATTTTCGGGGAAACAGGGTAGTAGCACCGTCAGTATTTGCTCTGCTATTAGAACTACTTAGAACGACTGAGCCAAATACTATAAACCTATCATATTTTGGTGTCAGAAAGGGCAGCAGAAATCACTGTACAAGTAAAAAACACCAGAGAAAACAAAAACTAACAAAAAAAAAAAAAAAAAAAAAAAAAGGGGTTTTAAGATAAATGAAAACCTACAGTGAAGGGAATAATTATTTGACCCCTTGCTGATTTTGTAAGTTTGCCCAGTGACAAAGACATGAACAGTCTATCATTTTAAGGGTAGGTTAATTTTAACAGTGAGAGATAGAATATCAAAAATAAAATCCAGAAAATCACATTGTATAAATTTTATAAATTTATTTGCATTTTGCGCAGAGAAATAAGTATTTGATTCCAGTGGTGAACCTAGCCTCTCTGCTGCCTGAGGCGGACGATCAAAAGACGCCCCCACTCCCCCCCGTATTGAGTCCGGGGGTGTTTGTTCATCTTTTGATCCGCCTCAGACAGCGGGGGGATTGGGGGTGCTAGCAGTACCATTACAATAAATTACAACATTACAATAAATACAATGCAATGTGATATTTTGTGCAGTAATACTCACAGGAGACGTCTTCCCACATTTCCCTTCTCTTCCCTTTGGACCGCCATGACCACTTCTTCCAGCTGTGACTTGACTCTGTAAAGTTTGAAACACAGACATCTTTGACTCCTCACTTCTCCACACATCCAACCCCTATGGATATATATATATATATATATATATATATATATATATCACAGCGGCCCTGCAGCCTATATTATTCCCCACGGTGCCACAATAGACTGAGGGGCTTAATATAGGTTGCAGGGGGGCTGCTGTGGGGCATAATAGAGGTTACAGGGGCCACAGTGGACCCTTCAAGCTCTATTATGCCCCACAGTTGTAAGTATAGGCTTCGGGCCTATATGGTAATATCCCAGACCACATGATGTCTGGGCATTACCATATAGCCCCGAAGCCTGCTTGGATTAACACCGGATCCCGGAGAGGTAAGTAATAGAGATGAGCGAACACTGTTCGGATCAGCCGATCCGAACAGCACGCACCCATAGAAATGAATGGAAGCACCTGTGATGCTGACTTTGCCAGCGGCCAGCCGGCCGGCGTCACAGGTGCTTCCATTCATTTCTATGGGTGCGTGCTGTTCGGATCGGCTGATCCGAACAGTGTTCGCTCATCTCTAGTAAGTAACATTGTTTATTATGTTCTCTTACCTCCCCTGGGGCTCCGATTATTATACTCTGGGGTCTGAAAAGACCCCCGAGTATAATATCAGCGGCAGTGGAATTGCAGCCTGGCCCGGGCCTATTCACTACCGCCCACCACGGCCTAAAGTACAAGGGGAAGCAGGGGCGGCAGTGGGCAGGTCCGGGTTGGTAAATAGGCCGCTGCCTGCTTGTAGATACTCCAGCAGGTAGCGGCCTATTATAAAACAAAAAAAAGAGTTATTATACTTACCGACCGACTGCGCGCTGCTGCTCCCGCTGCCGCATTCTCTTCTCTCACAGGATGTCTGTGTATCAGCGTAGGCGGCGTGATGACGCCGCCTACACTGATACGTAGATGTCTGAACGAGCACAAGCAGAGCGGCAGCTCTCCTTGCGCTGGTTCTGAGGGGAAAAAAAATTAAAAATCGCCCAGGCTGCCACCCCCCCCGGATGCGCCATTAGAGGTGCGGCGCTGTTTGATCCCTATGACAAACAAGACTTAATACTTGGTGGTAAAACCCTTGTTTGGCGCACACAGCAGTCGGACGTTTTTTGTAGTTGATGATGAGGCTTGTGCACATGTCAGGAGGAATTTTGGTTCACTCCTCTTTGCAGGTCATCTCTAAATCATTAAGATTTTGAGACTGTCACTTTTCAACTCTGGAGCTTCAACTTCCTCCATAAGTTTTCTATGAGACTAAGGTCTCGAGCCTGGCTAGGCCACTCCATGACCTTAATGTGCTTTTTTTTTGAGCCACTCCTTTGTTGCCTTGGCTGTATGTTTTGGGTCATTGTCCTACTGGAAGACCCAGCCACGACTTATATTTAATGTCCTGGCAGAGGGGAGAAGGTTGTCACTCAGGTTTTACAGTACATGGACCACCCATTCACTGATGCGGTGAAATAGTGCTGTGCCCTTAGCAGAAAAACACCCCCAAAACATAATGTTTCCACCTCCATGCTTGACAGTGCGGACGGTGTTCTTTGGGTCATAGGCAGCATTTCTCTTCTTCCAAACACGGCGAGTTGAATTAATGCCAAAGTGTTCCATTTTTGTCTCATTGGGACAAGTAAGCATTAAGCAGAAGCCAGCAATAAATGAATAATGATGTGTAAACTGAGACGGGGATTCCCCCAAACAAAAAGAGATACAACAGCATGGCAGATATCATTAAAGCATTAGTTTGAGACAGGTAAGGAGAGAAAATACTTGTGTGTAGTGAAGGAGAAAAGGGAGAAGAACTCCGCTGTCTCCTGGAATTCCACCCACGGCCACCAGAGAGCATCAAACTTTGAAGAATCAACAGAGTCTTCAGAAACCAAGGTCTCCATTCTCCTAATACAGAGGAATTCCTGGAGCCACTCCATCAGTGAGGGAGCAGTTGTGCTTCGCCAATGTCTGGGGATAACTGCCCTGGCGGCTGTGAGGAAATAATGCAGGAGGTCGACCTTTACTTTAGAGATTTTCCCTGAGATGAGATGACTGAAAGGAAAGCCAGTTGAGGAAAGGGTCCTGGAGAGCGACCACTGACCTTGCTCTACAAGCCATAAGGATTGTATCTCCCTACAGTCCTACAAAATGTGATACTGTGTCCCCTTCTCAGAACCACAACCCCAACGGCGAACAGGAACTCCAGGATAAATATTGTAGAGGAGGTCTGGAGACTGATATCAAAGAGACAAAATCTTAAAATTCTTAAGTGAGGAGATTCAGGGTTGCTATATCCAGGAGCGTGCTATATGTCAAAAAGTGGGCACTTTCAGGGGCCTCTGCCTGGAGACAAATGTGCTTCAGGGTAGTAGGGGTGGAGGATAGAAAGAGAGAACTTGCGAAGGAAGCCTAGGAGTTGGTTGTGCTCCATCCAAGACAGGTAGTGGTCTGGGTTTGAGATACATATCACTTCTAAAGGTTTTAGACCTAGTTTCTGCTCACTAGGACCTACCGTTCTCCCCATATTCACAAGAAATATAGTGGCATTGGCTACCACAACATGAACTTTCCCCCATAATCACATCCCATGACCGGTATTTGCCTATAGAAGCTCACAGGTCTGTCATTCTTAGCCACCCTGACATACACCAATATCAGAGGATTGCAGCACTCTCTTCTTGTTGTTCTCTGATAACAGAGGATTGTATATCTTATATTGTGTGTATAAAAATTAATTTCTTGCCTCAACTATCTACCGTTACTTGAGATGCTCTCAACCTTACCTGGTTTGGCCGTATTCATGCTTTGAAAATTAACATAGTCCCCCAACTTTTGTATGTGTTCCTTGATCTCCCCATCAACCACCCTCACACTTTCTTTGCCCATGTCCAGTCCTTGCTTCTGAAGTTCATGTGGGGATCAGTGCACAGTAGACTAATGTCCCAGACATTAACCCTCCTTAAAATCTACAGGGGCGCAGGCCTACTGAATCCTAGACTGTACTATCGCTAAGGGCTTGTTCACATCTGCGCCCGATCTCCGTCTGTCAGGTTTCCGTCCTCTGTCTGCAGACAGTGTCCGGCCGTGTTTGCCGGGGAGCGTTTTGTTCTCTCCTCTGGTGGCCGTGGGTGGTATTTCAGGAGTCTTCTGAATTTTCCATTTCCCTTATCTCCAACAGCAGCACAACACATGGGGTATTCCTGCCCATGTGTGCTGTCAGGACAGGTGGAACTATTAATTAATCAACCTTCCCCTTTAAGAGGTCAGGGAAACCTCCTCCCTGTGTTTTTTTCTGTTCTGTGTGTCTGGACAGGTGGAGGAGACTGTGGCCTCCTCTATGGTTTGGAAGAAACTGTCTTAGATCCTTTTTTCTTTTTCCCTTTTTCTTTCTTTCTGAGAGAAAGATCTATGTTTATACTGCAGTCTTGTGTCTTACCTGCCTTGTGCAGGTTGTTACTAACTTTTTCAGCTGCAGTTCGTTTACTGTCCTGCAGTAAGGTAAGCTGTGTCCTTTTTCAGCTTTCCCTCTGTATTTTAGTGCAAGGACTAAAAGCACTAATTTCTATTGCTATGGGCACTCTGTCAACTTCACAACATGGAAGTCGATTCACCGCCATTATGGTAAGATCCACAAGCTACCCTCCCTTAAAGGGGTATTCCCATGTACATAATTATATTTAAATTTGTAGATAATTAAAAGTTAAACATTTTTGAAAATATAAGTAAACATTTTGTGGAGTTTTAAAGATTTTTTTCTAAATATCTTGTGATCACAGTCTGTTGGCTTGATTGGTTGCCAGTGGATACGACCACAGGAACTTTCTAAGGTCAGAAAATCAGCCGTGATTTCTTTATTGTGGCCAAGATAGCATCAGGCTCTGTTATCGGGTCAGCAGTTCAGCCTCGGGACAGCAGTTCCGAGTTGGCACTATTCTGACTGGCGACTGAAAAGTAGTGAAAGAAATGCTTTGACACAACTAATGGTAACTCTACATACTTTATTTCATAATATAAGAAATAGGATTAAATTGGAGGTATGAAATCAGCAATCTCTTTTAACAAATCTGTAAACATTGTTGCTTTCGAGTGACCCTGCTGGCTAGATAACAGAGCCCAATGCTGAACCTGATGCTGACTGCTGTCCCAATGAACTGCGATGCTGGCCTGATAACGGTGCTGAACCCGATGCTGAACTGCTGACTGCTGTCCCGATGAACTGCAATGCTGGCCCGATAACAGAAAAGTACTGCAGATTTTTAACAAGTTTACCCTCTGCTATGCTGCTTAGGAGGCAAAAGCTGCAGCTTGCACTGTATCTCTGACTCAACTATGCCCCTGCTACTTCCGGGGTCTAACAGCTGTTTAACCATTGTGTCACTGTTACAATATAACATTCTGCTGTATGTACTGCACATTGCTTCTTGTGTCTGTCCACAAATGAGGGGACAAGGAGATGATGAGAGTCAGATGGCTGGGGGCCAGGGCAGGCATTGCTGTAGCCAGACTGTCAGCACTTGCTTACCTTCAGAGTTTGCAGAAGCCGGACATTATTAAGATGTTGAGTGGCATCAGCAAGCAGGAGAAACTGAATGATGTGTTGTCACCGTCACATCTAAGCTTAAGGGAGCCTGCTGCAGCTGTATCTATGATTAAAAAGGCCCTGGCTGCTTTTTTTGGCAGAACACTTTATTTATTTTTTTATAACAATGCAGTGGTTAGTTTAGATGTCAATGCCCTTTTTACCTATAGTAGTATATAGTAGTATATCTACAAAGTTTGACCCCAGGGTTCCAGCTGCTTTCCACCTTTCATTACAAACATTGACATTTGTGGGGTAAACCTATATTATAAATTAACAGGCTGATGGTTGAAAATCCAAAGTCAAAGTGCAGGTCATTTTGACTTGGCTTTACTGAATAAAATATGGTGAACTTAGGCTTATGGGACTAAACTATCTTTCTCACTAGCTTCCACCCAATTGTTCGTTTTTCTCAGTTATCCCTAGGAATCTGTTACAATCAAGCTTACCCTTTCCATACACATTTATTGTATGCATACGTTCTTAATTGAATCTAACCCTGCAGAGTGGGACACTTGATCTTTTATATGAAAGCTGCAGTCATGTGTAAGCTGCAGCCCTGCAAGAGTATAAAGTTTATGATCACTATCTTACAGTTTGATATAAAGATAATATATACCAGTTGAGTAACTTAAAGCTTAAAAGCAGGTATCTGAAATATCGGATAGTGGATGAGGCTCTGGATTATATGAACTCAAGATAAGTTAGGAAATTTATTATATTTGTTGGAGTCAACTTGATATTCAAGATTCTGTTGGAAGCTCTCTGTACTACTTTTTCAGCATCATGAATTTATCCTAAAATGGATTTTCCCACAAAGCAAGTTCTTGCAGAGCGGTGGAAGTCCAACTGGTCAGCAGAACTGGGGACTTTTGTTCCTTGTGTCAATGGGAACACTAGAGATAGCCAAGCCCTGTACTTTGGCTATCTGTTGCACTCCCATTGAAATAAATGGACTGATGCATGCTGCCCGACCACCGCTCCATTCAGAATGGGAGGCAAAAATCCTCTGTTCTCCTGGTGAGTGGAGGTTTGAACCATCGGACCAACCAACAATTTGCAAATTATCTCCTATTCTGTGATAACTTGTTTTATGGGAAAACTCCTTTAATAGATGCATATACTGTATGTGTGCATGTAGCTGCATTAAAAACAAATAATAAAAAAGATTTTATTTCAATTTACAAAACATTCCAAAATCCTGTACAGCTTATAAACATTTATACAAGAGATGAACATTGTTCTGGTAATCAAAGAAGAGCCTCAATAGTTTTTACACATGTTCTTCGCAATTTAGCGCTATTAAAAAATATTTTATTTGATACATTGTAATAAAAGAATAAAGATTAAGGGTAAATTCACGCGTAGGAATTTGACAATGAATATGAAGCGCATTATGCTTGACAAAACAGACGAGATATTTTGTCTTTATTGGGCAGGCAAAAAATTCCACTAGTCAAATTCCATGTCCAATTCTGGGCCGATGGAAAAGGTATATTTTCCGTCTCCCATTCATTTCAATGGCAGAATCTGCCTGCTAGCTGAAAAAATAAAAATAAAAAAATCAGCTACTGCCCCCAATTGAAATGAATATGAGGTGAATTTCAGGGGGAATTTTGCATCAAAATCAGTGCTAAAATTCTACGTGTGAACTTTCCCTTGCAATTGTATTTACCACTACTTAGGCTAGGGTCACCACTGCGCTGGAGTCTCCATTGCAGAAACAGCCAAAAATCGGTTGAGAGAAAAGTCCTGCACGAGGACCTTTCTCTCTGCCATTTTCAGTATAAAAATGCCAGAAACTTGACGGACACTAGGTTGATCCCATCATAGTCCATGGGGTCTGCAAGTAACTGCTGTTTCAGTGGTCCAGCTCTCTGCCTGGGTACCTGAATGGCAGAAACTTGTGCTCAGATGTGAACCTAGCCCTCCCAAGTCCCGAATGAACTTTACAAATACCCACTTAACCAATGAGGCAACAGCAATGGTCAGTCTCAGTCGATGAGTGACTGTGCGGGCTTTTTATGTGTGTCAAGACAAGACCAAGAGGTGGAGATCAGCAAGGACCTGGTAATCGCAGAATTGTCACAGTGTTTGGGCAGAACACCCATTTGCTTGGTCCAGGAGTGAGAATTAAAAGAAATGTTTAAAGCTTCATACTATACTGTTTGTAATGAGTGACACATTAATCTATACAGAGCTGCTTCTATATTACATGCTGATAGAGTACAATACGTTACTAACATGAAAGTTGAAATATTGAGAAGTTGTAATTTACCTTTTCTTCATCTGATTATTTATTTACTACTTTAGTTTTGTCATAGGTTTATTATATTGTTTTTTTTTTTTGTTAAAATAAACCCCAAGAAAAGAAAAACAGGCTAATGATATAAGAGTTGTGAACAGACAAACTTGCAAGAAAGTATTGTAATATGAGTGATGACATTATATGTTGTACTATATATGACAATAAAATCAAACTTTTATGAGAATCTGCTTCAGTATCTATACCAATGTACTAGGAAGATAGTTAAGGTCCTCCTCTCTGGGTTTGTGCATTCTTTGGTGGTTTTCATTGTATGAAGTAGGTGTATATTCGTGTGACAGGTAGTTCTTTCTAAAGTCACGTACAGTTCTTATATATAGTGCACACAAGATGGCACTTGGAAGATACACACATGCAGCAATAAGGCCAAAAATAGCGACAGCAGCATCCCCTCCTTGTACTTCACAGTTCATCCAGGTATAACCACGGGCTGCATACAGACGTTCCCTAGTTTTACAAGTGTCAGTAGCATTAACTGTCTTGATGAAGTGCAGGTATAAACCAACTGCAACAATATAACCCAAACATCCTACAATATCAAATATCAGCTCAGCAAATAGTAATTTAATAGATACTCTGTGTATGGGTTTAGCCCCCAGAATCAGGAAGACTATTGTTAAGATACAAAAAGATAAGCTAAGAGCAACACCTCCATACACTCCTGGGGCTCTCAGTTGAGTATACTGCAGGTCCACGTCTCTCACTTGCTGCAGTTCTGTGCCTTCAAATGGACTGTATGCTGAATTAATGCTGAATGAACCAGAACCAAAACCAGCAGCAGAAGTGTAGCCACTCAGAACTGCATATGAAGCAACCACGCAGATCAGAACCAGGATACCCGCCGCTATTTCCACAAATTGGAGGACACCTTGAAAATAAAGCATAGGAGCAAATTAGAACACATATGGAATATCACTGACAACATAAAGGGGTTATTCAAGTAAATAATATTGATGATATACGCTTACCCTGGGACCCCAACCAATCAGTCTCAGTAGTTACTGAACAGCTTTGGCCTCATGTGTAGTTGAGATGCTAGACAAGTGACTGAAAACTGAGCTGCAGTAAGGGTGCATTCACACGGAGGAAAATGGTGTGGAATTTCAGCGCTGATAAAAAAGAAAGCCTCCCATTGACTTCAGTGGCTTCCATCCTTTTCCAGAAAAAGGAACCCATTGAAGTTAATGGGAGGCTTTTGTTTTCAGCGCTGAAATTCCACACCATTTTACTCCATGTGAATGGACCCTAACTCTATACTCTAAAGAGACTATATAATCTGCACAGAAAACCTCTTTAGGGTAAGGCCCCATGTAGCAGGCTGCAGTGTAAAAGCCCTTCAGGAAAAACCCATATTGTATGAGTATGTACCTACTTGTATAGTGATAGTGATGAATAAGGATTTGGTACACTTTATTTGGATTGTGTGTTGCATGTGTGATATGTTAAATGCACTGTCTTTGTATTTGGTAACAAGGTCTCATCTTTTCCTGGGCAATTTTGGAGAGATGGGACATTTGCACAGGCTTGGCACTGCAGACAAAGTATGGAGTCATGCTTCACCGCATACCCCTGTGTTGGAAATCTGGGTCTATGTTGTGACTCCGCTAAAATATATATGGGGGTGTCTGCGACTCTGAATTGCAACTACTGCTGATACAAGTCCTTTTAACTGTAATGTTGATCTACCACAGTGATTTTGTTTCACTTCTAGCTATCCTTGTCTGCTGAGGCACTTGTCCCATTAAGATTAAGACCCCATGTAGCGAAAAAGTGCTGCTGGGAAAGTCGCAGCAGAAACTCATTGCAGTTATTCCCACAGCGCTTTTCACAGAATAGCTGTAGAGTTTTCTTCTGGGGACTTTCTGCTTCAACTATACCTATGGAAATGCGGCAGTTTCCCTATAGGTATAATAGACATGCTGCGATTTCCAAAACCGTGACTTAATAATAACATGAATCATGTTATCATGATATTTTATAACCTTTGTAAGATCCTAATGATTCATGCAAATTGTAAATTCAGTAACAATATGGGGTTAGTGATGCGGCTAATTTGGATGTGTGTCTAAAACTGGATTATGGCTGACGTAACAGGATCACATGAAGGTCTGTAGAAACAATCCTTAGCATGTCATAGATATTGAGGCTACAAATGTTGGTTTAGTTACGCTATAGATGTAGCAGTCTTAAATTGGAGTCCAATAACTTGCTACAGAGTGATATATTTTCACAAAAGCCACTGATAAAGTCAAGTAAAAGTTTTTTGTAATTGGTTAGATGTTAAAAATTAATTTAAAGTTTGCTGTATCTGTACAGTAGCTAGTCAATATAGTCACCAAATGTAATGTCTGTAGCTGGTTGTACGGAGCAGAATATTATAATTATCAGTTTAGGGTTTTTGAGTATTATTCATTTGATCTAATATTCTACATCCAAATTTGTGATGACAATATCAATCGTGCAGCTTATCATCATTATGCAAAATTGTCAAGTACAGTTAGAAACCTGTTAGTCTATATGGTTACATATAGGACACAATTCTGATTGTCCAGCTCTGATGACAGATGCTCTATTACTGGTCACTGGTCATCCAAAATAGTAAGTCTACTATAGTCCAATGGAATTGCTTCAGCAGTATTTTTCTACAAACTTTGCACTTCAGAAATATTTATCATGGATTATAAAAAGGATGTAAAAATGTGGGAGTCCAAACAGGAAAATAGATTTGTAAAAGTGGGAAAGGGCTCCAGCCTGCACTGTGGTCAAAGGACAAAATAAAAATATTTACTGCAACATTTTTGCTACTTTTTTTTTTATTTCTAGGTTGTTTTTTTATTATCCATTATTGATTGATTTCACCAGTGCACTATGTGTAGACGTCATAATTAGTTTCTTCTAGATTCTGAGGTATGCAACCTATTGCATAACCCAAATCCACCACTTATTCAAAAGGATTGCTGTCTTCCAATATCAGATCCACATCTGTCCATAGTTTGTGTGTGACATTGCAGCTCACTTCACTGGAGATTAGCTCCCAAGGATAGGTGAAGTGGTTTATCTGAAGAAATTAGCTAGATCTTTCTAATCTTGGAGAACCCCATTAACCCAGCACTAAATCTTTCAATAATGGTTACATTGAGTAGAGGCGTTAAGTAAGTATTTGGAGATTTACATATGTAGCACTATCAATTACTATCGATAATACTATATGTATAGGGGTGTGATTCCATATTCTAATTTTTTTTATGCAGCTAAACCAAGAATGTACATCAACACACATTACAAAGAAGTTCTGTCACTTTATGATCCACATCTGGTTTCGGCTTCAAAAATCGCAACAGAAAAAAAAACAAAAAACATGGAAACATATTGCAGTCTGATATTTTGAGAAATCATTGATTTGTTTTAGCATATAAAAAGTAGTTTTAGCACCAAAATAGTGTTTGGCAGAGAGACATAGACCAAGACGAAGAGAAAACTAAACAGTTTCTACTTTCATAGAAATTCAGATATTACTGCAATGGCCAAGAACAGATCATTGAGTGTTGAAAATATTGTTCCTCAAATGACTATGGACTAAGGTTACAAGAGACTGATTCTCAACAAAATTATCTCTTTGTACTTTGTGTGTACCTCCTGTCATCTCCTTTAATATGAAAGCACATTGCTATTGAGGATCCTTTCATTTTCAGTATTTGTTTTTTCTTGTTTATATACGGCCTCCTCTGTCTGTACAGCGCAAGGCAATGTGTTAGTGCTATTGTATAAGATTATAAGGAGGTGTAACTTCAAAACCAACTACCTATTCCTCTACTGTGGCAAAAGGGAAATGTTTGTTTTGGTACCGTGTTAGCCAGTGGTTATAAAATATAAAAAACAAAAAAACTTTGCAAGTCTTCAGTAGGTGATACCTTTTTTAATGGCTAACTCATAATGATGTCAGAATATGACGTTTCAAAGCTTCCTCTGAGCTTCTTCTTCAGATATAACTAAAAACACCTTCTAGAGGCTGCATATTTATAACTGGACACAGGGGTAGGATTACAGGAGGGAGGGGGGGAAGAGGCTTATTACTATATACTTATAAAAACAAACAATCAATTGCCAGATCCCAGGTTCTTATCTTAATGGCTGTCTTAATGATTTGTATAAAAAGACATAAACCCACGTGAGATGTTCATTCCATTGTCCAGCGTCTGGAATAGGGTCATGGCCTTGTACTCATAAATCAGTCGCTGTTTCCTTGATTTAAAATTCCCTTTTAAGATCAAGATTTTCATGTCATTGATGATATGACCTTCCTGGCAAAAATGATTTGGCATGGGAAGATCAGTTCTCTGTTGTTTGATTGTATGGCGATGCGAATTAATTCACATCGCCATACAATCAAACAACAGAGAACTGATCTTCCCGTGCCAAATCATTTTTGCCAGGAAGGTCATATCATCAATGACATGAAAATCTTGATCTTAAAAGGGAATTTTAAATCAAGGAAACAGCGACTGATTTATGAGTACAAGGCCATGACCCTATTCCAGACGCTGGACAATGGAATGAACATCTCACGTGGGTTTATGTCTTTTTATACAAATCATTAAGACAGTCATTAAGATAAGAACCTGGGATCTGGCAATTGATTGTTTGTTTTTATAAGTATATAGTAATAAGCCTCTTCCCCCCTCCCGACCTGTAATCCTACCCCTGTGTCCAGTTATAAATATGCAGCCTCTAGAAGGTGTTTTTAGTTATATCTGAAGAAGAAGCTCAGAGAAAGCTTCGAAACGTCATCTACTGTAGCAGCGATTGTAGGTATTGCTGCGTTGTCCCATTGAAATGTATGGACCAGTACTGCAGTACCTATACTCACCACTACAGTTTGCACAGTGAGTGAGCAGCTCCGTGGATCGCACTTCTTTTACATTTTAATACTAAAGATCTGGGGAACACCTTGAACAATTTATCATGTTCTTTAAACCAGTCTAAGTAATAGGCTAGGATTCATACAAGGAGGGTGGTGTAGCAAAATCCCCCACTGCCAACTTTCTACATAAATAATACATTTTTACACAGCGTGGAATGTGGTTTAGTAATAGTCTTCTTACAATTATAGTATCATCAATAACATGGCATTACTGGTACCACTGCTGTTTAGTGATTTATATAGGATTACACTTTTATTGTTGCACAATCATAATAAATAGAACTGGGAACAAGTAGATTTAGATCAGTTTAATAAAACAAAACATTAAGTTACAAATAGCAAAAAGTAAAATCTACTCAGAGGTAAAGGCGAAGTAGATTTATAACGAATAAATGTTCATACAATGGCTGCAGTAGAATATGGCAGTATAGATATATTATCTAGAAATATACAGACATAAACAATAGCTTACATATTGAAGAGGTAATAATTGTACTGAAATACTAAGTGGCTAGAATGGTTGGATATTCATTAGGTGACTTTATATTCACATAGTAGAAACTATTTAGTTGACACCAATTCAGAAAACTTAATTAATATTAACCTAAAAACATGTAGGCCGGAGCCACGGTAAAAACTGCAGTGTTATACAGTCCCTAGCAAATACCATCCACACACTGCAGACAAATACACCCAACGGAAACACTGCGATTTCCAAAAATGTTGTTTTTTGGAAATCGAAGCACGTAAATTATACCTACGAAAACGATGGTGGTTTACCTACAGGTACAATAAAACCAGAAAGCGTTGCCGAGAAAAACGTGATGCGTTTCCTCCATGTTTTTTCTGCAGTGCTCTCTTGCTGTAGACCACTGCATGGGGCCTGATCCTTAGCACTTCTATTTTTGCTAGCTTATACTAACAACGTTGCATAGCTTTTTAAGTAGCCAAGAAAATAATACATGCTCTATTCTATACCTGGCAATGATGTTTAGAATTTAGATTTTTTGCTTAGGGATGATAGTACATATTGTCGGACGTATTGCAGAGCTGCTCATCAAAATGTGAGAAAGTACTTTTCCTTTGCTATTTACCATTGTCAATGCTCTAGCAAATGTCGCTGGTAGTGAAGATAGTTTAAAAGGGTTGGCCACTGTCTGCGCACAATTAGCTGGTGTAAACACTGGATGTGTCACTGCCAGTTTCCATAGAATTGAAGATGCTGGCAGTCATATCATTTACTTATGTAAATCACCTTTCTGGCTTTCGCCCAGTTCAGTCCACTTGTGCTCAAGTACTGAACACTTTCAGTGTAAGAATGGATCCAGGAAACAAAAACCTGTACATACTGTTGTAAAGTGTATAGTAAAGTGGTGGACGGGGTGTATATCTCACCTGGTTTCCTCAGCCAGGCACGGTAGCGGAAATTCAGAATGATATATGTTGCTTTAGTAGAACGTAGTCTGCTAGGGCTCCTTATTTAAGTTACATGGGCTGGATTTTCTGGACTGGAGGACCGCTTGGCAGTCTTCCAGTCAACTACGGGGTTTTTTTTTTACCTAATCCCAAGAGTTCTCTGATGAGGCTTCTTGATATTCATTACTGGGAAGGAAGCCTGGTAAAAAGGAGGGCTGACAAGTTTTGCAGCCTGTGAGAGAGAGAGCCGGCATTGGACTGGACGTTTGCACAGTTTGCTGCTAAGTTTGGTGACACATTTTTGGACCTGTACTAGGTTAGTGAGGCATGCTGCCGTTTAGTTAGAACTGGGCAGGCTTTGGCTTTTATTTTGTGTGTACAGTGTTTTTCTGTGCTGAAGCAACTAAATCAAAGCACCACTGGAGTATGAAACCCCCTGCCTGTGTGAACTGTGTCATTGCCGACCCCCACCGTGTGAGCTGTTCCCTACAAAATGCAAAAGTAATTAACACCTAAAATCAAGACAGTTGGCCAATACATGCCATAGCATCAATACCCCATGGTATACTACTAATCATATATACCCACCATCTGAGGATCTTGAGGATTGATCACAGGTTCTCAATGGGTTTAAGATATGGGAATTTCCTGGCTATGGACCAAAATTGATGCATTTGTCAATGAAAGTTAAAAACTTATGAAGTGCTTATAATTCTACTTTAGTAACTATAGATACATCTGACTAAAGTATCTAAAAACTGAAGCAGCAGTCTTCATGAAAACCAAAATTTGTGTCAGTCTCAAAACTTTTGCCCATAACTGTAAAAAGTCGTGGGTGCAAACCATCCAGTCCTGATTCCAAAGCTTCTGCACATGGCGGGGACAGTTTATGGTGGGAAAAGAGTTGCCCTTTAACTGATTTGAGTGCTCTAAGAAGTAAGGAAAAGTACTGGAAGACTAAATAACGAGTCCTCTAGAGGTATTCACTCTCATTTTATTATTGCCCTCACTTGTGAGGTCTTGCAGCTCTGATTCTTTTGGTTCAGTGTTTTTAAAGGACTCGGGGTCTGGGGTATTAGCATTCATTTTTATTTCTCTCAACATAAGGCCAATGATCACTGCGCTAGAAATATACAGCACAACCAGTATCGCAGCAAACACACACACAGCCAGCTCTGTACCCATGATATCACAGGTAACAGAGTTATAGCCATGTCGATTGTAGAGAGACTCTCGTTGCTTACATACTTCTGTACCATTGATCTGTTTGATAAAGTGAACATATAGCACAACACATATGATATATGTGGCAGCAGACAACACATTACACACCACTTCAGCCAGCAAAAGGTTCTTGTTTTGAGTTTTGCCATACATGCAACTGGCTGCTACAAATGACAATGTTACAGATAGAAACAGAAGACTTATGGCAACAGCGACATAAATCGTAGGAAGCTTCATCCGGCTGTACTGCACATCTAACTGTGTCACCTGATTCACTTCATCCCCCACAAATCCACTCATGCTATAACCCATGCCATAATAATAAGTACTGCCAAATCCCCCCAGACTCGAAAAGCCGGCTGAAGCACTTTGTGTAGCAGCGGCACATATCAAGATCAGCAGGTTTATGAGAATCTCCATCAGTTGCAAGAGACCTGTGAAAAGCCGAAGCAATGGAGCCAATTACTGTAAAGCTAGAATTTGTGTGCGATATATTATAAAAATCAATACAAGTAACATGATGTAGGTTGTAAATGGTCAAACTGACAATCATCTTGTAAAATCATATAATACAAATATTTCTAGTAATGCTGAAAAATAATGAAAGTGCTTGCCCAGGATTTTTTAAAGAAATGGCATAAAAGACATGATAAACTAAACATGATAACAGAAAATGCCTCACCTGGTAAATCCCTACCACCCAAGTGCTGTCCCTTTGGTAGTTCCACCACTTTGGTCAACTGTCGTACAGCAATGACATGACAACTATGTACACATGGCCACTGTAGCCAATCATTGTTCTAAGTGGGAATGGTGACATGGTCAGCACATGTCCACTAATCACAACTATTGGCTGCATCGTTCAAATATACATAGTGTGTACAGGGCAGTTAAGGACATTGTTCCATAACATTTATTTATTTATTTTATTTCATTCAAATGAATGGGTGAGAGACTCCTGCAGGTTTCCGTATCCTGCCTCTGTTTTGTGCAGGAAACGGAAACCTGCAGAACAGAGACCGGGCACAGATGTGAACGAGCCCTTACTGTTTCTTATATGTCTGTTGCCCATAGACCTCAATGTAAAAAAAAAAAAAAAAAAAAACAACGGATACTTGCTGTGTGTTTTTTCAAACAGACAAAAGACCTGCATGTAGGATTTTTTGTCCGCTTGAAAAAACGGACATGGGTGTAAACGGACACTAAAGGACACAAGATAAAATTTCATTGAAATTAATGGAAACTACAAACTGACCAGCTAGTGTCCATTGCTAAATCTTGTACAGACAATGGCCACGGACGCTGCTGAGCGGACACCAACAGTAGTGTGAACGCCCCCTAACTGGATTGTTATATTTAAGGCCTATCATTAGGACTATCTTTGACTTCAATGGGAGCTGAGCTGCTGCAACAGTATCTGGCCACTATACAGGGCACAGAGCCAATTTCTTCAAGCTACATGTATAGCATGGGTGTAGGAAACAGCTCCCAGTATCAGATACTTATGGCATAAGAATAGGCCTTAAATTAAAAAAAAAAATCCTGAACACCACCTATAAATATATCTAAATCAAAGTTGATTCTTCAAATACTCAGTGGGTGACTGAAGAGCCAACAAATATTTAAGTCTGGGTTGATGGGGAATCATTCATACAGGTTAAAAAACAAAAACACAATTTACTAGAATTAAAAAAATAAATTGTATATATTTGCAATTTTTATGTTTTTCAGGCATATTATAAAAAACAAAACCTTGCAAAGTCACCATACCCAAAGCATGTTGTGTTTAGGAAAAAACACAATTGACTATAAAAATACCTTAGAAGCAACATTCATATCTATCTTCCATATTCTATAATATAGTCAAACTGCAATCTATCGCTATGATACAGTGCAATAATTTGCTGCTAAAATCTAATCCCTGTGGATGACTCTAGCTAGAAACTTTTTATTCTACACTGCATGCTTGTGAGCAGAGCTGACATCGCAGGATTACATCTACATAGATGTGCTGTGTATGACTATATTGTATATATCTATGCTTGTAAATGTGTGGGGCACTTGACAGTGGATTAACCCCCCTGGATACTGTGGGTCTGGGGCAAGATTACCCTCCGCCACCCCTCGGATTTGGAATGATTTTGGAAGGTGGGAAGGGAAAATATGAAAAAAGTCGCCGAGCATTAATGTAATAACTACCCTGTATCCTTAAAGGGTTAAATAATTCTATCACCCAATTAAGAAAAACTGAAGTGAGGGGAGAAGACTGCTTTTTACTTCTTTGTTTATATCGATTTAAAAACTACTTTACAAATGCCATATCCAGAACTCATTGTTCCAGAAGTACATAGTAATCCCAATAGAGAGATTGAACATTCTCCTCAATTCTCTTTTGTTCTGAAATATAAAGAAAAAAAATCATTGAACTTTACCATAAGAATAGAAATCATAGTTAATGGTTAAGACCCGATGAACAATGGAGACTGCAGAAAGAAAGACGAAGATATATAAGTGAGGATAAGTTAGCGTATGTGTTTTATTAAAAGTGATAAACCCATCTCGTTTTATCACCACTAGTATATAATACTGTCTCCATAGCTTTCAATCTTTACCGCAATTAGAGAGCGAAACAATGAAACTAAATTTTAGCCTTATTGTTTTGATTAGTGGCTAATAACATGTAAAATGTGTGGTCCCATATTGAAGCAATAAGAAAAATGTGTTTTGGATTGTTTGGACAATGGTCTGGATTCAGTTTGCTTCAGTGGATTGCCTGTGGTATGTCTACAAAACCAGCACAGCTCAAGACATTTTTTACTTGCAACTGTATTAATTATGAGGAAATTGTAAAGGAATTCTGGCACCAAAAGGGCCCAAGACTGGTAGAAAGTTCAGAAAATGTCTTTGAAAACAAAACTCTGCAATTCTGACACTGGTCATATTTTATACAAATTGTTAGGAAAGGAAGGTTATAACTGTATATATGAGGCATTTTATAACTGGATACAGTCCAGATAGACCTTAGATATAGATACCTGTGCAAATCTCTAGTGTATACTCTGCTGTCTCTCTGTTGGATATTAAATTATAGGTTAAAGGCTTTTCTATCATTAAAACTAAATTTTTTATGATTACCACATAGGAATAGCCTTAAAGGGGCTCTATCAGCAAAATCATGCTGATAGAGCCCCACATATGCGTGAGGCACTGTAAATGTTATATTAAACTACCCCCCCCATTTTTAAAATAATACCCTAAAAAAAGAATGTGATCTACTTACTCATCGTGCACAGTGGGCGGGCATTCAGGGTGCGCCGTCTTCTTTTACGTTGCCTGAATAGTCTTTTTAAAGGCTATTCACGCATATGTGGGGCTCTATCAGCATGATTTTGCTGATAGAGCCTCTTTAAGAAAGCTTATTCTTCTCCTACCTTTAGATGTCTTCTCTGTGCCGCCGTTCGGTATATAATCCAGAAGAAGACGCGAAGAAGACCCGTTCCTGAAGCAGATGGATGCGGCGCTGGAGAGTTCTGTCACAGCATTGGGGACACCCTCAGTGCTGTTTGAGTGCTGAGGACCGCCCCAGTGCTGCGAGAGATCTCATTTGTATACTGACGAAAACCGGATTATATACCGGATTATATACCGAATGGCTTTGGCTTGACAGGCCCCCCAAACTCAGGCAAATTCCCAGGTTTACCTCATATCAATGCCAGTCCGGCTGTCTAACATGCACACTTTTCAGATGTAAAGTGTCCAAACAGTACTGACAGTATTTGTTGGGTGAACTCACCCGGCAGTTTTGTTTGGACTAAACACACAGAGGCTCAGGAGAGGTGATCAAAGAAAGCAAACAATACTACTCACCTCCTCCGGACTCTAACGCGGTTCCCTGTACCCTTTGGTGCTTCTGCCTGACATTATTGACTGCTGAGGTCTGTGATTAGACCTCAACGGTCACATTAATTGTCATGACACTGACGTGACTACTGATGCCTCAGCAATCTGTTATATCAAGGACAAGTGCCTAAGAGAACAGGGAATGATATTGTTTATTATGTTTGATCACCTCTCCTGGGCCACTGCTTATTATGTTCTGGGATTTAAAGAGACTCTATAGTAAAATAATAGCTCATAAATGTTGAACCCCAAAAAGTTGGGATTCAGCTGAACCAAATTTTTTGAAAAATTAGTAGGGGCCACTATGGGATACAATACTGCATAGAGGAGCTAGTATGGGACATTATACTATGAGAAGGGACCAATGTGGTTTATTATACTGTGTGTGGGTGTCACTATGGGAAACACTACTCACCTGTCACTGGCGTTCTTATGTCCGCTCCCAAAGTCCACTTGTTCACGCACTTTCCTCATTCTCCAGAAGCCCTGCACTTTACGTGACTCTCATATGTCACCAGTCCCACTCCGAAAAACACTGAGGCTGCTGATTGGCTTCAGTGATCATGTGGGCTTGAGCTTCCCGAGACCTTGGCATGGTGCACACACAAATGGGTTTTGGCAACAAAACCTGGAGTGCTAGGGCAGGTGGATATGTCCCCCATTTCACCCAGAGTTTGTCCAATTCCTGGACAAACCCTTTAAGCTGAGCATTGAGGCTGGATATGTCCCTGGCTTCTTCCAATCACAGTGCATGTGGTGGGGGTTTAGTGACATATGCCATTCAGATGGCTTCAGTGCAGAACAGTGTGCATGTGAAGTGGTAGTCAAGACTAATTTTTGTAACTTTGGGGAGAGAGAGGTTGGAATGGGGAGCTATTTCAATTTCTGCCTCAGGCAGCAGAAAAACCAGTATCGGCACTGACGAAGAGGAAACACCAAAATAAAAACCTACATATTAAAGCAACTGTATGCAGTCACAGATGGCTGTATATGTCCCATACATGTCAATTCATTGGATAAAGTGTATGGTGTAATATAAAATCATAATATATGTCACGGGATGGTTAGAGTCTATACTATAGGCAATGTGTAATATATATTTCATGTGGAATGTATTCTCTAACCTGTTGTATACATCAATGTGTAGTTGGCTGATTGGGGTCTAGTGTGTTAGCACATTGTATGCAAATACCTCTAACTAGTGAGGACAATGGGTGGAGATAATCTGATCAGTGTCTCCAAGAAGATGTTGGATGGTGCATTGTCCATAGTAGACAGGGAGTCTGCTCTCCTTGGTATAGGTGAGGGGGGAAGGATCTGTGACTCAGCCCTTCCCACCCACAGATATAGGATGTAACAGTCTTAGTATATAGTATGTAGCTGCAGTTAGTATGTGTTAGCCGGCCTGTGCACAGCTCTGTAGAGAGCCAGGATTTAGTTACAGGACCAAGGAGCCAAAGCTATCATTGGATTGTGACTTCTGTGGACTTATTGTTGTTACGGTTGATGTGACCGCCACCGGCTACTAACTTTGTGGATTACAATAAATTGCTGTTGTCTCCTGACCTCTTGCGTCCGTGTTGATTCAAGATATCCTCCGGAGGAAGACGTATACCTTTGCTCCGTGACAATATACAAATAAATAACCCGCTATTTTCAACAAATCTCATATATACTGTATTTATTTATTGTTTTACATTAAGAAACTAAAAGGTAATCAAAGTATTACATCCATCTCAGCCTTTCATAGCTGGAATGGGAGTATCCCTGTTTCTGCCTACCTAAGATGGACAGGAGTCACATAGACAGCCAAATACAGGTATTCTATTCTATTTCTTAAAGGGGCGCTATCACTGGCTTTTTGCTATTTAGATAAATATATGCCCGAATGGCCTTTAAAAAGGCTATTCAAGTCCTGCTAATCATTTGCTAAGACCATCCCCCCACCGGTTTAATGAATTACCTTTTAAATGTATATGTAAATGAGCCTTTCCGTGCACCGTGGGCGTTCCCATGCACCCCTCTGTTCACGCCCTCCTCTGTGGTTCTTCTATGTAAGTCCCTCCTCCTGCTTTTGATTCGCCAGCTCCAAACTGCCTCTTCCTGGATGAGTGGAAAAGGACCAGTAATGACATCACTACTGCTCAGTGATTGGCTTGTCCCTGTGATGACGCCACTACAAGGTCCTTTGTCGTCTTCTAGTAATCTATGCAGAGCAGGGGCTGCAGCTCCCTTTGTTTATCATAGATCTCCATGTGCACAGTAGATCTAAGATATGATAGACACAGGAAGCTGTAGCCCCTCCTCTTCATAGATCACTACTTAGAAGACGACGAAGGACCTTGTAGTGACATCATCACAGGGACAAGCCAATCACAAAGCAGTAGTGACGTCATTACTGGTCCTTTTCCACTCATCCAGGAAGAGGCAGTTTGGAGCTGGCGAATCAAAAGCAGGAGGAGGGACTTACATAGAAGAACCACAGAGGAGGGCGTGAACAGAGGGGTGCAAAAACAGGGGGTCTTTTAACAAACGATTAGCAGGACTTGAATAGCCTTTTTAAAGGCTATTCAAGCATATGTTTATCTAAAATAGCGAAAATCCAGTGATAGAGCCCCTTTAATCTCCCAGAGTAGTTCAGCAAGCTACACTGATCAGTAACCAGGGATGTGGAGTCTGATACCATATAAATTATATTCAATTGTACAATTAATTAGATGTATAGTTTTTGCATATTTACTTTTAAAGGAATTCAATCAGTAACATTTTCATTAATTAGAAGAGTTTTATTTTGTCTGTCTGACTACTATAGTTAGCCAGTTATGCTGGAGCAGGAGTCGGGTGTGGCCAAATATAAATAATTTAGCCTACAGACTTCACAGCCCTGTTCGGGAACCCTAAACTTATGGAAAACAATATAGCTGACTGGTTTCCGTAACCCCCGATTAATTGTAATGGAAGTTATGTAAACAGGATAGAACAGCCATCTCTTTTGATATCTGGTGACCCAAGTATTGTAAATACTTCTCTCTTCTCTGTTACTGAGTTTTATTACGTTCTGACCCTGTAAGGTACTATTAAGTCAGTGGCGGAAACCTGTTACTGCAAACTGAACTAATTGTATGTTATGAAGATTCTGCAAGCTCAGGAGCTGAGCTAGGGCCATTGTGATATGATGTTAGCTGTGACACCCAAACAACATCCTGCTTCAATGACTGCCAGTGGTACATGGCATTGTGGTACAGCGCACTGCCGGCTTTCTAGCGGTATATAAAACCGCACATTGATGAGGACATAGAAGGTCCTCTTTAAGTATTAAATTAGGCCATGTCCATAAAGGGCTATGATACAGACATACCCTCCCTACCTGTCAGGAGCTCTTTAACCTTTTAATAAAAAAAAGTTACAGTAGGACAATATATAGTGAAAAAAGGGGGCATGTGGACAAAAATGTAGCTGAAACGGTTACAGTATTCTATGTCAGCTGGATTAGTGAAATGTAATTTAAAAAAAAAAAATCTATTGATTTTAGTCTTAAAACACATTTGGTTAGACATATCAATAGAAAATACATTAATTCTTCAATAATTGCCCTTTACCTTTTTTTTTTTTCTTTTTGGAGTGGGAGCCCAATTCTGTCTTTTGCATGTCTGTTAGCATGGTACAGTAGTACTGTAGACTACAATCTTCCTACCTTCGTTGATTTTTAGACTAACGATAGTTTGCAATTTTATTTTCAGATTCTGCTGTATAATATACAATGTACGCAGTCTTGCACACTTTCTATCATATTGTATAATTACATACCTCGTCTTGAACATAGATTGCTGCACTTTTCTGAAAAGGTCTGCTTCTCTGTGTGGTGCCTGTAAGAAGGAGGACTATGTTGTAGAAAAGATGCTTTACTGTGTCTTGAATGATGGTCAGATACAACAGTGGGCGGTCGTGAATGTGAGCCTCTTGCTGGTGCCTGAGAAGACAGTCTGCAGGTACAAAGCAGGATAAAATGAGATCTTTAACAGTTAAAACCTTAGTTAATAGAATTCAACAAATTAATCTTTCTGCTTCAATATATATATATATATATACTAATTTCACAACCCCTGTAACTTCTCTCCATTGAGATTGGAACCATTATATACAATATACAGTATGTTGAGGATATGTTGAGTATGTAAATAGATGTAGATGTGAGAGTTTTCTACACTACGGCAGAGTTAACGTTGCTTTGTTTCATCAACATAAGATTTCCAGAATGTCCTTAAACATAGTTTTTAGTGAATTATTGTTCATATAAAGAGGACCTTTCATCATCTCCATCTCTTTGCGTCCTTCAATAAGTGCTAGCCCACAGATACTGACGCAGATGGATTTTTTTCTCTAGTTCCTACCATTCCTAAGCAATTGGTTCCATTATTTTTAGCAAGCTAATTAACTCCAGAATAGGACAGTCCACCTGAAAGTAGAGAGCCTAATTAGCATATTGTGTGCTAAATCTTAAAGAAATGATTGATCAAGACTGTACCAGAATCATGGAGCAAAGCCTATTAAATAATGCAAAATGTTGGAGATGGTAGATCAGGTAGAAGATTTACAATAAGAGTTTCTATGCTAGAGACATTAATGGTATATTGGAATAAAATGCCATAAATGTATTATCACTGCTGTTGTGACTTTTGGTACCCATATTATTCCTGAGTAGAGGGCGACGAGGCAGCCAGACATGCATAACCAGTCTGCGTTAAGATCTATGTGACCTCTAGCTATAATATTTCTTATTGTGCCCATGACTAGATATGATTTTATTCAATTTTAGCAGCCATTTCCCACAAACTCCCTTCTACTCTTCTAAAATGCTTGAATACTATGGACCTGTCCTGTCTGGTTTCCTATGGGGCTTACCTACTAATATGGTACTGCTTAGGGCTAGATCACACAGGGACACGGAGGAGGATTTTGACAGCGGAGTCCACATCATAATCCTCCTCCATACAATGTTAGTCTATGTAGACTGCTAGCTTTTTTTTTCTGCTAGCAAAAAAAACGCTCCACAAAAGCAAGGTCCAAAAAACACTTCCTAATTAGGAAGCGTTTTTTCCGGTGCCAAAATAAACCACACGTAATTTACATGTGAACTAAGCCTTAGTTTCAAACTCAGTTTTGTTCTGTATTGCACTTATGTCCCCTTTCTGCAGTGAATGACTTCATGACTATATCCTCATGGTGAAAGGTGGGTTTTTGGAGATATTCAGGAGAGATAGAATTCCAACTTCGTTGCCCAGCCAGCTTGCCTTTTCCTTTATTCTCCATTTTTTTCCCCACTATGTTTTCCTACTCTATTCATATTGTTACACTTCTATTTCTCATTCTTTTTTTATTTCACACTTTCTCCTCCACCCCTAGTTCTCTTTTCCCACAAGAGTTTTTTTCCATGCTTCCTTGTCTCTGTTCCTTTTCTTTACCCTATTCGTCACAAAAGCGAATACTCATATACACACATATAAGGTCTCAATTTTCATCTAATACAAAATAAACAAACAGATGCTTCAAAAAAATATTACAGTACCATTACTATCTTAAAAATAATTGCCTTACCAGTCCCGAATATCCTTTAGTTTCTGTATTAGAAATGGTAGAATGGTATATAACTACAAAACCTAGTACTTGCTGCAGCACACAGATAATTTTAAAAAAGTTTTTTTTTTTTTTTTTTTTAAAGAACAAGAACTGCCTATAAACATTATGTTAGGTTAATACCTAAGAAGATGACTAATCTATTGCACAATTTAAAGTGAGGCACTGCCATGTTGATTAATATCAGAGATTCTGAATCCTGTACCTGTCATGTGCTCTTCGGTCTCTCCTTTCTCCATTTGATTGTCCATTGGAGCTTGACTGTTCTCTTCTTGGACGGTCGTTGTATGATCTTTGGGAAGGTGGGTTCCTATCACTGATCACACTTCTCTGAGAGCGAGACATTGTAGTTCATGGGAATACGCAGGACTAGCACACAAAACAGCAGTCACTATCCTTTCAGTGCTGAGTTGAGAGTGACATGTCTTATGAGATACATCTGCTGCACAACAATTAGCAAAAATACAACATATTAATACCATGTGTATGGATTCAGTTCACATCACATGACACTTGTAATATTTTTTTCTACTTTAACAGTTCTATCCACATAGTTACAATAAAATACAAGTAAATATATAAGACATCTAACGTTAATGACCATCATATTAAGCTTTAGCTTCTTTATTACAGTATGTAGTATAAGGCTATGTGATCCAGTGAGTTTAAAATAAGAACCTTTTGGAAATTGTCTTTATTAAACTTTGTTTACATAATTACCACACTGACCCTTGTTCACATCTGTGTTGGTATTCCCTTCGGGGGAGTCCGCATGGGGACCCCCCCAAACGGACAACCAAACGCATTTGTAAGCGCTGTGCAGTAAAAGCACACGGATCCCCATAGACTATAATGGGGTCCGTGTGCTTGATGTGAGATCTCTGCAGGGAACATGTGGAGAGGAAAGTAGTTCGCAATCTACTTTTCTCTTCATATGTTCAGTGCAGAGATCGCACGGCAAGCACCCGGACCCCATTATAGACGCGCAAGTGAAGTCATCCAGGCTTCGGAGGGTGTGTACAGACCTTACTGAGCACGCACAGTACTCTCTGTTCGACGAAGACTTCGAGGAGCGTACTGCGCATGTGCACAATTGCGGCCTCAAAAATATGGCCGCCGGCCGGCATGCGCAGTCGGCTCTGCTAGTATCTCACTGGCAGAGCCAACTGTGCAGGTCTTGGAGATGACGCAGAAGGAAAACAATAGAGAAGGGGAGGATGCAACAGAAGAAGGAGGCATCGCTGAAGAGACTTCTCGGGCAGCAGTGGGGATGCCCCATCGCCATTTGAGCGCTGGGCCCGCCCCCATTGCTGCGAGAGAACTCATAAGCATACTGGAAAAAAACGGGATTTCTAAGGAACGGCACCGTGGAGACCACGTCTAAAGGTAAGAGACAAATAGCCTTTCTAAAGGCTATTTCAACATCTAAAGCAGAAAAAAATAACTATTTAGTGGTAGATTCCCTTTATGGATCGACCATTTCTTTGGTACCCCCCCCAATTACACCTTTCTCGAAATCGGACAACTCTGCAGTTCATGGAATCTTGCATGCGACTAATGCCAATGCACTAATACCATTGATGTTTCCTATTTAATGGCAGAAGGCGTGATGTACATCACGACTGCAGATATCTTCATTTGCATGGGGGTCCAAATACTTATTGGTAGATAGTGCATATTAGTATTGCAGTGTATAGTACAAATGATCAGACCCCCTAGAGTTCAAGGTCCCTAGGGATCTGAATATAAAAGTTAAATATAAAAAAAGCTTTTAAAAGTATAAAACGAAAACACCAAACACAAAAGTACAAATCACCCCACTTTCCCTAGATCACATAGAAAAATAAACAATAATAAACAAACACTTTTTGGGGGGGAACAAGTTGCCTTCTATAAAAAAAAAAAAAAAATGTAATAAAAAGAGTATAAACCATTAGCGCTTCCCCAAAATGGTATTAATAAAACACCATCTTGTTCCACATAAAAAGAGGCCATACCCATCTCCATACACATAAATATGAAAAATGTACAGGTGTCACAATAAGGCGACACTTTTTTTTTTTTTTTTTACAATTTTGCAAAGTTTTACATTTTTTAAAAAGTATCCAAACATTACAAATACTATATAGATTTGATATTGCTGTGATGGTACAGACACCACACAATACAGGTAACATAATTTTTACCACATACTGAATGCCGAAAAAAATCAAACCCATAAGAAATTAACACAAATGCATTTTTTCCCCCCAATTCCACCTCATTCAGATTTTTTTTCTTAATTCCTAGTACATTGAACAGGATATTGAATGATGCCATTACAAAATACGATTTGTTTTGCAAGTGATAAGCCATCATATGACTATGTGAACTGAAAAATTAAAAAATCATGGCTCTTGGAATGGGAAAAGGGAAAAACGGAGATGCAAAAACAAAAATTGTCTGAGGCATGAAAGGGTTAAAGGGATTTTCTCGGCATAATTTTTTTTATGGCCACTTCATTGGTCCCTCATACTGTATAGTGATGGGGGCTAACACCCTGTGGGGGAGACCTTAAAGTGCATGGGGTATTAAGGAGAATATTAAAGGGGTTGTCATGCTAAACTTTATTATGGTCCATCTTTAGGATAAGCCTCATATACCTGATCAGTAGGGCTGACATCCGGCCCCAACAGTAGTACATAGCGGCTTCCAGCTCCCGTCCTGTACACAATACAGGGCCGAATGCAGAAAACGCTGTCTCCTGTATAGCAGCCGGGCGCCGTCACTGCAGCTCAGCTCCCACTGACCTCAATAAGTGCTGAGATGCAGTGAAAGTGCCCAGCCCCTATATAGTGCATGGAGCGTTCTACTTTCAGCCCCCAGGGTCTGTGCATCAGCTCTTACTGATCAGGTATTTATGGTGTATCCTAAGCCTGGACAACCCTTTTAATATCCCCCCCAATCCCACACTTTAATGTCCCCCCACAGAATATTAGCTCCGATCACTGCCCCTACACAATATAATGAATACATGGGGGACTAGTGAAGGGGCCACTGTATACCGGGGACCAGTGAAGTGGCCAAAGTATGGGGGGATAGTAAAGGACCCTCTGTAGGGGATAAATTGTAACCCTTTCCCGCTCTGTGGCATACTATTATGTTGTGCTGAGCGTCTAGTTAATGCTCAGCAATGTAATAATATGGCGCTGTAATGCTGCAGACACAGCCTGTGGCATTACTTCTGGCACTTGGCTGTATTATACAGTCGAGCCCCAGGGCTAGCTGTTGGAGTTGGAAAATACTCTGACTCTGGAGGATTAACCCCTCAGATGCCGTATTCAATGGCGATTACAGAATCTGAGTTGTTCGGGGACATTGCAGGGGCATTTGACTGAGGAGGCATTATATTGTTCCAGGGCGGAAGAAAAGTTGTATATGCAATACTTTTTTTTTCCATTACAAAAGTAAAGAAACTTGATGGAAGTTTGTTTACTTTTGTGTTCTGCACTTGGACTGCAGTTTTAGCTCAGTAGTTAAAATAAAATAAATTAGCAACACAACAAAAAAAAATCTCAGTGTAGTTTTGACCTTAGTTACATACAAGTTAATAATAATTATTTTATTTCTATAGTGTCAACACATTCTGAAGCACTTTACAAATCAAGTTGCATTTAGTTTATGCAGAGGTTTCAGTACGTGTCTCTGTCTTGGGAGTTGCTCATTTTATAGCCTTATATGACAGTTAACAGTAAAACTACTAGACGAGACAATCTCAGGGCTGCCTGTTTACAAATGTTCACTAGAAATTAAATGGCAACTTATCATATTAATTTCCCCAGTGCTACAAACCTTGTTATATCCTTCTGATAACTTACCTTACTCCCTCCAGGGTCGTCTTCTTCAACTCGTCTTTTGGTTAAAATGTCTGCATGTTGTTGTTAACACCTTGAGATCTCTGACAGCAGAGAGGGATGTAGTTTCAGGAGAACAGGTGGGACTGGTCTGACAACTGTTCAGAAGTAGGTTGGAACTGGTTAGTTTAACATTACACACAAGCACCACCTCTAACTCACCTAGTTTCTGGCAAAATAGCTTCATGGATGATCTTGTCATTCACTTCTGAAATATTTTCTGTAGTTTAGATATCTTAGAATACATATGACATAAAGTTGCTTTGGGGTTACGGTTATTTCTTACTCTTTACACAAGTACATAGTATGTGTGTATATCTGATCTGTCCAGATTCACAGTTACAAGGCTGAACTTGTAATCCTTCCTGGGTTTACTTTAGAAATAATAAAATAATTTGTTAGGCTAAGGGTAGCTGCACACGACTGAGTTACACCTGTGAAACTCCGTACACGTTTTAGCCAGATTTTCCTGTCTTTAACTTCATATTGGGAGTAGGGTTCATATCAGTATAGGTATCTATGATCTATGATCTAGGAGTCCCTGCCTCCCAGCAACATACTGTCCCATACTATAATTGCTATGGGACAGTATGTTGCTGGGAGGTAGGAACTCCTACCATCAGAGATAACTAAGATGCTAAGAGTCCCGTTGCCAGCATTAAATTCAAGCTGGTAAATCTGGCTAACACACAGATTCAGTATTACGGGTGAAAATCCTTCGTCAGCAGCTACCATTAGGGTAACTTCACACGGGGTTTTTTGGTCAGGATTTTGAGGCCATATCCGCCTCAAAATCCTGACCAAATAGAGGACTCCCATTTAAATCAATGGGAGTCGGTCAGTTCTTTTTTCCTGGAGCCATTTACTCTGGCTCTCGGAAAAAAGAAGCGACATGCTTATTCTTTCAGGTGGATTCGCCTCGAGACATGTGCCTGAAGACACTCCGTCCCAACTAGGCCTATTCATTTGGGCCTAATCCAAAGTGGAGTGCACGACAGGTTCCGGAACAAAAAACCCTGTGTGAACTTACCCTAAGGCCTCATGTAACGGATAAAAGCGAAAAAGCACTGCAGGAAAACGATTTCCGCTGTGGACTTTCTGCTTCATTTATACCTATAGGGAAACCTCTGGTGTATCCATAGGTATAATTGACATGCTGCGATTTTCCAAAAACACGACAGTTTAGAAATCGCTGCATTTCTGCTCAATATATTTTTCTGCAATTTTCTAGATCCCATTGACTTTGCAAGGACCCCAGCCTTAGAAGTTGTGACAGCTCTAACCCCAAAAAGTATAATGTCTGTAAAAACGTAGGTATGAGTAGCAATATAGAGTCATATTTGCTAATGCTGATATACAGTACCTTATGTTTACCCTAAACTTGGCCTAGGCCTCTAATGTGGTTGTAATGGTAAACTTGATTTGACCTGAACTGTTCTATATGAATGAGTTCTGATTTAAAAGTACAGGGGCCAATGAGGAGCACTACTTCTTCACTGAGGACCACGGGGGAGAATTATTAGGTGGCTAGGGGCCACTGAGGAGCCATATACTGTGTGCTGGACCACTGAGGAGCCATATACTGTGTGTTGGACCATTGAGGAGCTATATAATGTGTGTTGGGCGACTGGGGAACATGATATTATGGGGGGGGGGGGGAATCTGTAAGGGGGCATGTGGATGGTAAAAGATACATTTTTTATGTGGGATGTTTGGGGGGGGAAGCATAGTATGATTTAGGTTTGAGTGTACATTCACATGGAGCTATTGTGGTGCAGTTGAAAGTGCTTAAAAATGCATACCATTTTGGTGCATTCTAGATTTAAAAGTGAAACAAATTTAATTAACGTTTCAACTGTAAATTCAAAAAACTGTCCTAAAAAGCACATCCAAATTGCAGTTTTTTTGTTGTTTTTTTTGTAAAAATATTAGATTTTGTCCAGGGGTACCTTGAATCTAAAAAGGTTGGGAAACACTGACATAGATTCAGGTTAGTGTTGGGGTCGCTGAGAGGCTGAACATTATATTAGTCACATGATGAGTGAATAAAAGACTTTTTTGCATTAATTGTGGAATGCTGCTTCTTTCTTCATTTATTTCTTGGAGTAACCTTGAGTCGGGATACTAGCAGCTATTTCATACCTCTATTGCTGTTACAAAGTGTTGCCCCTGTATCTACAATATTTTGATATTGATGATGTAGACTATTTTGTTTTGACTCCAAATCAATCAATTTAAGCTATTCGGTTCTAGAAGAGCTATTTTATCCAGAAGGACTCTAGATAAGAAGAACCACTTTAGAATTCCCCATTTCAGTTAAATATTTACATAGTTTTAGTTTTCACTTATATCTAAGTCCTCAGAGCAGAGCTGTTTTAACCATAAGTGGAGCTGCACTGCATATGTACCATGCATCAGATCATCCTTCTAAATTTTAGACTTGGTGTAGATGTCTTTATTGAACCCAAACCTATAAAATACATCAGGATTTACTGCATAATCAATCGTTACATAAAAATGATGCACCGTCATTGCAGCTTTACTCATTTTTTCACAGAAATGTCAAACAATACTCCTGTTAGAAGAGGAGGAGAATGGAAGACTGAGCAGAAGAAAGGTGGCACAGGATGGATGAGAACGCTGTGTTGAGCACACAGGGGGAACGCTCTCTATGATTTCTGAGTACAATTAACATAAATAAGAAAAGAAGAGAAATTCAAAAACGGCGGCACAGACCTTCAAGAAAAAGGCGATGAATAGCCTTTATAAAGGCTATTCCTATATGCTTTTAGTTTAAAATTTTTTGAAGGGACTAGCTAGAGGAGCAATTCCCCAGTAGTTGCTGGAAAACCCTGGAGGGAGGGGCACAACAATTCAGTGAGCCCTAAGCTGAACCCACCATTGCCCCTACCTGCTTGCCTCACTGCCCTAGGCGGCCGAGAACAACTGGTAGACAAAGCCCTTCCTGTATAGGTGACAACAAAGAACACAGACAAGACAAACAACACAAAAGAGAGGTCAGCTAGCCAAAGGTCCAATAACAGTCGAGCAACGCAGTACAGAATCAAACCCAAGAGAATAGTCAAGAAGGAAAGCCAGAGGTCAGTAATACAATGGTAGCAGAAGAGGAGCTTAGCAGGGACAAAGTCTAAGAACAGAGTCAATAGCCAGCAAGTCTATATGGGCTGATGGCCTGTATATAGGAAGACCCACCCTAGGCTTGATTGGAAGACAGGCTGTCAATCACACAGGCAAGGCTAGCATTAACAATTTGATGAACAGAGAGAAACAAGGTGCAGGACATGGGTGTGGTAGAAATACAATTACAGAGATAGGCAATAGAGCAGTGTTCACACAGTGCAAAAAAAATCTCTAAGCTCGGAATCAAACTGCACACGTCTCCTGCACCGCAGAATGCGAGCAGAGGGTGGCACAGTGACCCATACAGGCAGAGACGTTACACCCTTTAATAGAAAAAGTTGTGTAACTGAAGCTGTATAAACCTGTCACCAGCCATTAGCTGTGAATTACCAGATACTAAATGCAAGGCGTGTAGTGTAACGTCTAAAGGGAAAGGAAAGGATCTGAGGAACAGAGGAGGAAGGATAAAAAGAGATAGGGCCCGATCACACGGGCACAGTGGGGGCAGATTATGGTGCGGAATCCACGTCATAATCCGTCCTTTCACAATGGTGATCTATGGAGAACGCTAGCGTTCTTTTTTTTCCGCTAGCCATATGTTGCCGCTAGCGGAAAAAAGAAGCAACATGGCCTTTTTTGAGGCGGATTCCGCCTCATGAAGGCAATAGAAGTGAATGGGAGGCAGAAACTGCGTTGCGGTATTTGGTCACGGTTTTTGGCAAAAACCGTGACACGTTTTTTACGGTCCATTCACTTTGGGAGGGGAAATCCGCCTGGCGTTTTATGAAGCGCTTTTTACCAAAAACCGCTCCAAAAAATGTCTCAAGGTCCAAAAACCGTTTCCTAATTAGGAAGCAGTTTTTTTCCGGACCGAATTACTCCACACATAATTCACGTGTCAATTTAGCCTTATTGTTCTACACCTCTGCACACTACACAGTAATCAGGTCATGTGATAAGCTTGACCAAACAGATGTGATTGTAGGGCACTCTGGAAGCTGCTGTAGTTGAGGATTAATTGGAATATCTAGGGTAAAGTGTTCCAGAGCATTGATGCAGCTCGAGAAAAGTTCAGTTAACAGAGGATGCAATTCTAAGGTCATTGGCAGACCAAAGTGGACAATTAGGGTGGTTGACAGTGACAAGAGAGGAGATATAGGGGGAGTAGCGCTATGGATGGATTTGTGGGTCAGAGTGATAACACTGGTCAACAGCCAAAATGTTTCGGGCATCAAACCAGTTGTTCTTAACTAATTTTGGGGTGCTGAGATTGAAATTGATGCTAAAATTTTAAAATTGGCTTTACTTTTCATGATATAGACGTGCATTTTATATTTCTATTTATATTTGGTTAAGAAAGCCTACCACCTGTATTTTGGCTGCAAAATAGGCAACCAGGAAAAGAGTTGGGCTCCACATATATGCTGTAATACATGTTCTTCAAATCTCAGACAGTGGTTGAACCGAAAGAGACAGTCTATGCCGTTTGCAGTGCCAATGGTCTGGAGAGAGCCATCTGACCATAGTGACAATTGCTACTTCTGCAAGGTGCCTCCAATTGGGAAAGGAATTTCAAAAAGAAAGAAGTGAACTTTACAGTATCCGAATATTCCATCTGCGATACGCCCAGTAGCTCATTCTGAAGAATTGCCAGTTCCAAATGCTCCAGAAACATTCTCGCTCGATTCCACTGATGAGGAAGAAGAAGGAGTTTGTCATGAACCATCTACCTCGTCAGATCCAGACTTTCCTGCATCACTCTCCACTGAACCGCACCTTATATCGCAAAGTGAACTTAACGATCTTGTTAGAGATCTAGACCTGCCCAAGAGTAAGGCTGAGCTCTTAGGTTCCAGACTTCAACAGTGGAATCTGTTGGCAGATGATGTTCGAATTTCTTTCTTTAGGAACCGTCAACAGTCTCTTGTCCAATTCTTCTTCATGGAGGGTGATCTTGTTGTATGCAGTAACGTTTGTAGTTTAATGGATGCTCTCAAAATCAGCTATAACCCCGATGAGTGGAGGCTATTTATCGATTCATCAAAGCTGTCTGAAAGCTGTCTTACTTCACAATGGCAATGCACTACCATCTGTTCCAATTGGTTATGCTGTTCACATGAAGGAAACCTATAACAACATGAAAGAGCTCTTGAGATGCATAAACTATGATCAACATCTGTGGTGCTCTGTGGTGACTTGAAGGTGGCAGCGCTAGTGCTTGGTCTACAGGGAGGATACACCAAGTACTGCTGCTTCCTATGTGAGTGGGACAGTCGTGCAAGATCAGAACACTACAAGAAAAGAGACTGGCCACTCAGAAAGTCACTGCAGCCAGGGACTAAAAATGTTATGCATCCAGCACTTGTTCAAGCAGGAAAGATTCTGTTACCTCCTTTACATATCAAGCTTGGTCTTATGAAGAATTTTGTAAAGGCAATGGATAGAAATGAAGAGGCATTCAAATATCTCCTCTGTAAGTTTCCAAGGTTGAGTGAAGCGAAGATAAAAGCAGGAGTCTTTATTGGTCCTCAGATTCGTATGCTTCTTCAAGATGACGAGTTTTACCATTTGCTGCGTGGCAAAGAAAAGACTGCATGGGAAGCATTCAAGTTAGTTGTGACTAATTTCTTGGGAAACACCAAAGCAGATAATTATGAAGAGTTGGTTGAAAATCTCCTGAAGGCATATAAAAACCTGGGATGTAAAATGTCTTTAAAGATTCATTTCTTACACTCTCATCTAGACTTCTTTGCACCAAACTGTGGAGCGGTGAGCGATGAACATGGTGAACGATTTTATCAGGAAATTGCGACTATGGAAAAGAGATATCAGGGTAAATGGAACCCATCAATGCTTGCAGACTACTGCTGGACAATTATCAGAGACAATCCCATGTCTGAATACAAGAGACGTGTGTAAAGGAGCCGAATAGCAATTCAATAAGGATCTACGTTCCAAAGTTCAATAAACATACTTCATTTGTAAAAAATTCTTAGATATGACTATAAATTATAGTTGATTTTAGATAGAACTAAGTTTCCTAAGAATATATTTCCAAAATTTTAAAAACAGTAAACTTGCACCTCTATTATTGCAGAAGTAATAAATATGTATCATATTCTATACAATTCACAAAACAGTAAAATGAGAATCCTTCGATATCATAGAAACTAGAGCCAATTGACAGTTTTCCTTGTGATATTTGAATTCAGCACATAAAGATCATTAGGGAATGACTCATTTCATTTCAGAAACAAACAACTTTTGAAAATTTGTTGACCAGTGTAATTTTATATTGTATTCTATGGCTGATGGGCAACCAATACATCGACTGACACAAGGTAGATGCGTCTGTGTACTGATTTGACAGAAAGATGAGTCTGGCGGCTGCATTCAAGACAGATTGTAGTGGGGAGAGTTTAGTAAGAGGAAGCCCAATTAGAAGAGAATTGCAATAGTGAGGACAAGAGAGAGAACCAGCACAACAATGAGGGATTTAGATGTTTCCACAGTGAGAAAAGGGCGAATTCTAGAAATGTTTTTGAGGTGCAGGTGGCAAGAGCGTGCAAGTGTGTGAATATGTGTGGTAAAGGTAATATCTGAATCAAATACAACCCCAAAACAGCAAGCACAGTGTAATAGTGAAGTCACAGACAGAAATGGAGATATCAGGTTTAGGTCAGTTAGAAGATGGAGGGAATACAAGAAGTTCATATTCAGATAAAGAGAAGACATGATGATAGAGACATCAGAGAGGGATAATGTTATGGGATGAGGTATATAGTTGGGTGTCATCTGCATAAAGATGGTATTGAAAGCCAAATTTGTGAATGGTTTGTCCAACTGGAGTTTTGTACAGAGAGAAGAGGAGAGGACCTAGGACGGAGCCTTGAGGAACCCCAACTGCAAAGGGCAGAGGAATAGAAGTAGCCCCCGCGAATGATACACTAAATGAGTGGTCATAGAGATAGGAAGAAAACTGAGAGAGAGTGTTTTCTCTGAGGACACTAAAGTGTAGCATAGTGAGGAGTTTGTGGTCTACAGTGTCAAATGCTGCTGAGAGATCAAGAAGAATCAGTAGTGAATAGTTCCCTTTAGATTTAGCCATCAGGAGACTGTTGGAGACCTTTGTGAGGGCCATTTCTGTAGAGTGCAGTACACGAAAACCTGATTGTAAGGGGTCCAGAAGAGAGTTTGTAGAGAGATAGTGGATTAGGCAGGACTATACCAGGCATTCCAGGAGTTTAGAGATGAAGAGATTAGAGACAGGTTGGTAGTTAGCAGTACAGGATGGGTCAAAGGAGGGTTTTTTCAGTAGTGGGATTATAGCAGAGTATGCCGCTCACTGAACAAGCATTTATTAGAGTAGATATGGGGGGTTAGAGAAATGGAGAGACATCAGGAGGACTAGGCAGATAGGAGGGGTAGAAAGGGTTCTGAGAAAAGTGAGTTTAATTCTGCTTCCAAAGTAGATTACTAAATTGGGTGGTGATGCAAGGATGTCAACCTAAGGGATGTCTGCCCTAGTGGACATTACTTTCCATACATCTGGGAGGATATCCTAACTAGCAGTCAAGAGGATGGTACTGCAGACAGGCCAAGACAATTAGTTGCTATAGGGCATTCTATAATCAGGGAGATGGATAAAAGAATTTGTTGTAAAAACTGCCTGAGCAGGCTTCTCGTGGTTAGGCCGCTTCAGCCTCCTGAAGATGAATCCCCTCCCCTTTTCTACTCTACCTCTTCCAAACGGTCCCTGCTATTCTCCCTAAAGAGTTTCTCTACACCTCTCTCCCATATGTTACACACTAAGCAGGGGCGTAACTACCGTGGTAGCAGCAGTAGCAGCTGCCACAGGGCCCGGGCCATTAGGGGGCCCGGTGACAGCCGCTACCGCTGCGGTTTTTTTCAATAGGCAGTTACGGGCCCTATTCACTTGCCGATCCTGGCTGGGCCGGGATCGGCAAGTGACACCGCGGGCCCCACAGAGGCTATCATTATACTCGGGGGTCTTTGCAGACCCCCGAGTATAATGACCAGCGGATCGGGAGAGGTAATAAACATAAAAAACTGTTACTTACCTCTCCGCGATCCTGCCAGGCCTCCGTCCTACTGCTGTCTGACGTCTCTGACGTCACATGAACCCGGCATGCTTCCCGGGTCATGTGACGTCCGACGTCATTAACGAAGGACGCGAGAGGAGGACAGTACAGCACAGGAGCCGGGGAACAGGTAAGAAGCAACAGTGGGGTTTTTTTTTATTCCCGATTTAGTCTCCGATTATTATACTCTGGGGTCTGAAAAGACCCCAGAGTATAATAATTGTTTATGGGTGTCCACAGAGGGACACTATTGGGGTTAACACTGTGTGTGCAGGGGACACTATAGGGGTTAACACTGTGTGTGCAGGGGACACTATAGGGGTTAACACTGTGTGTGCAGGGGACACTATAGGGGTTAACACTGTGTGTGCAGGGGACACTATAGGGGTTAACACTGTGTGTGCAGGGGACACTATAGGGGTTAACACTGTGTGTGCAGGGGACACTATAGGGGTTAACACTGTGTGTGCAGGGGACACTATTGGGGTTAACACTGTGTGTGCAGGGGACACTATTGGGGTTAATACTGTGTGTGCAGGGGACACTATTGGGGTTAATACTGTGTGTGCAGGGGACACTATTGGGGTTAATACTGTGTGCAGGGGCAAGTAAGTAAGGGACATAATAGAGTGCGGAGGAGGGGGTCAGTCGAGGTCTTCGGCGTCAGTTGGGATGGGGGGGGGGCCCCATGTCAAAAGTTCGCCACGGGGCCCCGCCATTCCTAGTTACGCCACTGACACTAAGTGATAGGTGATTGTACTCTCTATACAGTACAACATCACATCTGGCAACCTAGACTTTCCTGCAGCCCTCTCCACAACCTTCCTCTCTCGCTCTACTGTACAAACACCCCTCATGTTCTCTCACACACTCTCCTCAACCTCATTTCCCACAGATCCCTTAAAGTGCTTGGAATCTCACCACATACTGGCAATACCTACAGCTGCATTACCTTAAAAAAGAAACAGAACCTTCACAGGCCCCTTTCCCCATTCGAGCTCCTGTGCACGTCCCTATCACCTCACTCCGCCCAATCTTGACTAGGTATAGTTTTTTTTCAGTGATAAGGGAAACCTTCTGCCACCATTTACTGCAAGTTCGGAGAGGGGACTTTTCCTCCAGATATGTGGCTCTCTTCCTCCTATCCTATCCTTAGGTTAGGTCAGACCTGGGCAATGTACGGCCCACGGGCCACATCCGGCCCTCTGACTGCTTCTATCCAACCCACATAGCTAGTGGAAGGTTTTTCAAGGACCTGTGATGATGTCAGGAGGATGTCACCAGGATAGGCTATGACTTGTTAGTGGGCGGAGCCACATGGGACTGTGTGCTTGCAGCAAGCTGCCGGCAATGGGGACTGCCGGATGATAAAGAGAGAAGAGACAGCATGTGTGAGCAAGAGAAGGGGGGACTAGGGGCAGATGTAGGGGGGCAGTTAAACTGAATGCACATGGAGAGGGGACATTAAACTGGGGGCAAATGAAGGGTGACATTAAACCTGGGCAGCTGGAGGAGGATATTAAACCGTGGGGGGTAGCTGGAGGGGGACATGTCTGCCTCTAGTTGCCCCCAGTTTAATGTCCCCCTCCAGCTGCCCCAGTTTAATGTCCCCTCTAGTTTAGGGAAACGTTATAATGTAGGTGGGGGGGGGGGGGTATAATGATAGGGTGACTGTAGGGGGATTTTACTTTGTGGGACACATGGAAAAATGATTGCGAATGGGCGGAGTCAGCGGAGAAGTGGGTGAAGCTAAATTTGCAGCGATGCGCTTGGCCCTCTAGAACCGTTACAAGTTCTCATGTGGTCCCATGGGAAAATTAATTGCCCACCGCTGGGTTAGGTCATTAATATGAGATCAGTGGGGGTCCAACACACAGGGCTCCAGATGATCAGCTGTTTTCAGGTGAAGATGGCACTTGTGCAAGTGGCATGACCCCTTCTCTATGTACAGTCCTATGAAAAAGTTTGGGCACCCCTATTAATCTTAATCATTTTTAGTTCTAAATATTTTGGTGTTTGCAACAGCCATTTCAGTTTGATATATCTAATAACTGATGGACACAGTAATATTTCAGGATTGAAATGAGGTTTATTGTACTAACAGAAAATGCGCAATATGCATTAAACCAAAATTTGACCGGTGCAAAAATATGGGCACCTCAACAGAAAAGTGACATTAATATTTAGTAGATCCTCCTTTTGCAAAGATAACAGCCTCTAGTCGCTTCCTATAGCTTTTAATCAGTTCCTGGATCCTGGATGAAGGTATTTTGGACCATTTCTTTCTACAAAACAATTCAAGTTCAGTTAAGTTTGATGGTCGCCGAACATGGACAGCCCGCTCTCAAATGATCTGAAAACAAAGATTGTTCAACATAGTTGTTCAGGGGAAGAATACAAAACGTTGTCTCAGAGATTTAACCTGTCAGTTTCCACTGTGAGGAACATAGTAAGGAAATGGAAGACCACAGGGACAGTTCTTGTTAAGCCAGAAGTGGTAGGCCAAGAAAAATATCAGAAAGGCAGAGAAGAAGAATGGTGAGAACAGTCAAGGACAATCCACAGACCACCTCCAAAGAGCTGCAGCATCATCTTGCTGCAGATGGTGTCACTGTGCATCGGTCAACTATACAGCGCACTTTGCACAAGGAGAAGCTGTCAGGGAGAGTGATGAGAAAGAAGCCGTTTCTGCACGTACGCCACAAATAGAGTTGCCTGAGGTATGCAAAAGCACATTTGGAGAAGGCAGCTTCATTTTGGAAACAAAAATTGAGTTGTTTGGTTATAAAAAAAGGCGTTATGCAATGCGTCCAAAAAGAAACAGCATTCCAAGAAAAACACATGCTACCCACTGTAAAATTTGGTGGAGGTTCCATCATGCTTTGGGGCTATGTGGCCAATGCCGGCACCGGGGATCTTGTTAAAGTTGAGGGTCGCATGGATTCCACTCAGTATCAGCGGATTCTTGAGAATAATGTTCAAGAATCAGTGACGAAGTTGAAGTTACGCCGGGGATGGATATTTCAGCAAGACAATGATCCAAAACACTGCTCCAAATCAACTCAGGCATTAATGCAGAGGAACAATGACAATGTTCTGGAATGGCCATCCCAGTCCCCAGACCTGAATATCATTGAACATCTGTGGGATGATTTGAAGCGGGCTGTCCATGCTCGGCGACCATCAAACTTAACTGAACTTGAATTGTTTGTCCAAAATACCTTTATCCAGGATCCAGGAACTGATTAAAAGCTACAGGAAGCGACTAGAGGCTGTTATCTTTGCAAAAGGAGGATCTACTAAATATTAATGTCACTTTTCTGTTGAGGTGCCCATACTTTTGCACCGGTCAAATTTTGGTTTAATGCATATTGCGCATTTTCTGTTAGTACAATAAACCTCATTTCAATCCTGAAATATTACTGTGTCCATCAGTTATTAGATATATCAAACTGAAATGGCTGTTGCAAATACCAAAATATTTAGAACTAAAAATGATTAAGATTAATAGGGGTGCCCAAACTTTTTCATAGGACTGTATATTGCCAGCCATCAGTTTTATAGCATGCAACATAATTACAGCTTGTAATAAAATTATATGGCCATTATACTGTAAAACAGATGCTAGGCGATGTAAATAGTGAAGTGGACAAAGTGCTTGCACAAGCGCTGCGGTCCCTTTAAATAGCTGTTCATCAAGGGTTTTGGGTGGTGAACCCCACTGATCTCTTGTTGATAACCTACCCTGAGGATAAATCATCACTAAAATCTAACTGGAAAAACCTTTTAGAGCTGTTACTCACTGAAAAGTTGACAGCGGACAGACAAAGCCTGATAACCTGACCAATGTTTCCTATGTGATGCTCTGGTAGCAGGCATTGGCGCTCATCTGTGCTGCTCAGAGAGTTCAGTACAGTAAACTTTTCATGCTAAAGATGAGTGCTGATGTCTGTTACTGGAGGTGTATTAGGTTCACATAGGAGAGAGTGATCAGGAAATCAGGCTTTCCACCACTGCAGTCATGATGATGCAGGACCCAGCTATCTCCAGCTGGCCATAGACCCTCAACTCCTCAACAGTCCATCTTTTGCAACTGTAGTCATTATGCCCCTTCTTTTCCCTTATCATGTGGACAGGAAATAAATGTACTTAATGGTAAAACTCCTTTACGCCACTTGGGGCCTTAAGGTACATTCACATCTAAATCAAATGCTCCATTTTGAGTCTCTAGTGCAGAGTCCATCTAACATCATGGATGAAAAAGTTCTGCAAGCAGGATTTTTTTCTGGCAAAGTGATTGCGAAAACAACTGATGTCCAAAGAATCCTGTTATATTCAAAGGGGTTTCTTGGGATTGGGTTCCTGTTAATTTTTAAAACAAATCCGTTTTAATATTAATTCCATACCATGCTACAATAGAACAGAAGAATGCTTTAAAATGATGCAAGTGTAAAGCACCCTATGTCTGATGCTGGAACTGAACCAAAACACTTTACTTACATCAGTTCTAGTCAGTGCATCTCTGTAAATATCCAGCATGGTCCTGGTTCTGCAGATAGAGGTCATATTATCACCAGTAATGGTATTGCTTCTTACTAGCCTCTGCCCACGACTTCGTCTGCGGGTTGTTGGAGTGGATGATCCGCCTATATTCAGCAAATTGCTGCCGTCGATGGTTTGCCTGCTCTGGCGTTTCGGTAGCTGTCAAGATTTCCTGCTGCTGAACTTGAACTCGCACCGTGCCTGTGATTGTTCCGGCAACTCAGCAGCTCACTGGGACGCCATATAATGAGCGTGTTGTTGGTGTTGATGATCCACTTGCTCTGGGGTTTCGACAGCTGTCAAGTTGGCCTGTAGCTGAAGGCGTTCCTTGTGGTGTGCCAGGGAATGTTCCAGCATCTCAGCAGCTCACTGGGCTCCATATAATGAGCGTGTTGTTGGCGTTGATGATCCGCATGCTCTGGTGTTTTGGCAGCTCTCAAGCTGGCCAGTTGCTGAATTTGTTCCTCGTGCTGTGCCCGTGATTGGCTTCCTTCATAGCTCTTGTTGTTTGCGACAAATTAGATTTTCTTTTTCCAGGCATTTTTAAAATTCACAAACTGCCAATTTGGATTAAAGGTGTTTGCCCATGTCAGTTTGTCTGCACTGCCTGGAGCAGATCAGATAATATGCAAATGTGTGTACATAAACCACTGAGGGTTAGTGTGTGTTTACACAGAGAGATAACAGCCGTGGGACCTGAGATAAGGCTGCTGCAGGAGCAGTGTAATATAGTATGTGAACATAAATTCATAACAGTCGTGAAGCCATGTCATTTACCGGGATAAAAAGTAGCCTATATTTTAATCGACGTTACAATCGATCTGTGTGCCGAATAATATTAGATTAGAAGATTAGATAGATTAGATTAGTAGGATAGGATAGGATAGGATAGGATAGGATAGTAGGATAGGATAGGATATACACATAACAGTTTACACCAAAAAGCCAAATGAAACATCAGGTATTCTTTGCTTTGCAGCAACCATACAGGGCAGCAGATTACCTGCTGGCAGGTCCATGGCTTCAAATACTTGTATGATGTGTGTAAACCCAACCATAGTCCCTTGTTGGTTGGCTCGGCTTGTTGCTGGAAACCCCAAGGCAGTATGAATTTTTTTTTACAAAAAAATTAGAGAAATGGACTACAAGGCTTGGTTCACATCTGCATTAGTGTCCGCCACAAAAACCGCCCGAAATCAGCAGAGAGAAAAAAAACTTGCACGGAGGACTTTTCTTCTGCTGGTTTCAGGCTAAAAATGGCGAAAACCTGACAGACATCCAGCAGACCAAATTATAGTCTATAGGATCTGTGAGTGTCCACGGGTAACCTCTGTTTTAGCGGCCTGGCTCTCTGTCTTTTGGGTCCACTGGTGGACCTGAACAGCAGTGAAGTCAGTGCATGCGTGAACCTAGCCTAAGAGTCTTAAGAAGGCTCTTATTTTATGTCTTTTATATCTACTGGCTAATATGGTATAAAGATGTGAATTTTTTTGCTTAAACAAAAACAGACAATAGCAATAATGACAACTATAGCAACTATGTCATAATGACGATTACAAGCTGCAAGGAATGAATTTACATTTCCTTTTGCCAACAATGAAATATACGGTATAAACAATATGCACTAATGTCCTACTTACATATTACTTCCGTATACCCGGGGGACAAGTGTTTTTGCTGCTTTTTAAAAGTTATTGTAACAGCATACTAGTGCCACCTAGTGGACAGACAAGTTAAAATTCATATGTTCCTTGAGTCTATAGATGTGCGTTTTTCTTGTATCTTTGTGATCATTAGTCTTGATTCTGAATTCTAAAAATAAAATAATAACAAGTGTAACACTTCACTGGTAATATTTGCTGCTTAAAGCTCTTTGTGCCTGTGTAGCAGGCACCGGTGATCAGTCAATGGGATTTGGATGATTCCATTATGGTGCTCAAGGTGGCCATCATCACACTCCTACCATGGTCGATGTGCTGCTTCACTATTTAGACACCACCTCCAGCAGGTCATCTGGAGTCTCCTACCTGCAGAGAAATAACACACATGACACTGGTTTCCTCCTTACTACAGAAAATTTTCTAGTACAGCACGCGGGTGACAAAGTAAACATGCAAGCCTCTGGGCTGTCGAGTTGGCTAACATACTTCTGTTGTCTCAGGGGGTGCACTGTCAATCACCTCGTGATCCTGGCTCCCACCATCCAAGTGTATACTTTTTCTCATTCACTACCACAAGCTCTCATACTCGCCTTAGCTTACCTAGCCTTCTAGATATTCTCTTCGATAAGCTGACCTCCTGCAAACCATATTTTAGGTTAAAGTCTCACTTTACAGAAATGCAGGGGTTTTTTATGCAGATTTTGCTGCACTTTTTTGAGACAAAGCCAGGAGTGGATTGAGCAAAAGATACAAGTATAAGAGCTTCCTATATCTTCTGCATTCATTTTGTAACCATTCTTGGTTTTGGATCTGCAATGTGGTGCCTGAAACTTAGGGTCCATTCACACAAGTTTTTTGGCGAGGAAATGTTTTTTCCTCCTGCACAGTGTATGGGCCTTGAAAAAAACGCTAGCGGTTTTTCCACGCGATATTTGCCAATTCCACGTGGATTTTCCACCTCCCATTGACTGCGTTGGTTTTTGCAGGTGGAATCCGCCTGAAGGAAGCTTTTTTTTCACTAGCAGAAAAAATCCGCTAGGTGTTTTTTCCACATGGATTCTGACACGGATTCAGTGACAAAATCCTTGCCAAAAACTCTGTGTGAAGGGACCCTTAGTCTTCCAGTCTCCAAAGTATGGCAAAGGCACTTAAATATTAGGCCAACTCCCACCCATGGTAGCTAGGATAATGCCTGACTTCAGTGAGTCATACCACAGAGGATCTACGGTGGTGCAAAGGAAGACCATTATGTCACTGCAAATTCAGCAGAGTGTTTTTCTGCAACGTAAAAACGAATTAAATGCACAGAGATTTTTCTGCGCATGAAAAGCTCCTCTTTTAAACCAGAATAATAAAGCGGTGATCCACCAGATTAAAGACATGTGCCATATAGGGACTTGTGTTATTCATTCATGCAGGAAAAAACAATATTGGTGCCATTGTCACTGGCAGTGCTGCCCAGTTGGTGTTGTTGAGGAGCCATACAATGGGATACTTGCTGCAGGATAGAGCAAAGCAGTGTGGCTCCTCTGATCCAGTTCCATTAATTGCAAAACCGCATGGTGATAGCAGTGATGGTGAAGATCACCCTGGTGAAGATCGTGGTGGGAAACAGTCCAGAAAGGTGGATCCAGAGGAGGTGGATGGGTCCTGCATGGTGTTGTAACTGGATCTACACAATCAAGGTGGAATTAGCTAGAATTAGCACCAGTCGTTTCTAGGATGTGGCCTCTTAAAACATTGACCCAGTGACCCATGAAAGCCATGTATTGTCCTTGTTCATAATTGCCGATAGTGACATGCACCTTTCTCGAGACTGACGTACCCAAGGAAAGGCCCACTTTCCCTGACATATGGCAATATAAAGCAGGGACAGCTTTCCTAGAGAAAGAATAACAGCTAGATATCCTCCATCGAAGTTGGCGAAATCCACTGTAATCCACTAGGTGGTATGGCAGCGACTGCACCAACAACTTGCTGTCTCCTGGCCTCACATTTTAAATATGTGAGGCCGGTCTATTACAGCAGATGCCGGGGACTGTCTTAGCTGCCGGGGCCTGCAGATTGCCATGCTCCTGCCGCTGAAGAAAACCAGCGGTGGCACTAGCGCGGCCATGCTGCAAATCCGCTCCTCCTCCGCAGGTCCCGGCAGTTAGTTAGCCCCGGGGCCGGTCCCCACCGGCCCCAAACCTTTAGTGATGCAGGCCGGCTCCTGCACGGCGAGGCCGCAAGAGCCGACCTGTTCCGATGACAGCCGGGAACCTAATGAAGGCTCCCAGGCCTGTCATAGATATATATTACTATGTATACACTTGTATTGCCGTCTATGGGACTTGCAATCAAATGATTGCAGGTTCAAGCCCCCTAGGCGGGGATAATAAAATAGTAAAAAAAAAAAAAAAAACACTTAAAAAAAAATATAATAAAAAATAAAATAAATAAAAGTTCACCTCCTTTCCCTAGAATACATATAAAAGTATAACATTACTGTGCTAAACCGCCGGGTTTTTCTCACCGTTTTGCCTCTGATTTAAATAAAAGGTGATCTAAGCAATAAACATTTCCCAAAATGGTATAACTAAAAAGTACATCTGGCCCCACAAAAAAAAAAACAAAACGCCCTATACATCCCCATACAGCTGCAGGGTCACCTGTCAATGTGGCCTTGCAGCTGTTCCAAAACTACAACTCCCATACATTAAATATTTTACCATTTTTTGCCTGAAAATTTTTTTTCCCTATTTTTCTCCTCTAAAAATTATAGTCCAGTGCGTCTTATAGTCCGAAAAATACGGTAGTTAAAAATTCTGCAGAGTTTTAAAGATTTTGTCTAACTACCTTAGTGGTAACATCTGTTGTCTTGATTGTCTTGTCAATGGATTTGACCACAAATACAAAAACTTTCTTTGATCTGGGACTTGTCAGGAACCCAGCTATGATTTTCTTATTGTACTATCAGACAGGAACACTACATGTATGAGAAGATATTCCGGCCACAATAAGGAAATCATGGCGGATTTTCTGACCTTAGAAAGTTCCTGCAATCATGGTCGTATCCACTGGCAACCGATCAAGACAACAGACTATTACCACAAGATATTTAGAGAAAATCTGTAAAACTGCAAAATGTTTAATTACTTATATTTGCAAAAATGTTTAACTTTTAATTATCTACAAATTTAAACATGGTTATGTACAGGGGAATACCCCTTTAAGCTTATTTTAATGGTTTGGATTAAGATAGAAATCTTATAAAACAATTTTGGACATACATGAAGGCAAAGACTGATTTCATATTTAACCAGAATTGTCTATCTTATATCCTCCTGTCCACCTACCATGTGAGAGACATACATTGGCCCAGATTTACTAATAGTTCCAGATTTATCACGGTGCCTTATATTAATTATTATGTATCTTTAGACAGCTTGATTTAATTTGAACTAGAATTTTACAAGACAGTTTTAGCAAAATTTGGCTCATCACAGTTAAACCATACACCCCTTTCCTTAAAAGCCATTCCCACTTTTGTAGGAAGTTGGAAAAAGTTTCATTCAAGCTAGATGTGCCTGGAATCTCCAAGTTATCCTAAATATACAACAAATTTATGCCAGTGTTTAGTCGTAATCACATTAGTAGATGTGGCATATTGTTTCATACACAGTTGTACAAGGTACATTAGCCCCAGGAGCGTGTAACTCTTGTGTCGTACATAACTCAATAGTGTACGTGCACTCAGTCATTCAGCCTGCAATGAGGAAATGCAAAAGAGGACCTGTCACACGCTTTCAAGGAAGAAGTAATTGTCCTAAATTTAATAACTTGGTACACTTCATGTATGTCTTTTGTCTAACAAATCCATAAATAAAAATGACTTTTAGCCATAAAGCCCCACGTTGTGAAAATACAGCGTTTCTGCCACTGTGTAAACACAGCAGAAAATAAAGCAACATTTTACAATACCGGCAATGTGCATGAGATTCCACATATTACAGAAAAAAATTTCACTGCGGAAATGCTGCTTTTAATAAGGGAAGATAATCTGTAGAGAAAAACACAAGGAAAAATGCTGCAATAAGTTTCCACTGTATTTTTTCCATAGCATTTTTTAGCTTGGTTTTGCTATGTGGGGTTTTAGCCTTAAGAGGTTATTATAGTAAAACTAATTCAGGCAAAACTGATATATGATACTTTATATTGTACATAGTCCGCATGACATTACATGTTTAAGGTCCCTTGCAAACAACTGTGGGGTAGGTTACGATCGTATATGCCGCGTAATTTTGCGCCTGTAATTTTGCGGCCGCAAAATTACAGGCGCAAAATTATGCGGCGTATACGCTAGTATCTCCCATTGAAATCAATGGGATCTTTTTGAGCGCGCAAACTCTGACACTCCATATACGTGCCAGATCACACGCCAGTTTCCTCTGTGTGAATTCCCCCTTAGAGTTCCAGGAGAATATATATACAAGGGGGGCCATAAAATAACCTCAGGTCTTTGGAGTCGTGTGCAGGCTGACCCAAAGGACGGAATTGCCTGAAAATTTGTATGTGTGCTAATCAAGGCATGGGGAAACGGACGGCATGAAAAAAAATTTTTTAATGCCAAAACTCCCCACCAGGGGTTAATGTGGCGCTGTACAGTAAACGTCCCTTATTCTCTACTCAGTCTCACTCAGTCGTCACGATGCCTGTCTTTTTGCCAGATCGTGCGCGTCTAGTGAGGTTGTTTTATGAGAATGCCGGGAACGCCACAGCTGCCCTGAGAGCTTTTCGTCGTTTAAAAGCCCTGCATACAGGTGCCGGCCCAATGTCTGTAACGTCGCTGAGACAAATGATGAAACGTTTTGAGGCAACTGGGTTACTGAGTGTGCAACCAGGCCACGGCCGACGACCTGTACGCACCGAGGTCGTGGAGGATATTGCTGCAGCTGTTGAGGAACAGAGCACCAGTAGTCATAGAGGTAACTGCAGTGCACCCAGTGTTTCCAGGCAATTGTGCCTCCCATACAGTACCGTGTGGAAGGTTCTGCGAAGAGTCTTGCGGGCATACCCATACAAAATTAGCCTTCACCACCAACTGCTTCCTTGTGACAATGACACCCGCATGACACCCTGCATTAATGTTTCTGGGCCAGAGTGGAAGTGGATACCAATTGGTCATGGAATATCCTGTGGAGCGACGAAACGCATTTTTACCTGAAATGGAATGGTCAACACACAGAACTGTCACATATGGGCCACCGAAAACCTGTGTGCGCTCGAGGGGGTTCTGCTGCATTCGCCCAAGGTGACCGTTTGGTGTGGGTTCACCTCATCGTTCATGATCGGACCGTTCTTTTTCGAAGATTTGGGCCCAACTGGGGTTGCCACCTGTTACATCACAGCAGCGAGGTACCGGACAATGCTGGAAACAGTGGTCATTCCCCAACTCCAACAGTGGCAGTGTCTGCAGACGATCACCTTCATGCAGGATGGAGGCCATCCTCACATCGCAAATCCTGTGAAGAAGGCTCTTCGTGCACATTTTCCCGATGACAGGATTTTGAGCTGCTCATTCCCTACAGCGTGGCCACCGCGCTCTCCGGATCTCACTCCTTGTGATTTCTGGTTGTGGGGACACTTGAAGAAGCGTGTTTATCGGGGGAATGTCGAAACCCTGCCTGACCTCAAAGACCGCATCACATTGGAAGTGCGCAGCATCTCACCAGAGATGTTACACGCAAGCGTCGAGCACGTTCTGCATAGGATGACCATGCTCACCATGCATGATGGCGGCCACATTGAACAGTTATGCAAGTCGGTGGTCCAAATGCAACATCCCCAAGTATCGACAGACAGGTTTTGCGCTGCGCGCTCACTGTACAGCGCCACATTATCCCCTGGTGGGGAGTTTTGGTATTAAATTTTTTTTCATGCCGTCCGTTTCCCCATGCCTTGATTAGCACACATACAAATTTTCAGGCAATTCCGACCACTGGGTCAGCCTGCACACGACTCCAAACACCTGAGGTTATTTTATGGCCACCCTGTGTGTGTGTGTGTGTATATATATATATATATATATATATATATATATATATATATATATATATATATCAGCATAGTAAACCTTATCTAGTGCAGAGAATGCACTGGTAAGGTTTTTTTGTTCCCCACATTACCCCCTTAACAGACCATGTGATGACAGATATTTTGCTTATTTCTGAATAATAAAAGAAAGTGAATAAGAAATCAGTATATCAGCCTGGACCACTTGTAGTTCTTCTTCTCCTGTACTACGTGCTGCTTTTAATGTGTGACTTCCTATTATAAGGAGATTGGCTTGGCTTTAAGTCAACAACACCTACTTTCTGTTTTAGCGTCTGCACAAGTGTATATATATATATAGGACCTGCCTATCTGAGCAGAGTCTGATCACAAGTTCATCCTTAAAAGCAGATACAAAGGGAGACCAAGGTAAGATGAGCTTCTCTCTTTGATAGACTACAATACAGTGTAGTAGTGGAGCTTGTGTTACATTTCAGCAAGTGTATGCAGCAGCTGCCACTGAAATGTCTATGACAGTCAGTATTTTCTATATTATTGTGTCCTGCATTGTATACATGATTGTGAGAGAATAGTTTTCAGCAAGCAAACTCTATATGGGGTTAATACGAAATGTAACAAAACTGAAAAAAATGTCATAGTGTAACCTGTAAACCACTTATTACATTACACTTACACTATATTGTGTAGACCATGTTTATAATCCCTGATACAATTCCTGTTGATTATATAGCACTAACATATTCAATAGTGAGGTACAGATATTATCACAATTCATTTCTACCCCTGTCCCAACTGGGGTTCACAATCTACTTTCGCTATTTCTGAATTTCCGTAAACTACTGTATCAGAGTAGAATCCCTCCTCCTCCTCCTCAACATGTAACTTTAATTTTATTAAACTTCTGATGTGTTCTGGAGACCCCGGAGAAGATATGATTAATAAGAATCAGTGAGTTTGGATCACTAACATCAGGGAGCTTGCTGCGTTCTACCTGTGCATTCTATGTCCCCTCCACATTTTGCTCTGAGTATATTGATAGCTTCACAAATTAGAAAGGATGCATATCCTAATGTTTTACACTTTGACCTCTTGCAGACAGATTACTTAAACTTGGAAAGTCCATACATTTCTCTACTGTGCAAAGCTGTCCATATGTACTGTGCAACATAGTATGACATTTTATAAATAGTTATAATAATAACCTGTCTTTTTACAAATGAATGAATATACAGATGCTTAAAAGCTGAATTTATCATTTCACTGCATGTGCATTATGGCTGTTGTATAGCACCAAGCATTATATTTTCAGTATACACATATAGGTGCCAGGTACTGATATTGATAATCCTTGTACATGGCATTCCTAGGTAAAGGAGGGACGCTCTGCTACGTGACTCTGAGCACAGCAGTAATGAGCTCTTTTGCTAGTGGAACCTCCCATGAATAGGTTTTCATACATTTAGAATCATTGTGAAACTTGTGGCATACTATGAGAGCAGAAGCCTTGAGGCATTTGTGGTAACATACACATTACAAAGAAAATAGACATAAAGCAAGTGGTGCTTGTTATTTTTCCAAGTCTGTTTTATGTATGACAAGAGAATGAGATGCTTTTTTAGATTACATTCAGAAGAAAAGATTAAATAACATATATAAACATACATGCAGATTTTACGTGTATGTTTGACTACTATGCAGACGTATATTTGTACCTCCTATCTGAACAGAAGCTGGTAAGCGTCTGGGTTTTCTTTCTCTCTGTGTTTATTCCCTAGAAAGAGCCAACATTTGTAATAAAGTACCCTATTTTTCGGACTATAAGACGCACCTAGGTTTTAGAGGAGGAAAATAGGGAAAAAAATTTTGAAGCAAAAAATGGTAAAATATTTAATATATGGGAGTTGTAGTTTTGCAACAGCTGCAAGGCCACATTGACAGGTGACCCTGCAGCTGTACGGAGATCCATAGAGCGTTTTTTTTGCGGGGTCAGATGTACTTTTTAGTTATACCACTTTGGGGAATGTCTATTGCTTAGATCACCTTTTATTTAAATCAGAGGCAAAACGGTGAAAAAAAAAAACCATGGCGGTTTTCGGACACAGGGATTCCTAATGTGTATGTGTTTCACAGTAATTTTCTACTTTTATATGTATTCAAGGGAAAGGAGTGATTTAGAAGTTTTATTTATTTTATTTTATTTTTTTAAAGCTTTTTTTTCCCACTATTTTATTACCCCTTCCCCCTAGGGGGCTTGAACCTGCAATCATTTGATTGCAAGTCCCATAGACGGCAATAAAAGTGTATTGACGTCTATGGGAGATTCTCTACATTACTTTTACCGCTGGTCATAGACCAACCACAATAGTAATATAGCAGTGACAGGCCTGGGAGCCTTCAGTTGGCTCCCGGCTGTCACCAGAACAGGTCGGCTCCTGTGACCTCACTGGCATTAGCTTTGAGCCTCCGCATATAGCGGAGACCCAGTTGCTATGGTGACCGCTCTGCAGCAGAGCGGCCACCATTATTCTTACAGACCTGGCATCCCGGCAATAGAACGGCGGATGCCGGGAAGGGGGTTTTAGACGCCGGCACAGGTGCCGGGGCCTGCAGCATTGCCACGCTCCTGTCGCTGCAGGCCCCGGCACGAGTGCCGGCGTCTAAAACCCCCTTCCCAGCATCCGCCGTTCTATTGCCAGGATGCCAGGCAAATTCGGACTATAAGACGCACCCTCATTTTCGCCCCAGATTTGAGGGGAAAAAAGTGCGTCTTATAGTCCAAAAAATACAGTATATTACAAAATTCATTAATGGCAGAAATACTGCCAAAAATCAAAACATTTCCAAAAGCTAAGTCACGCTTTAAACTACTATAGGTGTTACTGCAGTGCTCAGTCATTGCATCTGCTTGAACTATTCTGTCAGGATTTATTACTTGTTCAGCATTGCTTCATGGCATACTATAGGCCGGTGGTTCCCTAAATTTCTGATGGCGAGACCTACTTTAAATACATCTGATCTTAGCAGAACGTTAACTCATCCAAAGATCTAGTAGTGACTGCATAACAAGCTGGATCTAGGTTCTCAGCAGAATTTCCAGAATCAGAAAAATGAACTAAAATAAAGGAACTAGTCTCCAGAATGAACTAGATTTGTCATCACGTCATGCTATGATTGGGATGAGCTTTATTGTAGACCTAAATGGCATTAATGCAGTATGTGTCTTCTGCATCTATGTGACCAGGTGGTATACTTCAAGCAATTTCATTATATCATCATAACTCATCTTCATGCATATCATTAGCTTTGCAGTGAAGGAGGTTGCGCCTAACAAATAACTATTTTATGAACCTTTGAATTGGTTTGACTGTAAAACCTCCACCACCTCTCCTAGACTACACCACATTCATTTTACATACTACAATTTGATTATTTATCTTGAAATAATTAACAGTTATATCCTATGGCCAGGGTCCCATGTGGCGTTAACGGTGCAGGAAAAAAAAATTGTTGCATTTTACATTCTCTGAAACTTACCAATCCCATCAACACATTGAGGAAAAATACTTGCAGTGGAGATGCTGCATTTTCCAAGATAGTCACGGTTTTGGAAATTGCAACATGTCAATTATACCTACAGAAATGCCAGTGGGTTCCCTATAAGTATAATGGAAGCAGAAAGTCTGCAGAGGTTTCTGCTTTCCTTTCTGTGAAAAGTGCTACAGCAAAAATTGCGATGTGTCGTCACGGCGTTTTTTTCTGGCAGCGCTGTTTTTTGCTGTGGCCTGTGACATGGGACCTTAGCCTTAACATGTTATTATAACCCCTTGTTCACATATGAGTTTGGCAATCTGTTCAGGGAGTCCGCATTGGGACCCCCCGAATGGAATACCAAATGCACTGGCAAGCGGTGTGTGCAGTGAAAGCACATGGAGCCCATAGACTATAATGGGGTCCATGTGCTCTCCGTGTGCTGCCTGCACAAAATATGCGAACAGAAAAGTACTTCATGATCTACTTTCATGTCTACATGATTTGTGCGGGCAGCATGAGTCATGTGGACATGAAAGTAGATCATGAAGTACTTTTCTGTTCGATATTCTGTGCAGGCAGCACACGTAGAGCACACAGACCCTATTATAGTCTATGGGTTCCATGTGCTTTCACTGCACACCACTTGTCAATGCGTTTGGTATTCCGTTTGGGGAGGGGGGGTCCCCATGCAGACTCCCCAAATGGATTACCAAACGCAGATGTGAACGAGGGGTTAGTCTCTTGAAATATCAGATTTATTCTTCCTGCTTCATAGGTGCACACAGACACAAAACACAACAGTCAGCCAGGACTATCATCATCAGACTACAAGGTGTAGACTATTATTTGCTATTCATAATACAGGGACAGGTGTACATATTGCTTGTTTTTTATCTCTCTGGAGACTTGGTGCACTCAGCCAACAAATGTGACAGGTCATTCAATCTTTCTGGCTAAAAATGCAATAAAAGTGTAACGCGAGCTAAGTGACTGTTAACTTGAAGTTAATGATCAACGCCAGTAATGCATAATAAAGTCAGCAGTATAGTAGAACATATTAGGTTTTACACACCCTATAAAGAACTTATAGGAGGCTGGCATGAATACAATTTATCAAAAGGCTGAAATTATGACGACTTATATACATTACTAGCTTTATGTAACCTTCCTAATTAGAAAGCCAATTAATGGTTTCTAATATCTGAACTACTAAAATTAATGTTCTTCTGTGTAACTGAGTATCATGCTTCTGATATGTATACACAATGTCAAATGCAGAAACCTACACAGGTATATCAACAGGTGGCCTACATGGTAGAAACTTATCATAAATTACAGAATCTATATTCTGCAAAATTCATCAGTTCTGTAATCTTTAAAGGAGTTGTCCACTTTTAGACATATATTTAGAGACAAATGTTCTTGTATGTATAATAGACATGTGTATAACTTCCCAATATACTTTCTGTATTAATTCTTCACAGTTTTCTAGATCTCTGCTTGCTGCCATTCATTTTGCTTACCTCTAGTGAATGAAGTTCTGACCATGATCATGTGATATTTATAGCCACAGCACAGTAACAAGACATTGCCTAGCAACAAGCTGTGCGCCTGTGTGCTCATCACATGATCATGGACCGTAAATCACATGACCATGGTCAGATCCACTAGAAGTAACAGAATAAAGGACAGCAAGCAGAGTCTGTTCCCTAAGGTGTTCTAGAGCATTCCACAAGGGTCTTGACAATCCCCACCCTGCCAGAGTTTGCCCACCTCATCACAAATAAGACTTATCCTCCAGGATTTGTGTGCCTAAGTAGAAATCTATACCAGTTCTTTTGCAGCTTTTTTCATGACTTGTACACTAGTTTTCTTCGGGTCCAGTCACGCAGAGGAAAATGGAGAGAAATTTGGTGTGTTATTTCAGCGCTGAAAAAAAAAGCCTCCCATTGACTTCAATGGGTTCCTTTTTCTGCAGCTTTTTTTAGCGCTCAAATTCCACACCATTTTCCTCCGTGTGAATGGCCCCTTCCATTAATTATATCTTTATCTACTAAGCTGTCAATTTATGGCTGAAACAGATGACATATGTACAATATTAAAAGAATAGCCCTACGGTGCCAAGTCTGCCATTTATTTCCAAGTTAATGTGTCAATACCAATTACCTGGCTGTCCTCACATAACATATATTTCAGTTTTATAACTTTTATTACCACAATTCTTTAGCTCTATTCCATGTTATCTCATATCAATAATGAACAATTTTGTACTCTTAGATTACATTTCAGACCATGTTAGGACATAAAAAGTTGAGTGGATGCACTCTTTATATTGAGTAAAAAGCCATGTCTGGTAAATGTAAGGATTTGGTGCAGTTTGGGCGTTAAGACCAGGTGACTTTTTCTATATTTTCCATCTCCACCTTCCAAAATTCATAACATTTTTATTTCATGGTTATAGTTAGCACCATTTTGGGAAATATATAATGTTTTGATTAGGTCTATGGGAATAAAATGTACAATTCTGTTATTTTTCCATTCTGCAATAAAAATGACTTGGCAATTTTTTCCAGCAGGTCATTACAATTACAGTGCTACTATAATATACTATGTTTCTATCAGTTTTACCACTACTATTCAATATAAAATCCGCATGGGGTCCCTGTATTTTTACTTCCAAGTTGTAGATTTGATTGGTACCATGGCAAACTTTTTTTATTTTTTTTATTTTTTTTTATTTTATTTTTTTTTTACTTTTTATTAATTTATTTTTTATGCTCTTTTTTTTTAACTAAGGAAATTTACTTGGGATAGCTTGATCCCCTGTAAAATATATTGCAATACTTCTGTTTTTCTGTATATCATGTATTACCTGCTTATGTGTATTAGGGCAATATAACTAGGTCATTGACTGACCTTCTGGCTGCCATGGCATCTCCTTTTAACCTTGTGAATCCAAGGGAATGAGAGTAGGGGCACTTCCCCCTATAACCACCTGGATTCCATTATTGCTATTGATCAAGACAATTGAGTGGTTATTCTCTCTAGTATTTTCCAACTCTAGCAAGTTCCAGATCTCAACTGTATAATACAGCCAGGACCCAGAGATGAATTAGCTGGACAGCTCCTATACCTGCTACAGGTTTGCTCCATACTATTACAGCGTTGAGCATTAACTATATTATAACTCAGCTATACAGTATGTAATAGTATGATGCAGAGAATTAAGGGATTAACATTACTAAGTTCCTACAGATTTGAGTAGATGTCATACAATACGTTTTTCTCTCTACAGCAGAACTAAGTGGGTCTCCTGACAAAATCAGCTAATATGGAAAGTATATTATTATTAACCAAATTCCAGACATAGTTTTAATACTTTCCATTAATATTTCACTGTAATTATAAAGTGTTGACTATGTGTGATTAATTCATGAACATTGTCAATATTCAGTTTTGCAAGTTCCAATGTTCCAAGAAAATATTCGCCACACCATTACTCAATGTCCAACCATCTGAGCTGTTACCGCCTGTTGAATAATGTCTGCACCAAACTCGTATTCTCCCTTCAACGTGGTCCAACAAATATCTGGATTCATTTAACAAAGCAATTGTTTTCCACTGTGCAGTGATCCAGTGATTTCGTGCCCAAACTGCTCATCTGCTGTTATAGCCCATCCCTGCTAAGAAACAATGAGCTGTTTATATAGACACAATGTGAAAATGTATCAACTGGTCTAAGCCAGTTTTATGGTGGAGATGGGTGATAATGCGGAACATCTTTAGCATAAGGCCCTTTATTGCACCTACTCACCCTCAGCACAGAGTGGGGTTTAGAAATCAGAAGCAGGGATAGAGATTAGAGATGAGCGAGTGCTTGTAGCATGGGCATGCGCAGTCGGCTCTGCCCAGGCCCGATGCCTGGCAGAGTGAATGAAGAGCCGGAAGATGCCGCGGGGACGCTGCAAGGAGAAGACTGCTCGGAGGATCCAGCCCGACCCTCACTCGTGGACTTGGTAACTATAATTTGATCAAACGTTGCCTACCCCTGAAATGAGCATTTTCCCCCCCATAGACTATAATAGGGTTCGATATTCGATTCGAGTAGTCGAATATTGAGGGGCTACTCGAAACGAATATCGAACCTCGAATATTTTATTGTTCCCTCATCTCTAATAGAGATGTCTCAGCCCAATATATTTGCTATAAGTTCCTAGTGTACACTTCCACTCTGGCAAATGGGTGTGTGTCTGATTTGTTAGGAGGCCAAAAACTCTTAATAATTTACGTGTAAATTGCTCCAGTTGTAAAATTTATTAGGACTGATGTAGGTTTTAATAAGGGCTGGATATTCAAGGAGAAACTAAAAAAAAAAGTTCTGAAAGGTTAACAGTAGTAATTACACGATAGTATGTAAGTATAGGTTTCCTACTGGGATTAAATCAGAATGCTATTGTATCTCACATATAGATTACACTTAACCAATGAAACAAACAAAATATAGCATTAGAAGTTTGGTACATTGAAAATTGTTTTCCTGAATATATTTCTAAAAGTAGATTTATTTATTTACAAGTTAAAATATGCCTTGAGACAATTTACTGTATGTACATATTTTAAAGTATTCATTCACTGGAGCTATAAGAAATGCAGAACGTAGCCATAACATTTTCTGTATTAGTTCCAGTGTTCATGTAAACTCTATATGCCAAGTAACTGCAGGAAGTGGTGGGTTTTGCAGACCCTGATGAACACTGCAATGAGTTCTAGGAGACTGTATACCCCTTGTAACTGGGGCTAATATATCAGTGGAAATCAGCAATAAAAATGTAATGTTAAAATGCCCCCAGAAGGCAGCATCCACAACTCATTGTGTCCCATATATATATATATATATATATATATATATATATATATATATATATATACACTGCCTGGCCAAAAAAAAAGTCGCAAGTGTTAATATTTAGTTGGGCCACCACGAGCACGAATAACAGCACGCATCCATCTCGGCATGGAGTTTATAATGTTCTGCAGTGTAGACTCAGGGATCTTGATCCAATTCTCGGGTATCAAGGAGCCCAGGTTACGCAGATTTGTTGGGGGTGGTGAGTGACAGCGCAGGTTCCTTTCCAGCACATCCCAGAGATCCTCAATAGGATTCAAATCTGGACTCTGCAGAGGCCAGTCCATATGACTGAAAGAACTATTGTGCTCCTCGAACCACTCCTGCACAATTCTGGCTTGGTGTATGCGTGTATTGTCGTCTTGGAATACTCCAGTTCCATCAGGAATGAAGTGGGCCATAGCAGGATGTACCTGGTCTGCCAGCACTTCCAAATACCCTGCAGATGTCATTCTGTTACTGCAGAGTATTGCCGAACCCAGTCCAAACCAACAGAAGCTGCCACAGATCATATATATATATATATATATATATATATATATATATATATATATATCATAGAGAGAGAGAGAAATGTGAAATATGCACTTTTCTCACCATTGTTTTTACATAATAAATACTGAAATTATAGGAAATTAGTAGATAGTAAATATATATAATAAATATAATTAAAAGATTAAGATTAAAAGATATAGAAATAAAGCTTTATGTATTACTACAAAAAAAGGATTTACGGTAGTATAAAGTACTAAATGAAGAAAAACCTTATTACTTTTAAACTGCATGTACTAAAAAAACATAAAAAAAATGCATCAGCCACTGAAAATATCTCAATCGTAAACTTGTTAAAACAGGTCATTTTGAAATTAAAAGCAAAAAATGACTACTTTTTCCCAAATGCAGCACAACTCTTGTCCAGTGCAACTCTGAGGCAGGGACATAACTACCACAGCAGCAGCTATAGGGCCCACAATGTAAGTGGCTGTTCACACAGCAGAAAATGAAAATGAATTCATTTTTGTATGTAACTGGGAGTCTAAAATAAGTTTGAGGTCTGATTATGGGTCTGAATTCAGTTTGGCATCTGGAATGGAACTTAAATTAATTTCAAGGACTAGTCTGAGGTCTAATTTAATTTTGCGGTGTGGTCTGGTATTTGAATTATTTGGGGGCTAATTCCTGCTACTTCCATTCTTTGTTTCCCCACAGATGTCCTATTGGATTGCCATTCTTCCAACCCTTTCTCTTTCCATCCCTGCTATTCCTCTCTCCCTTCTGTCCCCATAGAGGGGGCCCATTTGAAATCTTGTTATGGGGTCCTATAACCACTAGTTACACTCTTGTCTTGGGATTTGACTGTATGATCTGTCACCATATCAGGAAGAGAAGACAGATACCACAATCTCAGCATTGTGGATATCCCAATACATGGACCCCATGATCAGTTATGCAATCTCTATGCTATGGGGATAACCCCTTAAAGCAATTCTCTAATATACTATGTAAGGTATCTGCACATGAGAGTTCATTGACATAAATAGTTACAAAGTTTAAACCACGAAGGCTGTGAGTGTGATGCAGTCACGTAGCATTTTCCTGCTGGGCAAGTTTAAAACTGCTGTAGAATTTACATATATTTATTTCCTGTTGTAATATACATAATTTGGCGTTTGTATCACTTAATTATTTGTATTCACAGGCATTTACCACCCAGTTTTTTTTCTACTGAATATTAAACAATCCGTAAAGAAAACATTTCATAACAAAAACATTCAGCTTCTTTGCCAATTATTTTCATTCATTAACCTGCCATATGACAATTTATTACATGTAGAAAACTAGATAAGTAACAAATACATATTCATATCCTATTAATATTATAAATGTGAAAGTTTGTGAGTTTGTGGGTTTGTGGTTTTGTGTGTTTGGATGTTTGCATGTTCGGATGTTTGTTCCTCAATCACGGAAAAACCGCTCGACCGATTCGGCTGAAATTTTCCACAAACATAGTTAATACACCCGATTAAACAATAGGCTAATTTTCGTCACAATAGCGCACATACGTTTGTGCCAGGACCCCCACAAAACCCAAACTCACACCACCATCTCTGCAATCTCACACACTTTGGACCATAGCAAGCCACAAAATTCATATTGCCCTCTCCAGCCTCGCCCCTAACCCCACACAATCTCATATACATATACTTTACCACTTTGCCCCTCACCTTAACGATACTCCAGGAGGCTCTCTTTAACACTCCGGAGCAGCCATGTTTGCCAACCCCCACCGCTCTGACAATCTGCGACACCCCCCCACCCATGTCAATACCCCTAGGCGGTCTAAAAAATGCAAAAAAAAATTTTTAAAAAAAAGTAAACAAAATATAAAAAAAAAATAAAAAGGATTAAAAATTCAAATCACCCCCTTTTCCCTAGAACACATATAAAAGTAGTTAAAAACTGTGAAACACATACATATTAGGTATCCCCGCGTCCGAAATCGCCCGCTCTACAAATCTATAGAAATATTTTTCCTGTTCGGTAAACGCTGTAGCGAAAAAATGGTCAAAAGTGCCAAACCGCTGTTTTTTCACTGTTTTGATTCTGATAAAAATTTGAATAAAAAGTGATCAAAGCAATAACATTTCCCAAAAATGGTAGAACTACAAAGTACACCCGGTCCCGCAAAAAAAGCCGCCCTATACATCCCCGTACACGCACGTATAAAAAAGTTACGGCTGTCGGAATATGGCGACTTTTTAAAAAAAAAAAAATTTTAAACACAGTTTTGGATTTTTTTTAAGGGGTCAAAATGTAAATAAAACCATATAAATTTGGTATCCCCAGAATCCTAAGGAAACACAGAATACAGGGGACATGTCATTTTGGTTGCACAGTGAACGCCGTAAAACCAAAGCCCGTAAGAAAGTTGCAGAAATGCATTTTTTCTTCAAAGCCACCCCATTCTGAATTTTTTCCCTGCTTCCCAGTACATTATATAGAATAAATAATGGTGGCATCATGAAGAAAAATTTGTCCCAGGAAAAATTAAGACCTCATATGGCTCTGGGAGCGGAGAAATAAAAAAGTTATGGGGTTTAGAGGGAGGGGAGTCAAAAACGAAAATCAAAAAATGCCATCGGTGGGAACTTCAAATACTTCTGTCCCAAAGTCACTATGTAAAGTTTCTCACAACACCGTATATACAGTATAGCAACTCAAATACACATTAACTTCAACACAAAAGTCTCACGTATTCTCTGAATTACAGCAAAAACAAGATACAAACTTACATTTCATATCCCATACCATATACACACTACGAAAACCTTACCCACACCTGTATATACCCACTGCTACAATCACCGCAGACGAAGTCGCGGGTACCAGCTAGTTTACATATAAAAATTCAAGCTATTCTATCCATGTTTCCCCATGATATCATTATACATATGGAACTGTCATCTTACGTGTGTGGTCTTCTTAACCCTCTATTATTTTTAACCACTTAAAGGGGTTGTCCAGGATAAACTAAAAGTTAATCCCTAAACTAAACCACCTCCCACCGCCTAACTTCTAATCTACTTCAATTTAAAAAAATCTATAATTACCCATATCCCTGGAGCAGTCATGACAGAACTTAAGTTCATGGGCTGTAGGCATAAGGACCAGCTCTGCAGCCTGAAATTGTACATGGCTTGGTCAGGAAAAAGTGAAAATAACGTAAAATAATCTTTAACTTAAATTTAAAGCCACATCTTGCTTTATAGCACAAAAATCTACCTACTTTTGATTAATCTCTCCAGTCTGCATGTAAAGGTATTTACAAGATCCAACAGCTGTATTATCAATCAAATAAAACACGAGAAAGTTATCAGAATTTAGCATTTCTTCATGATATACAGTATACTGCTTCTTAAAGACAGATAGTTGGTGATAAATCATGTAACCATTTTGTTGCGACATGATGTTGATGCCAAATGTGCATCTGGGGAAGCTGGAACATTATTATTCTGCTTCATGTCTGTTTAGTTTGTAATGAGTATAATATTCTTTAACCCCTTCCCGCCGATGGCATTTTTTGATTTTCGTTTTTGACTCCCCTCCTTCTAAAACCCATAACTTTTCCGCTCCCAGAGCCATATGAGGTCTTAATCTTTGTGGGACAAATTTTTCTTCATGATGCCACCATTAATTATTCTATATAATGTACTGGGAAGCTGGAATAAAATTCAGAATGGGGTGGATTTGAAGAAAAAATGCATTTCTGCGACATTCTTATGGGCTTCGGTTTTACGGTGTTCACTGTGCAGCCAAAATGACATGTCCCCTGTATTCTTTGTTTCGGTACGATTCCGGGGATACTAAATTTATATGGTTTTATTTACATTTTGACCCCTTAAAAAAAATCCAAAACTGTTAAAAAAAAAAAAAAAAAAAAAAAGTTTTTTCTAAAAGTTGCCATATTCTGACAGCCGTAACTTTTTTATACGTCCATGTACGGGGATGCATAGGGCGTCTTTTTTTGCGGGGCCGGGTGTACTTTTTAGTTCTACCTATATTATGAACCTCTACATAAGCTTGTTTTCTTCAATGGGGAGAAGTTTACAAGCTAATATCAGACATTTTTAACAGTAATTTATCTCAAAGCTTGCATATGCTGGAGAATTTGCAGCTGTCATTTATCCTTAAGGGAATATCTCCAATAATAGGACTCAAAAAGGTGAAAGGCAGGCTCTGTATAATGCAAACACTTATTCACTGCTGTGCCCATAAAAGACAAGGGCTTTCATTTATTTTACAGTTATTCTGAGTTGCACTTTTTTCTATTGATTCATATCCATAGTTGAATTCAGAATTATGTAGGTTTCTTGAAAAATACAGGAAACCTACATAATAAGATTAAGTTATTTGGTAAAGATGGTACGTTAGATAGTTTTTGGCTCAGTTGAAAGAAAAATAGTTAGCTCATCTTCTATTGAAAAACAAAGGATCCGGAATATTGAAAACCAATAGAACTAATAGAACTGGTTTACAGCTTCTTTGAGCAGAGAACATGATTTCTCTCGGTCTCAGCAACCTTAGGGCTTTTATGTCCATTTTGTCACACACAGTTAAAATGAACCTTTTATCAATTCCATCAATTTAAGTTCTCTGCATCTCCACTACACTAATTCCAGCACAGTATATTTTTTTGTTTAAACCTGCATCATTCCCAAGCAACAAACACAGTTAGTTTTGGTGTCTTATATTTAAGCTCTGCTATGTCAGAAGGGCAGTGTCAGGCGGAAGGGGAGGGAGACAGTGATTCAGAGCTCCAATCAGAGGCAGCCAGTGTCAGAGCTCAGAATCATACCCCTTGTCTGCACCTGCCTGGCATCGCCCTCCTGACAGTACTGAGCTCAAATAGCATATCAGGAACCAAAACTAACAGCATTGATTGCCCAGGAATGGTGAGAGCTAGAGAAAAAATTCCAACTGTGCCAGAATCAATGGAGCAAATGATGCAAAGAGCTGGATTTATTGGAGGTGGTGAAAGGTCGTCTTTAAATATACTATCCAATCTCTTCATATGTAGCTGAAGATTAGCTGTAGAGAAGTCAGAAATTGTATGTTTAACCTGTCTTTTAGGGTATTTTTTTCTATCCTTCTGTATTTCCACCAGCTGTGTCTATTAATGTGAATCTTCCAATTCCATATTTCCTCTTGGATTGATTGTTTTGTAATACTTTTCTAAATATTTTTATTGTGTTCTTATTTGCAATAGATGTTGACAACTGTTGCACGTGCACTCCGTGGATCAAAATCTATTACATGGAGGAGTCTTTCTACCAGCAGTTATTTATGCACACATGGTGAGTACAGTTACTCATTTTCCATGGATGCTTAGGGTAGCCATATACATTACATTAATGGCATCCAAGTATACAGATTTCACAGGGATCAACCAACCAGCTAATGTATTAAGTGGCCTCTCAACTGCTTCCTTTCCTTCTAAAGGGCTAGGGATTTTGGATGCCCACGTGCCTGATTCTTTTGTTCTTTGAGGATAAGCCACTGCAGGAGGTGTGAGGGTCCATTCACACGGAGGAAAATGGCGCTTTATTTGGCTCTGAATTTTCCACACTGAAAAAAAAGCCTCCCATTGATTTCAATGGGTGCCCGTAGCTTTTTTTTCCACTAGCAGAACCCATTGAAGTCATTCAGCGCCAAATAAAGCGCCATTTTCCTCGCTGTGAATGGACCCTAAGGCACCTTACTCCTATTTATAATAAATACATTCTGCTCCCAGGGTGCATGTTTATAGGGCTGTTCAGTTTTTGACCATTCTTACAGTGGGAAGTGACTGGATCACTTATATTCTATTATATTCTTCTCCTCTGGTCTCAAAGCTGGTGTGACCTTACACAGGGCCTTCAATTTATGACATTGTCAAATTGATAATATATAGCCCCAGATTATTACTATATAGAATCTGATGGTATTATAAACAATATTCTTATTATATTAAGTGCCACAAGTACTACAATTAGTGTTTGGTAAAGATTTATCTTATTTCTTTTATTAACAGCAATGATAATATCTCATTCAATATTCAATCTCATGTAGACATAAATGCAACCATGAAAAAGGGTTAATTCCACCCTAATCCCCCTGTAGTCATGCTGCAAAAATTATATTAGGAATAAGGCCCTACATTGAAAAGCTGTTTTTTAGTTGCTGATTTTAATGCTTTTCTTTGAGCCAAAACTAGGACTAGATGTAGCTAAAAGGTAAAACTTCCTTTATATTACCCATTGTTTTCCAAGAAACTCTGGATTTGGCTCAAAAAACTGTAGCAAATTCTGCATTAAAAAAACAGCTTTTCAGCAACATGGGGCCTTAGCCATAGAATCAATTACGACCCCCGACAACCTTCTGAATTTTATTGTATTTATTTGACTGTACATATACTCAATGTGTATACAAGGAATAAGGAATGCACACTGTTCATAAGAGGTAATCTCAGACTTTTATACATGTTCTTTAGAAACAGTTCTTCTGCTTTGCTTATAGAAGACAAACTACCTATTTTTTTATGCATCCTATGTGCTGCAGTATATCCTCATAGCATCGTGTGCACCTTGCTACCAAGTGGAGGACCCCTGGTCTGTGTATGAATTGATGATAATATATTCAACAGGATCCTGCAGAACACTAGAGACCAGTTCACTAAAGAATCCATGGATTGATCAAGTTCAACTACATAACCTTTTACTGTATATATACCCTTAAAGGGGTATTCCCATGTACATAATCATATCTATATTTGTAGATAATTAAAAGTTAAGCATCTTTGCAAATATAAGTAATTAAAAATTCTGCAGTTTTAAAGCTTTTCTCTAACTACCTTAGTGGTGACAGTCTGTTATCTTGATCGGTTGCCAATGGATACGACCACAAATGTAGAAACTTTCTATGGTCTGGGACTTGTCAGGAACCCAGTCATGATTTTCTTATTGTAGCAGGGTCATCAGACAGGAACACTACATGTATGAGAAAATATCCTGGCCACAATAAGGAAATCATGGTGAATTTTCTGACCTTAGAAAGTTCCTGCATTCATGGTCGTATCCACTGGCAACCGATCAAGACAACAAAAGAAAATCTTTAAAACTCTGCAAAATGTTTAATTACTTATATTTGCAAAAATGTTGAACTTTTAATTATCCACAAATTTTAAAATAGTTATGTACATGGGAATATCCCTTTAAGCCTCCTGCACATGACTGTGATAAATCAATTGATTTACTGTCCTCCAAATATTGATCCGTATTCTGCAAAAAACACAATTGCACATTACATCAGTATGTTATCTGCACTCATGAATCTTGTATGATTCCCTACACTGGTCTGTGCCAAAATAGGATATGTCTCATAATTTATGTTCCTTGTACCGTATATGGCATGAATACACGGCCACAATAAATGCAGTCACGTGTCTGGGCCCATAAAAATGAATGGGCCATGGTCATGGGTGACCGTGGAATAAATACATATTTGCCAAATTTTCCAAACTAGGAGCTTTTCATTTTATTGGCTCTCATGTTTGGTTATTGCAGAGATTCTCAAGATGTTTGCTCCCTCTGTGAGCCCTAAGAATGCATATAGAAAAGGGTTGTACCAATGGAACCTCTGAACCATTATGCTTTTTTGTTGACAACACTGTAACCATGCTCACATATAATTCTGTCACAATTTAAGTATGGATTACTAGCCTAAATTAAACTAATACACCATTGATTTTGTAAATAATCTAAAGATGAAATCTGCAACTGAAATTCAGATTACTGCCATGGATTGGCAAGTATTAGCATGATGTGCCTTATAATATCTGTATCACATTCATTATTCTGTTTTGATATTTTTCTGGGCATGTTTTTTTTTGTTTCAATAATTTTTATTAATTTTCCTGGGCATGTTAATAGAATCCACGACATGTAAATGTGTGTAATACATTGAAAAGTAATGGATTAGGTCCATTGATTCTGAGTTTCAGCTGCTAGCTGTAGATTTCCTATACAGATTATCAACAAAAATCGTGGTATTTTTGCAGTACAATCTGATCATACCCTAAGGCTGAAAAAATAAAAAACATTTTTATTCATATTTTGTATGAATCTAAGATATCTGACGTCTCTTGACATTGACGTTGAGCTTTGACCTGCTATAAAGATGTCTATTGTTTGCAATAAATTGACATGTTTACTACCTATAAAGTAGAATACATTCAAGGTTTCCCATAAAAGGTATGTTTGGTATCTTACCCGTTTCAAAGGACACACCATTTACAAAGAATACGTTTAACCTCAGGAAATAGCTGAATTTTATGATCTTGTAGCAGAGGTTATTACATCATTAAATAACACAAAGTACATCTTCAGGGTCAGACTGACCATTAAACTTACCAAAGGTTCTTCTTGTAGACGCCATAGTGCTATTCCACTGTATTCTGATATTAGTAAGTAGAAACTATATATACTCCTCACTGTGTTCTAGTGGGAGAAGAATTTGTGTCTTCAGGCCTATTTACGTGCAGTCATTTTATAAATCACCATTGTATAGTCAGTGGTGTGAAAAGACATTTCCATCATTACGATCCTCATTGCCACTGTGGAGTGCCATTGTTGCCCAGCAGCAGCTCATACTAGAGCTATTTACCAGATATCACTTCCTTAAGTACAACCATGCCCAAAAATTTTAAGACATACAAATTTAGATTTGTATGTGTAAAATGAGGCAGTTATCATATCATCAAGACCTTCAAGGAGAGACGTTCAATTGCTGTGAAAAAGGTTTTGGGGCACTCAAGAAAGCCCAGCAAGTGCCAGGACTAGGTTCAACATGAGTGCAGAGCTTGCTGAGGAATGGCAGCAGGCAGGTGTCACTGTCTTTGAAGACACACTGAGGTCAAGACTGGGAGACAAAGAGAATAAGGTCAAAGAGGACCTAAGCATCCATTATATGCATTTGAACTTCATGAAGTGCTGGCCTTTTCTTCTATATTGATGTCAAGAAGAATAGCAAAAATCCACTTCTCTCCAAGGAAAATATTGAGGAAAGAAAGCCACTCTGCAGGAAGTACAGGAACTGGAGTGCAGAGGACTGGGCTAAATTTATTTTCTCTGATGAACATTGAAGCAGCAAACATTGAATAAAACAAAATTTGTGACAGTCTCAAAACTTTTGGTAATGACTGTATGAGCAAGAGATTTCTTTTATTCAATCTGTTAACCTAATTTAAAATTGTTGTAGTTTCCCAATTTACCTCTATATATTTTGGTGCCAGTAAGCAGGCAAAAAATCTTGCACACTCGTAATAAATTAAATTAGATTTTTTTTTTCTTTTTAAATGTAGACCCCATAAATGTAGCCCCATATAGGGCTCACAATGTACATTTTTCTCTATCAGTATGTCTTTTGGCATATGGGAGGAAATCCATGCAAACATGGGGAGAATATACAAACTCCTTGCACATGTTTTGTCCTTAGCAGGATTTGAACCCAGGACTCTAGTGCTGCAAGGCTGCAGTACTAACTACTGAGCCACCGTGTTGCCCCATGAGATATTTTTAATATGCATGAAAGAGGCGCTTTCTTCTGCAGCCTTGGTGCCCTTGTCCCTCTTGTGCCAGAGGTCCCTGCAGCTTTTGTGTGTGACAAAGGTGGATGCCTGAAATGTCACGTCTTTGCTGCATACTAAAATATCTCACTATTGCGAGTGTGCAAGATTCTTTGCTTACTTAAAGAACGGGTTGGGCTGCTATCGCTGCATTCTTTCCCTGGAATGCCACTGCTACCCTTCCCAAAAGTAAGTATGACAAGTTACTGCTGAGGCCACTGATTGGTTGCAGTGGTCACATGCTAGCACTTTTGGGGGGAAAAAGAGATTAAGGACTGCTGAAGTGTCTGTGCTGGTTAGGTGGGGGATTGAAGCCCTTTTTTTTTTTTTTTTTGCTATTTTAGGGATGTGTTCCAGACAAATGATACTGATGATCTATCCATGGGATAGGCCGTTCTTATCAGATTGGGGGATTCTGACAGCTGGGACCCCTGCTGATTCACTGTTCTCAGCAGCCACTACAGGAAGAACAGAAATGGAGAAGATATATGTTCTCTATATAGCAGGTGTGTATGGTTACTGCAGATCAGCTTCCATTCACTTTAGATACTGAGCTGCAGTAACTCATCACAACCACTACACAGAGAACAGAGCTATCTGCTTCCAGGTCTGTTCTTCATATAGTGGCTGCTGAGATTATCAGCAGGGGTCCTATTGATAGGTCAGCTATGTCGTTTGCCCAGAAAACTGTTTTAGGTTAAGGCCTCAATTTCTGTTTTTTTACTGAGTTTTTCAAAACACTTGAGATTCTGCAGCTAAAAACACACGCTTTTTGAAAACACTGCTTTTCCACAGCTCTTTATCTCTACAATGTCATTCAGTTTGCTGGTACTATAAAATGCAGTGCTTGCCACAATATGGAGCTTTAGCCTCAAGTACTGTCATGTAGCTTTTACAGGTGTATATTTAAAGCGTACTTCCAGTTCTTAAAAAAAAAAAAGAAAAAAAAAAGCTTTTCATAAATGAATAGTGCGTTTCATTATAAGAAACTTTGTCATATCTTTTATTAAGGAAATCTGTTTCCTTTATCACTTATTAAGCTGTTCCCCTACTCCTTAACTTTAATCTAACTGCTTGTTTATATTATATCTGTCTCCGTCTTCATCCTCGCACAATCAACTCTATGGAACAGGGAGGACTTGAGATCTTATAGACACTTATCTACAACTTAGTGGTGTTAAAAAAGGAATAGCAAACATATAGTGTAACAGCAGCAATTGTTTGTCTTTTCAGATTTTAATCTATACTATCAGTTATGAAAAGTTGTTTATAACTGGAGATAAACTTTAATCATCAAAGTAAATTTTCCTTTTTGCAGATGTTGCAGGTAACAAGGTGCCATACTACACAAAACCAAGCTACTGTGATTCTCGTGCACTACCTCTGCCTGATGTGCCCTTTGTTTCTGAGCTGAATCCACAGCAGAAAGCACTGAAAGTAAAAGAAGAAGGATCCTGGACTCAGCTAACACAGGAAGAAAAACTGGCATGTATGTCGTGTCTTATACCTGAATGTCATACATATAGAACATATTAAAGCTCACAGTATGATGTGTGTTTCAATGATGAGCATAATATATGATCTACCCCTTCCAGCTCAGCTCTACATGATAAAAAAAAGTTTTTTCAAAAAGTCACCTTTTGTTTGCCAAAAAAGTCCTCTTAATGTCCTCTTGGATAGGGGATTTTATGTACCGCTGCAAATCTGAATTCAGCACACTTTTAGTTTTGCAGGTGATATTGGTGCTGTTAATTTTGGCATATAATATCACTGCACTCAGAGGAACTAGCTTCACAGCTCAGCATCACTACTAGGGAGTGAGGAATGACCCCCTGACCAGTGCTGTTTTATCACATTGGCAGGCACAGTGCAAAAGTTTCATAAATGGGTCCTTCCCATCAAAATCCCTTGTAAATACCTGATTCGTACATATGATAAAGCTCCATCAGTGGCTTCCACAAAATAAAATGACCCTTTGTGCCCCTCACACAGTATAATGCCTTCTTAGTGGTCCCATACTAATTAATGCTCCTCAGTGACTCATCACACATCATATGCCACTGCAGAGGCATCAGTGGCCGCTCATACATTAACCTGTCCCCTTTCCAGCTTGCCTCCACAGTATAATGGCCACTTTCCAGGCTGTCACCACAGTATAATTCCCCATTTATAGGTTGTCTTTCCCCCCAGTATAATGTCGACTTTTCAGTTTACCCCCCTGAAACGCACCCCCTTTCCAGGTTGCCCCCTCCCCCTTCCCCATATCATACCCACTTTCCAGGTTGCTTCCCACAGCATGTCCCCTTTTCAGGTTGCCCCCACAGAATAATGTCACCTCTTACGGTTGCCCCCCAGGATTGTGTCCCCTTTCCAGGTTGCCCTCACAGTATAATGTCCCCCTTTCATATTACCCCTCCCCCCAATGTCATCTCCCCCATCCAGGTTACCCTCCCCACATAATCATGTCCTCCTTACCAGGTTGCCCCCTCATTGTATCATGCGCCCTTTCCAGCTTGATCCCCCCTCCTCCATCTCCTACAGTATAAGGTCCCTTTTCCAGGTAGCTCCCCATGTCATTGCTGCCACAATATGATGTCTATTTTTCAGGTTGCTCCCCATATCATGTCCCTTTCAATGATGCCTCCCCCCAGTATCATTTCTTTTCAGGTTTGCCCCCTCTATAATGTCTGCTTTCCAGGTTGCCCTCCAGTATTATGTCTCCTGTACAAGTTGCTCCAACCAGTATCAATCAAGTCAAGATTAAAAAACAAAACAAAACACCTAATACTAAGCTTTCCCCCTTCTCCTGTTATCTTCTGTCAGCAGCCAGCAGCTTCAGGGAGCAACAGGCACAAAGTAAGTGATATCACTACAATGCGCCTCCTGCTCCTGAGCAATGCACTGGGAGCAAAGACAGCGGAATGGCCAAATAGTGATGCAGAGAGTGCACAGCTTTCTGCATCACCATTGTACTTGTGAGTGCAATCTGCTCTAAGGCCGGGTTCACACGGAGTTACGTGCCGCGAGATTTGGCACGTAGACGCCGCGTGACCCTTTGCGTGCCGTACACGCTCCCATTCATTTCAATGGGAGCGGGGAGCGTATGCGCCGCGCTAGTTTGCGGCCGTGAATAAATGCACGGCCGCAAACTAGCGCGGCGCATACGCTCCCCGCTCCCATTGAAATGAATGGGAGCGTGTACGGCACGCAAAGGGTCACGCGGCGTCTACGTGCCAAATCTCGCGGCACGTAACTCCGTGTGAACCCGGCCTAAGTATCACCATATTGAAGCTGGCACGTAGGGGGTTAAATGGTCGGCCGCCGGCTAAGTCTGCATTCTGGCCACTTCCATTCGTTCCTATGGGTGCGTGCTATTCGAAACGGCCGTTTCGAATAGTACTCGCTCATCTCTAGTGGTTATACATTACATAGACAAAGAGAAGGTGCAATTAGTATAATTAATATATCATGATTGGCTATAAATTTGTCACATAAATTTTAGCTCGTAACTATTGGATAAGGCACAAATAAGAAGTTTCATCCCATTATACTCATTATAGATAACAGTTTTCTGCAGGGAGGGGATGAGCTCTGGTCAGAGCTCGACAAAGGAATGTAAGATGGCTACAGGCACAAGCTGGAATCCTTCGCATAATCCACTCATATATGCCCAGAGGACACAGATTAGTTGGATCTGTAAAATATCTGACTTTGCCAGAACAGCGGGACAGCATTCTAAATTCTAAATTCAGGACTGTCCCAAGAGGCCCCACTACCATAAGACCCGATGCAAGTGCAACGTTGTCCCTATGGTTAAATCGGCCCTACCCCTGAGGGTACCCTTCCATAGTCTTAGACATGGCAGAGGGCCTTCCCCACCTTTCCAGTGATAACACTGAGCTGTGAGGCAAGCCCCTCTACCAGTGCAGTTATATCAGTAGCCAAAACTAATGGCCCTAATATCTTTTGTACCAGGGCAGATACCTACAAAAATAAAAGCTCCCTGAATGGTATATAACATGCTCTGTCTTAGATGACATGAAAGGTCCTCTTTTACAAATTGCTCTTATGTCTGCTGTATTGTGCAAATAAGTAATTTGTGCAACACTTTAAGTTTTTTACCAATTGTATTTATTGTACAATTGTATAACAAATTAGTCTAATAGACCAGCAATAACTATGATAAATGAAGACTCTCCAGTATTAATGATTGTTTACCGCTCTTTTGCAGTGTATCGTATCAGCTTCAACCAGTCTTTTGCAGAGATGAAAAAAGGAAAACCATCTGAGTGGAAAACTGTAGTGGGTGCTGTACTTTACTTGTTGGCCTTTAGTGGACTATACCTCTGGTGGCATCGTGTGTATGGTAAGTTCCAATCTTGATTTAGAATATAAAGCCTATTTTTATTTGATATACAGTATTGGTTATTGTTTTATGGTGTGACACCTCAGGACATTACTGTCAACTGGGTCAAAGTCTTGATAACACTTGGTAAGAATGATCAGCACTCATTTACAATGGCAAGTTACACTACCTGATGCATATGACATTCAGTTTGCATGGGACAATAATTATCTTGCATTTGAATGGGAGCACAGGTATATGGGCCAGTTATTGGGCATGCTTGTTCCCGATAATGAGGCAGTGCAGTAAGTTATTAAGGTAGGGGTGGGGTGTAAACAAAAAGTTCAGTACAAAAGAACTGCTGAGCCCAATAAAACATGTAAAAATTGATTGTTACAATCACCTTTACTCTTTCAATGTACCTTACGGAAAAAAAAAGTCCCTGTGTTACTGGAATTTACAGAGAGAAAATATTGTCGGCCATTGTAAGAGTAGAATTTGGCTCTGTTCCAAAATTCTCTCCTTAAATCTCCTAAAGTGCATCTAAATTCTTCTAAACTTGGCAGCTTAGTATGCCAGTGCATGAAACATTACCCATAGTCATGGCCAACAGATGGCAGCAAATCCCTTTCTCACTGTTATACACATAGGTGAATAGCATAGGTTTTTCTGTTTCCTGTCCTACTGATGTAGCTGCTTTAACATAGAAGCTTAAAGGAGATATCTGGTTTCTAACATTGATGGTCCATCCTTAGTATAGGCCAGGGGTAGGGAACCTTCGGCTCTCCAGCTGCTGTGAAACTACAACTCCCAACATGCTCTATTCACTTCCATGGGAGTTCCAAGGAAAGCAGAGCATGTATGCATGCTGGGAGTTGTAGTTTTGCAACAGCTGGAGAGCCGTATGTTCCCTACCCCTGGTATAGGCAATCAATATTAGATCTGCAGGGGTCTGACATCCGCACCACCACAGATCACCAGTACTGATACAGCAAAGTTTGCGGCATTGTTTACATACTGCGTGCCGTGCTGCTCACTCGCAATAGAAATTGTAGCAGCAGTTGTGAGTACTGTATTGCTGTCCCAATAAAATCTATATGGCAGCGCTGCAATACCTAGACTTGGAAAAAAGTGTTAGGAGGAATATAACACAAAATAAATCACAGCCCTAGCTGTTTGAACATTTATCGATCAATTTATGGATAGACATTTTGTGTGTCATTTTGTTGTTTTAATCCATTCCTCCGCTGCTCCAGTCTCTTAATAATTTTGGTGCATCTCAGGATGTCCTGTGCATCAGAATTGAAATCTAAGAAATCTAGCACTGTAGCTTCATCTATGTCTACTAGGCTGAGTTGTCTCCATCCAGGCCAATCGTAATCCCTGTTTCACTCCACCCACTTAAAAAAAAAGTGACAAATGTATAAGAAATAGCCAAAAGTTTTTTTTCCACCATAATGGCATGCACCAAAAACTGACTTTTGTCATGACTTGTAGTCCAGAAAACTGATGCAAAAGTAATGGTAGTTCAGTTTCTATAATCCACATTTACAAAAGAATTTGCAGCTTTGTTCTGGTGCACTCAAGAACTGTGTTTAATCTGTTGTGGGATACATTTATTAAAGGGTTTTTTCAGCCTTAACTTTGTTATATAAATAAAAGCAGAACTTCTTACGACACTGTTCACAGCAGTGGCTAATGGCAACCAGAAGCAGCCACATCTGATGATCAGTGCAGGGTACGTGTCTTAGGCCCCAACTGATCAGATACTGATGGCTTATCCTATGGATAGGTCATCACTATAAAAACCCTGTGGCAGCTTGCAAACCCCTTTAAGGAACCCAACCTTGAAGACAGATAGGTTTGTGTCACATCTCCCCCCCCCCCCCCCCCACACACACAGAAAATCCATGCAAGCTACATCTTCCACCCCATGGTACAACCATGCACCTCAAATCTCACCCCTCACAGTACACCTTACACCCAACATCTCTGCCCCCCACAGTACACCTTACACTCCACATCTCCCCCACCACAGTACACCTTACACCCCACATCTCTGCCCCCCACAGTACACCTTACACTCCACATTTCCCCCACCACAGTACAACTTACACCCACATCTCTCCCCCCACACTGTACATCCTGCACTCCACATCTCTACCCCACAGTGAACCCTGCACTCCACATCTCCCCCACACTGTACACCCTGCACCCCACATCTCCCCCTCCCCACACTGTACACCCTGCACCCCACAGTAAACCCTGCACTCCACATCTTTCCATTTTCCTCCACTGCAATATACAATTTTTCTTCATGTGGAAGGATCTTCTTACAAGCAAAGACATGCCTATCCTGTCACGTGACTAGAGAATGTCATGTCTGATGTCAGAAGGTCCTTACTGAGTATAGTATGTAGCCTTTACTCAGGGAAAACAGCCGGCGGAACGGGCAAAGCTTGTTTACGAGCGAAACACTTCAAGAGCATAGCGGGACAAGCCAAAAGCCATCCGGGACGGGACGGTGGGACAGTAGTGTAAAATTGGGACTGTCCCGCCAGATCCGGGATGAAAGCACTAGTGCCCATTTTGCACCGTAGCTCATTTGCATACTGACAAAAATTATGTTTTCTCACATTCACAAGGGGAAGACACTATTTGATTCAGGTGACCCTACCTATCTGTGAGGCTAGATTGATATACTGGGTTCTACTGGCAGACTTTAAGTGCTATACTTGGTAGGTTAGTGAAGCAAAGATGGATATTGCTCTCTGTTTGGCCAATATATAGATGCATTTGTGAACTGTAATTTTTTAACATGTTGCAAAAAAATTAGTGCAGTCACTCTATTTAGTGGAATAAAAATGAAAGAAACATCTCTAGACATATTTAAAGATGCAACAAATTTATCAATCTCATGACACTTTGATACATTTGCTCTGAATATTGACATCATTGACCTCAGTAAAATACTGTTAACCAATATTGGTGCTAGAGAACTGATTGTGGCCAACGGAACTGTATTTGTATACTTTGCCACATCTGTGCAGGCTGTTGTATGTGAACAGAAAACAAAGTATGCAGTTGCTAGGAGCCAATGCAGGAAAGAAGCTTGTATCTGAATAATGAAGCCATTATTAATCGGGTAATAATGCTGTAAGCTGCCAGCAGGTGAAGATGCGGATCTCTTGTGTCTCTACAGACAGTGTCGGGCATATTGAGATGGCAATGCTGAGCTAGTACAATACTGGCAATATGACGGTCTGGTAGAATTTTTCTGAGGGCAGAGAGTATATGATTGTGATCGGGCTACAGGTAACACCATGCATAATGGGTGCAGCATAATCATGTACACTTAAAGCCCATGTAACAGCAACCATGTCTCTTATTGTGGGCCTAACCCACAAACATTGTGCACATCAATTCAAGAGCATACTTCAGACCAGCAGAAATGTGAAAGTTATGCCATGTTCCTGCCAGATGGTTGCAGTAGCTCTCTCTTTGCTGTGACCTCTACCTTACAACACATTTCATTTCTCTGCCATCTTATTTCATATTGGACGTTGGCTTATCAGGACAACAGCATGAGATCATAGAACTGTCCTTCATTTTCTATGCAGAAAACTATAACCTTATAACATCATTTTTATGCATGGAGAGATGAAATGATTGTACATGAAATAATTCAGTTTATCTTTCCTGTAAAGATTTACATAGGGCATATTTACATATAAAGTAAAAATGGTATAAACTCATTATAAGTACAGACGGCGAACCGCATATTATGAACCAGGTTTGACCCAAATATTCCAAATTGTTCAGTTGTCAACGAAACTGAACAAATGCTGATTCATCCCAGAAGAAATAAAATGGCCACTGTCATGTACAGTATTTAAGCAGGAAATACAGAAGAGACACATGTGTATGAGTCACTGGACTCAGTGTATGATGTTCTAGCACCACCTGGCATCAGCTGCCTTCAAAGTGTTGTTTTCAGGGTCAAAATTAAGCACCTTTTCCATTTCACAAGTTATTCTAGCTTTTTCAGCTGGCAGGACATGCACGCTGGTAGTATGCCCAAATTGTTCTTGAAATTTTGCAGCTTGCCACTCTGCCAACACTTTTGGCATTTGGTCCTATCCCATACAGCAGGGGTGCCCAATACGTCGATCGCGATCTACTGGTCGATCGCAATGGACGTATGGGTTGATCGCGGGATGCAGCCAGGGATCCCCGGTGTCTGCTTGTTCACAGTGCAGGCTGAGAGTCATCTACGGACACTGGCAGGCAGATGGTGTCCAGATATAACTGTCAACCTGTGCTGTGAGCAAGCAGACAGCAGGGATCCAGTGCGGCCACAGAACGCCGCTGTCTCCTGCTCTCACGCTCCGCATAACCCCGCCCACATGCCTGGCCCTACCCACAGACACGTCCCGCCCACAGGCCCGCCCCGGCCCCGCCCACAAGAAGTGGGTAGTAGATCTTTCAACTTGGTCATGTAATACAGTAGCTCACATGCTGACAAAGTGTGAGCACCCCTGCCATACAGGGATAACCAGAATGATAATCCTGATTCTTTTCTGCTTCTATTCTGAAATATCCAACAGGTAGGCCATGCGCACTGATAATGTTCCCCACATTCTATATTTGGCAGTGCTACATGTCACTGTCACTCTGTGACAGAAAGAAAATAAGACAATCACGTCACCATTGCTTCTTCAATACCAATGCAACATTGTTCTCATAAAGTGATTATTTTTGGAGCCTTTTTTTTTTTTTTTAAAGAAAAGGCAAATACTTCATCACTTTTCACACCACAAGTTTGTCTCCCAAATAACAAGACTGTAGCACTTCTAAGTCATCAAATTTTTCTACAAAACCATGTGTGTGTAGAAACGCATAGTCAAGCACCTTTCCCCAAAAAGGGTAATTTTTGGAGCCTTTTAATTATTAAAATGTGTAAAAGCGAGTGTCAGGGCAATGTATGGTTAAACATGGAGTTTGTATCCACTGCTTACCATCCGTTTTTCCATAGACATACATGTCTCTTTGACTTTGACATGGGGGGGGGGGGGGACCCAATAGTTTCCAGAATGAGGCTGCTGCGCGCGCAGTTTTCGTAGTACGGGATTCTGCAGCTAGTTATTTGTTAAACCACGCCTTCTCAGTCAGTGTGTCAAGCGGCGTTGATGCGGAAGATTTCATCTACCCGCAGTGAATTTTCTTGCAAGAGCTGTTTTGTCCAGCCGTCGTTTTTCTTCATGGAGAAGTTTTATGAGCATCGGAAACCGTTCAAATATTGAAGACCGCTTACAAGCCAACCCAGAATTTTTTTTGAAAATTATTACAGGAGATGAGTCTTGGTGCTATGCTTATGACCCGGAAACCAAACAACAATCAAGCCACTGGAAGACGCCATCCTCGCCCCGCGCCAAAAAGGCTTGTCAAGTGAAGTCCAATGTGAAGACAATGGTCATTTGTTTTTTTGATGCAAAAGGGATTGTGCATTCGGAATTCGTTCCAACAGGTCAGACTGTCAACCAGGTTTTCTACTTGGGGGTTCTCAAGTGGTTGCGCAACAGTGTGCGGCGAGAAAGGCCCGAAATGTGGCCGTCTGGTGATTGGTTTTTCCACCACGACAATGCCCCAGCCCATACTGCCATCTTGGTGACCACTTTCATGGCAAGAAAGGGCATGGCTGTCTTGCCCCACTCTATTCACCCCATATGGCTCCCAGTGACTTTTTTAATTCCCACGAATGAAGAGGAACCTCAAGGGGAAGCGTTTCGCCAACGTGGAGGAGGTGAAGAGGAAAACGACGGAGGCACTTGCACACATCAAAGTAGATGAGTTTAAAAATGTTTTGAACAATGGCAGACGAGATTTGACAAGTGTATTGCCGCTAAAGGAGAGGACTTTGAAGGAGATTGACGGAATTTTGTACAAAAAATAAATACGTTTCAAAAACAACTTTTCTGGAAACTTTTGGGTACCCCCTCATAACTTTGGCTATGTTTGACAGTGCTAACTGGCTGCCGTGAGTGAACGGCATCGACGGTGCACAGGGGACACACAGATGTCATCTGTGTGCCACGCGTGCACTGACCGTGCTTTCGCGGCCCCTTTCATTCAATGAAAAGGAGCCACAGAAGCAGGGCCCAAAATTGGACAGAAATAGGACCTGTTCCATATCTTGCGGCCTGTACTGTCAGCCCACATACATGACCATGTAATTTATGGTCATGTGTACAAACTCATAGAAATTAATAGGTCAGTATGCTATCCGGGAATAACACGAATAGCACACTGACCGTTCATATGGTCGTGTGCAAGGGGGCTAAGAGAGCTATAAATTGGATAGGTAGGTTCCTAGGGACCATGAGAGTGTACTATATTATGTATTAAGCCATTTTAGGGTCCATTCACACGGAGTAAATGCGCGCTCATTTTGGCAAAATACACGTGTAAAAATGAGACTCCCATTGACTTCAATGACATTTTTTTTACATGTGTAAAAGAATATGTCAAAATACACGTGTAAAATGTCATTGAAGTCAATGGGGTCTTATTTTTACATGTGTATTCTTTACACGTGTTTTTTTCCAAAATGAGTACGCGTTTACTCCGTGTGAATGGACCCTTAAGGTGTGGTTCGTACTGAACTTGTTCTCTTTGAAACAAATCTTGGATCCAAGTCACCCGAACCTGAAACAAAACTTAAGAGGTTCTTCCTGTTGCTATAGCCTAAATGCAATTGAATTCCTACATTGGATGCAGGGTAGGCAATGGCTGTGGGGCACATGGATGGAGAATAGAGATGAGCGAACACTGTTCAGATCAGCCGATCCGAACAGCACGCACCCATAGAAATGAATGGAAGCACCTGTGATGCCGGCCGGCCGCCGGCAAAGTCAGCGCCACAGGTGCTTCCATTCATTTCTATGGGTGCGTGCTGTTCGGATCGGCTGATCTGAACAGTGTTCGCTCATTTCTAATGGAGAACAAGTAGGTCCCGCTCACAACAAAAAGTAGCAGTGGGTCAGTAGTAGTAGGGAAAAATGTAGCTAAAAAGTTACAATGTTCACCTGTGGGGGCAATGTATCAAGGTTTTTCCCGCAGCGCTTATCACAGAAAGTCTCCAGAGGTTATGGGTATACTGGGGGATTATTTAAAGAACAACTGGAAAAAGTAATGAACTTAACGGTAAAACAATAATATGTATGAGAATACTCCTTATATTGTGAACATCATAACAACAACAGTCACCATACCCTGCATGTCAGGTAAAGGAGAATGATCATTCTGTGCTATGCATACTGAGCTTTGTTGTCTTTCTATCACATTCTCGACTTCTCATTCATGCCAAGTAAAGCAGTTTGGTCAGTTTTCCCATGAAGTCTCAAAGGAACGGCTGGGCTGACATAAGTGCTGGCACCTTGAGAATACCTGCAGAGTATTGCCAAAAGCCTTGATTTCAATTACCACACAAAACATAAGAAAGATTTACAAAACAGCTTGCTCTGATGTAAGTGTGATGCAGGTTCTGTGAAGAGGCGGGGCGCCACATCAAGGAAAAAAGAGAGCAATTGTTTTGTAGAACAAAGCAAATACCTTGGCACAAATACCCATGAAATGTTGCCTTGTTTTTGGTATACTCAATGGCAGAGCGCCCTCTCATTAAACTAGTGTAAACTATGCACATTAACCATTCGCATGCTGCACAGCTGTGGCATTTACAATAATATGCATTAATGGATCAGGAGTTAATGCTAAAGGTTTTATATAACTATAACTGTTCAATAACTATTGAAGGCTCCCAGGCGAATCCCATGCCCACTTCGCGGAAAAAAACGCAGTGTGGACACGCTACGATTTGCAAAGCTGTTGCGGCTTTGCAAATCGCAGCATGTCAATTATATCTACGGAAACGCCGCCGGTGGCTTTCCCATGGATATAATGGGAATAGAAAGTCCACAGAGGAAAACTCAGTGAACTTGCTCTTCAAAGCGCTGCGGAAAGAACCGCAATGTGATCACGCAGCGGTTCTTTCCGCAGCGCTTTAGCGCTGCAATTACGGCCTGTGGGGCCTTAGCCTTAGGGAGCCTTCACACTGAGTTTTTTACCTATTGCTTTCAATGTGATACACGCGTATCACATTGAAAGCAATAGGTAAAAAAGCCTCCCATTGATTTCAATGGGTAGCGCGCATATGCCGGCACCCATTGAAGTCAATGGGATCTGTGTAATATGCTGCTCACTCTAAACGAGTTTTATGTTCAGAATGAGCAAGCGTAAACTCCGTGTGAAAGCTCCCTAAAAAATAAAAAGACTTTAAAAATTTTAATCACCTCCCTTTCCTATAACACATATAAAAGTAAAAAACTCACAGTTAACTTCTAATATTGCTTCTAAATAATTTTCCTATACAGTGAATGCTGTAGTGGGAAAAACAATTAAAAAAAATGGAATTGACATTTTTTTTTTAGTACTATAAAAATTTGGATAAAAAGTGATAAAAGCAATAGACAAAAGACATCTGGCCCCGCAAAGAAAGAAACCTTATGCATCCCAGAACACTAAATTATATAAAAAAAATATGGGTTTCAGAATATGGCGACTCCAAGAAATTTTGCTTGCAAAGTTTTGGATCTATTTAAAACCCTAGAACGCATGACGTTAAAAATATATACATATTAATGTATTGGAAGCCTTTTAGGCCTCCATGCAAATAATATCGAAAAACACACTTAAATTACTTTCACAAGTTTATTTCAAAATTGAAAAATAAAATATGAATAGTGGACAACATTTTTATTACAATTGAGCAAAAAGTTAAGCCCCCCATATTGGGGCCCCCAATATGCGTTCTAGGGTTTTAAGGGGCTAAAACATTAAAAAATATGGAAATTTGGTTTCCCTGGAATCATACCAACCCATAGAAGACAGGTGACTTGTTGTTATTTCAGCTGTACAGTGAACGCCATAAATCAAAGCCTGTAACAACGTCTCACAAAATTCAGTTTTTCTCAAATTCCACCACATTCTGAATTGTTTTCTAGCTTCCCAGTGCATCATATGGAATATTAAATTGTACCAATTATGAAACAAACATTAAGCTCTAATATGGCTCTGTGAACGGAAAAATAAAAAAGTTATGAGATTTGGAAGGCAGGAGTCAAAAACGAAAATTAAAAAATGCCTGTGGTGGGAAGGGTTAAAGAGGTTGCGCCACGATAAACATTTTTCACCAAGCCACAGAATTTTTGATAAATGTATGGCACCTAAGGGCTGAATTATTAGAATAAGGGTGCATTCACATGGAGGAAAATGGCGCTGAATTTGGTGTGGAATCCGTGTCAGATTCAGCGCTGAAACAAAAGCCTCCCATTGACTTCAATGGGTTCCTTTTTCTGAATTTGCTGTTGAATCCACGTCAGATTCAGTGTTGAAAAAAAAAGCCTCTAGCAGAAAAATTAACCCATTGAAGTCAATGGGAGGCTTTTTTTTCCAGCGCTGAATCTGACGTGGATTCCATACCAAATTCAGCGCCATTGTCCTCTATGTGAATGCACCCTAAGGATCCTGAGCCAACTGTACTTTCTCACTGCCACATAATTCAATGTCTTTAGGACCTCTGGAAACATACAGTATCCGGTAATCAGTATAAAAACAACTGAAAAAAATTGTCCTCTCCAAAATTCTATAACCCCTAACTTGTAATATTTTTAGGCCGGGTTCAGACAGAGTATTTTGGACCAGAATTTGACGCGGATGCTGCCTCAGGTTCCGGTCCAAAATATGAGTCCAGTCACGGCACTCCGATCTGGATTAGGCCCAAATGTATGTGCCTAGTCGGGAGGAGCGAGTGTATTCAGGCAGATTCGTGAGGTGAATCCACCTGAAGAATGAGCATGTCGCTTTTTTTTTCTGGCTCCCGGAAAGAATTGACCAGCTCCCATTGATTTCAATGGGAGACGTTTTTTTGCTCAGGATTTTGAAGCGGATTCGGCCTCAAAATCCTGACCAAAATACCCCATGTGAACTTACTATCAAGAAAGGTGTTCAGGGCCTTCTTGAATTTGTACAATGTATCCACCATCACACCATCCTGTGGCGGCAAGTTCCACAATCTTAATGCTTTTACTGTAAAGAATCCCTTTCTATGATGCTGGTGAAATGTTTCTTTTCCTTTAGGCATTGAGGATTTTCCCTTGTCACCATCACAAATCTAGGAGTAAAAAGATCATTAGAAAGTACTCTGTAGTGACCCTATGGCTACGGCCCCACATAGCAAGTTGCAGAAAAGAAATGCTGCAGAAAAAAAATGCAGTGGTTTTTTTTTTACAGAAAGTCCGCAGAGTTTTTCGCTGTAAAATTTCTGCACCTGTTCTACCTGTATGGAAAACGCCAGCTTTTATGTAATGTAAGGGTGTAAACCTAGAGGGCGCTGTAGAGTGACCAAAAACAGAGTTAGGCTCCGTTCCCACGGAGTAACGCGCCGCGCATTCAGACACATATACACGTGTCAGAGTGTGAGCGCTCAAAACAGATCCCATTCACTTCAATGTGTGTCGGCTTATGGGCGCTACAGATTGAAATCAATGGGAGGCTTTTTTAACCCATTGATTTCAACGTGTAGCGCATGTGAGCTGGCATACATTGAAGTGAATGAGATCTGTTTTGAGCGCTCACACTCTGACACGTGTATACGTGTCTGAATGCGCGGCGTGTTACTCCATGGGAACAGAGCCTTAAAAAGGACTCTGACCACATCCATAGCTGAGAAATGGGCTCAACTCCAGAGGGAGTGCACACTGCAGGAGAGTGCTGCTGGTGGCCTGCAGGAGCAGGTGGACTGTGGACCAGTTGGAGACAGACAGGAGGTTTATGCCAAGAAGACTGAAATCCTAAAAGGGACTTGGTTAAGCTCCGTGTGAGCCAGACTGCTGACAAGAAGTGTCTTCGCAAAGTGAAACTGCTCACCGTCTGTGTTGTCACAGATCAACTTCCCTTTGAAACATGCACTAAGGCAAAAGCAGGCTCAAGACGTTCATTCTAACTGAATATAGGAAACTGCCAGAAATCAGACATTCATCATTTATCCTGTGGAAAGGTGAAAAATGTTCATTATGGAACCTTTAACAGTGAATTCACTCAGACTTCTTGAAAAAATGACTGTTGTATTCATCTGAATCAGGCCTACAACCAAAGCAACCCCACTTAAATGAATGGAACTTTTGTTTAATAGCAGAAACTACTGCAATAAATCTGCCATGTGTGAATACACCTTAATACTGTCCATGCATGGGTTAATTTGTTTCACCTATCTTCTTATACACCAAATAATAGATACACACCACCTTTTTATATACCAGATAATACAACCACAGCATTTAATCAGTAATAACTGGGAAACCATCCTGATTATATTGTCAGCATGGACTGTAGGTGGCCATTTACAGAGCTCTTGCAGTTTCCTATGGCCAATCTGCACACACACATTTTGTATGGGTTTCAGACACTAATCCTTTAGTACTTTTACCAGCATGATCACCTTGTAATCTGCCTGTTTTGCAATTGCTCTACATTTAGGTTATTACTGTGTTTCTCTGCGGTATCTAAAATTCATCATCAGTTTGCTGTTTCTGGGTTATCATATCAGTGTTTAGTGCGGGGAGGTCAGTCGAGAGGTCCTGAATGGTTCAATCTGAAATAGCTGAATTTGCTTTTGCATTCTAGAGATGATGATTTAATAGGTCTTTTCTATGAATTGCACATTATTCTTGTAAATGCAAGCCGCCTTCTGTCAGTTTAACTGCCAGCAGAGATAAAAAGAGTTGGTGTTAGAGTTGTGTTGCACAAGAAACCACTTCTTCACTGATGAAAGACTTAATGTCTGACAACCAGATTTTTCCTTCAACGAATTTCCTCTACAACTGCCAATTTTGAGAACTTTATATAAAATGATCCTCATACGTGTGTGCCTTTCCAGTACAGTCTTCACCTGAATATGTAGATGCACATCTGGCAAAGGATTTCTAAGCTATATGCACTAATGTAGAGGATCTGCCTTGAAGGTGTTGAAGTTTTATGTATGTAATGCTTAATTGTTGTATAATGAAAACGTCTAGAAGCCTCTCACCTCTGCCAAGTCAGTCTTCTCTGCGCCGGGCTGAAGACATCCAATCAGATCGAAACAGCTGTCCTCGGCTGAGAGACTAACTTGGTAAAATCCCACATCATTGCAGCAAAGGCCTCTGGGAAGGTCAGGTATGATGTTAATGGGAGATCCCCCTAGTGGGCAGCATGAGTGAGGCACTGTCTCCCTATTTACATCTTGGGAGACAGATTTGCATATTCTTCCCATGATCCCTGGAGCGTAAATGGCTTAATAAGACTCCACACACCTACATGGTGGTCTCTCCCTAAGGAGTGACAATATCCCCTTAAAGGGGTATTCCCATCATACCTGTTCATCAACCTGCAGGCTGCGTGCTCTCTTCACTTCCTGGTTTTCTCGGCATATTGGTGGGCGGGGTTTCACTTGCTCTGCTATCTGCTATGTTTGCAGTCAGTAATGAGGGATTGGTTGTAAATGAATTACCACAGTATGAAGTATAAGGAAAATGTTCGTTCTTGTACAGTGTTAGCCAGTGGGTTGGAAATATAAAAAAAAACAAAAAAACTTGATAGTCTTCAGTAGTTGATACCTTTTTAATGGCTAACTCATAATGATGACAAATTACGACGTTTCGGAACGCTTCGGCTCCTTTCTCAAGTAGATTTAAAACATTTCTGAAGCTAATGTAGAGACTGATGTACCGGACTCCCTATCTCTGCCCTTATCAGCCAAATTCAATTAAATCGACTGATAAGTGGAAAAGCAGAAGATAAGAGCTCAGAAATCCCGAAGCTCTCCCCTCCCCCCCTCCCCTATCTGAGGAGCTCCGTTGCTTGTCTGTGGCAGAGATATACACAGCTCAGAGCTGCTCCCAGCACTCAGCCCCTTCTTCCCCCCGAGAGCAGGCAGCTACATCACTTGGGGACTGAGCAGATAAGCCTGTGGTTCAGGGCCCGTGGTCATAGAGACACATGTAAACAATGAAGTGAATAAATTAAGATAGCGGCCAAACAAAGCAGTTTTGATAAAGCAATGGATTTAGAAAAAGTCTTATATCCACACAAACTAGCAGTATAGATAGGATCCTTGTTATGGGACAACCCCTTTAACCTGGTCTAGAAGCCTCTCACCTCTGCCAAGTCAGTCTTCTCTGCGCCAGGCTGAAGAGATCCAATCAGATCGAAAGAGCTGTCCTTGGCTGAGAGACTAACTTGGTAAAATCCCACATCATTGCAGCAAAGGCCTCTGGGGAAGTCAGGCATGATGTTCAAGGGAGCTCCCCCTAGTGGCAGCATGACTGAGGCACTGTCTCCCTATTTACATCTTGGAAGACAGATTTGAATAGTCTTCCCATAATGAAAACGTAGTCAACTATCTACTATATATGTAATGCCCCCTAATGTAAGGGGGGGGATTCATTATATATATTATATTTATATATTTATCTTCTAATCTAGTGCAGCACCTCCATCTGAGTCTTGATAGAAGTTTATTAGATATACAGAAGGATTTTTCTCTTCTCTCAGAGGTTGACTCAGGAAACCCCCGTCTAGGTCAGTACACACTTGTTATACTAGGAATTTATACACTATCAGATAAAAGTAACATAGAACCAGAGGAAACTATTTAATATTTCGATTTTAGATTACATAAAGTTACAAAGTTGTTGACCATCTAAAGAATTCAGATCTTTCTAAAGAAGTCTGGGATATCTAGATATAGGTATGGTAACAATCATAAGGGGTATTATGGAGAGCCTTATGGATGATGGTGACAAGTTTATATTGCATTCTGTAATGAATAGGCAGCCAAAGTAGTGACTGACAAAGATTGGAGGCATCACTGTAGCGTCTAGACTGATAGATGAGCTTGGCCGCTGCATTCAGAATAGATTATAGAGGGGAGAGTTTAGTAAGGGAAGACCGATTAGTAAGGAATTACGGCAGTCAAGGCAAGAATCGGGGTGACAATAAGTGTCTTTATTGTGTTTGTGGTAAGGAAAGGGTGTATTCTGGAGATGTTTTTGAGGTGGAGATGACATGAGCGTGCGAATGATAGGATATGAGGGATGAAGGAAAAGTCTGAGTCAAACACAACCCCGACGCAGTGGGCATGCTGCCTAGGATTCATAGTAAGGACGGAGACTGCAATACAGATATGAGGGACAGATCTTTTAGATGGTGGAAGCAGCAGTAGTTCCATCTTTGAGAGATTCAGTTTCAGACAAATTGAAGACATGATATATGAGACAGCAGAGAAACAGTCACTGGTGTTCTGTATTAGTGCAGGGGTGATGTCACACGATGACGTATATAATTGGGTGTCATCAGCATAAAGATTGTACCGGAAGCCAAATCTGGTGATGGTTTGTTCAATGGGGGCTGTGTAAAGAGAGAAGAGCATGGGGCCTAGGACCTAGGAAAACCCATGGCAAGGATGAGAGGGGAAGAGACAGAATGCACAAATGATACACTGAAAGTGCAGTCTGAGAGATAAGAGGAGAGTGCGGTATCTATGAAGCCAACAGAGTGGAGAATAGTGAGGAGGAGTTGATGATCAACAGTTGTCAAATGCTGCTGAAAGATCCAAAAGAGAATAGTCACCTTTAGATTTAGCCATCAGAAGATCATTGGAAACTTTTGTGAAGGCTTTTTCAGTTGAGTGTAGAGTGCAGAAGCCAGATTGTAAGGGGTCAAGAAGAGAGATAGAAGAGAGATAGATAGTGGATCAAATGAAAATACACCAAGCGTTGCACTTGGGGTTAAGATGGATGCTGCATTAGAAAATACCCCCTGTATTGGAAATACTTCCCCCATAATCTGCATCTTCTTATAAAGGGAAGCAGAGCTTCAGAACTAGCACTAATTTAAGTTGTTAACAAATTAATCAACAAACTGTGACACATTCTAGTCATGTAACTGCATTGTTACTGTTTTACTCTTAAAAAAATCTAAATTTAATTTTTTATTATTTTGTTAGTATTTTGTGCATACTGGTCGACTCACTTGGGTACAAATACAGCTCTTTCTTCAACTCTAGCCACAAGTGTTTGATTGGGTTGAAGCCTGGGGACTGTGGGGACTGGTTCAACACCTCTACTTCATTGTTATTGAACCATTTCTTTGCTAATCTTGAGGTATGATTCAGCTCATTGTCCTGCTGGAAAACTATGTTGTCCTTTTATACTACTTGAGTGTTCAAAGTAACCTATCTTGTAGGATACTCACATAAAGCTCAGCATTAAGATACTCATCAATCCTGGTAAAGTATCCAACACCTTTGGCTGTCAAACAAGCACATACTATCAGGTTTACTCCACCAAACTTGACAGTTCCATCAATTTCTCGATCCATTAGCCCCTTTTGCCTTGTGTCTTCCAGACCCATTTGCACTCACCAGAACCCAGTCTATGGATTTTCATCTGATTTCTCCAAATCACTTATTTTCAATCTTCTACTGTCCACTTTTCGTACCTTTTTGCAATCTTGAGCCAATGATTCTTATGACAATATTGAAGTGTAAGCTTCTTTACCTTTTTTTGGGCAACCATTCCAGACTTGTGTAACACGATGTTTACATGGACGTCTGTGATCTCTCTATTATGAAGTGTGCAAGCCATCTCTACTGCCACGTTTGTCACACCAGATCTGATAGACCTTTGTGATGAGCCGACTTTTGACTTCTATATTTTGCCTAGACATCCAACTCTTAGCTTTTGAATGGACAGATGGACTTCATTTCGTATTCTTCCAAGTGTACATGTACATTTTTTTCCCCCTATCAGTATGTCTTTTTCTTTTTACAATATGGGATGGAAATCCATGCAAACACAGGGAGAACATCCTGCCCTTGGCGGGATTTGAACACCAGGACCCAGCGCTGCAAGGCTGCAGTGCTAACCACTGAGCCACCGTGTGGCCCCCCAGTTTGGCAATTTTCTTGACCAAGAGACTGCTATCGCTGAGCTGGAAGATGCTGTTTCTCTTTTCTTGCAAACTCTTCTTTATGGCTGATCCTCGATTTGAGCCAGTGACCTTTCACTTGGGAATCAACCAAATAACACACTGAGCTATACGGGGAAATGGAAAACAGGTAATTTGTAGTATACAAGAAGAAAAAGATTTTTCCATCACTGGAGCTAAATAGTATCAATGGCAAGTAGTATAGTATCATGGCAAGAATATGTATAACTAATCATATGCTAAATAGTAGTAACTCAAATCTATGTATCAGATAGCCAAGATTGTCTGTAAAATGATGGTAGCCTCAGATTCAAAGCCATAGTGGATGGTGAGATATGTCAAAAGTTGCATCTCTCTCTCTCCCTCTCTCTCTCTCCCCCTCTTGCCCTCTCTCTCCAGCATCCTGCGCTCAGGTTCAGTTATATCCAGTGAGGAAATCATCTCTGAGATAAACATATTAACTCTTCGTTTTACCTGCACTGATACATTAACAAACAAAGGGCTCCAGTCATGGGTAAAATGAACTTCAACTTTAATAAATCACATGAAATCCAGTTAAGACATGACAATGGCAGTACGGTTTAGGTTTACAACAAACCCTTAGTCATTGCCATTGTAGCAAGCTATAAGAGAGATTTATGTTGCTGGATTTGACAAAGCAATTCTATTGTACATCAAATTGGTGTTGAGTAGAGATGAGCGAACACTAAAATGTTCGAGGTTCGAAATTCGATTCGAACAGCCGCTCACTGTTCGAGTGTTCGAATGGGTTTCGAACCCCATTATAGTCTATGGGGAACATAAACTCGTTAAGGGGGAAACCCAAATTCGTGTCTGGAGGGTCACCAAGTCCACTATGACACCCCAGGAAATGATACCAACACCCTGGAATGACACTGGGACAGCAGGGGAAGCATGTCTGGGGGCATAAAAGTCACTTTATTTCATGGAAATCCCTGTCAGTTTGCGATTTTCGCAAGCTAACTTTTCCCCATAGAAATGCATTGGCCAGTGCTGATTGGCCAGAGTACGGAACTCGACCAATCAGCGCTGGCTCTGCTGGAGGAGGCGGAGTCTAAGATAGCTCCACACCAGTCTCCATTCAGGTCCGACCTTAGACTCCGCCTCCTCCGGCAGAGCCAGCGCTGATTGGCCGAAGGCTGGCCAATGCATTCCTATGCGAATGCAGACTTAGCAGTGCTGAGTCAGTTTTGCTCAACTACACATCTGATGCACACTCGGCACTGCTACATCAGATGTAGCAATCTGATGTAGCAGAGCCGAGGGTGCACTAGAACCCCTGTGCAAACTCAGTTCACGCTAATAGAATGCATTGGCCAGCGCTGATTGGCCAATGCATTCTATTAGCCCGATGAAGTAGAGCTGAATGTGTGTGCTAAGCACACACATTCAGCACTGCTTCATCAAGCCAATACAATGCATTAGCCAGTGCTGATTGGCCAGAGTACGGAATTCGGCCAATCAGCGCTGGCCAATGCATTCTATTAGCCCGATGAAGTAGAGCTGAATGTGTGTGCTAAGCACACACATTCAGCACTGCTTCATCAAGCCAATACAATGCATTAGCCAGTGCTGATTGGCCAGAGTACGGAATTCGGCCAATCAGCGCTGGCTCTGCTGGAGGAGGCGGAGTCTAAGGTCGCTCCACACCAGTCTCCATTCAGGTCCGACCTTAGACTCCGCCTCCTCCGGCAGAGCCAGCGCTGATTGGCCGAAGGCTGGCCAATGCATTCCTATGCGAATGCAGACTTAGCAGTGCTGAGTCAGTTTTGCTCAACTACACATCTGATGCACACTCGGCACTGCTACATCAGATGTAGCAATCTGATGTAGCAGAGCCGAGGGTGCACTAGAACCCCTGTGCAAACTCAGTTCACGCTAATAGAATGCATTGGCCAGCGCTGATTGGCCAATGCATTCTATTAGCCCGATGAAGTAGAGCTGAATGTGTGTGCTAAGCACACACATTCAGCACTGCTTCATCAAGCCAATACAATGCATTAGCCAGTGCTGATTGGCCAGAGTACGGAATTCGGCCAATCAGCGCTGGCCAATGCATTCTATTAGCCCGATGAAGTAGAGCTGAATGTGTGTGCTAAGCACACACATTCAGCACTGCTTCATCAAGCCAATACAATGCATTAGCCAGTGCTGATTGGCCAGAGTACGGAATTCGGCCAATCAGCGCTGGCTCTGCTGGAGGAGGCGGAGTCTAAGGTCGCTCCACACCAGTCTCCATTCAGGTCCGACCTTAGACTCCGCCTCCTCCGGCAGAGCCAGCGCTGATTGGCCGAAGGCTGGCCAATGCATTCCTATGCGAATGCAGACTTAGCAGTGCTGAGTCAGTTTTGCTCAACTACACATCTGATGCACACTCGGCACTGCTACATCAGATGTAGCAATCTGATGTAGCAGAGCCGAGGGTGCACTAGAACCCCTGTGCAAACTCAGTTCACGCTAATAGAATGCATTGGCCAGCGCTGATTGGCCAATGCATTCTATTAGCCCGATGAAGTAGAGCTGAATGTGTGTGCTAAGCACACACATTCAGCACTGCTTCATCAAGCCAATACAATGCATTAGCCAGTGCTGATTGGCCAGAGTACGGAATTCGGCCAATCAGCGCTGGCCAATGCATTCTATTAGCCCGATGAAGTAGAGCTGAATGTGTGTGCTAAGCACACACATTCAGCACTGCTTCATCAAGCCAATACAATGCATTAGCCAGTGCTGATTGGCCAGAGTACGGAATTCGGCCAATCAGCGCTGGCTCTGCTGGAGGAGGCGGAGTCTAAGGTCGCTCCACACCAGTCTCCATTCAGGTCCGACCTTAGACTCCGCCTCCTCCGGCAGAGCCAGCGCTGATTGGCCGAAGGCTGGCCAATGCATTCCTATGCGAATGCAGACTTAGCAGTGCTGAGTCAGTTTTGCTCAACTACACATCTGATGCACACTCGGCACTGCTACATCAGATGTAGCAATCTGATGTAGCAGAGCCGAGGGTGCACTAGAACCCCTGTGCAAACTCAGTTCACGCTAATAGAATGCATTGGCCAGCGCTGATTGGCCAATGCATTCTATTAGCCCGATGAAGTAGAGCTGAATGTGTGTGCTAAGCACACACATTCAGCACTGCTTCATCAAGCCAATACAATGCATTAGCCAGTGCTGATTGGCCAGAGTACGGAATTCGGCCAATCAGCGCTGGCCAATGCATTCTATTAGCCCGATGAAGTAGAGCTGAATGTGTGTGCTAAGCACACACATTCAGCTCTACTTCATCGGGCTAATAGAATGCATTGGCCAGCGCTGATTGGCCAGAGTACGGAACTCGACCAATCAGCGCTGGCTCTGCTGGAGGAGGCGGAGTCTAAGGTCGGACCTGAATGGAGACTGGTGTGGAGCGATCTTAGACTCCGCCTCCTCCAGCAGAGCCAGCGCTGATTGGCCGAATTCCGTACTCTGGCCAATCAGCACTGGCTAATGCATTGTATTGGCGTGATGAAGCAGTGCTGAATGTGTGTGCTTAGCACACACATTCAGCTCTACTTCATCGGGCTAATAGAATGCATTGGCCAGCGCTGATTGGCCGAATTCCGTACTCTGGCCAATCAGTGCTGGCCAATGCATTCTATTAGCTTGATGAAGCAGAGTGTGCACAAGGGTTCAAGCGCACCCTCGGCTCTGATGTAGGAGAGCCGAGGGTGCACTTGAACCCTTGTGCACCCTCAGCTCTGCTACATCAGAGCCGAGGGTGCGCTTGAACCCTTGTGCACACTCTGCTTCATCAAGCTAATAGAATGCATTGGCCAGCGCTGATTGGCCAATGTATTCTATTAGCCTGATGAAGTAGAGCTGAATGTGTGTGCTAAGCACACACATTCAGCTCTACTTCATCGGGCTAATAGAATGCATTGGCCAGCGCTGATTGGCCAGAGTACGGAACTCGACCAATCAGCGCTGGCTCTGCTGGAGGAGGCGGAGTCTAAGATCGCTCCACACCAGTCTCCATTCAGGTCCGACCTTAGACTCCGCCTCCTCCAGCAGAGCCAGCGCTGATTGGCCGAATTCCGTACTCTGGCCAATCAGCACTGGCTAATGCATTGTATTGGCTTGATGAAGCAGTGCTGAATGTGTGTGCTTAGCACACACATTCAGCTCTACTTCATCGGGCTAATAGAATGCATTGGCCAATCAGCGCTGGCCAATGCATTCTATTAGCGTGAACTGAGTTTGCACAGGGGTTCTAGTGCACCCTCGGCTCTGCTACATCAGATTGCTACATCTGATGTAGCAGTGCCGAGTGTGCATCAGATGTGTAGTTGAGCAAAACTGACTCAGCACTGCTAAGTATGCATTCGCATAGGAATGCATTGGCCAGCCTTCGGCCAATCAGCGCTGGCTCTGCCGGAGGAGGCGGAGTCTAAGGTCGGACCTGAATGGAGACTGGTGTGGAGCGACCTTAGACTCCGCCTCCTCCAGCAGAGCCAGCGCTGATTGGCCGAATTCCGTACTCTGGCCAATCAGCACTGGCTAATGCATTGTATTGGCTTGATGAAGCAGTGCTGAATGTGTGTGCTTAGCACACACATTCAGCTCTACTTCATCGGGCTAATAGAATGCATTGGCCAATCAGCGCTGGCCAATGCATTCTATTAGCGTGAACTGAGTTTGCACAGGGGTTCTAGTGCACCCTCGGCTCTGCTACATCAGATTGCTACATCTGATGTAGCAGTGCCGAGTGTGCATCAGATGTGTAGTTGAGCAAAACTGACTCAGCACTGCTAAGTCTCTGCATTCGCATAGGAATGCATTGGCCAGCCTTCGGCCAATCAGCGCTGGCTCTGCCGGAGGAGGCGGAGTCTAAGGTCGGACCTGAATGGAGACTGGTGTGGAGCGATCTTAGACTCCGCCTCCTCCAGCAGAGCCAGCGCTGATTGGTCGAGTTCCGTACTCTGGCCAATCAGCGCTGGCCAATGCATTCTATTAGCCCGATGAAGTAGAGCTGAATGTGTGTGCTTAGCACACACATTCAGCTCTACTTCATCAGGCTAATAGAATACATTGGCCAATCAGCGCTGGCCAATGCATTCTATTAGCTTGATGAAGCAGAGTGTGCACAAGGGTTCAAGCGCACCCTCGGCTCTGATGTAGCAGAGCTGAGGGTGCACAAGGGTTCAAGTGCACCCTCGGCTCTCCTACATCAGAGCCGAGGGTGCGCTTGAACCCTTGTGCAGCCTCGGCTCTGCTACATCAGAGCCGAGGGTGCGCTTGAACCCTTGTGCACACTCTGCTTCATCAAGCTAATAGAATGCATTGGCCAGCACTGATTGGCCAGAGTACGGAATTCGGCCAATCAGCGCTGGCCAATGCATCCCTATGGGAAAAAGTTTATCTCACAAAAATCACAATTACACACCCGATAGAGCCCCAAAAAGTTATTTTTAATAACATTCCCCCCTAAATAAAGGTTATCCCTAGCTATCCCTGCCTGTACAGCTATCCCTGTCTCATAGTCACAAAGTTCACATTCTCATATGACCCGGATTTGAAATCCACTATTCGTCTAAAATGGAGGTCACCTGATTTCGGCAGCCAATGACTTTTTCCAATTTTTTTCAATGCCCCCAGTGTCGTAGTTCCTGTCCCACCTCCCCTGCGCTGTTATTGGTGCAAAAAAGGCGCCAGGGAAGGTGGGAGGGGAATCGAATTTTGGCGCACTTTACCACGTGGTGTTCGATTCGATTCGAACATGGCGAACACCCTGATATCCGATCGAACATGTGTTCGATAGAACACTGTTCGCTCATCTCTAGTGTTGAGCCTTCAGATGAAAATCGTTTGTGCTAATGAGTACATCTAAAATTGTTTGGCACCCAAGAATTGTGACTACGATGATATTTAATATGTTATAAAATTTTTTATTATACATAAAATAAATATTATTTATGATATTCATAGTATGGGTCATCAATATGTTTAGCCTGGAAAACCCCTTTAGGCTAAGACCCCACATAGCGGACCGTAACAAAAAACACTTTCTGCTTCTATTTATACCTATAGGGAAACAGCCAGAGTTTCGTTAGGTATAATTGACATGCTTCATGTGTGTGTTTCTATGTCCTGTCTATATGACGTATGTATTGTTTTGCAGCTCTTGCATTGTATTATTTCCTTGTTAGGGTATGTTCACATGGAGTTTTTTGCAGGCTGATTTTGACGCGGAATCCGCTTCAAAATCCACCTGAAAAAACACCTCCTATTCATTTCAATGGGAGTCAGTAGCAGTTTTTTTCCGCTAGCCAATTTTTTCATCTAGCGGAAAAAAAAAGTGACATAACCTATCTTCAGGTGGATTTCGCCTTGAAAAACCCATTGAAGTTAATGGGAGTCGGAAAAAACGTGACACGGAAGTTTCCAGGTCCATACTGTGAGCTGGAGCAAAAAAAAACTGTGACAAAAACCGCAACAAAACGCATAATATAAAAAAACAGTGTCAAAAAACTATTTCCTAATTCCTGAAGTAGATTTTTTCAGCCTGCAAAAAACTCAATGTGAACATACTGTACCCTTAGTTTCCTTACTCTTTGGTGCCCCATACTTGGTATAGCCCTGGTCTATCACAGGCCCCTTGGTGTGGTGTGAGGAGACTTTTGTATCCAGGAGAATCACTGGAGCCTCAGTATTTGAGTAGTGTTAGCAGTGGACGATGAAGTCAGCTCTGTCTTGCTGAGACCATGTATCCCTACATATCCCCTGAGAGAAGAAATTCAGCCCAAGGCTCATCTAGAGACAGCCCTGAGACAGGGAAATTCTACTGCCCATCTTTAGGACAGTGTGCCAGGAGGAGAGAAGGAGTGCCAGGTGTCAGCAAAGGTAACCAGACCTCTGGAAGAACTACGGCCCCCAGTATCCCCTGCTGAAGGTGGCTGAGTTATGGAGATAGCATTGTTGGAGTGGAGTACGGTACTAGAGCCTTATCATCACTGGCTGGATGTACTATATAGTGGGAGACTACTACCCCCATTCAGAAGCTGCACGGCATACAGTTTACAGTTTCAACTGCACTACTGTCTCCTGAGACATTCCTGTATTAACATCAGAGCTCTTCTGAACACCATCACACCGGCTCAGGGTAAGAAAGGACGCCTCTCCAACTGGAAGCACTCTGGATGAACTACTACAACCACCACCTGGTAGCACAGCAGGCCCCTTGTCGGTGTCCAGCCTATAAGTTGAGCTGGAGAGAATGGTTGAGGGCACTTGGCCTATCCAGTGGCGCAGCTACTGCCACTACTACTCCCATCCTCCGGTTCCTGCCATCTGACCTGCGGCAGCTGCATTTCCACAGTGCATATATTTCTGTAATGTGTGCATGTGATTCAGTTTGCAGTGACTGTAAAGCTCAGTTTTTGTCACATGGGGCCCCGGCCTTAAGATACTGCACAGGGTGCCATCTGTCAAAAAAGCGATCCTTGATGTACGCATGGCGAAATCTTTGCTCTTTATTTTCTATAAAGTCAAGGAGGCGGTCCTATCAGTCATTGACAGCTACCTCTGTGTGCGTAGTCATAGAGGCCAATCTCTCATAGAACTGCTCCTTGACTTTATAGCAAAGAAAGAGCTGAGACATCAATGGCTAAATGGCAAATTATACTAAATCTTTTCCCAGGAACAGCATAGCCGACGCATGGGCGACACAAGGATGTCATCTGTGTATCGTACCTGCACCGGCTGTTTCTCCATGCAAAATCACGGCCGCAAAATAACGCGGCGTATACGATCCAGGCTCCCATTGAAATCAATGGGAGCTTTTACGGCGTGCAAAGTCTCACACGCTGTATACATGCCACATCACGTGGCACGTTACTCCGTGTGAATGCACCCTAAAGTCTATAAGTAACATCCGTTACACTGTCCATTATTACTGTCTGTTTTTTTCTGCGCATGCTTAGAAAGCAGAAACAAAAAAAAAAAAAAAACCCGGACAGTATAACAATATACAGTAACGGACACATTTAATCAGTTTAAAAAGCAGACACATTACCATCAGTTAGTGTCCATTAATGTCTGTTATGATAGGTGATCGTTTTTTTTTTTTTTTCATGGAAACTATCAGAACAGATATCCAACAGTAGTGTGAACCCAGCCTAAATGGTGAGGACCAGATATACAAAGTATACAAGAATGTTGCATAATTTTTCATTATACTACAACTGAGTGTTCTTTACTGAAACTGGAAATCCCCTTTTATATGCAAACTTCAAAGAGCAGTAACCTATTTTTTTGTTTCTTTTCAATGATTTTTAGAGATTGTATGAGGTGGGGGATGTGCACGGCTGTTTTACTGTCTCAGGAAGATTAAAATGGATTACAGTAGTTTGAATTGTAGATGGTGAGAAAAAATATAGTTAAGGAGACAAAGCATTATTTTAACCCTTTAACATTGTATCCATCTCTACATTCTCACTTTCATAACTTTTTACATTTTATTTCAATGTGGCAATATCAGACCTTTTTGGGTAGATAAGATTTTTTGATCAGTTTTTATTATTTTTTGTTTTTGAGAGGCGAGATGATCAGAAATAATAAATTCTGGCAACTTCATTTTAATGTTTACTGTGTTTATCATTTAGAATACTTAACATAGTAATTTATGGCTTGTTATGAGTGTGATGATATCAATTGTGTGTTTTTTGTTTTTTTTTTCTTTATTAACAAGGGGGAAAAAATCTCTTTTTCCTTTTTTCCTGTAAAACGACTAGGGTTTGGGTTTTCGTCCTTCGGGTCCACATGGGGACCCTGACCTCCATAGACTATAATTTACACTGAACGCCCTACTTGCAGGACTTTTCTCTCCGCCAATTATAAGCAGAGTCTATGACCGAGTTTCCAACGTAGATTTCAATGCTAGTGTCAATCCAGCCTTACGTGCGGCAGTCAGCATTGACCACAGCATATAAGGGGTTAAATGGCAAGTATGTTTCTGATTGATAATGAGGGGGTGATATCATGAACCAAAGTCTCCCCTCCCCGGGGTTATTTGTAGTCACAAGAGAATAATAAAATCATTTTCTCCTCTCCTACACTGTCAGCTGTTCCTGTTCTCCTGCACTTTCCTGAGTAAAGTGTGAATATATGCACCTCTGCTTTAACCAGTGATAACTCTAAATTTAAGGGGCTTACAGACATGAGCTTGGCTTTGAAACAAGTCCAAGATCACGGCTCTAGTTATAGCCATTTAAAGTTACATTGTCTCTGAACGTGCTGTACTCGGACTGCACAGTATTGCAAGCTTTGAGTCCTGCTTGTCCAAAACTGTAGGGGGGTTACTAATGACTTTAAATATTTTTGGGAGATTATTTAATTTAATAATAAAAAGAAATGTCTAAAGCCCTGTTTTAATGTTTTTCATTAGGTATGTTTTTTTCTCATACCAAGTTTTTTTTTCTTTCTCTGCATCTGTATCATATATAGACAAATCTCTCTATATGCCAGTACATTGTGTGCTTAGAAAATCAATTTTTCCTGGCATATTGACATCTCTCTATATACCAATACATTATGTAGGGCAGTATGTACAATACTATTGCATCTTCATATCAGCAAAAAACCTCTATTGAAACAGTAACCGCTTTACTTGCTCTGTATCTTCGGTTCATAATCTTGAAGATACCTGTTGAAAAAATGTATAAAGTGTAACTAAACTTTCAGACAACTTTTGAATTCTGGCAATATTTATAATATACGATGTTAAAAAATTTGGAATACTTTCTGTGAAATCCTGCATTTCTTCACTCTCTCCATTGCTTTTGTATTGAGAGCTGTTCCTGCCTCTCACTGAATGTTACTGTGTATGAGAGTACAGCCTGTAAAATGTAGAGAAAATGAGGGGGGAGGGGTCATTTCAGTCATATCTAGGACATTATAAAACGTACAAACTTGCTTTTTGTGTCATACGAAAGAGGAAATTTCCAGAGATATCACTGGTTGAAAACAGTCTCTATTAGGATATTTATATGCAGCTGTACTGTATATTACTGTATATGATATAACAATGCTAATGCTGACTGTGATTTCAACCAGTGATATCTCTGGAAATAATATAGATGCAGTCTCAGTGGCAGATGAAAGAAGAGAATCTCCTCTTTCCTATGACTCAAAAAACAAGCTTGTACATTTTATATTGACCCAGATACAACAGTTTGAAGTGACAACCCCATTTTCTCTACATCTTACACAGCCACATTCTCCTGTACACAGTAACATTCAGTGAAATGCAGGAACAGCTCTCAATACAGAAACAAGGGAAAGAGTGAAAGAGTGAAAAAATGCAGGATTTCACAAAAAGGAGCCAAAATTTGTTAATAAAGCATATAAAAAATGTATTAGTGATGCAATACTGCTAGAAAATCAAAAGTTTGGTTACTCATTAAACTTTAAATTGAGGCAGGATCTCTGGGCAACCTCCTCATTAATATTCACTGCACAGGGTGAAGTCACTGTACAGTGAATATTAGTGAGCTGGCAGCCATGTGAAAGAGGCTGTTCATTTGGGGACCGGGTGAGGGGACCTGAAAACTGAGGGAATCCTTGGAGAGGTGAGTTGACATGTCTGCACCATGCAACCAGTGCATAAGTGGGAGGAACTCGGTGGTGGAGAAGACATGTAGACCTGTTCTGATTACTTGACAAAAGTGGGTGGATTTCATATATAGTTATATAGTTGTATGAAAGAGAAGAGGGAAGAGGTGATGGATTCAGTAGGGCAGATAAACTATCTAAGTTTTAGAAATGCAGTTAGACTAAACAGTTATAGCATGTTGAGCCCTGCCGACTGGTCAAACAAGACACTGAAAGTGTCTAAAACAATTAGAAAATAAAGCATAAATGCCAGTTTGTTGGAAAAATTACTTCATCGGTTTATCTGCATTATTAGTTCATCTGACATTTTCTTCTTTTATGTGGTGAGAGGTGGTATTTGCCCTCATTTTGGCCCCCACACCTTGATATGTTAGTCTTAGATTCAACCAGAAATTCCAAAATGTTTCAAGATTGGCCCAACCCAAAAACTTTTGGGGTTTTTCGACCACAAAGCACTGTTATACTTTGAGGTCTCCATAGACCCTAGAATATAATAAGGAGAGCCGTGACATCAGACACAGGCCAGAATAAGGCTGTAGAGGACGCCAAGGGAACACTGGACACCCAGGAGAGGTGAGTATAACTATTTGTTGATTTTGCTCACTTCCCCTGGTGCCGCACAAGTTCAGCCACTACCTATTCGATCATTCCTGCAAATAACAACTGATGTTTTACTTCCCACTTCTGTCACGTCTGGCCTCCGCTTCCGCCTCTAGGGCGCAGATTCTGAAGAATGCTGCAGCACTCTCTGGAGGAAGAAACAGAGGCCAGACTGGACAGAGTAGGGGATTGATGGGTAAAATATTGTTTGAATAAACCAATAGGTAGAGTCTGATTATAAAATAATGCCACCCCTCAGTTATGCAAGGAGGCGCCTTATGAGACTGTCGCCTCAAATCGCCTCATGCCAGGTGTGGCCTTGCGGGTTCCTGTGGATAGGCCATCAGTGCAATGCTAAGATTGGACGACCATGTGCACAGCCAAAGTGGGCACTACGTACTGGGACAAGGTTTGTTTGTTTGGCTTTAGATGTACATTGTGCAGAATACAGGGAGATCATTATGATGGATGGTATTCACTTGGGGTTATTTTGTCCCTGTATTTTTGATATTGAATGCTATGTTAGCAAGTCATACCCAACAGAACATTTTCATGAAGGCATTTAGATAACTAAAACAGAAATCTCCTTAAATGCTCAACAATGGAGTTTCTAAATGAGCACAAAATGCTAACTTATAAGTGATTACTGCGGGTACGGACGATGGTTGCTAGGCAATGTGATCTCATGTGTTACATTTTGATGCTGCACGTTCTCCTTCCTATGCTGTGCTCCCTGTCATTCCTCTATGTGAGTTTACTACAGAAAGATAAGGTGACTCTCCGGGTGTCCACAGTCAACATCTTTGGTAGGCATTGCTAGATGCATCTGAATCTAAGGCTTTGCCATCCTGGACATATCCTACAGAATCTGTTGTCTTTCCAAAGTAAATAAAAACAAATGCACACTGTAAAGGAGAAATATAAGGACTAATGTACACAACTGTATTTTGTGTATGTATGCTATACATCTATTTAATGGATGACACATGTACTCATTGATTTCTACAGCCCCATGCACATGACCATGATTTTCACAGGTCTCAGTGTCATACATGTAAAAGTTAAAGTCTGTGAAAAACCCCAACATGTGTTCCCATCCATGTGTTATCTGTACAATTTCATAAAGGACAATGGTCATATACAGGAAGGCTAATAAGCTGTAGAAGCTCAGATTAATAGGACAAAATAAATATTTTGCAGGAAAATCAACACAATAGTATTGAAACTTTAGTAAAAGATGTACCTGTTAGACAACCCTTTTTATATAAAAGGCTCAGAATTGGTTAAGAAAAGTAAAAGATGCAATACTCGCCTCACTGATATCCTGCCATTCCCATACCAATGCCTCTGTGGTCCACTGCCAGGCCCTACTACCTGGATCCCCCAGAATACACGGAAAAATGACTCTCAACGAGGCAGTTGAGCCAGTGATTGGTTATGCGCTTGTGTGTGGTTATGTCATATGTGAAAAGGTATCAGGAAGAGGAAACATATGGTGGACTCCAGCAGTACTAGAATGACAGCTGTTGGGTTTTCAGTAAGGTGAGAATTAGTCCTTTAGTCCTTTAGTATTTTTAATCCATTCTCAAAAAACCACGACAAAATCTGCAACAAAAAAGCTGCGTTTTTGTAACCTGGGGCTTTAGCCTAAAGAAGGAAAACCAATACAAATAATGTAATGTCTCATCACCTCTCTGAAATCTTCTGTACTGTACACAGTGGGGGAAATTTATCAATCCCTCTACTATATACAATCACAGATGCAAAGCTGAAGATTTAGAGAAACATGTTCAACCTTGATAGAAGAGAACAAACATTGCTCTGCATACAGTTTAGTATAGAAAGCACTTCTAACTATGACCTCCTAGATTTTCAGAGATATATGTACAAAAACAGGTTTTTGTGCATTGGGTTTGTTTAAAACAATAGCGACTATCCCTTGCTAGACTACAAGTGCCAGGAAACAGCTTGTCATGACTACTTAATGCAGGTGGCACCGATACATTAGGGAGTGTCTGGAAAGCAAGTACTAGCAGGTAAAGGACCAAAAGCTTTGTAAATAGGTTGATATTGAACAGAAAATGAAATAAAATACCAATATCCCATATTAGTTCCTGGGGACTTATTGTCACTTTCACTAGAGCTTTATTCACTTTAAAGGCCACATGACTGGTAGTTATTTGGGTTAACACTTTCAATGTATTAAGGCTGCGAGATGCCAGCCACAGCCAGCTCAGCACCGGGAGCATCTGATCCACCTCATTAGTGCTGCTCAAAACACCATCTGCTTTGGTTGCTGAAAGAGAAGGATTGCAGACAACATTCAGACTAAATAAGATGTGGAAGACAAGTATTACTATGCAGTTACAGGGCAATGTGTGGATTATACTGTGATGGGTTATGAATTATCAGTCTAGTTGTCCTATATTGTCATTGTAGTTAGGAAGTTTGTTATTTGTAGTGGTTATGTCATGTTGTCCATTGTGTAGTTGTCCCTTGTAAGTCTGAGTGTCTCCTGTGTATGGTGTTGTTAAATCAAAGTAAACAGTCAACTATTTAAAAAGTTTGTGTGTGACTTGAAGACTAGACATCACAACTACCTTTTCAGTCTAGAAGCATGTGAGACCAAAATTGTGATACTCAACAAATGGATAAATAGAATCTCAAAGGTGTGGGTGTCATAACCCCCTGGTTGGGGAACTGGGATGAATCTCTGTTGTCAAGCATCTTAACTTTCAATGTTAATAGGCACCCCAAAATATGTATCTGCTGAAAAGAGTATGATTTCATCTTTGTGTTTGGGTACACCTGGACTTCTAAAAAGAATTGTCATTAGTTGCAGGGCACATCATACCTATATATGTTGCCCACTCCGAGTAATGGCATAACTCCAAAATATGTCATATCTCTTGATTTGGTGCTTGTAATTAGCCAACCCCAGTCACCGGTGGGAGCACTGGGTTAGTAGTTCTTTAAAGAGGGTGAGGTACAGGACCCCCATCATCAGATACCTGGTATGTAAGCTTGCCATCTGTCCAATTCATCCACCAATCTCTACTGTCAGGTGTGTAAGAGCTATGTTTTTATTCCCTTTTTCATTTTGGAAAATTATACTAAGTGTACACTAAGTGGCTGGTGGTGGCAGCTATTTGTGTGGATGTGCAGATGGGGGTTGCTTCCTTCGTAGCTTAGTATGATAGATGAGTTTGGAAATGAGTGTGGAAGCAGAGTCCCTCCAGGGTCAGACGTCATTGTGTAGTGAGTGTGTAGTTGGAAACCTGACAAATACTATTTAATCGAATACTACTTAATCGAACATTTTCAGACATGTAACAATAACAAGTTAGAAAGAGATTGGAATAAAGATAAATACTGGAAGTGAAAGGAAATAAATCCTTAAGCAGATCATGATAAATATGTTGTATTATGACCTTCACAGTGATTGACGGCTGACTTCTATGTTGGCAGTTACACAACAGCCTCATCACTATGAGGAGGACAGGAGAGTGCTACCCTCATGAGTACAGCATACGTATAACTATGACTCCTTTGTACTATTCTATTTGTCCTACTAGTCTTATAAAACAATATTTATTTGTGGCATCTTGGCTAATAGAAGAATAAACCTGTCTCCATGCTATGCTGCTCTTGCATATGTGTTAGCTTCACTTTAAAAAGGTATTCCCATCTCAAGTATCCTATCTATACTGCTAGCTTATGTAAATTCAAGGGTTTTCCTATATACATTTCTTTAGCAATGCTGTTTTGCAGGGGCGGATCCAGGGCCGGGCGAGCCGGGTTGCCCGGGGCCCCACGCTTAGCGGGGCCCCGCGGTGCGGCCGGGACCTAACAAAATGGTCCCGGTCGGCATGTCCCGATTCCAACTGAGCTCAGCGTTAAAGCAGGAGCTGACAGCTCCTGCTTTAAACGCCTATGTATTCAGCGCATCGGCGGTAGGACGCCGATGCGCTGAATACATTGGCGTTTAAAGTAGGAGCTGTCACAGCTCAGCTCCTGCTTTAACGCTGAGCTCCGGCATTTGTAGCCGCGATGTGATGACGTCATCACATCGCGGCTACAATATGTGTATGAGGGAGAGAGCTGCGGGGGAACGAGGAATGGTGAGTGTGTGTGTGAGAACGTGAGAACGTGAGAACGGCATGACACTGGGGCAGATGGAGGGGGGAGAACGGCATGACACTGGGGCATATGGAGGGGGGGGAGAACGGCATGACACTGGGGCATATGGAATGGAGGGGGGAAGAACGGCATGACACTGGGGCAGATGGAGGGGGAGAACGGCATGACACTGGGGCATATGGAGGGGGGGAGAACAGCATGACACTGGGGCAGATGGAGGGGGGGAGAACAGCATGACACTGGGGCAGATGAAGGGGGGAGAATGGCACGACACTGGGGCAGATGGAGGGGGAGAACAGCATGGCACTGGGGCAGATGAAGGGGGGAAGAACAGCATGACACTGGGGCAGATGGAGGGGGAGAACGGCATGACACTGGGGCAGATGGAGGGGGGAGAACGGCATGACACTGGGGCATATGGAGGGGGGGAGAACAGCATGACACTGGGGCATATGGAGGGGGGAGAACGGCATGACACTGGGGCAGATGAGGGGGAGAACGGCATGACACTGGGGCATATGGAGGGGGGGAGAACAGCATGACACTGGGGCAGATGGAGGGGGGAGAACAGCATGACACTGGGGCAGATGGAGGGGGAGAACAGCATGACACTGGGGCAGATGAAGGGGGGAGAATGGCATGACACTGGGGCAGATGGAGGGGGAGAACGGCATGGCACTGGGGCAGATGGAGGGGGAGAACGGCATGACACTGGGGCAGATGGAGGGGGGAGAACGGCATGACACTGGGGCATATGGAGGGGGGGGAGAATAGCATGACACTGGGGCATATGGAGGGGGGGAGAACGGCATGACACTGGGTCAGATGGAGGGGGAGAATGGCATGACACTGGGGCATATGGAGGGGGGGAGAACAGCATGACACTGGGGCAGATGGAGGGGGGGAGAACAGCATGACACTGGGGCAGATGAAGGGGGGAGAATGGCATGACACTGGGGCAGATGAAGGGGGGAGAACGGCATGACACTGGGGCAGAGACGGGGGGAAATGAAACTGTGGGCAGATAAAGGGGGAGAATGGCATGAAACTGGGGACAGAGATAGAGGGGGGGACATGAAACTAGGGGTAGATGAAGGGTGTATATGAAAATGGAGGAGAGATGGAGGGGGGGACATATAATTTACGGGTGACTGTAGGAGGATTATACTGTGTGGAATCACATGAAAATTGAATGAGAATGGGTGGAGTCAACATAAAAGTGGGCAGGGCCTAACTTGCTGCGGCACGCTACATGCGCCACACATTTTGTTCCCTCTTTCTAGTCTTTAACAGTTGGGAAGTACAGGTTAGAAGTGCGAGACCCCCCAGTAAGTAGGGCCCCGCCAAAGTCAATTGCCCAGGGCCCCGCAAACCCTGGATCCGCCACTGCTGTTTTGTTTTCATGCTATGTGAAATTATTTCTCCCATTATTTACATATCGTTTCCATGGAGCACAGCCTAAGCAGGACAGATGAAGCGAGTCACTTCTCTCTACAGCTGTACCTGCAGGACAAGTTGCTGTGTCTGTTATCTCACTATGTAAACACAAAGATAACACTAGATAGAGTCCAGAGAATGGTTCTAAACAAATCTGTGTAATGTAATATACATTTACTGTGCATATTATTTGATCTGCATCTATATTAGATTTTTAATCATAATAAATAATTTCTCACAGTAGAGGAAAAGTCTATATTGTAATACCTCATAGTGTCCTATTCATCAAAGTCACCTCCCTCCAGCTTGTTGAAGTATATAGGAAGTGAGAAGAAGAGACAGCAGGCAAAGCTGCTGAAACAGGGAGATGAGAAAACACCTTTAAGCAAGGGAGAACACAAAGCAGAGCGTATTGGGTTTAAACCCCTTTCCCCTGCCACATCACACCTCATGAATGCTCCCCTCAGGCTCTTGTACTGTATGTCTAAATAGTGTTAATGTAATGTTCTATGCCATCTGCTGGTAAAGGCTAAACAAGACATGGGTGCATTACATACAGACAGGTGTGTTGGAGAGGAGAAACAAGGTGAGAAGAAGCACCATCTACAAAATACTTAGCAATGGGAGATCCTCACAAGATTTGTTTCGACAAATATTCATGAGGTATAGCCTTCTAGTTTGTTTCGGGCCAAACTTGTTTGGATAGAACCGGGAGTATAATTAATGGAGACCTACGAATCATGTGTCACAGTATGTAAACTCTTTTGCGAATGTTTGTGTTTATGAGTCAGTGTGTGCTTATACATATGTGTCAATATGTTTGTGTGAGTGGGAACTATGTGTCACATTGTGTATATTTTTGCAAAAGTATACATAATATATGTATGTACACACTCTATAGTAGGCAACACTACCAGATTGGTCAAAGTCTGTGCTGTGCTTCTTGGAACACTACTCCTCTGGTTACCATCTTCAGGTTGGCCACCAGCTCTATAGAATATCTATGGTGCTGGCTCCTGCACTGAAGACGGTAACCTTTAGATCAAAGATGGACAATTGCCAGTTTTATGCAGATGGCAGCATGAACTTTGGCCGGTTGTGCAGCAGTTTAATGGCAATATTGCTTAATACAGCAATTTAGAAACATGACTGTCATGCCATGTCTTGCACTATAATATTTTTTTCTTCTGGAATTGGAAGTATGGTTTATATAATTGGGTCATTACTAGGTGTTCTAATGGTCTTTTTAAAGAGGATTTCCCACCAAAGTAAATGATTAGAGATGAGCGAGTAGTGAAATATTTGATATTCGATAATTGACCCTCAATATTCGACTATTCGACCGAATATCGAATCCCGTTATAGTCTATGGGAAAAAATGCTAATTTCAGGAGAAAGCACAATTCAACTCAGGAGAGTCACCAAGTCCACAATGACACCCCAGGAAATGATGCCAACACCCTGGAATGCAACTGGGACAGCAGGGGAAGCAAGCCTGGGGGCATCTAACACGCCCAAGTCCCAGGATTACCCCACTATCACAGCCTATCAACTAGACAATTTCCACACTCAATAGAACCTCTATGGAAAGTGGAAAACTACTTGGAAACCTTCTTTCCTCCACAATAGTATGGACAGAAACACAAATTTAAAGCCAAAGAAACATTAGCATGCACCCCTTTAAATCACGTTGCCCATGACAACCACAGATGTCATAGGCAATGGGAAATCCAAAGGTCCCCACCCTTAACTGTCATTGTGTATGTGTGTGTGATGTGGTGAGACCTCCAAAAATTACTTTTCTGGCCCTTCACGTAAGCCCTTCCAAATTAAGTTAGAGGCCCTTAAACTGAGCTACCAGCAGAAATTGAGGCCCTTGAGGTGACTTGAGCCTTGCACCAGCAGAGTTTTTTGCCCTTGGGGTGAGTTGTGCCTTTAACCAGCAGTGTTTTTGGCCCTTGGAGTAAACTGAGTCTTTAACCAACAGTGTTTTTGGCCCTTGGAGTGAACTGAACCTTTAAACAGCAGTGTTTTTGGCCCTTGGGGTGAGTTGAGCCTTTAACCAGCAGTGTTTTTGGCCCTTGGGGTGAGTACAGCCTTTAACCAGCATTGTTTTATTTTTTTGGCCCTTGGGTTAACTAGAGCCTTTAACCAGCAGTGTTTTACTTTTTGGTCCATGGGGTGAGTAGAGCCTTTTAGCAGCAGAGTTTTAGTTTTTGGCCCTTGGGGTGATCCCTAAAAAATTAGATTTAAGGCCCTTGGGGGGAGCCCTAAAACAGTAATTTTCAGGCCCTTGGGGGGGAGCCCTAAAACAGTAATTTTCAGGCCCTTGGGGGAGCCCTAAAACATTAATGGAGTTTTTTAACTATTTATTTACGGTGAAGGTGGTGGTGTTGGAGGAGGAGGAGGACAAGGAGGAGAACGAGGAACTTGTGTGCTGGCACAGACACATGGAACTGTCTCGTCAGTACTGTGGACGGGACATCCTGGTTGCGGGTCCACAATATCTGCTATCCACCCTGGTATAGGTTCCTGGTGCTCGGGCCTCATCAGCACTACACCCTGCACCCTGCTTGATGTTGTGGCACTGCTGGCTGCCCCTCTCCAGTATATAATTGGAGTCGAGCTACTGCGGCCTGGATCCCCATCTGAATTTCCTCGTCCTTGTCCTCGCCCCCT